>NC_138076.1:178225358-178829108 GCF_964212035.1 Myotis nattereri
TAATTCTTCGGTGGCTTGTGCTATGCCCTCCACCATCCAAACCCATTCCTGCATCTTCTGGGTTTTCATGCCCTTACCTTTCCGGTATTTTTCCCAGGTTTTTCCAGGCTAGACTCCTCCCCTTTATGTTGCCATTTTGGCTTCTACTGCACATGCCTCAAAAGCTCTGCTTCGTCATCTGGCTTTTTTTTTTTTTAAATATATTTTATTGATTTTTTACAGAGAGGAAGGGAGAGAGATAGAGAGTTAGAAACATCGATGAGAGAGAAACATCGATCAGCTGCCTCCTGCACATCTCCTACTGGGGATATGCCCGCAACCCAGGTACATGCCCTTGACCGGAATCGAACCTGGGACCTTTCAGTCCGCAGGCTGACGCTCTATCCACTGAGCCAAACCGGTTTCGGCGTCATCTGGCTTTTACCACACATGGACTTACCTGCCCATACAGTGGTCTTGGCTCTACCCTCTACGCTCAGCAAAAGAAATTTCCCCCATTGTTCTATTCCTTCCTCAGTAACCCCAGCTAAGGAGCCAGTTGTCCCACGGGGAGATTGGAAAGCTGACCTCGGGGATTAGTGTCCTTTGTGACTGTCCCCTGGGGAGTCTGAATGCTACCACTTCCTAGTTAATCACACTTAACATCTGCTTCCATTTGCTGCCCATTTTTTTCCTTCCCTTATTAATTACTAGTTAGCTACCTACGCTAACGGAAGCACATATAGGGGACTCTGTACAGTATTAGTTATTAAACTCTTGTTTCTTCCTGTCCTCTTTTCTTTTTTGTTACTTTTATAAAATGATGCTATACAGGATACCTTATATTGGCTTATTCAAATCGAAAAGATTTAGTAGACAGATACAATGTGCGGATGAGAAAATTCTAGTTTCTGATGTTTTCAGAATTAGCAGGCTCAACCAATTAGTAGATATCTTCCACCAGAGAAACACTTGCTTTTGATTAAATTCTTATGTATGAGAAATAGCAAGGCACAGATCTGGAGGGGTGTGTGTGTGTGTGTGTGTGTCCAGGACAAGAAAAAGAAACTATCTTTCACTTTGAACTTTGTAGAAAATGGCATGCAGGGCGACCATCTCCTTCTTTTTCCCCAGGACTTGCCCAGTTTTGACCCTGAAAGACCCATATCCCAGCAAGCTCCTCAGTACTAGGCACACTGGACTGGCTGGTCACCCTTGATGAAGATCCAGTCTTTTATATGAAAATCTCTAAGGTCCAGAAACTCTAGAGTGGAAAAATTTCAAAGGTCTTTCTTTTGGGCTTGAGTTCAGTTTAGCACAGGAAAATGCGTTTCCTAAAATAACAATCTCAAATTGGGCCTTGATGCCAGTGGGGTTTGTAAAGGTAGTGTTAAGACTTATATGATTAGGATTTTTTAAATTTACTTTGATGAATTAAATGCTTACTGTGAAAAACATTGTGCTGAGTCTGCAAGGAAAACTCAGCTGAGTTTTGACAGAAACAAGTGCTATTCTTCACTTGACCGTTAAGTTACTTTGCACATGGTTTGCTGACTGGAAATGCAGCAAACCATGTTAGTGTGCCAGTGAGAAAGTGAAATGGGCTGCAAAGAAAATGGGAATGTTAGATTAGAAAAGTTGCTGTGAAAGTCATTAGGACAATGAAGCTCTAGTGAGTATTAAATACAGTCATGCTGCTTAACAACAGGGATATTTCCAAAACATGCATCATTAGGCAAATTCTTCATTGTACTAACATCACAGAGTGCACTTACACAAACTAGATGGTCTAGCCTCCAACACACCTAGGCTACATGGCATAGCCTACTGCTCTGAGGCTACAAACCTGTACAGTGTGTTTTCTGAAAACAAAACAACAAAACAAACCAAAAAGCAAAACATGAGATTCAATCAAGCACAAGAGAAATGATGCAATCAAAAACCTGGGTAAACACGAGGTGTGTGAGGCTGCTGCCAGCATAACATGGCATATTGTCTGATAGAAAACATTTTTTGCTATAAAGAAATAGTACATTCTAAAATAATGATAAAAAGTATAGTATAGTAAACACATAAACCAGTAACATAGTTGTCTATTATCATTAGCAAGTATTATGTACTGTACATAATTGTATGTGCTATACTTTTATACCACTGGCAGCGAATAAGGTTTGTTTACACCAACATCCCCAGAAATAGGTGAGTGATGCATTGCGCTGCAACATTATGATGACTACGATGCAGTAGGCTGTAGGAATTTGTTGGCTCCATTATAATCTTATGGGACCACCGTTGTAAATGTGGTTCATGGTTGACAGAAATGTTATGTGGTGCATGGCTGGTAATAATGGATCAGGGCTGTTGCTGTCCTACCATAGGAAGTAGAAACAAGTGTGGGTATGGAGCATGGTGGGTGCATGATGTTTGAGTCAGGGCATCTTTTGCTCTTTTGGACGAATTAGGAAAAGTCTGCCCTTCTTCAGGGCGGATGCAGGAATATATATTAATCATGACTGGGACTGGAATTTCTACTTACTTTGGCAACATCACTATTTTAGACTTTTTATATTATGTTTTGAAATAAGACTCAGGTCTAGAAGGAAATTAGGAGGAATTTTTAAAAATTACTATAACCAATGAATCATTTGGAAAAAAAAGTATATAGACTTAATTATTATGGATTTCTGACTTCTACAATACTAATTGGCATTTTGCACAAACATTAAAACTCTGACAATTATCTGAATGATGATTGTTTACCGTATACCTGGTACATTCTGTTAGGCATACTCTGTGCTAAGTCTCAAGCGTCATTCTTATTTCTACTTGGAAATGTTACTTATAGTTTCCTCCTCAGAACCTTTCAGTATCTATGAGCATTGGAATTTAAAATAAAACCAAATTGCCTAGACTTGAGGCCTTAAAGGTTTCACCTTTTTAAAACAACAGAGTATATTTGTCTTTAATGTAAAACATGGAGTTCCAAGTGAAATAAGACTTGAATCTCCCCAAAGTAAGATTCTTGTAGGAAAAGTGAATTTTAAAGGTGCTTGGCAAGATTGTGCAGGAATGACCCCTCCCCACTTCCTGGTCTTTTGCAACTCTGATGCTCAGCCCCTCGCCCCCCCCTTAAAATCAAGGGCATTAGGGCTGGGTGCCCAGGAAATGGGCTGCTCTCTGGGCCAAGGAAAGGTTTCTCTTCTTCAGCAGCGATGTCGCTTGTATCCCTGTGAATGGTGCTGTATTTTCTTAGACCACCTTCTCTGCTGCAGGCCGTTGACCCTAGTGGCCAACACTGCAGGGAGGTGATATATTTGGGAGGAGCCCAGGTCTGCGGGAAGCCCAGGTCCCCAAATGTCCTTCTCGGCCTCTGCGTGAACTCAGTACATGGAACCATAAGTGTGTGAGAGCTCCTGGATTGACTGTCTGAGTTGCTACAGAGCATGTACATGAGGACTATCCAGGCCCTAGAATGGAGAAAACTGGTTTGGAGCATGAGGCTTTATAAAGATTTAGGTGAGTCTCCTCCTCTCCGTGCCCTAAATTAAAGCTGCCTGGATCTGTAGCATAAGACTCCAGCCTGTTACTCACCCAGTGACAAGCATAAAAATGGAGGGAGAGAGACTGAGCTGGGCCGGCTGGCCTTTATTCCACATGGATGCAGCATGTGGAGGGGAAAGCGTGCTGCCCTGGACCACGAAGTGACCTCTCCCACTAGCAGTGGTGGCCCAATCTGTGTCCTAGGTACTGACCAGAAGGTTTGAAAATCCTAAAGAGCAGGTTGGAGGTGGGCCTTTTGGGCTATTGTGGTCCAGGGCAAGCTCCCAAATACCTCACATTGGCATACTGATTATTTTGCATTTAAGTTACTTGAAAAGCAAACAGTGTAAGGTGATGGAAGGAGACTTGACTTGGGGTAGTGAACACACCATGCAATATGCAGATAATGTCTTATAAAATTATATGCTGAGACCTATATAATTTTATTAACTTACATCATCCCAATAAATTCAAGAAAAAGAAGGGTACACTGATCCTCCTTTATCTCCCTGAATGCAGGAAATAAATCTGTCCTGTGAAAGGCACCCTCCTTCCTTTGGGGGAGCTGGAGCTGGAGCTGAGATAGACATCCCTAGAGCCAGAGTTAAGAATTCAAGGCTGAAAAGCCTATACTATAAACAAACCTTGTTATTTCTTTCCTAAATTCTGACCAAACCCTAACTTTGCTTAGATTACTTACTGAAGAGTATTGAAATGTAAATTTCTTTGTCCTGTCAAATCTTCATAAATTTGTTGTTTCTTTGTCTAAATAGAATAAAAGCTGCCTGCTTTGATCATTTCTTCAAGCATTGTTTTTTTATTTCCCAGGTGCACATATTAAATTGGATTTTTCTCCTGTTAATTTGGTCTTGTGTCAGTTTTATTATAGTCCAGTCATAAGAGCTCAAGAGAAGTCGAGGAGGGAATTTCCCGCTCCTCCACAGTATCTATAGGGCTCTAGTGACAAGGATGACACCAGTAAAGACTGGGGCAGGCTTAGGGGAAAAGGATGTGTCTGGGGAGAGATCACTTTGCCCATATGTGGCTGAGGAAACGGGAAACAGAATCGGCATCAATCATATTTAGGGATAGTCTACTGCTGTTCAAGTTTAGAGGATTTTGAAGCTCTAGTTTAATGTTAATTCCTTTATTTAGATTTCAGACACGACTAAAATACTGTGAGTAGTGGACCAGGTACAGGAATGGGGGCTGCCTATGGTGTTTGTTAGGAGCCCTCATTGTCCAAGGTGGGCTGTGCTCAGTCCTGCCCCTTTGCCTACTCCAGTCCCTGTGCAGCTGCCAGTGTTGTTAACATGCAGAAATGCCACTTAATAAATAATCTATGTTGAAACTGTGCTGAATAAACCAGCTCCATTTTACTTTTATGCTGTATAGAGTAGTGCTTGCTTTGGTTTTGGATTTGGGTCTTACCTCTGACACTTGCAGATCCTGAGTAAATACCTTAAGCCTCCTTCACAAGATGGGGACAGGCAAGTGAAACGGGAAAATTGGACTGGAACCTGGAATGCATGGTGTTTCTCTGGGCAAGATGGTATAGTAAAAGTTGGAAATTTATTGAGAAACAAGCACAGACTCCCAGGTGGGGAGGGGGAAAGAATCCCACTAAGTCCCCTTTCCTTAGGTTTATAAAGGCTGCAGTTCTTTGTGCCTTGATATCCCCTCTGATTGGTCACTATGGCAACTTCAGAGCTTAAACCTCACATGAGATATGTGAGGTTCTCCTCTTCTCCTTTGTTGTTTCCCTATTCCTTTTGGGCTTTCCTCTTCCCTCTCTGAATGAGGGGCTTCCTTCCCTTTATTCTGTAAATGTATACCTTCTGCAGCTCCCAGCTCCCTTATTCTATGGGAATGTACCTTCTGCTGCTCTGTAGCCCTGTGCTTTTTTCCAGGGACCACTTAATTCCCAAAATTTCCTAAACCTGCCTATTTTACCCCTAGACACTCCTTTCACAAGTATGGACTCACAGAACTGGTGTAAGGATTAAATGAAAGTAAAAAGCTAATGTGCTTAGTACAGTGACTAGCACAAGTAAATGTATTGAATATTCCCTACTATTAATGAATATAAAATTACCTGGAGCTGTTACTGACAGAAAGGGTGCTGTCACCAAAACTAAATTTTTGCTGTTACATGTAGGAAGCATAAAAATTCCTTCTAAATTCATTATAGAAGGAATATAAATTAGACCATCTGACTAAATTAATGAAGCTTAAACTCATTGACCTTTGACACTGAAGGACTATGACCTTTTGCAAGTCAGTTAACATTTCTGTATTTTTTTCTCATCTGTAAAACTACCTGAGCTGTTTTGAGTCCTTCCAATTCTAACTTGAATTTTTAGAATAGCTAAGAAAACTGAAATTATATTCCCCTTTGCCTTCTCTGACTTTATTTCCAGCATTCTATGTGTGATAATCTAAGTAAATATTTCTTTATAAGTAACTTACTGAGTTAAGAGCTTAAAATTTCTCAACAGATATACTGACAGCCACAGAATGGGGTATTGAGAGTCAACTTGAGTTTCTGAGTAGATTGAACTGAGAAATGCATCCTTGTCTTAGAATAGTTAGCTCTTCCCTTCAGAATCTTCATTTAAATATCAAAGGAGACATCAAAGGTTGTTCTGCTCCTCTGTGGAATGCTTTTGCTTATTAAGATTTAGATGAAGCACTTTATAGGTTCAAGGAGAGTGCATTGAAGAGAGAACCCAAACCCACTTAAATTTCCTTTGTTGCTTTTGTTAAGCTTATAATCTTTTTCTAATGTAAGCTTTATCTTTGTTACTTTGGTTCACTGAAATGTCTTTTTCTTGTGTTTCAAAGAGAAGCAGATTTCTGAATTCCTGTTCTAAAAAGCTTTGGATTCAACATTTTGTTCATAATTTGTGACTCTTTATTCATCTCCTTTATTACCTTGACAGAGCAGGAGAAATTAAATTAGTAGGACTGATGTCTGGAAGGAATTTGTTATATAGCATTTTATAATTTACTAGAGGCCCGGTGCACAAAATTCGTGCACTGGGGGAGGGGAGTGGTCCCTCAGCCCAGCCTGCACCCTCTCCAATCTGGGACCCCTCGGGGGATGTCCGACTGCCAATTCCTGTGGGATTGGGCCTAAACTGGCAGTCAGACATCCCTCTCACAATCCGGGACTGCTGGCTCTTAACCACTCGCCTGCTTGCCTGCCTGATCACCCCCTAACCGCTCCCTGCCAGCCTGGTCACCCCCAACTGCTCTCTCCTGCTGGCCATCTTGTGACAACATGGGGCAGCCATCTTGTGATGTTGTGGAGGTGGCCATCTTGTGATGAGGGTGTGAGGGTCAATTTGCATATTACCTCTTTATTATATAGGATCGATACAATGTTAAATAGTAGCAACTCTTTGTGTCTGAGATGTTTGCTAATGGAGCTGGTATTCAGGCAAAATTATTGGGTTTTGAGAGATTCTGAGAAGAGCTGGAAAGAATAATATAATATCTTCATTGAAACCACCAGGATTTAAGGTAAGGGAAACAGTACCATTCTTATTTTGGACCCTGGCATAGTACCAGAGGGTAAGGAAAACACAGAAAAAGAAAAGGGGTTGATTTGTTAATGGCAAACTGCATCAGAATGTTAGACTTTAGTCCTTGAGTTTGGCTAAGAAAATAATCCTGAGCCAAGAAATTCAAATACTAGCAAAAGTTTATTCAGAAAGTCACATGGGTAGAAGAAGTGAGCCGTGGAAGAAATGAGCCAGCTGGGCTGTGTGGACTCAGGAAATAAGTTACAGAGGCAAAGGAAAAGCATCAGAGTGTAGGATAAAGATAGGCAGAGAAAATGTACCTGAGGGAAGAAGATGGGGGAAGGTGCTGGAGAGCTCCAGAGAGAGTGTGCCTTAGAAAAGAAGGGGGTGGAGAAAGCCAGAGGCCTGTTCTAGAGGGAGAGGATGAGTGCCCTGGGTCCTTTGGCTTAAGGCAGCGGTTCTCAACCTGTGGGTTGCGAACCCTTTGGCAATTGAAGGACCCTTTCACAGGGGTCACCTAAAACTATCCTGCATATCAGATATTTACATTACGATTCATAACAGTAGCAACATGACAGTTATGAAGTAGCAACGAAAATAATTTTATGGTTGGGTCACAACATAAGGAACTGTCTTTAAAGGGCCAGAAGGTTGAGAACCACTGGCTTAAGGGCTTTTATCTGTAGGTCTTAGGGGAGGCTCTCAATGGAGTATTCTTCAGCTTTTCAGGTGAGGAATACCTCAGGGTCCTGGTCTCCACTGATTGGTTGGCACCAGAGCAGGGTATCATCAGTCATTGCACCTGGTTCTGGTGTCAGCCATGGTGTCACCCCACCTTGCCTTACTGCCTTTCTGGGCCTGGAGCTGAAACACAACTGAGGCTAGATGTTATCTCCAGGGCTTGTGTGGGAGTCGGATGAGGCTATTCCCTGGCCCCTTGTTCCTTCTTCAGTGGGGTCTACCACACATCACTAGCAACATGCCAGGAGAGGGAAGGTCAGGGGAGGATTCCAACTGCAAGACAGGAATGAGAAAGATCAGGTCTCAATTGCATGACCAGCAAGGTGGTGGAGACACTGTGCAGTGGACAGATGATGTGTTGTAAAGTTGTGCACCTGAAACCTGTATAATTTTGTTAACCAGTGTCACCTCAATAAATTCAATAAAAAGGAAAGTACACAAATAAAGCACATGACCAGCAATATGCTAGGGAAGGAAAGGTCACCCTGGGGGTGAAGTCCTTCCTTACAATTGTTTGTTGCTAAGCACCCGGGGCTTTTGGCCCTGGTGACCTCCTGTACCTGGCCTATTGTTCCCACTTTGCTCATGTCTGTCTAACTGCCTACTGTATCAGATTGGAAGCAGATTAATATTTTTAAAATTCTATTTGGTTTTTTAAGCATTTACTGAATATATATATATATATATATATATATATATATATATATATATATTTTCTATTTTTTTAAATATATTTTATTGATTTTTTTACAGAGAGGAAGGGAGAGGGATAGGGAGTTAGAAACATCGATGAGAGAGAAACATCGATCAGCTGCTAATGTTGTGGCCCCACCCCATAACAAAGAAACAGAATTTCCGGAGGACGAGGCCCAGAAATCAGGATTTTAAAAAGTTTCCCAGGTGATTCTAATGTGCAGCCAAGGCTGAGAACCACTGCTTTAGAGGACTGCAGGGGTCTATCGGGTAGATTATCTCGCAGTGCTGACCAGATGGACTGATTTAAGATTCCACTCCTGGGGGAGGTTGTAATTGTAATTAGCTTACAATTAGGTAGCATTAAGTCTTGGTTTGGTGACATGGGCTTAGAACAAGTGACTCCAATTTGGGTGTGTTGTCTCTATTTTAACAACCCAAATTAATGTTAAAACATTTTTTATTGCAATAACGTGGATGGGCCTTGAGGTTATTATGCTAAAGAAATAAATCAGATGGAAAAAGACAAATACTAGCCTGGCCAGAGTGGCTCAGTGGTTGAGCATCGACCTATGAACCAGGAGGTCATGGTCTGATTCCAGGTCAAGCCACATGTCCGGGTTGTAGGCTTGATACCCAGTAGGGGGCGTGCAGGAAGCAGCTGATCAATGATTCTCTCTCTTTATTGATGTTCCTATGTTTCTCCCTCTCCCTTCCTCTCTGAAAATCAATAAAAAAATACATTTAAAAAGGAAATGAAGAAACAAAAGAAAAACAAGCTTATAGAGGCAGGCAACAGATTGGTGGTGAGCAGAAGGGAGCAGCGATAGAGGGAGGTCAAAACAGGTAAAGGGGCTCAATTGATGGTGTTGAATGGAAACTGGACTTATGGTGGTGAGCATAACCTGAAACTGATATAATGTTATAAGCCAATATTACCTCAATAAAAATTAAATTACCAAATAAATAGTGTATTTTATATGCAACTGTACATTATGAAGGGTCCACTCAAATGGGGGCCAATTAATATTTGCTTTCTCCTAATCCCTTGGCCTTTTCTTTACATTTTCAGTAGGTTTCTCTCTATTTTTCCTCAGTTGTCATTTCTGATGTCATCATTTGGTGAAACACCTAAACCTCACAATGATGTATAACTGCAAGAGACAGAGAAACCATTTAGTCCAACTCTCATTGATAAAGGGGAAAAAAACAACAAAAGACGGAACGCCTGTGGACTCGTTCCAAGTCACATAACAAATGAGTTGGAAGTACAAGAATAGAACCCTGGACCCTTGGTTCCCATTCTAGTGGTTTCCTCAGTGGTTTGGTTTTGTTGTTGGGATTTTCTCTGGCTTCCTTGGAAAGTAAATCAGTGATGGCATTTGCATAGTGCCTTATAAGGCACCTCAGATATTTTAGCTTGTGCTTGAAATGAATAGCTGAGAGACCCTGATATAACAGTTAAGTATTGCTTCTAGTTTTTTTTTTTTTTGTCTCCTCCTCTGTAAAAAGGAATTACAATGTTCTGCCTCATAGACTTGTTGTAAGTGGTAAATAACTTGCTACAATGTAATCACTCAGGCACATATTAATTATTTTCCATTTTTATCATTAATAATAATATTGTTATTATTTGTTTTTGTTGGGAGTTGGGGGAAGAAGAGGAAAGGATGCAGAACGTTCAGCCCTGGGGTGCTCCCTCTCTGAGCTCAGGGATCTCAGCTTGACCTTGTGTTTATCAAAAAAAGGGGGCCATGCCATTTTGGCTTATTTTGTTACTTAATATTGGTAAACAACTAAAAATAGAAGACTTGAAAAGAGGTCATTTTTTTTCAACTGCTACTCTCTGCATCATTCTAGGCTGTCATTGCTTTGGGATGCTTCATTTTAAGAGTAAATTATTTGGTGCCTGCAGGAGGTTAACATTCAAGGAAATGGAATTTCTCACAGAGGAAGAATTTCTAAACAAAAAGATACCTTATAAATATAACTCACTGAAATAACCATCATAGTGAACTCAAAGTGAAACGAACTATGAATTTACCAAAGTTTACCATTGAAAAAAAAATCCTAAACCCTATGGTTTGTTGCTTTATAGAAAGGAAACCACTTCTAAGTTTTACACTGTGTTAAAATAAACCAGCTTCATGGAGAAATGAAGCTTCCCAAAGCAGAACAACCCAAGAAGTGCTTTTTCATTCAGATGTATTGCAACTCCAGCCTTCCCCAGCACCTTTTCCTTCCCACCCTGCCATTTCCCTCCCTGCAGCCATTTATCTCACAGAGGAAATGGCAGAAATATCCAGGGTTGGTCTTTGTTATTCTGAAAATGATAGCCAGAGTAAAGGCAGAGCTGAGAGGACATGCTTAGCAGTGATGGCATCTTTTTTGGAATCACAGACCAAGTTAACACTGAAGATCAAAGCCAAGGAATTTGCCTCAGAAAAACACACAGATGCAAACATACCGAAAATCTAGTGCGTTCAGGATGTGTGGGCTCCCGGAGCCTATTTTGGGACATTATTGATGCACCTGGATGGTGGGAGTTGACAGGATTCCTGGCCTTGCTCCTTGCCAAACTCTCTTTTGAGAACCAAGGGAGAAGAAAGGATTTACATATAGTGCTTGGGGATGGATCCAGTCCAGAGCCTGCTAAAAGCTGACTCTGGGTGGTTTTTTTGGGCTCACCTTTTCTCCACTCATTAAATACGTAAAAGGTCAGATCCTCAGCTGTTTACCAACCAGGAGAGGAAAAGGGAAGAGACCCGCCCCTGAGTGACACTGTCACCTCCTTACAGTGCTATGTGGACACATTTTGTTAATATTTCCAATCATAGCAGAAGAATCATACATATTTTGATAGTAATTACCAAGGTGGACATTTCTTTGTGGTACTAACCCACTCAGGTTTTATAAGAGGATCTCTGTTCTACAGAATAGTCCCATTGTGTAAGAAGACCACATTCAAATGCAAATTTTAAGAGATTCTGGGGATAAATTCTTTGAGGAGAAATTGAGCTTAAAATAGTCACAGAAAAAATGAAAAGGGTAGGGGAAATAAGGATGAGTTGGAGCATGCTTGCTGGATGATGCTATTCAATTTGACTCCCCCCCCCCCCCCATCCTGTACTTTAAAATACAGAAATGTGCATGTAGGTGAACATGCCTTGCATTAGGTTTTTGCTTGGGGTTGTTAACAGGGGGTCCCTCTTGCCTCCCTTTCATTGTCTTTATTAAAGCCAGCTGATCGCATGTGCTATTGGTGGATATATGGAGCTCTTATTTTGTTCAAGTGAGAGCTCTGTGGCAGATGCAGGGTCCATGTAAGTAAGTTCCTGCTCCACTGGAAGTTGACATTCTTATAATCTAGTTTGGTTCCAAAGGTCTTAAGCAGGTGAGATAGTTATCTGTTGCTTGCGGGTGAGCTCCCTGATCCCACCACCGGTGCTTACTAACTTTGTTACCTTGGATAAATGACTTAACCCCGCATAGCCTTGGCATCCCCTGTTTTCAGGGGTAAAACATCTGTGAAATATTTTGTGAGTAGAAGACATTGCACTTCTCAAACTATGTGAAGTAGGCAAATAAACTCCAACTTCGTTTTAGATCATCCCTGTAACCAGTGTAACAACAGAATGCCTGGGTTATTGGGATTACAGTGGGGCCTTGACTTACGAGTTTAATTCGTTCCGAGACCAAGCTCGTTAACTCAAATTACTCTATCAACTCAATGCAAAAAATCGACTGAGAGACAGCTGGTATCTCAAAAAACTCGTTAGTCGGGACACTCGTAAGTCAAGGCCCTACTGTAGATGGGATAGTAATATTTATAGCTGACAGTACTAGTAGGCCCTGTTCTACATATTGTCTCACTTACTCCTCACAACTCTTCTGTGAAGTAGATACTATTATTACCCCCCCCCCTTTTATAAGTGAGAAAAATAGATGTGCAAAGAGGTTAAGAAACTTGCCCAAAGTCTTCCCGTCAGGAAGCACCTAGGCTGGGGGGCTGAAACCCAAGTGGTCGGGCCCCCGAAGCCACACTCCTAGCTTTGGTCTTTTCCAGCCCTTTTCAGAGCTGCAGTATAGACCGAAAGGAGAACGTTAATGTGTGGTGGACTCTGACATGTATTTAAGATGTTTTTTCTTTCCTGTTTCAGGTATCTTACTGCAAGCAGTAATAGAAATTTCCTGCTTACCATGCGGCCATTCTTAAAAAGGGCCATTTTGGTCATAAGTTATGTAAGTACATATACGCTTTTGAATTATCTGCTAAGGGATGTTTCACTTTAACATGGCTCAGAGGCATGATCCAGATTATTTAATAGAATCAGCAGTAAATTCTAATACCTTGATCTTAGGATCCAAGAGTTAACATGCCATAAATGTCACAAAGCATTAGAAGGCACATGTGAAGGAATTCTACAGACATGTAAACTCCATGACACAGACAGTGTGAATGAACTACAGTATTTTACAAGCAATGCTTTTCTTACCAAATCTTCTTTTCCCTGAAGGTGATTGTTGTGTTGTACTTCCGCCTGTGGATAATGGGAGGATCGATGCCCCTCTTTTCAGAGCAAGATAATCCAGCTTCATTCTCCCCTTACATTCTCACAAGGTCAGTAGAAATACATTTTTTAAAAACTTTACTGGGTATTAATTAAATTGATTTGTAATCTTAAATGGTAAGTTGGATTTTAAAGAAAGGAGAGTTTTGTTCTATTCAGGTTGTGGGGAGAAAAGAAATGACTATTCATACATTTGGAATTCTTTTCAACGAATGGATCTATTTTGTTATATTGTTGCTATTGTTCTCATAATGCAGTGGTTCTCAACCTTCCTAATGCCACAACCCTTTAATACAGTTCCTCATGTTGTGGTGACCCCCAACCATAAAATTATTTTCGTTGCTACTTCATACCTGTAATTTTGCTACTGTTATGAATCGTAATGTAAATATCTGATATGCAGGATGTATTTTCATTGTTACAAATTGAACATAATTAAAGCGTAGTGATTAATCACAAAAACAATATGTAATTATGTATGTGTTTTCCGATGGTCTTAGGCGACCCCTATGAAAGGGTCGTTCGACCCCCAAAGGGGTCGCAACCCACAGGTTGAGAACCGCTGTCATAATGGCATGTATGTGTTTATTCAACAAGCATTTTATTGACTACTAATCATCAATGATAAATATCTATTAAGTGGCCCATATGGCAACTGTTACAGAACAATGCATAGCATGGCATAGAGCTTGATTGGACATCATAACTATTTTTAAGATTAAATGAGTGGAGAAGTTGAAAGTAGCAAACAGAAATGAACACAAACTTTTGTTAAGATATACCTAACTATATCTTACTATTTGTCTTTAAGAGATTTAGAGGTACTGGATCAAGAGGGGATGTTGATCAGTGGATCTGGTTCATTGAGAAGAATCTAATTCCTTATCTCTTCAGTCTGCTGTGATGTTCTTCTGAGGCTTTCAGATATAATTATACTTCACAGTTTTAATATCTTTCTTCAGGATATATTGTTGCTATAATGTTTAAACATTAACATGCCCTCTTCTTAACTTTGCGTAGTTTCATACACTTAACATCTACTAGTAATATTATTTTCATAAGAGTAACCTTCCATTCTGGCAGGTTTGCAATGACATATAAATCTTAAATGAAAACTTGATTTGTAGAGACATTTATATTTTGGTTTACTCATATCTCTTAGGGACAACAGATTGTTGGACTTTGTTTTTTTGCCAGGCAGTGATCTTTGTTTTATTTCATTCATTTACCTTATATGTTTTAATTGGTAAAATTCTAACTTTCTTGGCCTTCCATACTTTTCTTTATTGTTCCTAAAGACTATTTCCCACTCAAAAAGGAGACATTCACATTTGATTAACCCATTTTTTAAATAGATATTATGTCACAATTGTTTTCATTGCTTACAACGTATTTTAAAAATCTTGAATATACCTTCAGAAATCATATGGTATTCAACCTCTAATGTCGGCTTATTCCTTGGAGGCAGTTTAGAGTCTTATAAATTGTTGTTTATAGCTTATATTTTTCAAAATGCTGCTTAATTAAACCTTTAATTAAGATTGGCATCTCTAACTCAGAGTTTTGTTAATGTTGCAATCTACTTGTCCTTTTTAGGCATCTCTCACGGGCTTTCAAAATCTTCAGGGCTCTTTGTCTGGACATTTTTAGCTCATTGATAAATTGTTTCAGTTTTTGTAGCTCCTTAAATAGCTACTTTCTGCTTTTAAGAGAAAAAACAGCTTGGCCAGATCCTCTTCTTGCTTAATGGCTCCATTTGCTTTAGCTTTGGGTTGGGTTTCCTCCAAGCTTTCTGGTCTCCTGAATTTGAGATTGTATTCTTATCTCTGTAGTTAGATGCAGCCTGTTCCCTGCGTTGTCAGTCTCTAAAAGCCAAGATGCAGTCAGAGAAACAGATGGGCGAGAACAAGAACAGACTACTTTCAACTCACCAAACAATTATTTCGTGTATGTCTTCTGTTATCAGTAAACATGTGCCTGGCCCCAGGTCCATGGTGTCAGGACAAGGGCCTTTGGTCTCTGTCTCAGAGCCCCCTCTATCTGTACTGTCAAGGAGGGGATGGGGCGAATACAATTCTGTCAGGGAGGGGATGGGGCGAATACAATTCTGTCAGGGAGGGGATGGGGTGAATAAAATTCTGTGGGGGAGGGGATGGGGCGAATAAAATTCTGTGGGGAAGGGGATGGGGCAAATAAAATTCTTTGGTGGAACCTCTGGCAAAATTAGGACGTCATTTGTCGAGTTCTGCCTTTTACTTCCAAGGGATACATGTACATTTTTCAGAGGGGTCTGCTACATGTTTTATCCAGGATTTTCTGTCTATAAATCTATCTAAGGCAATTCCAACAATATAAAGATACAGAGATCTTGTGTGCATATATGCATAACCCATGGACTCAGACAATAGGGTGCTGAAGGCTTCAGTTGCGGGGTGGGGGCAGGCAGTGGGGGGAAAAAGAAGACATATAATACTTTCAACGATAAAGGATTAATTTATAAAAAGATATAGAATATCCTATTACACCTTTATAGTCTTCCTCTTCTTTCTTTCAACAAAACAAAACAAAACAAAGTTTTTATTCCTGTGTTTTGTACTTAAAATACACAGATACCCAGGGACATTTCAGTACAGTTGTTATATATGGAGTTTCACATTTCTCTAATATGGCAGCACCATAGTTCACTCTTTACAGCATCCAGAAAATTGTCTTCAGTTCCTTTCCCGAGTAAGGTTTCTACTCTGCTTGCATAACTTATTTGGCCCCTGTTAAGCTGATGATTCTTTAATTGGATTACCTTGGTCTGTTTCCTAGTTCTGTTGTTTTTTTTTTCTTCCTCATCAGCTGTGATTTAGCTATGATGTGGCCGCTCTGTGAGTCCATCTTTACTAACCACAGGTTTGTCATTCAGCTCTGTCACTCTGTCTCATTAATACTTGATCTCTTTTATTGGATGTGTAAATCCAAACAACTTTTATAGTATCTGTGCTTCTGTCCTTCACATACTATATCTTCTTTTAAAGTATGTTTAGTAAACTACTCTATTAATACTGGAGTTACTAATTAAGATAGTTTTAAAAATTCTAATAACTTTTAAGAGTAGCTTGGTCAAGTTTTGCTTTGTTTCACATGATTTCTTATGACTTTAGTTCTGCACTTCTTTGCCAATACTACTCTTTGATAATCTTTTTGTTTGTTTGTCTTAATTGTAGCCATATGAGTGGGTGTGAAATGGTATCTCATTGTAGCTTTGATTTGCATTTCCTGAATGGCTAATCATCTTCAATATCTCTTCATGGGCATATTGGCCATGTCTATATCATCTTTGGAGAGATGTCTATTCGGATCTCTTGTCCAGTTTTGAATTGGGCTATTTGTTACTTTATTATTGAGTTATAACTGTTCTTTGTATGTTCTAGATATATGTCCCTTATTAGATATATGCTTTATAACATTCTCTACCTTTCTGTGAATTGTTTCACTTTCTTGATGGTGTCCTTTAAAGCACAACGTTTTCTCATTTTGGCAAACATCAGTGATAAGAGAGAATCAGGAATCAAAGCCTGACCTCCTGGTTCATAGGTTAATAATCAACCACAGAGACACGCCTGCCAGGCGAGGGAATCTTTATTTGACCAGCAGCCTAAGTGTGTCCGGAGGGTGGTGTGTGTCACTCTTTCTGAAATGCTCAGGTACAAGCTGTGTCCTCCTTGGCTGAAGAGCTCTCTACAAGGGGGCTGTTGTCCCCACTGTATATTCTATATTATGTTCATAGAAAAGTAGCTTCTTAGGGATAAGAGATATTATAAAGGTTATCGAGTTTAGTTTTGCCAACTGAAATGACACTGTGCAATAGTAATGTATCTAATTGGTATTGGATCTTGGACATGAGGGGGAGAAATACAAGAAAGAAGAGAGAGGAGGGGCTTAGAAGAGGGAGCCTGTGGAGGTAGCAATTTTACCTCCAGACTGGGGATCAGTTGTTGGCAAGCATCTTACAGAAAACTATAATTCTTTAAATCGACATATTGTGTTTCCATTACAATCTTAAATCCCTGAGAAGCTCATACAATTAAAGAATTCTTTAATTTTTTGCTAACATTAGGACATAAAGGCAAACATTGCTTTTCATAATTAATAACATGAGGCCTAAGCTTTTATGTAAGGATTCTCTTTCTCGTTGTGTGCTCCTCAACTGTTTACTGTGTTGTAGATGACATTACACTCTGGTTTCAAATTTATGTCAGCCTTGCTTTAGCTAAAGGGTCTTCTGGGCTGCACTGTTCAAGGAATAAATCAGGGTCTCCAACAGGTACTTCTCCATGAAATATCAATATTTGATCCATCATATTGCTGTTCAGTTCTCTACCTTAATAAAGGTGTGCTAATGGAGACTACACATCACAGGAATCGAACAGGGGAACTGTATGTGGAGCCAGAAAACCCCATGCTGTGTGCAGGCTCTGCTATGGGCTTGCGGTGGGACATTGAACAAGTCTCAGCCTCCTCAAGGCTCTTCCCCTTCCTGGGAAAGTGAGTCATAGCCACTGCATAAAGGTCATGTTGGGATTAGATAATCCTTAGATGCAAATGCATTATAAGCTGGAAAATGCTGG
Source organism: Myotis nattereri (assembly GCF_964212035.1). Lineage (NCBI taxonomy): Eukaryota > Metazoa > Chordata > Mammalia > Chiroptera > Vespertilionidae > Myotis > Myotis nattereri. The sequence continues at coordinate 178,243,026 of NC_138076.1, forward strand.
ACATGTTTAAGGGGTTTTAATGTTGGATGAAGTTTGTTACTATAGCAATGGGATTCTTGTATGGAAATCTGAAAACCTGTGCCTGATGCACAGTAAGCAGTCAGCACATGTTTGCTCAGTGGAGGCTAAGCCTTGGCTCAATGAGAGAGGGTAAGGGACTAGGTTTTATTACCCTTCAGCACTTAGAGAAGTGCAAAGTAATTACTCAACTTTTATTGAATTCTGGTGAGGCTCTTCTGTCTATGGAGAGGGATAGTGTAGGAAGGGGCATCTTTGGCTAGTCCCGGGGCAGGTGATAGGCAGGGGAAGGAGATGCCAATGGTGATATGAGCAGGTTATGCCTGGAAAAGGTCTGTCATTTTTGCTGGGCACAGTGAGACTGTGGAGGTCCTTGGAAGCATCCATAGGAATTCAGGAGTTGAAAATAGGGAACAGCCTAGGAAAGGGCAGGGCAGATCTCTCAAACTAGTAGGTAGAGGCCGAGTCTGGGGTCATCCACTCTGGCAGTAAATGTGGTTTACACCAAGGCTGGTACATTGACAGTTTAGCCACTGTCCTTCCCAAGAGGCCACCAGGTGGATATAGTCGGGCCATGTTCTGTAGTATTTATGAAACAGTGGATGATTTGGGGGCGAATGAAAAAGAAGGATCCTTTGGGCAGTAACATTTTTCATATAAAACATGCAAGTGCTATACATTTATGCAGTGCCTGATTTTTCATATGTAGCTATCATAGGCATCTTTCTAGGGTAAGAAAATACATTAGGTTTACATAATTTCTTAGCAAAAAAAAAAAAAAAGGTTCTTTTCAAAGGCAAAGAACAGAATCTATGCATATTTTTCACATCAAGCACTCTAGTTTTTTTCTTGACAAAAGTGAAGATTTAGATTAAAGAGCCTCACAGTTTCATTAGGTTCCCGTTGATGCATGGCAGTTCCCCACAGCCTCATCTTCCTTTTACTTTTCATGTATTTCGTGGCTTATCAGTGAAAATACATGACTGAATTGTTTAAGCTGAATTCCTAGCTTCCTGTGCTGTATATTCCATTTTTTCATAAGATATTCTAGTGGCTTCCCTCCTGTTAGCAGAATTCATGGTAGAAAATTGGTAAATAATTCATTTTGTTCTTGCTCCGGTTTTAAAAAAGAGAGCCCAAGCCTCGCCAGGCAGAGATCTCAACATATCATTTTATTTCTGAAATTTTAGCAGAAATAAACAAGATGATTAGTTTGAAATGTAATCCATAGTCAATGAGTTAAGAAGAAATACTTCAGTTGCTGATTCCAACTAGCTCCACTAGCCCCCTAAAATATAGTTAGCTTTTGGTGTGATTTCAACTACCTTCTTTATGCTTAAATTTATAAAAATTTTGCAATGCTGTTTCAGTATTTCAAATAATGTTTAAACCATTTATTTATCAACATTGATCTGAAATCATATGCAATGAAAGGTAGGTTATATCTCTGAGTTTCTGGAAACAATACATTTGTATTAAAAGGACTAAGTTGACAGTTTTATGGTATATTAATACTCTTGATCTAGTATTACAAGAAGGGAAGTTGCTTTTAGTCTGTGATTTACATTACTTTTTAAACCAATTTGGGTTACAATCTGTGTCAACAGTCTCAATGAGCATTTTTGGAAAATCTAAATAATGAAGTTGAAATTCTAACTTTTAAAAAATAATGTTCTTTATTTTCTTTTTTGTTAGTATGATATTGCAAGTCTCACAAACATAAGAAACTGAAGACAACTTGCAGGGCAAGGGGGAATGTGAACTTAATATTCAAATAAAAAATTCTGCATAGTGTTTGCAGCTATAATATATGGAAGTATTCCTGTTGCAATTCTGTTGTTTCCTTCTCTGCCCATTTAAAGATATAGTCTTTGTTATGGAAAATATCAGATCTGTGCAAAAGTAGAGTAAATGGCATAAAGAACCTCTATGTACCCCTTATCCAGTTTCATCAATCCAAACTTATGGCCAATTTTTCATTCATACCCCCATCCGCTTCTTTCTCCTTGCTTCCAGTCCATCACTGTGAAGCAAATACCAGATATCAGATCCTTTGATATGCATATATTTTCGTATATTTTTCTAAAAGACAAGGTCCCTTACAAAAGAGAACTGCAATACCTTTATCATACTTTAAAAATTAGCAATGATTCTCCAGTATCACATATCCAATCAGTGTCTCATTTTTTTTCTGTCTCTTAGGTGGTTACTTTTAATAGTTGTTTGTCTGAGTTGGCATCTAAACAAAAGCTGTACTTTGTTTGATATGTCTTTTAAGACTCTTAATTTATGTGTTACTCTTCTTTCTGCCACCCGCCCTACCCCCATCTCATCACCATTATTTGTTGAAGAAACTGCCATTCTTTGTGTTTTAGAATTTGCAACATCCTATATCTTGCATATTGCATGCCTGTGGTGTCCTTTAGTGTGGTCCAGTGTTTTCTGTATTTGATGTGAACTGGTAACAAAGGGCTTGGTCAGATTCAAGTTTAAATATTTTTTACAAGACTGCTTCATATGTTGTGGTATCTATATCCATCCAGTGGACAGCTGGCTGTTGGTCTCTGACCTGTGATTTTAAAATTATTTAGCAAGTTCTAGGCACCTGATTTAGCCTGATCTGCTCATTATAAAGTATTCCATCAGTTTTTCACCTAATAATTTTTTGCAGCCATTCATAATCATTGCTTATTACTGTAACTAGAGGCCCATTGCATGAAGAGATTTGTGCAATAGGCCATCCCTTCCCCTGGCTGCCAGCACCGGTTTTCCTCCAGCACCCGGGACCCAGGCCTTCGCTCCGGACAGAGCCTTCAGTCTTCACGGCTCTGGACGGAGCCTTCAGTCTTCGCTCCGCCTCGCCCCTATGTATGCAAATTAACCTCCATCTTTATTGGGTTAATTTGCATACTCCCCTGATTGGCTGGTGAGCATAGCAGAGGGATGGTTAATTTACATGTTTGTCTATTATTAGGTAAGATATCAAGAAAAAGAGATATTATTTTTTAAAGTAATTTTTGAGACCTGGGGTGTCACTGAGCAACAAAGCTGTGTGACTTGCCTGCTAAGTTTGATGATTCAGCATTCTTCCTTAAAGCTGTCACAGAGACTCTTACTGAGCTAAGAATTAGGTCATTTAGAAGCTCTGTGAAAAACAGAGGTGCAAAGTAACCCAATCCCCTTTCCATGAAGTTGGCATTCTCATAAGACAATTTTTCAGAATCAAGCCTAAAAGGGAGACAGCAATTTTTTGTTTCATTTTTGTTAAATAACAAAGCATGGACTTCTTCAAGATTTCAATATATACTACACTATTGGTACATTAACATTTTATTAAAAATAGCAGAGCATAATGTTGGGGAAGACCATTGCAATATCTCTATCCCTTCAACCCATTCATCTGTTCGGATTTGAGAGTTGAGTTGATGAGTACTAGTAATCCCCATCAAGAAAGGGAAGGAGATCGAGTTGGGAAGGCCTGGGAAGGATATTCCAAAGAAGCAGCTAATGTTGAGAGGAGTGCAAAGTGATTTGACTCATCACACTGGAAGGCAACTTAGAGATTCTCTGATCTAATGACTTTGCCAATCCAAAGAATTCCTCCAAAAGAATCCAAGAAACAGGTGAGGACTTTTCTTCACATTCTGCACTCTTATGGTGCTCATCTTGTTCGGCTTCTTTAATTCTATACATCTATTTTCCATATTGGGTTGTACATTCCTCGAGGACAAGGAATTTACCTGATTATTCTGTTGAATCCCATCTAGAATGTCAAAGGTAAAAACAGCTGGACATCAGTTAAAGCATTGAAAATAGATTTTATTCAGTAACAACAATTGACAGTATCAGGAAGAGCTGAGCACCAGTCTCATTTGTGCAAAGATGACTAAAAACTTTAAAGGGAGAATGAGAGAGGGGCCAAGCTGGGGCTCAGCAGAGTCAGAGAGGTGAAAAACGACCAAAGGTCGGTCAGTGTGAAAGGGATTTGGCTGGCCTCTCCTCAGGTGTTAGCTAGAACACACAGTAAATTCTTCTGGCAGTGTGAGCTTTCTCAGCCAAGCGTTTTCGTGGGAGGTTGGGATCATCCTAGGCATGTGGCCTTATGGTGCTAGGATCAATGCTAGGGTTTGGTCCTCTCCTAATACAGAGGTTTGGATGGAGTTTGGTATGTGCTGAGAGTTCTGCAGTTCTCAGGGGTCTAGAACATGACTTAATGAATTTGTGTTGACTGAATAAATTTAAATAAATTTCATTTTCTCTACCCTTAAAGGAAGGGGATCAGTTAGAATGTTTTCCACTGTCTGGTAGTACCTAGACACAGCCAGGAAACGGGAGTAACACCTCCATCTGGTCCACCTGGCTGTTCCCATGTTAGCAAGGACAGTGGGACTTGCCTCCTCTGGATGGCTAGTCTTTACACTTGTGAATAAGAAACATTGTCTTTCTACCACAGATAATTTGATTTTTTGGAAATAATTCAATATAGATCAACTTGTTATAAAAATGGTAATCTGTTATTAAAATGATAAAATCTTTTCATATCTACTATAGGTTTCTGAGAACTATTAAAGATGGACAGTTCACACGTTTCTTACCCAGGGAATTATACCCAACAGGGCAGCATTTCTGTCATATGCTTTCATCAAACTTTTCCTTTCTAGCATTTATCTCAGGTTATAGTGTATTTATTTGCATGATAATTTTAAAGTGTATGTCGTGGAAAGTAGGTCTTTATTTGTTCACCACTGAAAGGCCAGCGTCTACCACAGTGACTAGAAACTATTAGATATTTTCTAAAATGATCAATGTAATGACTAAAGGAATTCCATCTTACCTTGCCTTTTCCTATAAGATAATGTTGATAGTGTAGAAATGCTATTTAATAGAAACAGGGAGAATGAATGTTTCGATAATGTCATGGATCATGAGTTATGTTTCAGCGATTCTTCTTCTCTTCGTAGATTCCTTACCTATTCCTACCTCTTGGCCTTCAACGTGTGGCTTCTGCTTGCACCTGTTACCCTGTGCTATGACTGGCAGGTCGGCAGTATTCCTCTGGTAGAGACCATCTGGGACATTCGGAATTTAGCCACCATCCTTCTGGCGGTAGTGATGGCCTTACTGAGTCTGCATTGTTTAGCCGCCTTCAAGGTAATTTTCTTAAACGTCAATGAACTCTACATTTCAAGAGAGATACTCTATAGTCTATACTCAATAATGCTTTTTCCCCCTCAACAGGAGGTTTGGGTCTAAATCAAATGGACTCTTGTGTCTAAAAAACTTCATGTATTTAAAATTTCCCTGGTAGGTGTATGTATTTTAAAGATCTTAGTGGGACTAACAGACCGTGGTCACATCGTATTTCTTTATACTGTATTTCTTTTACATTTTTCTCTTACTGCTTCTACCAACCCTATAGAAATTAGATCTGAAATTTAATTTTTGCCAACAAGAAATTTGTTTCCTGCTACTGTGGTTGGCTAATTTTTGAAGTAATCTGATTTCATATAATGTTCAATGAGATCATGATAATATATCATAAGTGCTTAAATTATGGTTAAGACTCTACTTCCACTGATGGCTGCCTGCCTCATTTGGATGATACTTCATAAAAAATAGTATAAAACTACAAGAGTTATTGATTGCAACCATTTCAAAAATAATCAGAGACAGCAAAGAACTTGAAAATGCTTACTTATGAAAAACTGCTACTGAATTGGGTAAGACGCCAGAGGGTATTCTCATCTCCCCATCTTCCCCTGCCCTTCTCCCCCCAACACACATACACCAGTGTTAAAAACAGGTTTACTGGTTAGAGATGGCTGATGTGGTTTGCGGGGAGTAACCAAGCAGCTAGAAATTTAAGGCGGAGATTTGGAAGCCAAAAGCTATACAAGGGTTGAGATAATGTACTCTTCGCATTCATGGCTGACTGCTGAACAGCATGTGTACATGGAACTCCCACAGGAGCACATGCAAATGGGAAGCCTGGGGAGACTGACTTATTTGCTGCAAATTTGAATGAGTTCTTAACCCATACATAGTTTGGGTAGCAGAGAGCAGACAACACTTCACTGGTTTAAGTCGTCTCTGTATACCCTCTGTTGAAAGCACTGGCTGATTACAAACTCTGCAGGCACAAGAGAAATCCTCTGGAGACCCAGGAAAAAGAAAACAAACAAAAAACCTGAGCAAAACAGTCAGCTCTCTGCAGAAAAACAAGTTTTTCACTTTGAGTCCAGGCTAGTTCATCAGATAATAAACCAGGGAAACCAGCATATGTCAGAAGAATAAAACAGAATATGGAGTCACTATAATGTATGGCATACCATGCCTAGTCTATAATAATAAAAGCGTAATATGCAAATCGAGGACCTTCCGGACGACCATGCTATGACACCCGTTGGCACCAGGCCAGCCAAGGAGGGTGCTATTCGATTGGCCCAGGGCCTGGCCATCGCCCCATGATCGCCCTACAGAGGGAGGCCCAGGCCACCGGCCGCTGGGGCAGTCAATCAATGGGGGGCTCCACAATTGCCCAAAGAGGGAAGCCCAGGCCACCTACCAGCAGGCTGTGGCAGGTGGGCGGGGCCTCCCTTTGAAGGGGCGGGGGGGGGGCGGGGGGCATTATCACATGACTGTCAGCCTTAGATCTGTCTTTCATTAAAGCCCCCACACATCACAAAAAGGAGGGGCGCCACTGTTGGAAAGTGATTATTTGCTCATTGACATTCTTACCTCATTCCAAAAGGGACTTTGAGCAGCATAAGGCAAAAAAAAAAAAATACAGTACAGTTGAATAGACCAGGAGATGGGAAAACATTTTTTTTTTTTTTACAAAGAATCAGATTGTAAATATTTGAGGCTTTGCTGATCATACAGTCTGTCACAATTATTCAATTCTGCCATTGTATCCTAAATTAGCTGACCCCTGGTACAGAACAGTGTACTGCCACAGACCCACACAATCAGATGGAACATGCTTTCAGATTTCTAAAATTTATTTTGCATTTTGTTCAGCCACATAATAAGTTAAGTTATCATTATGGTACATAGATTACTATGGGATAACTTAAATTCCAGAATAGCCATTATGAAACCTGGAAAAATCAGCATGTTGTTTTAATATACCAATGGTAAAATAAAATTGAACTTGAGGAATGAAGGTTGTCTTTAATGGTGAATGGCTCTGTGCCAATGTTGATTTTTTTTCTTTTAAATTTCTGGGCTACATTCTCTTTTAAGTGCCTGTTCTCTGCAAACTCTATGTTCTCTATGCTTTTTCTGTCCTCAATTCATAAAAATCCTCTTCATACTATTAAAGGTCCAGTTGTTCTGGCCCATTTGCAACCCATCCAGTTTTGTCCTGCTTTGGGACTATTGTAATCACTGATGGAAGAGGTCGTGACCATATCTTGACATGGTTCATCTGTTCATGACCACCAGTGCCATGGGAGTAGCCATTGTCTGGGATGCCTCTCTGTTTCAGGTTTAGCCAGCCCAGCTGATCCAGCCTCTTATCACTGTGCTCAGCTGGCTTCTTTCCCCACCACCTTTTTAACTATGGTGATAACACCCTGCTACTTGGCCATGGTTTTCCAGTTCAGTAGCTGAAGTCAACTTTAGCCCAGAGGCCATGCTCCAAAGCTGAGAATTTTGTTGATATCATTTTTCTTCTGAGAGTTTGAGAATGAGCTTACTGCTTCATCAGATGCAGTGTTGGAAAATAGAGAAGTTGAATTTACACCACACTGTAAAATGGAACATATTTAAAGGTGCATTGCAACTGCCTTTTCCCACATACTTTTATGTCTTTGCTATGTGTGATACAAATTGTGACTTATGTTAATTCACCCTAACCTCACTGGTAGTGTACTTTACTAGGTGTACCAGTTAGTAATGCGGATCTTTTTAAATAGATGAAGTTACACATATGTTGATATATATGCGATTTGATATGTATGCCATTTTGTTGTATTGACAGCAAGCTTCAAAACTTCATATGTCAAATTTGCTGAAGGTGTTAACATCATAGATATTTTTACACTTAAAAATGTTGAATTTCATGACAAAAAAAGAGCATTTGTGGGAAGTTTTAATTCTTTATTTTGAAGAAAAGTGCTGCTGAAAGTTATCATATACTTCGGGAAGCTTATGGTGAACATGCTCCATCTCAAGATACTTGTGAACGTTGGTTTAAATGCTTTAAAGGTGATGATTTCGATGTGAAAGACAAAGAACATCCAGGTCAACTGAAAAAGTTTGAAGACCAACAGTTACAAGCATTATTGGATGAAGATGCATGTCAAACTAAAAAACAACTTGCAGAAAGATTAAACTTTGCTCAGAAAATAATTTCCAATCATTTACAAGCAATGGGAAAGATTTTAAAGGAAGGAAAATGGATGCTACATCAATTGAACAAAAGACAAATGGAAAACAGAAAACTCTTCAGTAAAATGTTGCTTCAACGGCACAAAAGGAAGTCTTTTTTGCATTGAATTGTGACTGGCGATGAAAAGTGGATTTCTTTTGAGAATCCCAAACACACAAAAATCATTGGTTGATCCCGGTCAATCATCAACCTTGACTGCGAGGCCAAATGGCTTCTGAAAGAAGACAATGCTCTGCGTTTGGTGGGATCAGGAAGGTGTGGTGTATTATGAGCTTCTAAAACCAGGTAAAACTGTTAATACTGATTGCTACCAGTATTAATCAATTTGAACCACGCTTTGATCGTGAAACCACCAGAATGTGCCAGAAGACATGGCAAAGTAATTTTGCTTCATGATGACGCACCATCACACACTTCAAAACCAGTAAAAGACACGTTAAAAGATCTTACCTGGGAAGTATGAACCCACCCGCTGTATTCACCAGACCTTGCTCCTTCAGATTACCACTTGTTCCGATCGATGGCACAGGCACTTTCTGAGCAGCATTTCAAAACATACGAAGAAGTAGAAAATTGGGTCTCTGAATGGTTTGCCTCAAAACAAGAAAAGTTCTATTGGGACGGTTTCCACAAATTACCTGAAAGATGAAGGAAAAGTGTAGCTAGCAATGGACATTACTTTGAATAAAGCACATTTGATGTTTCTCTTGAAATTACCATGTTTTCTTTGATTACAAAATCCGCCATTATTAACTGGTACACCTAGTAAATTCATGACCGCAAATCTCAGGTAGGAGCCAAACCTGTCAATGTTGGAGGCAGCCCATGTGTGCACGTGGGGGGGCACTGCCCAAAGTTCCAGATCAAGAGTCCTGAGGCTGGAGGAGGGGAGGCTGTGGGGTGGAGTGATTAGCACTGAGCTGAGGCTGAGGCCAAGCTCTGCCACTGACCGCTGTGAGTCACATCTTTCAGCCTTATTCCTGCACCAAAGTGTAGGGTCATTGTGAGGCTGAGCCAGGGTGAGCCACATAAGCCACGTGGCATAGTGACTGGTATGTGTGAAGCACTGAGAACCTGTCAGGTGTCTTTATAGTCTTGTTGTCATCACCATCATCACCTCATCATGAAATTGTCTCAGGTTAATGTCAGGAGCACAATAAGGGTTCCTGTTTATATTTTTTAAGGGAAAAAAAAAAACCAGACATGAAAAAACATAATCCAGTTGACTGCTATTTTGGTTCTATATGTTTCAATATGCATTCATGCTTTACATGACCAAAAATATTTGTAATGCTACTGAAGATTACTCCTGTCCCCTCCCCGCAACCTCCTTTTACTAGTATTCCCCATCCTAAGAAACAGAGGTTAAATTTTTACCCAAAAGCTAATGGTAGTAAAATATTTTTGTTTTTAATGCTTTTGCTTATTTTGGAATTTGGAAGTAGGTATATTCAAATGTAACAGAAGGGAAAAACATAAAACTACTAACATCCTAACATAAAACTACTCTGTTAGTTAAAAGTGAATATTTATCAAGAGAAAGGAATAGTGACAAATATCACTGACTAATTTACAAATGAACATTGGAGTCAGCACCTAAAACACCAAAGAATAGAAATATATCATTGATGTCTTTAAAGGTATTTGAAAGTTTAGCAAAAATAGGCAGGATATAAGAAATAATTATTTTATTTTACTAGAGGCCTGGTGCATGAATTCATGCACGGGTGGGGTCCAGCTGGCCCATGCCGATCAGGGCCGATCAGGTTGGGCCGACTGGGGGGAGGGGGGAAACACAGGAGCTTGGCTGGCTGGCCCTGCCCCCAATTGGATGCGGGGGCCGATCAGGGATGGAGCCGGCTGGGAGGAGGAGCCATGGGTGGTTGGCTGGGCGTCCCCAATTTCTGGTCAAACTCCTGGTCAAGGGGATAATTTGCATATTAGCCTTTAATTGTATAGAATGTTTGTTGTTCTGAAAACTTACTGTCATTGCTGAATTTCTCCATTCCACTCAGTGATGAAATTGGAACAAAAGAGACTCTAGAAATACAACTTTTAATTCAGTGGCTGCCTGACAATCAGAGGCCCTTGAGCAGTCTTCCCAAGGCATTCCTTTCTGTTCGTTACTCGTATGACACCTGTGAAGTCGTTCTCCTGGTGCTGGATCTGAACCGTATGCATGTTTCCTCCTCAGGTTCTGAGTAACACACAGTTCGGCTGTACCTGAGGGGCTCTGCTCGGCTTTTGATCTAGGCCTGGCCGCAGTTTTCCACGTCATTAAGTAGTTTGTTTTCTTCTTTGCCTTCACAGGGCAATTACATTTTCACAAGCCTCATTCTTTAATAAGAAAATGATTTGCTTACCCTTCTGATGTTTATACCTTAGTTGGAAGACACACTGCATTTATTAATGGAAGAATTAGTTGCATCCTGGGGAGTTTTCAGACATCAGTAACAGCTTTATTCCTTTTTCTTGATGGTATGCTTTATGATTCTCAGCAAGATTTTACAGTCTATAGCATTTTTTGCCTTTACGCAAAATAATTGCCACTTTTGCATGCCAATCATCATTTTTAACTTATTTTTTTAAACTTAATGATTCATACTCTTATAAAAGCAATTTATTACCACTAAGCCTTATAATGCCTCTGATTGTTATTAAACTCTTAAAAAGGTCAAAAGACATGTTAGTTACTCCTGGAGCCATTCTTTCCTTACTGTTTTCATTCAGAGGGTAGATTTCTGTTTAAAGAGCCACACCTTTTTCCATCTTGTTTTGAGAAAACCATGCAATATGTAATTGGGACTTTCAAAGATAAACAGCTTAACCAAGTCCCTCTAAATAGGAAGTCCATTGGAAATTATTTATTGTATTGGAAAATACAAAGGAGACGGAAGTGATTGCCAAATTCCTTAGGTGATTTGCTATTTGTACAAAGCCCAACGACCCTATGAAGGGATGGCAATTGTGATAAATACAACTGGATAGAATTACCCCCCCCCATAAAAAACCTAAAATTCCTTATTTTCACACATAAATACTCTAAAGAGGCAGCATAGAGTACTAGAAAGAAAGAAAGTTTGCATATGAGCTTTACTGTTTCTATGTCTACACTGTTGCACATCAATGTGTTGACCATAAGGTCTTCAAACTTGTTTCCAACCTGAAATATAATAAGAATAAATGAAATAATATATATGGTGCCTGCAGTTGTTCTGAAAGAAAAATGTGAATTTCTACATGGAGGTCTCAAACTCAACATTCTGTGAAATTGAACTACTGAACCTAACATATTCATTGTTTCTGCGACAGTGGTTTTGTGTTTGTTTATTTGTTTTTAAATCTCAGTGTATTCTACTAGTTGCCCAACCAAAATTCTTGGGTTTCCTTGATTCCTCTCTGTCCTTCTCTCTAATATCATATCTAACCCACCAATAACTCAATTATATTTTTAAAATATATCTGTCTCTCCCCATCTCTTCTAAAACAATCAATGGGGAAAATATCCTTGGGTGAGGATCAACAACTACAAATATATATATGGTCAACTATACTTTCAAAATGTATCTAGAATCTGACAACTTCTCTCTAAATTCATTGCAATCATGTGGTCCAAGCCTGGATTATTGCCATAGGTACTACCTAATCTCCTTGTTTCTACCTTTGTGCCAGTCCTCCAGTCTATGCTCCTCAACACAGTGGCCAGAATGAGTCTTTAAAAATGAAGGTCAGAGCCTGTCCCACTTGTACTTAAAAATTTTCCAGTGGCTCCTTATTTCTCCCAAAGTAAAAGTCATTCATAGCCTTTGTAATGGCCTAAAAGCTTTACAAGATCTGGCCCCAAACCATCCCCACTCCATTATTTCTCCTGTTCCTTCCTGAATTCATTACCTACTATGAAATGAGTTCTGTGGCTGACTCCTTCATTTCCTTTGATTAATTACCACCTTCCCAATGTGGCCCCACCATATTTACAATTGCAATCTACAAATATATATATATATATATATATATATATATACATATATATATATATATATATATATATTTGTTGTTGTTAATCCTCACCCAAGGATATTTTCTCCATTGATTTTTTAGAAGGGAGGGGGAGAGACAGAGGGAGAGAAAAAATCAATGTGAGAGACACACATCGATTAGTTGCCTCCTGCACACACCTTGACCAGGGCCAGGGATTGAGCCTACAACTGAGGTACATGCCCTTGACTGGAATCGAAACCAGTACCCTTCAGTCCATAGGCCAGCACTCTATCCACTGAGCCAAACAGTTATATTGCAGATGCCCCTTACTAGGTCTCTCTCTTTTTTTCTCTCTCTCTCACTCCTTCCCTCTCTGTCTGTCTTCTCAAAGGGTAGAGATGTGTGTGTTTGTGTGTGTGTGTGTGTCTGTTTTGCTTACTGATATATTCCAAAAAGAATGTAGAATACTGTCTGGATAATAAAAAGGAGACAGAAGTAATTGATAGCTAAATTTTTAAGTGATTTTTATAAGCACAATGCCCAAAGAAACTACTAGTATAAAGAGATGGCAACAAGATGTATTTGTTGAATGAATGAATAATCAGTGGCCATGTTTTACAAAGACAACCATTGCTTAGGATGAGTACTTTGACATGGCGAACGAATTGGGGGGAGTGTCCCATAGTGTCCTCCATGCACCTGTACTTTTTGTGTCTCTCACAGGCAAGAGGGCACTGAGTAGCATGACCAGTCAGGGTTAGCAGCTATCTCTATAGCTGTGTGATGGAAATGGAAACTGGTCTTAAAAGCTAGCAGACTATTAGAGCTAAGAAAAATAACTTTTTAAAGAATATGTAAGTTCAGGATGGTGTACTTGGAGAGGAAAACAGTCAGATAAAAATGTTAGGTATTTAATTCGTTGACTACTCACTGGTTCCAAGCAATATACTGACTATGGAAAATAAAAATAAATAAAATATAGTAGCTGCCTGGAAGAGCTTGGTTTTCTCTACCTCCATTCCATTCTCCCCTCCACCTCTAAGATCATTATCCTACTGAACACAGATATGATCTAAACAAGCCTCTGACCTGCCAGAAAACCTTCTTGCTCTCACAACTTATCTTGGCCAGAGCCAAGACTATGCTGATGGATGGCTTAATACAGTTCTCTAAGTGTACAGTGATTTTTTTTTTAACCTGGAGAATGGCAACCAGCTCTTTCACATCTGCCAGGGATGAACAACAGAAAATGTATTTCAACTGTAGCATGAAGGCTGTCGCTGAGATGCGGGGACATTTTTCTGTTCCAGACAGTGAGATGATTTTTTGGGGATAGGTAATTGAAACTCCTTAGCAGCACTTTTCAAAACACATGCCAGCATCATACAGGCCATTAAGTAAGGTCACCTGAAATGAAGATCTGGATTTCAGAAGCACTAGTTAAGGTTTTGTGTTTTGTTTTTTTAAAACTGGAGGATTTCACAAAGCCTTTACTGTGCTCTAAGCAGCCTTGTGAGTTTCTAAATGGGGTGTATAGTAAATGGCATTTCTGAAATGTATTTGAATTTGGAACCCTTTTATGGGCTTCTTGCAGGATCAGTGTTTTTGTGACATGCTTTGGAAAGTATTGGTGTAGATATACTAATATAAGATTGGGTGGATAAGAACTTTGAAGTCCATTCTTGGGCAGCATTTAAACACTTTCTTGCTGCCTTATTTGTACCTTCAAAAACAGTAGCCAACACCACAGCATCGACAATTCACATTATTTCCCCTTTAGTGATACCTCTGTAAAAGGATTTTTTAATCATTTATTTTAGAGTTAGCGTTTCCAACCAGTCATTAGAAAGTGAAAGATAAAACCTTGAAACAGATTCATGGAATTCTCGTTTTCCATTACATTGAGGCTGTAGTTAGAAATGCAAATATGGGTATTTGATACAATGACTGACTTCTAAGACTCTTGTCACTCCATGGCCATCCATAAAATGTTACAGTATGCCCCATGAGCATGGCACAGTGGTTGAGCGTCGACTTATGAACCAGGAGGTCATGGTTCAATTCCCGGTCAGGGCACAGGCCTAGGTTTCAGACTGGATTCCTAGTGTGGAGCATGCAGGAGGCAGCTGATCAATGATTCTTTCTCAATATTGATGTTTCTATCTCTCTCCCTCTTCCTTCCTCTCTGAAATCAATAAAAATATATAAATAAATAAAAAGATGTTACAGTGTGAGGAAGTGTCACCGAGAATAGCAGAATCATAGGTATATGAAGTGACAGTTTCCAACGTAAGACCAAAGTGACATTGCATGTATCTGTCTCCATGCAGTTTTCCTGGTAACTAGACAAAGTTAAACATTGTACCTTCACCTGCTTGGCAGATGATTTAAAAAGAAGGACTTGAGAGAGCACTCTGTGCATGACCTGAGAGTAAGGTGAGCTTTTCTTGCCTCAGAATCTTGTTCCATCCATGGAATATTCCTGTAGGAGAGCAGGGGACAGTGGAAGGACTTCCTCGAGCCTCACGATTAGTCGGTGTGTGACTATTTGCTAGTAAGTGGTTATGCTTTTGGCAGAATTTCATCTAAAACTTGCTTTTATTTTTATATCCCATCCGGCTCTAATTGCCAGGGGCCACCAGTATTTACAGAGGACCTGGCAACTTTATTTATATTTATTTTTTCCCTTTTTTAAAAAAAATCTTTATTGTTTAAAGTATTACATATAGTATTACATATGTCTCCTTTTTCCCCCATTGACCTCTCCCCAGCCACCCCCACCACCCACCGCATGTCCTCCCTCCTTCACCCCCACCCCTCCTCCAGTGTATGTGTCCATTGGTTATGCTTATGTGCATCCATACAAGTCCTTTGACCTGGCAACTTTAAATGGCCAAATTGGCTTAGTCTTTTTTCAACCCAGAACTCTGGCATTTGGTATGAAAAGTGATTAATTGGGAAGAACATTTTTTTAATGTCAGCCTCCGTGGCATTGCCTTGAAAATTCTCTTCTTTCCAGGCGAGCACAGTTCCTTTTGATTTGGGTGACTGGCCGTGAATTATAGCTTTCTGCTCACGATGACAGTGCCTTCTCTTGGGAATAATTCAGTGCCAATTCTTGTAGGAGAAATACTTTTATTCTTTGTTTTTCTGTCTAAAGCATTTTTTTCCTGTTACCTTATAAGAATTTGCCGAGGGAAAATTACTCCCAATTAGGGATTACATAATCAAATTTTTACTTGTATCTTTATCTCAAGTCTCATACAAATCATTTAAAACTGCTTCTCTCTTATTTACATTTTACAGATATGTGTTGCTATTTGATGCACAGCAGTCCTAATGAAACAGTAGGTATTTGAATGTCTG
This sequence comes from Myotis nattereri, assembly GCF_964212035.1. Classification (NCBI taxonomy): domain Eukaryota; kingdom Metazoa; phylum Chordata; class Mammalia; order Chiroptera; family Vespertilionidae; genus Myotis; species Myotis nattereri. Next base: position 178,258,783 of record NC_138076.1, read on the forward strand.
AACTCAAAAATGACAAATATTTGATACTGTTTTAAAATAGAATAAAAATATGTTACAGTGTGAGGAAGTGAGTGTCACCAAGAATAGCTGTTTCCATACTTTGCTGCATTTATTAGTCCATTAAATTTGCCCTTTTAAGCCGTAGTAAGTTGGCTGTTTGAAAGCACATTAAAAGGTGAGGGAAGAGCATTATTTAATCAAGTCAGTTATTTGGAAAAAGAGCTGTTTTAACAACTTCTGATGAAACATAATGATGCAACCAACTTTTAATACCATGTGTTTCAGAAGCAAGAAAGTGGCTCTTATTTAAAAAGATGCAGCATGTCTTGATTATGTAAGATACTTTGATTTTTGATGGGCACATTAACAGATAACAGGAATCAAATCCACTATTAATAGTAGTTTCTCTAGAAGCTCAAGTGTACAAGTAAATCTTACTTTTTTTCTTAGCTGTTAAGAGAGCTTACTAGATTTCTTATTACTTTCATATATCATAACCTTGAAGTAGGCCAAATATTTCTCTATAATTTGATAAAGTATGGTGAAGTATAGTCTTTTTAAAATGCCTCTATAAAATTTTGGGATCTTTACCATGGAGAACTGTGGGATTTTGTTCTTCCTTCTCGTCATTCATTTTAGATTACAGAGGGAAGGGCTATCTTCTGAATGACAATCCCAAGTGGGTCGATGAAGCATTTATTTTAGTGAGTGGGACTCACTGTATGAAAAAGTAAAACATCTTTTCTCTTAACCAAAAATAAGTCTATATTGTTCCACTTTGGAAGCTTTTGACAGAGGGACATCTCCTTGTAGAAGGCTTCTTCTGCCAGGCATGCATATGTCCACAGGAACAGAACTACGTACAAAATGCATCTGATTTTCCTCTGCCTCCCTTTCCTATTCATCAAAGCTGAACTTACTCAGAACTTCACTGGCATTGTTAAATCCATCCTGGTTTCTAACAGAATCTTTACAAAGGGGAAAAATTGGTTAATCATTTCTGCCTCCCTCTTGCACTAGGGTACCTTATTATATTATAGCTCTTGATCTAGAATTCCATGGCATTACTGTGTCATCTCCATTTCTCCAGCTAGAGCATGTTGCAAGACTTGGGACCCTAAGCAGTGGGCTCTCTCTCTCTCTCTCTTTCTTCCACCCTTAGCTCTGGACAGGTACCAGGCACAAGATTGCCCTTCTGCTGACATTTTCCCTCCTTGGTTCTGACAGGTATCCTGTCTAATGCACCACTAGCCTTCCTCTGGACAGGAACTCCCCTGAATCCAGTAGTGTTTCATGGGAGTCCTCCCCTCTAACCACTCTTACTTTTGAATCCACCAAGCTCGCTTTGATGTCAACATATATTTCTTAAAACAACACCATTATTTTGGTTTTCTAAATCCACCCTCTTGAGTGAATGCCTTGTATATGTGTGTGTGTGTGTGTGTGTGTGTGTGTATAAAATATATGTATATATAATGTATATTAAATATATGAATATAACAAATATTTTACAAGATTAAATTATCATAGTGTCACATTTCTAAGATTTATGTATATATAGTTCTCATGAGGGACACACAGGGAGAAACTGAATTGTCTGGCATCAGGGCAAGGGCAGAGAGGGGGGCAATTTCCTCCTACACAGAAGAGCTGGCAGACAAGTCCTATATCTGAGTCTTCATCAGCCTGGCTCACACTGTTTTCCCAGCCCTACTGACTCCCTTAGGCCCCTCACCACCCAATTTATGGACCTATGCATGCTGTTTCCAGTGGCTTTTCCATACCACTGACCTGTCTTGGCTCATGCTTCAGACTTTCCTAAAATCTCTCAAACAAGCAGCATCTGGCCTCCACATGCCCCGTACCTCTCAGTAAGTGGCCCCAGGCCAGGTACCTGCAACAGCCAACCTTGGTTGACAGCTTGGCTTCTCCTAGGCACCTCCAAGCCCAGCACATATAGCAACTATCTGCAGATTACTGTGTAGCTCATGCCAGGAGGTAGAATACAAGTGGTGGCTGACCTTGGCCTGCACCTCCTTGGAGGCCCCAGAGCCATTGCACATAGTGGATACCTTCAGACCATGTCACAGCACCACCCAATAACCTCCACAACGGACACAATCAAAGGACAGACTCAGCAGGCACCAGAGCCTTGCTAAAGTAAGTCCTGCTCTATGTGGTGGCCTGCCTCTGCACAGATGATCCTCCACAATGGTCACAGCCAATCCTTGGAGCCACTTAACCTGGGGGGTAAATTCCTCCAATTGACTTGCCAACAGTAATCAAGGCTTAGCTGCAACAGGAAGGGGTACCAACCCACCCCGGGGATGGGGGCTACCTGAAGTGCTCAGCTCAGGTGAACAGGGAGTCTGTGCCAATAGATTCTATAGGACATCTACTATATTGGGCCACTCTACCAAGCCTGGGAGACATAGTAGCTCTACCTAATACATAGAAACAAACACAGGGAGGCTGTCAAAATAGGGAGACAAAGAAACATGTCCCAAATGAAAGAACAGAACAAAACTCCAGAAAAAGAAATAAACAAAATGGAGACAGGCAATCCACCAGATGAAGAGTTCAAAACACTGGTTATAAGGATGCTCAATGAACTTAGAACTTCAGCATAAAAAAGGACATGAAACCTATAAAAAAGAACCACTTAGAAATGAAGGATACACTAATTGAAATGAAGAATACATAACAAGGAATTAACAGTGGAGCAGATGAAGGGGAGGGTCAAATCAGATATTTGGAAGATAAGGAAGCAAAAAATCCAGTTAGAACAGCAAAAATAAAAATGAATCCAAGAAATGATGTGAGTGTAAGAAGTCTCTGGGATAACTTCAAGTGTAGCAACATTCATATCATATAAGTGCTTAAAGGAGACGAGATAGAGCAGGAAATTGAAAATCTATTTGAATAATGACAGAAAACTTCCCTAACCTGGTGAAGGAAGTAGACATACAAGTCCAAGAAACAAAGAGAGTCCCAAACAAGATGAACCCAAAGAGGCCCACACCAATACACATCATAATTAAATGGCAAAGATTAAAGACAAAGAGAGAATCCTAAAAGCAGCAAGAGAAAAGCAGTTATGGGAGCTCCTACAAGGGAGGATTGTAAGCTGATTTCTCAACAGAAAGTTTGCAGGCTATTAGGGATTGGCAAGAAACATTCAGAGTGATGAAAAGCAAGGACCTACAACCAAGATTATTCTACCCAGCAAAGCTATCATTTAGAATCAAAGGATAGATAAAGAGCTTCCCAGATAAGAAAAAGCTAAAGGAGTTCATCACCACCAAATCAGTATTACATGAAATGTTCAAGGATCTTCTATAAGAAGAAGGGTGTGAACAATCAATTGGCAATAAGTACATATTTATCAACAATTGAATCTAAAAAAACAAGCATAATAGAAACAGACTCATAGATACAGAGAACATTTTTATGGTTGCCAGATGGGAGGTGGGTGGGTGAAAAAGTTGAAAGGATTAAGAAATACAAATTGATAGTTACAGAATAGGCATAGGCATACAAAGTATAGCATAGGGAATATAGTCAATAATATTCTAGTAACTATGTATGGTTTCAGATGGGTATGAGATGTATTGGAATGCTCACTTAGTAAGTTATATAACATCTAATTACTGGGGTGTATACCCGATTCTAATATAATATTGTATGTCAACTGTAAATGAACAATGAAAAAATAATTTAAAAAACAACAACAGTTCAGCCCTAGCTGGTTTGTCTCAGTGGTTGGAGTGTCAACCTGTGACTAAAGGGTCCTGGGTTTGGTTCTGGTCAAGGGCACTTACCTCGGTTGTGGGCTCAATCCCTGGCCCCCATCAGGGCATGTACAGAAGGCAACCAATCCATGTGTCTCTCTCACATCGATGTTTCTCTCTGTGTGTCACTCCCCCTCCCTTTCAATCTGTCAATGGAAAAAATATCCTTGGGTGAGGATTAACAAAAAAAAAACCAAACACACAAAAAACAATTCATAAATAAACAGTTAATATTAGAAATGAAAACTTAGACATGCTATATGAAAATTTAGAACTATCTCTGCCCCATTTAGCTATCAACTTAGCTTATTCATTGTACCTCTGTGGTAACTAGAATGTGAATGTTCTTTTATTTTCCTTTTTTAAAAAGGCAGTTTCATCATAGTATTTAATTTCTTGCATCAAGAATAATCATTATACTCCTCTCAAGACTTCTCAAATATAATTTTGATCAACGATTCAATAACTAAGATTGGTCAAATAAATTACTATATCTTGCCCTGTTCTGGGTTGTGGACATGGATATGTCCATTCTTCCAGAGGCTGGTTGTCAGAATGAGTGCATGGATCATCTAAAATCACTCATGCAAACAGAACACTTGAAAAGGAATATATATTAGTATTTGCCACACACTTTGCTGATCCCTGTAGACTATAGGATATTTGAGTCTACATTTATCTGGCAAAGTGAATCAATGGTACCCTCTGTCACAAGCCTAGGGAGTGATTTCCTAGACTATCACAGCAATGCCTTGCTTGGCAACCTCCAAATTACTGGGTCTTATCTGCTGTCAATGTGTTTCTGTGACAAAACCAGAAGGCAGTGAAGGGCTAAAATACTGCCCTCCAGTACACACACACACACTTGACATTAGCTTTGAATTCTAAAGCCATGTGGACTGTGGGAAAAGGACTGGCTTTAGAATTATTCAGATCTCAGTTTGCACCCCCTGCTTCTCACTAATTGGATCAATTTAGGTAAGTATCTTAAGCCCTCAGATCCTTTATTTCCTCATCTATAAAATTGGGGATAATTACCTAGTTTGTAATGTTATTATGAAATTCCATTGGGACAATTTAAGTCAGATATATGGGATATGGTATGACCATAGGAGATATTTATTTTTCCCTTACCCTCTATCATTGCCACTTAAGAGGTGGCTCGTATTCTCTCTGCATGCCTCCCTCCCATTGGTACACATAAAATAATTTATAAGGTGAACACTGCTTTAGTAGAGATCTTGTCTCTCCCCTTTCCTTTATCTGTCTCATATTCCTCAATCTTTTTGGTCAATACATAGCTTTTGGTACCTTTTCCATTTATGTTCAGCATCACAGATAGAGATAATGAAAGCTGATTTCTTTGACTTCTCTCATTTCTTCAGAAATTCCTGTAGTAGTTTCATTGCTAATCAGAAATATGTTTCTTGAACAACACTTTTAAAATGTATTTAATTTTCATAACTCCTTACGAGGGCTCGATTTACCTAAGCATATAGCACTATTGCTGTAGATTGATATTTGCCAGTTATATCACTTCCAGAGAGTCTTTAAAAAGATTTTTGCTTTAATTTTTCTTTAAACATTTGAAGCACACCTGAGTAGAATGTAACCTACATTTCCAAATGAAGTTAGGAGTTAGTCTATTCTGAGTTAGAGTAAAGCATTCTGAGAGTTCTACTCTGCCACCTGATTTAACCCTGAAACCTAACTGTGCTCTTGTGAGATAAGAAATTTCAATCTCAGGAACTGGTGTTGGCAAGAAGATTCAGACTGCTTATTAAAAGCAAGTCAAACAAAAAACCCTCTGCAAAAAAAATGCAGTCCAGAAAATTGAGACTGCCCATTTAGGAATGCTCTGATTTTAATCTGCCTTGGGCTCTGTGTTCATGAGTGCATCTGGTAGTTCTTCTTGGTGAGGAAAGTTTGGCATGGGGGAGCGCCATGTTTGGATTGGCTCAGAGAAGACATGGAGTGTACAAATCTGCTTGTGTCTCTGAGGAGGTATAATTTCTTCATTCATTTCCCCTTTTAAAATTCTTCTCCCCATGCATTTATAAGTAAATTTTAGAGCACATGAAAGCGAGGAAATGATATCACCAGCTTGAGCCAAGTAGAGTGTGGGTTGGCAGCTATGCTGTTGAGATCTTGAACCTGGGCCATTTTCTGTCCCAGCTCAGCCTGTCCCGTTGCTTTCAGACTAGGGAGAGAAGAGTTATAGGTGGTACCTTTCCATGCTTTCATGTGAGATGTGAATTGTGTGCATGTCCTGGGAGGACTGTCCTTCAGCCTCTTGTCGTGCAGCATTGTGTTCAGTGGGACTAACTCGGGGCCCCAGTTGAATTTATAATCACCAAGGGATTTGGCAATGGTGACTGAGGCTCAGAGAATCAGCTTCCAATTTTTCTTATTCCTTCTACCCTAAGACTGCCTCCAAATTCCTCTTGCTTACTCGTTGCCATTATGGAGTTCAGATTCTAGATCTTGTTTGAATCATAAGAAGTAGTCTGTTGCCTTTGATATACAACAGCAGTAAAAGTTCAAGACTTTCTCTTCTCCACCTATTGAGAGATTGGTCTCAATCTCATTTGCCAGATAAAAAGCTCTCTCAGATTGGCATTTGTTTTTACTGGTTTTATATAACATTAAAAATTTTCTATAACCACAATGGCCTTAAAAATAATGGTTCACCCAAGGGCTGAAAGAGAATGGAAACACAATAAGGATGGGACCATGTCAGGAGTGGGCTGGAGCTAGCTCATGTCAGCTCACAAGAGCCAGCGTTCTGTCCCTTCTTTGGAGTTCACATCTCTGCTTCCATGCCCAGGCTCTTTGACTTTGAGCTGACCTATCAGTCACAGTCCTGACAGGAAACATGGAGCAGCCAACAGGGTGGTTGAAGATTTTATGAAGGAACCATGCGCAGTTATGTGGGCAAGTTTAGTGGAGCCAATAGGCAAAGTGACACCTACCAGATGGCCTGACAAGGCAAAGGAAGGGACTGTCACCAGCACCAGGTGAGAGCTGTCACCATGGAAAAGAGCCCCCAAAGAGGAGCTGTGCCTATAGTCAACGGGAAGTCAAAGGAAGACAGACAAGAGTGAAGATCAAGTAGACAAGAGGGTAGCCCAGAGGGAATGAGTTCAAGGTATGTTTGTACACACTCAGACAGAAGCCTATTGCCCCAAACAGCCAAGCTCCTTCTGTCCTTCCTCTAGCCTGGGCTGTTCCCATTCTGGCCTTAAAAGCATGTTTTTTGGCTTTTGAGTTAGTGTTTTGAGACCAGTTCTCCATCCACTTGATGCAGTCTGTCTTAGCCTATCAGGGCTTTTGCAGATTCAAAGTTCATGCCATTGAAATAAACCTGAGCCTCTGATTTGCTCAAATGGGGACTCAAGCTGCATTTCCTATGGACAGTAATAGGGGTGTTGGGCCACCTAAAATTTTTTAAAACAGCCCAGTGAGAACTCAGGTCCCCAAGTTTTGCAAGAAGGAAACCAAGGCCTCTGCAGCCTTGAAGAATATTGCTCATGGACATAATGTAATAACCCTCTGGCATTTTTGCTGATTGCAGTTACAGCTATTTGTGAAGGACCCAAAGGCCTGGCATATTAGAATTTACAACAGGGATAATATCTCCACAGAGTTGTAGTGAAGATTAAATTGGAATTCATTTAAACTTGCACAAACTGCAGGGTTGCAATTTGGGAGTCCCTTAGCCAGAGAATGAGGCTAACTCACTGCCCAGCTCAATAACTGGAATTCAGATCAAGCCCCTCAAAAGAAATGAGACAGTCCTATGCAGTCAAATAAATCAACAGGGGATTCCAGTTGATTAAATAAATAACCTGTCTTTCTCAATTAAAAATAATTTCCATCAAATAATAACAATAATAAATTATGGAATATTTTAATAACTTGAAATACTCAAAATATTAAAATTAAATTTCAATAAGATGAAGTATATCAGTTTTCCTGAGCACAAAAGTCAAACAATCATGAAAGACCTAGATATAGTTAAGTAGCAATTAATGGAATTAGAGAAGGGCATAAGATATGCATGTGTCCTGATTAAAAATACTTCTGTATTGGGGGCAACTTGCCAGACCCTTATAAGAGACTCATGGATGCACAAAGACCAAGGGCTTTCCACTCCAAATTAATGTTGCAAATATTGTGTTCCCGAGGGGGACCAAAAGTAAAACTTTCCTTAGTGGCAAGTCCCTGAATTGACTGTTGGGATGCTTGACAAGCCCACCGATTTACATGCAACTTCCATCTCTGATCTTTATTTGTCGAATGTTGATTATCTAGGTGCCAGGTAGAGGCACGGATACAGGGAAGACTGACAGCTGTCAGTAGGGAGGAGGGTTCAGGGACTGGATGAAAGAAGGTGAAGGGATTAAGTGCACACACACACACACACACTCACACTCACGCACGCGCACGCACACACACACACACCTCACACAGACGCAGACGACAGTGTGGTGATAGCCAGATGGAAAGGGGGGTGAGCGGAGGGACATAAATAGGGATGAAAAACAACTCTGCTTGGAGGTGATGGTACACAATGCTGTGTGCAGATGATGTTTTGTTGAGTTGTACACTTGAAACCTGTATGATTTTGTGAACCACAGTTATCCCAATAAATGTAATCTAAGTAAATAAAGTTTAGGGGACTGACATATTGCTGCAGGCTTTTTATATTTCCAATTTTTGAACATTAAAACATTTATTAAATAATTTTAGTTTATAACTAAAAAGAAAAATTCACATGAAATGGTGACTGTCACGGAGGAATCCAGTCTATTGGAGGAAGTAGACCCATAAACAGATACAGAAAGGTGGGCCTCGTAAGTGTTCAGCCGTGCAAGTTGTCAGCTAGACAAGTGCCTTCTCCCAGGGTGGAGAGCTTTAGTCATCAGCTTCCCTGAAGAATGATAAATAGGATGCAGACAGCTAGGGCCCAGCACTGCCAAATAGACCCTTAGGATTGAAATATAGCTGTGCTCTATGTTGAACTGAGAACATGCGCACACCCTGAATGCACTGTACCATTGATCTGAAACGTGTTCAGAGGTGAAAGAAAATACGATAATAGTGATGATGATAATATTTACTGTAATAGGGCCTTTCTCTGGCTCTGTGAAAGGAAACAGCCTGCAATGGATGTTGCCTTTGTTGAATGGGACAGGGAGGAAGTCTTCTCATGAGCACACACCCACATGCTGCTAGCCGCAGTGCACGTGAGTGTGTGTGTGTGTGTGTGTGTGTGTGTCCTCATCCGTGACCAGTGCTTTGAAATGTGAACAGAGTAAGAAGGACAGGGGATAAACCACAAGCTACCAGCCTAGATTTGGATTCTGCAGCTGGATTTTTTGGAGGTAATTGCTGGTTCTGAGAATACCATGAGCTGTGTGTTCAGATACATGTGGCTGTGCCCAAAGTGGCTGAGTGAGTCTCTGAGCACCTTGAGAGGGAGGTTAAGAGATTACCACCTCTTTACAGCTCAGGAGGCTGCTTCTTTGTATTTTTCTAAGCCAAGCAAGAAAATCATAGTGAATCTATCACACATTTTCCCTATAAATACAATAGGTATCAATGTCCTTGCTCTTGTTTGATCATCAAATTAAAGCTCAGGGAAGTAAATTAATTTGTCTGAAGTTGCACAGTTAATCAGAAAATAACATGTATTATTAATTGCGCTATAATTAGCTCTTTGGATTCTCATGTCTTTTCACCCCCAGTGTAATTTGGATAAGTATATTTCCATTTGCCTCTTTTCCCATAAATAAATGTACTTTTGTGTACTTTGGAAAATTCCACAGATTTTCTCATTTTTCCTCACTCATATTTTGTTTGCATTCCATCTGACTCTATTAGACTGAAATAAGCAATAAATTATTTAGGCAATTTTGTCACATCTGTGATCCGCAGGATATAAACTTGGATTCCCTCCCAGTCTTTCTCATCCTAGGAAATTCAGCCATGTCCATGACATATTTTTTTCCTAACTTTATGCTTGGTTGATTGGCTTAAAGCTTAAAGAATTATGTTCCTAAATTTTCTATTCCTCTTGACCTAAAGAGGAAGACAAAGAATATAATGATCAATTTAATTTGAGAATAAATAATTTTTTTCAAAATAAAATACAATTTCATTGATTTTGGGCACAGTGCCACTGTCTTCAATTGAATACTTTGAAAACAAAGAAAAACACTGTAAGACCAGTCCCTCCGGGAGCAGTATGAAGTGGTGGCCTCTAAATCCACAACTCACAAGGCCAATCATGTGGGCCCTTGTGATGATCTATCCCCACTGAACCCTTAGCCTCACTTGTCTCATTTGATAGTTGTGGCATGGGAGAGGGAATGAGGTACCCGCTCAAGTTGACTGATGGTGTATTGATGACAGGACCACAACTTGAATCTGGACATCATCTCCTGGACACTGACTTGCTCTTCTTTCTATGCATGTTGGACACTTTAGTAGTTCCCTGTTGGCTCTAAATAAAGGTCAGCTCCACACAGGGCATACAAGATCCTCATGATTTGCCAACCACCAACATGTATAGTCTTAGTCCCTGCTTTGTACATTCTGTATCTGCTCCCTGGAATTAGATTAGCTGTGACCTCCTCCCCACAAGCACCACCAAATTTGTCTTGTAGGCATTCATTCATTTTTCAAATCCAGATTGTCACCTCCACCAGGAGGTCCTCTTCACCCTCTTCTCTTCTCACACCCCATTTTCTCTCTTGCCTGGTATATTTATTCACTTACTGATTTATTCAGCAGATATTTCTGAGGACCTACTAAGTGTCAGGTACTGAGCTAAACAGAATTTATACACCCATGAGCACACCTGACCAGCTCCCTGCCCTCATAGATCTTGCAGTCTAGTGGAGATATTAAAGGCAGTAAATGCACAGATAGATAGATACTTACAACTGGAATGATTGCCACAAAGGAAGTAAAAACTGTACTTGGGGTCTGAGAATCCTTCTCCATGTCCCCAGCAACAGTGTGCACCTGGGGATCCTGCCCACTCCGGGGGCTCAGTGACAGAGGAGGGAGGCTGCAAGGAGCTGGGCTTCTGCTAACACCTGACGCCCGCCTCCTCCCCACTGGCTGCTGAAGCACTCAGTGTTCTGTTGAATGAAGGGCATAAACATATGGCCATGATAGTGAGGAAGGTGGCCTGTGGTTAGGCAAGAAGGTGTGCTATTGTGGGGATCAAGGTGATGCCTCTTTCATATCCCTAGTTAAGGCTGTTCTCTAATAACTGTGATGAGGGGCAGGGAGATACCTCCTTGGTTTAAACACTAACTAGCGACATGGTGAATAGCCCAGTTGGAGGTCTATTTATACCCTCCCTTATTCTTCTTAATTCTATAGGATTAATAAGTTGGAAATATTAAAATCTCTTTAGAAATTTCTGTAGGAAGATAGATGAACATTTTCATAAAAAGCATCTCAGTTTTTGAAAGATTTGAAAGAAGTATTCAACTATCTTTAAAAAATAAAAGTACACCGATAGAACACACCAACCTCTTACTTAAAAATAGACAGAGTTTATGCGGAACACTCGACAAGACACTAATTCTCTAAAATTTATCTATCTAATATATATATATATATATATATATATATATATATATATATATACATATATATTTTTTTAATTTACTTACAGTTTGAATTCAATGTTATTTTGTATTAGTTTTAGGTGTACAGCATAGTAGTTAAACAATCATGTATTTTACAAAGTGTTTCCCCCTATATTTCCAGTACCCACCTGGCATCATGCATAGTTATTACAATATTGTTGACTATGTTCCCTATGCTGTACTTTATAGCCCCATGGATATTTTGTAACTACCAATTTGTACTTCTTTATCTGGGATTTATTTTTAATTTTAGCAAGAAATAGTTGCTTATGATGTCACAGGATTTTTATGAAGGTATTTATTCTTTTTAAAATTATATAAACTTTTAAGTCCTTGAACTGAAATGTATTTTGTAAGCTCCAAGTATAATCTAAATTACAAAGATAGCATGCCGCTTTTCAATGTAATGAACTTGCCACTTTTCTCACCCGTTTTTTTAATTCATTTTAGTGGGAAATAGAATATATAACATTAGTGCATTCATTTGAGTTGAAATCTTGTTATGCAAGCTTTTTCTTTCATCTATTAATTCTATAGTGTGGCTTCTTTAGGTAAAAAATTAGATCACTACTTACAGATTGTCCACCATTAAGGGAAATTGTCCAAATCACATTTGTTCATATGGACTTGCTGTCAGAAATTTTAATACTCTGTGTTGTGGTAAAAATAACAAAGATTTTAATAAAATCCAGATGACAAATATCTCAAGACTAGAGGCCTGGTGCATGGATTCGTGCACCAGTGGGGTCCCTCAGCCTGGCCTGCGCCCTCTCGCAATCCGGGACCCCTCGGAAACTGGCAGTCCGACATCCCCTGAGGGCTGTGCTACTCCCACTCCTCCTGGCCCTGCTGCGCTTGCCACTCCACCACTCAGGCATGCAGGGGAAGTGTCCCCGGGAGAGGCTGCACCGCTGCAGCTGCGCTCGCCAGCCGTCAGCCAGGTGTCTGCGCCCATCTGTCAGATGAGCGGCACTCCTGCTGTGGGAGCATACTGACCACCAGCAGGCAGCTCCTGCATTGAGCATCTGCACCCTGGTGGTCAGTGCATGTCATAACTGCCAGCCAGTTGTACAGTCACCTGGTCATCTGGTCGCTTAGGCTTCTATATATATATATATATATATATAGATGCTTAAAGTCTTTTATTTTGTATACTTAAAGTAGTTTGTATTATGGATTCTTATTTATATGTTTGAGACTTTTATTTAGTCTTCTACAATTACTAAAAGTAATAGACTATTTAAAATGTTTGTGAAGAACATTTAAAACTGTAATATGGAAAGTTCTACTTTATTTTCTTAAACTTTTTTTAAAAGGAAAAAAATGCAATCCAGTGCATTAAGATTTGTTTTAAATAGGCCTCTCTTCAAATGTTTTCATGCCATATACACTCATGGAAATACAGCTACTTTTTACAGTGTACTTATTATTAGTTAGAAACCAAACTGTAAGTGAACTATAGTGACAGGAAAACCTTTACGAATTAATATGTACAATATTAGAGAAAGGTGCTTTGTCAATGTAATGAGTTATTATTGTATGGGTTTTGATTCCAGAAAATTTCTTGGACTAAATACTTGCTTACTGGCTTTATTTGAGAGGTGCTAAAAACTCCTCAGCTCAAATGATCTCCCTCATTGATACCAAACATTACCATTTGCATTTAATTTTCCTTATTCTAGCTCTGCTTCTCCTGGTGGGATTTATATGTGGGCTTTTTTTTATGCATTCTATTTCTGAGAGGACAGTAGTTCCACATGATACCTCAGTGAGCTGGAGTATATCAGTTTTGCTCCCTGGGAATGAGTTTCCCCAGTGAAGAAGGGCAGAGATCCTGAAAGGGGACAGAACCAAAAAACAAGGTTGCTGTAGGCCTCACAGAACAAGTAATGGTCATGGATTGCATTATGCAAATAGCAGCTGTTTCTGGGTGGCAAATGTTTGTTGGTTATGTATGAACACCTCCGGCATGGTGTTAGCCTCAGGGCTTTTCTGATGAATTCGGCACACTGATCAAAAGGTTTTCATTGGTCTAATCTATTCATTCTTTCAATGAGAACTTGAAAGTGAAAGAGATGGTTAAATGCCCAATGAAGTGGAATTAACCTGAAATTAATTTGTCCTTCACTATTATGTGTTTCAGAGACTGGAGCACAAGGAAGTTTTGGTGGGCTTGTTGTTCCTGGTTTTCCCGTTCATCCCAGCCAGCAATCTCTTCTTCAGGGTGGGTTTTGTGGTGGCCGAGAGAGTCCTTTACATGCCCAGGTAATTACCACTCATGATTTCGTCTTTATGGGCCCTGCCCTCTGTCAGGAACACCCATAGCTCCAGAGAGACTGTCCTATAGGGTATAACAAATAGATCCTTGTGGAGATAAGATGCTTATTACCTCAGCTTCAAAACCAGCCACAGGGCAGGTTGGATGAGCTCACTTTGCACCCATTCACTCTAGTTGACAGTGGCTTCCCTCCAGCTGGAAGCTTGACAGTTAAGTGGGAAAGAGTGACTGGAGTGTATTCAGGTTTTTAGCAACAATCATTTACCAATACATTCTTTTCCAAATATCTATGTTTTATTAAGCATTATTATAGTAATTTTGTAGTAATATTTTTATGTGTTTAAAATTATTAATTATGTTAAATAACATGATTATATTTGAATTTTGTCTTCTTTCTTTCTCTGTCTCTTTTTTCTTTGGCTTTTCATTAAAAAATAGAAACAATCTCAAAAAAATTTGTCCTTGAGGGAAAAAAAATGGTTACAAATATAAAGGGCATTCAGATGTATGTGATTACATCACACCACTTAGCTCTGAATGTCTGGACTGTGCTGAAGCTGGTCTGTTCTCTTGTCTTATTCAAATGGCATCTTTCCAAGGCCACGTTTCTTTTCAGGTGCCTGGATGTGTCCCTGAAATGGTTCTGCCATTTATCTGTTGTGTGACTTTGAATAAAACATGATGCTTTTTAGAAGCCAGGTTTTCTAATTTTTAAAATAAGGATTTTAGTGAACTTTCTAAAATGAGTAATTTAACGATTGATATACAAAAATGAATTTTTCTAAAAGCAAGTATCATAAACCAAGGACATTATTTATTTATTGATATTTGGTTAGAATTTTAAATTGATTTAAACATCAATAAGTAAGATTTAATTTTTTATTGATACTGAATTAGAAGTTTAAATATACATAAAATTAGAAGTGAATTTCATAGCCTTTGAATTCTGCCCAAACCAAGTACCTGACAGCGTTCTTAAGGCTTTGGAGCATCTGGTTTTGACTTGGTTCAGGAGAGAGCATCCCTTAAGTTTTTTTATGTGTCTTTAGCACAATTTTGGAAGGAGGTTCTTTCTTGGTAAATACTATTTGATAAGGACAAAAATACAACACAAATATTTTGTATTCTCTATGGCCTTATGATAACAGGCTATGAGGCCTTGCCAATAATAAGAAATATGAAGGGCTAAAGGGGACATCAGTGTCTATTCTCGATATGTTTTCGCTTAGACCAGTTGAAAGTGGCTTCAGTCAGGTGTTCTCTGTAAATACCTATTAATCCGAGTGGAGTCGATATTTAGTTTTCATTTAACAGATATTCACAAAGCATCATTGCTAGGCATACTGTTCTGGAATCTGAGGCTACAAAAATAAGTGAATCTCAGTTTTTTCCCATTAATTTAATAGCTGCTTATGAATAAAAAGGCATCTTTCTCTCTAAACATTTAACAGGTCATAATATTCTTTGAAATATTAATACTATTTTAACACTCATTGTAGCACAACTTTTATGGAATCTTTATTATATGTCAGCACTATGCTAAGCATGTGGTATTCATTTTATCAGTTAATTCACGCTGTAGGCGGTGGTTGACAGCATGGCCCTGACCCCAGAGCACCTGTGTTGGAATTCTGGCTTAACCATGAGCATGCGTTTCCTAAGCCTCCGTTTCCTTATCTGTATGCAGTGAAAGTAATAGCACCCAACTCAGTGAGATATTGTGAGCATTAAATGAGATGATCCCTCATAAAACCTAGAAAGTGTTTTGTATTGTACATGGTCAGTAAATATCAAGTATTATTATTGCATCGGTTGGGGTAGCTGACACCAGTATTCCTATTTTACAAAGAGAAAGCCTGGGCCTGAGAAGTGAAGTGACTTGCTCCGGGTGACCAGGTGACATAGCTAGTGAGTGGCAAAGCTGGGAAGCAGATCCTTGCCTACCAACGTATCTCGCACCTTCCAGACTACATTGCTTCTGCAACAGTGACTTCTTAGTGTTCTGCTCAATTGAAAAGGAAGCAGGAAATGTGGATTTAGTTAAAGCACTTATAGCACAATTCCGTTTGGTAATCAGGACTTGATACTTCCAAGAGTCACGTGATCTAAACCTTCTAGGGTCTGGGTGACAAAAATTGCATGTGCAACACACATTTCTAGTCCAGATGCAAGAGAACAATTTGTGATAAACAGGAGGCTAGATTTTATGTTTTTGAAAGAGACCCTTAGGTGAACATTATGGAAGTCCATAATATTGTCATCAACCATGTGTGGAATATCTTATTTAAAACAAGGGGTTCCTTTCACCCAGGTGAGTGTGTCCTCCAAACACCTGCTCTTCCCGTGCTCAAATAGACCTTTCTCTGACTTTATTTCATTTTCTCTAAAAAAGACAAAGTGGTGTCTCTGCCCTTTTTGTGCTAGGAATAAACTGACTTGGATTAAAATAAATGTACGGAATATGAAGAAAACATCAATATTACCAAGAGCAAGTGCCTGCCTCTCAAAAGCAATTTGGATTCTGCTGCATTGTGCACACTTGGTGCAGAGTCATCCAAAATCAATTTCAGTAAACCAGTCTTCATTAGAAAGGCGCTGTCCTCTTCCCTTCACGTTCCTGCAGCTATGCATTACAGTGTTGGAGATGTGTCATCATTTTCCGAAGATTTCCCTTTACTGCCCAGCATCTCCTGTATTCGTATCCCTTTCATCACTGTGCTCAATCAGACCACTCCTCCTCCAGAGCTCCATGTGACAGGGAGGTGGAGGTGCTCTCCCACCCTGCAGAGGTGGTCCTGGGGGCTGGTAAAGAGTTCAGGTAGCTGGGCCAGATCTACAGCTCTGAGCATAAACATGAGAGGGTTTTTGTTGTTTTTGGTTTTGGTTTTTAAAAAATATATATTTATTGATTTCAGAGAGGAAGGGAGAGGAGGAGAGAGAGAGAAACATCAGTGATGAGAGAGAGTCAGTGATCAGCTGTCTCCTGCACTCCTCACACTGGGGATGGAGCCCACAACCTGGTCATATGCCCTGAATAGGAATCGAATTGTAGCCTCCTGGTTCGTAGATTGACAGTCAACCTTTGAGCCACGCCAAACCTGAGAGTTTAATACAGATTTTGAAAGGCTGAAATCAGAGGAAACTCAGGATATTTTTGTGTGTGTGTGTGTGAGACATTATCACTCTAATGAATCCCAATATTCTTTACAGCCATCATTGTAACTAACACCAGAGGGGAGCTGCTTTACTTATGCAGATGGATGGATTCCATTGTTACCTAAAATTGTGCAACTGAGATGGTCCTGGCTGAGTCAGAAATTAAAGCTGAGGTGGGGAAACTTCTATGCTGTGAGCTTAGAGAGTTCTAATGACTCCAGTAGAGCTGTTGTAAATATTGACAGTTTTCTGTGAAAATGGGGGCTTCTTCTGGAAAAGATTTTACCCGCAATGATCAGCCACCCCATCTCAGTGGAGAATGGTAGAGAATTGGACAAGAGTTGCCCAAATCTTCCTGGGAGGCCACAGAGAATTTGGCAGATGCTGCTGGCACCTCTTGGAGGATGTCAGGGCTCTGGATTATGCTTGTTGCATTTAATGAACCTACACATTGGCTTGGATGATGGTGAAGAACATGTTTCAAGACTTTTAGATATGCAAGAATCTGCTCTGCATGACCCTCTTCCCATTATTGACCTTGAAACAGCCATTTCCACATCATCGGTACCAGAACTTTCAGGAAAACATACACACAATGTGTTCGGTGGCATCCCAGAAAATATAGCTCATTATCTTTATGCCAACCTTTTGTGTTGTCTCAAAGACTTTACCAAACATTAGGAAAATGAAGTAAAGAGCTGATCCTTCTGAGGAAGGTGACCTTCCTACTCATTAAATATTTTAAGTTATTATAGAGCCCACTCTTGGCCTTAGAATCTCATTCATGAACACCACAAAAGTAACGCCCACCCTCACTGGAGACTGGGTGAGTCCCATCAGTCCCAGGGGGCCGATTTGTCCATGTTACAAGATAGGCCCAGAATGAGTCAGACCAGCAATGCTCTTTCATCTCCCATCTTTATGTCTAATAACGGACAAGCCATGTATACCTCACATCCCTCCATCCTAAGCTAGAGAAGACGGAAAATTCCACCTTCCTCTCACTTGCACTTCCTTTCACTCCAAAGCTGTGGATAAAAGGAACAGACGTAGGCTGTCTGTTCAGCACTGCATGGCTTTAGGGTCAAAGCTTTACCACCAAAAAAAAAAAAAAAAAAAGGAATAATCCTTTCTTCTGATGATAAATGCCATTTTGTCAATGTCCTTTTTTAATAGGCAGGAGAGTTTGGGGCTTAAATCATTCTTTCACAGGAATTTTGATCTCTTATTCTTACCTCAAGAGAAGCATACACTTTTCTGGTTACCTTTTTTTGTATTTTATAAAAACCACATTAGAATGTTTGAAAGGCCTAACATCATTTAGAACCAATGAAGCAGAAATAGTTATTGAGAGCATTCAAATAAAGTCATAGAATGTGCTTGGATATCCATTCATATGCCAGATTAAGGGTGATTTATTCACTTTGGTGCCAAAGAGCAAATTCCTAAGCTACTTAAAACATGAATAAGTGGAGACAGGAAAAGAATAGACAGGAGTAAGTGAAGGCAGCAACAATATCGTGGATAGAATTGATCAAGAATAATTGAAACCACGGAAAATGACATGTATTTGAGGGGGGAAAAAGAGAAATAAATTACCCTACTCTTAGAAAGAGATGCCATTTGAATTGTACAGAACCTAAATGTATGGACAGCCCTAGCCAGTTTTGCTTAGTGGATAGAGCATCCGCCCGAGGACTGAAGGGTCCCGGGTTCAATTCTGGTCAAGGGCAAGTACCTCGGTCGCAGGCTTGATCCCTGGCCTGGATTGGGACACGTGTGGGAGGTAAATAATCGATGTGTCTCTCTCACATTGATGTTTCTCTCTATCTCTCCCCCTCCCTTCCACTCTTTCTAAAAGTCAATGGAAAAATATCCTTAGGTGAGGATTAAAAAATAAATAAAATAAATGTACGGGCAGACTAAATATGGGAAATTAGAGAAAAGATGACTCTTGTTCATTTTCAATTTTGAGAACTATCTTCAAATCATACCTATCAATTTGAAGTGGAATTTTTAAATCCTACATAGGTTGCTACTGAAACAATACTGCAGTACCTGTTTTCACCTGGCAAAATGAGAAATGTTACCTCTGAAGAAACACTACCTCTGTTACTGATATTGGGGACCCTTCTGATGAGACAGTTATGCATTTGCTTCTTCCAATTTGCTGGAGGAGAGTCATGATCACTTAAGAGTGAATCGAAGTTTTACCAGATACTAAAATCAGCAGAGAATTTTTTTTTTTTGGTAACAACTTATTTTAGCAAATCCAATAGGAAGATGACTGAACAGGGAATCAGCACAGCCCAACCTATCCCCACAACGGCCAGGCTAAGCTGCCTTTAACACAGGCAATATGAAGCCCTAGTAATATAAACAAATAAGGCCTCATGAGCTTGAGCAAGTCTCCTGTGGCCACAGAACTGCAGAGTGGCACAGAAGATGTAGTTCCAGACTCTTTATTCTCTAGTGAATTTCTTTTCCTCACTGCAAACCCCCAAACGCAAAGCCTGTACCAGAACGCTTTCGTTCTGTTGCAACTAATAGTGGCCTGGGGGCCTCAGGACATTACTCTATTTAGAGGAGTCTGGTACAGAGACATCTGTTTCTACCTGGAATACCAACTCTGTGTATTTCCTGCCTTCAGTTTCCTCATTTATGAAATGGAAGCTACGGAGGATTAAGTTTAAGTTAGATAATACAGTGGGGCCTTGACTTACGAGTTTAATTCGTTCCATGACGGAGCTCGTAACTCAAATTACTCGTATGTCAAATCAAAGAGTGAACGAGTGAGACAAGTGATGCTGGGCTGATGTTGTGGCGTTCACTGTGATGTTCGCTGCGCCAACTAGCGGTGGGGTATCTGAAGCTAGCTCGTAACCCGAATTTTAGCTCACAACTCAAAGCAAAAAATCGGCCAAGAGACAGCTCGTATCTCGAAAAACTCGTTAGTCGGGACTCTCGTAAGTCAAGGCCCCACTATATGTAAAGCCAGTACTGTCCTGGTCCCATATAAAGTACTTAGCACAGTGCCTGGCAAATAGGAAGCATTCAGCAAATATATAAACATAAGGTAGCTAATTATATTTGCTTATATGTGCGACCTTTGCTGCTCCTTGTCTTCGGCCACTTGTTGGCATTGCCCTGGGGCTATTGGAATCTCAGTGCTTTTCTTTCCCGCTGCTCTGTTTCCTACACAGAGGCAGAAAACAGCAATTAAGATTTCATGAGTCGAGCAGTTGGGAAGGAAGTAGGTGAAGCTGTGTGTTAGGTGTGAGGAAGCATGGGCTCTGGAGTCTGTATGAGCTCTGTGACCTCATGCAGCAGGTCAGTTCACCTTTCCCTGCTCTTTGTGAAAGCCAGAGTGAGAAGGCAGCTGCCCTTGCTGATGTGTCCGCAGGTGTCCCGCCCCCGTCTCGTTTCAGGACTTTGTTCACAGGTCATCTTTTCACCGAGGCCTTCCCTGAGCCCGCATATTAAATCCCAGCCTCCACCCCACCTTGGACTCTCTTGTTCTCTTTCCTGCTGACTTTTTCTCCACCCAACACAGCATATTCCTTTCTGTGTGCGTACTCTTGGTTTTATTTGCTTATCAGCTGCCCTTCCCCACCCATGTGAGTTTCACAAGAATAAAAATTATTGTCTGTTCTATTCACTGGTATGTTCTTGGTGCCTGTCAGTGTCAGGTACATAATTAGTGTCTGTTAAATGCCTGATGAATGAAAGAGTGGAGCCCAGAAGGCCTTCGTATGGCCAGAGAAACAGCCTGCTTGGTCAGGATTTGGGACTGGGCTGGGGCCACAAGAGTAAATGGCAAGCAGCCTCATGAACAGAAGCCTCCATATGATGGCATCAGGGTGGTCATTTGTACAAAAACAGGAGGTTTTTAAAAAAATCGGAATACCTTTATGGCCAAACATAGGGTGTTGTGGAAGTGTGAAGAGGATTTTTTTTTTAGCATATATTTTTATTGATCTCAGAGAGGAAGGGAGAGGGGGAGAGAGAAACATCAATGATGAGAGAGAATCACTGATTAGCTGCCTCCTACATGCCCCCTACTGGGGATCAAGCCTGCAACTCCGGCATTTGCCCTTGACCCTTCAGTCTGCTGGCCAACGCTCTATCCAAGGCAGTGAAGAGGGTTTTTGTTTTTATTTTTTGTTGTTTTGTTTTGCACTAGTGATCATATCTGGCATTTACAAGGCTCTACAAGGTACTTGTGGCAATCAAATTTAGTGACTGGGCTGAGGGATCAGGCCATGGGCCTCCTTGGCTCAAACCATCATCCCCAGTGGTGAGTGGGGTGGTGACTCCCTTTGGCCAAAAAGTGGACCCTAAAACTTTAGGGAGCTGGACCAGTGAATGTCTGGGAGTTGACGTATGGAATTGGAGCTCTAACTTGAATTGATTCCAGGGCCTCCAACTGAGGAACTTCAAATGCTTCTCTCTTGTTCATCTGCCCTTGATACCAAAGCACAGACGTTTAGAAAGGCAAAGAGGAGGAAAGTAGAGAGGTGTTTCTTTTAAAGGAGTGTGAGAAATGAGAATATTCAGGTGTTTCCTTTTAGAAAGCCAACCTCCTTCATAGGCTGGAGTTCTTTGAGGGAGAGGCCTCTGTTTTGTTCACAGTTGTATTTTTAGTGCCCAGCAGATTGCCAGCCACCTAACAGAGAGAGAATGAATAAATCATTGAACAAGTAAGTGCGCTCTACCAATTTCAGGGCTTCTTGTGGCATTAGTGGTCTGACTAATGTAGGATTTCTTTACACAAGCTTGCTTTGTTCTTTAAAAATTCTGTACTAATCTGTTGTTATAATCTTTAGAATGAAGTGAATTTTGACTGAAGTGCACACAGCAGTAATGTGTACAACTCAATGCTTGTGTTTTTCTGAGGCCAGTCAGCACACAAGCAGCATCCCTGTGGGTGCGTAGATGATGTTAGGAACCATGTTATGTCCAAGTCAAAGGTGTTCAGCGACATGATTTCAGCATGCCGAAATTCCACTCTTATAACGTGAGGGACTCTTCATGTCTGTTTGGAAACCAAGCCAGCCTCAGCAAGAGAATCCTATCTATACAGCTTGTCTGTGATAAGCTCCAAACTATGAGGCTCAGGAGTTGGCCTGTGGGTGGATTTTCCTTCAACGTAAGGACTTGACTGGCCAGAGTGGAGACATACTAGGGGTCGCATCCCTGGAGAGAGAGACCAATGGCCTCGGTGTACAGCATCCTTCCCAGGACCTGAGAGGGAGCTCCCGGGGACTGTCTCCCACAAAGCTGTGATGGGACTTGCTGTAGCCTAGAGTCCACATTTGGACACATGGTGTCAGCAGTGCCGCACAATGCCAGTAACATGAGGAGTCAGGGGTCAAAGAGTCCATTCAGTGTGGGGAGCCAATATAGGATTAAGCCTCGGACTGACCTGTTGGCAAAGTCACAAACAAGTCTTCTTCCGAGTCTTAAACAACCCAATCCAAGAGGTGGTCGCTGATTTACACGCGCTGTCATTTAAAAAATAAAAATGGGGGAATTTGCCGGAAGCCAGTCCACCCTTGCTGCTTGACACAGTCGCTGCAGGGAAGAAACATCTGCATAGCTTATGTTTCAAGGGACCTGGCGTATATGGCATATGTTTGCTCCCCCTCCTAGCGCTAAGTGTTTTAACCAGGACCACCTCCCTGAGAAAGGTTGTTTCCCCAGGTAGAGATTTTTCCCTGGAGTTAACCCCCTAGGGTTACAGAAATACCATGTATAAAGAACTTGGACTAAGACTGTTGGCAGTAAATTTGGGACTTGTTGGGCCTACATCCCCAGGGGTCTGCCCACCAGGGAAGGCACCAAAGCCTGTACCCCTAGAGACCCAACGACACAGGATAGTCCCAGGGAAGGCAAGCAGCGAGGCTGGGAGGACATAACCTTTACTGGGTAGGATAATCTCCTTCAGTCACTTCCTTGTAGCCTTTCAGTAGAACAGTGACCTTGGAATAGCCCTTGTAATGGAACACAGAGATTAACCTAGACAAGATTAAAATCAACAGAACTAAATAGAGACAGGATTTTTGGCAAAGGTCAGATAAGAAACAAGGAACTGTAGAACGTTGGGAACCCCTGGACCTGCTGGGGCTGGACCCCAACAATTCAGGACTCAAGAACATGCATGAGGGGCTTGTCATGAGGCCTGGGCTGCTGAGATCCAAGGCAGTTTGGATCTCCACACTAATGCCAAGGAACTTGCCAGTGTCCTGAGTGCCTGTTAAAGGACTGACATATAGAGGTTGTATAAGACAGGGGTGTTTATATTTGTTGTTTCTCTATCACAGGACAAGCTTCATTTGAAAATTAGTTATATGGGATGGAATGCTCAGGGGGATGCCATTGCACCCCCAAAGTAACCCTGCCTCCCCCCTACCCTGTTTTCCAGCATGGGCTACTGCATCCTTTTTGTGCATGGACTGAGCAAGCTCTGCACTTGGCTAAATCGATGTGGAGCCACCACCCTGACCGTGTCCACTGTGCTGCTGCTGCTGCTTTTCTCTTGGAAAACTGTAAAGCAGAATGAAATCTGGCTGTCAAGAGAGTCCCTCTTCAGGTATGATTTGATGGTGTAAGAGTGACCTCTTCCCATTCATTCTTTTGCTTATATACTTGTTTCGAAACAAATGAGCTAACATGGGTCTAGTAATATTTATTGATCCAGAAATTTTTTTTGATTAAGTTTTCAATGGAAGGTGTTATTTTTTGTTTTAACTTTGATTTTTGTAAAGGATATATAAAGTTTAGCAGAAGCTCGTGCTAAGTGAATTTATGAAAATAAGGCTCGTGGGAAGGTTTTTGGGTCTTAATGATGAGCAGGGCTGTAAAATGAGATCTAAATACAAGGAAAGGAGCCTAATATCTTTTTCCAGTGAATGGGAAAGATAAACATGTGACAAGAAGGAAGAGAAATGCAATGCGTTTTCTTCAAATATTTCAGAATATTACGTTGTGATTTGTGATCTGGCTGCTTTATTTTAAACATTATGATGAATGAAGAAATTAAAGACTGTTTTATCTCCCAGTAAGTTTTCATGTGGAAGCTGCTTCTGGATATAACAATGTCAACATATAGCCCTAAACTTGTCATAAAGTATAAACATCCTTTGGGGCTATAGCTCATCACACTCTGCTCCTGGGCTTCGTCTGTCTCCCTAGTGCCGTAGTGTTGGCGACCTTCACCTTTGCTCCCCTATAGCTACCACACATGGCCTCCCACAGTGTTTCTCCAGTCTCCTATCCTGGCCTAGGACACAGTTGGCCAGTTCAGTCAACGTGGTTTTCACTTGGTTCCCTGCTCGGCTGGTAGCCACCACTTATTCTTCTGAGGCAAATAACTGGAACGGAATGGGGGTCACTTGGAAAAAAAGGGTAAATATTGGAAGAGCATAAAAATGTGCCCAGAATGATGGGCAGTGAAGAAGCTGGCATGTAGCCAACAGGGAACGGGCATCCGGATAGCCTGTCCTGAGCACAGGTGCACCCTCAGGAATGAATGGGTAAACTTACACCAGTTTTTTCCTGTTTCACATCCAAGTCCTGGGAAAATAAAGTCCTCCGGCTGAGCTTGAGCCTAAGTCACATGCCTACCCCTCGTCCTCACAAGGGCACTGGGATGACCAACCTGGCCAGAGAAGCCCCTCTGATTTCCCTGAGGCAAGTTATGGCAGGCAGAGCACCTCAGGGCTCCACTGAGACCTCACAAAGGGAGACAGGAGAGAATTCCCCACAGGAAATCCAAGTACTATAGGAGGGGCACAGACTCTGGGCTGCCAAGAATGAGTGAATGAATGAGTAAATGAATGAGTGAACAAACAAGACAAATTTTCACTGCACTCTTCTACTGTTTTAAAATAATAGATCTGACCTTACAATTTAGCAATTTAACTTTTCAATAGAAAAATTAATCTGGAATGTATGTCTTATTAGCTTACTTATTACTGCTATATCATTGTCATCATTATCATTGTCATCATCATTCTTTCAATGGATACTGTAGGGACCTGCTGCCATGTAAGGTGTTTTGTGTGGATTTGATTTTTTTTTTTAAGAATTTTTTTTTCACATTTAGTTGTCAGATTCTTTTTAGTCTCTGTCATACCCTCCACCTTCAGTGCAGTCCTTACCCACAATAGGCTTGTTCCCTCTTACTACCCAGGGCTGAGGCCATTCTGCAAACACAAGGGCATTGAAGTTCAGGAATATAACTGTTGGCTTTTCTTTTTTTTTTTTTTTTTTTTTTTTGCTTTTGCTTTCAGTAGTGAGTGCTTTAATGAGAAACTTAAAAATGGTTCTGCCCTGTGTTAAATCCTTTCCTTGGATAAAGATACTAACGGTGGTTGTGTCTCCTAATGATTTTTACTGCTCAATCAGAGCAGCTTGGGGAATGGATTTTGGCAGGCAGCAGTTTATTTCAAGAGTAATAAGCTAGTGTTCCAGCCCTCCACAGTTGATGCCAGTAGTTTTAAATAAAAAAGAAAAGAAAAGCAAAATGTTCATTGACCTTACATCCAGAAGCTTCTGTTCTTTTACATGGAAGCATGTAGTAAGTGAATAGTTGGTTACTAAAACACATATGTTTTAGTATGTTTATCCCACATATGTGCTTAGAGAAACTTTAAGACAAGGTTAGTGGTTGAGTGTGGGGTCTGGAGGCCAGCTTCCTGGCTCCACTCCAAGTTCCCCCATTTAATAGCTGTGTGATTTTGGGCAAGATACTGAACCCCTCCATGCCTTCATTTCTTCATTTTAAATTTGAGAGTTAATCTCCTGAATGAAGTGTAAAAAAAAAAAGTATGTGAAATATGCATAAGACAGTGTCTGGCATATGGTAAACACCATGTGAGGTTTTCAGATTCTTATTATCCAGTGTATTCTAGGATGGGGGGTGGGTAGAAATTGACTGTAGAGAAGCCAGAAGTCGCCATGGGTGTCAGATGTGTGAGCATATTTTGATACAGTGTAGCAAGCCGTAAACAGAAGTAGATGCAAGACACTGTATGTGCAGGCAGATGACCAAGACCAGCCCAGGCCTTCAAGGACTGTTCTCTTGCAGGCCTGAGCTGAGTATGGAAGGATGAGAAAAACCTAAATTAGCAATAATGGCCAGAAAACAAAGAGGTGGCTGAATTGAGTAAGAAAACCTTGCAATGGTTCTACATAAGCTGGTGTCCTTGGCAGAGGCCCTATTTCAGTATTCTCCTCTGTTCCAAACAATAAATCCATTGAGCATCATTAAGACATATGGTCTCATTGAGGCCTCACTAATTATGTGGATGGTTTATCTTGACAATATATAAAGAATCAGTCCAGCCAGCATGGCTCAGTGGTTGAGCATTGACCTATGAACCAGGATGTCACAGTTTGATTCCCAGTGAAGGCACATGTCTGAGTTGTAGGCTCAATCCTCAGTGTGGGGTGTGAAAGCGGCAGCCGATCAATGACTCTCTCTCATCATTGATGTTTCTGTCTCTCCCCCTCTGAACCCCATTCATGAACTGTTTACGTGATCATAGACCACCGATTAAGATTGTCTGGCCTAGATCATCCTCCCCCCATGTAGGAAACACATTTTTCTTTCCTCCCCTCTGAATTACTGAGCCATAGAGATCAGCTGACTTTTCAGGACATATAATGTAAACCAGGGCTGGCAAATATTTTTGTAAAAGGCCAGATAGTAAATATTTTAGGCTTGGTGAGCCTTGTATTCTCTTTTGCATCCATTCCACTCTGCCTTTGTCTCAGGAAAGAAACCAAAAGGACAATAGGTTGACAGCACATTGACGTATCTGTGGTCCACACAGCCATAGTTTGCTTACCAATGATATAAATGTTGTGATCATGTAAGTCTAAAGTTACTAGTCTCTTGTGGTACCATTCATAAATGATTCTGACCATATATTAAACTTGATTGAAATCTCTGCTCAACTACTTACTAGGTCTCTAACCTTAGAAAGAGGTCTTACTACCTCTTAGCTTCAATCTCCTCATCTATGATATAGAAAGCACATTAATACTACCCATCTGATAGGTTGTTGAAGGGATAAAATGAAATCATCCATGGAAATGGGTGCTTGATTCAAAATGAGCATTCCTTAAGTATTGGCCATACTACGTGGGGCATTGCGAAGCCTCAGGTTAAAGCAAGGTCAAAATTGAGGAGAATGACAATTTCTTCTTAATCTTTCCTGTTAACCTTTGGCTGAACACCACTCTTTAAAAAAAGAGAGAGAGATTATTATCTAATCAGGAATTTGCGGATGATTCTCCTGACCTATTGTTCAGTCATGCCAACAAAACAAATTGATGCTCTATAAACTTGGAGATATACTCTATATAGAAGTGGTCTTTTTTTGTTGTTATTTCTGTTATTTTTTCAAGTTTCTGCAAATGAAGGATGTGAGGGAGAAATACAAAGTGCATGAATTAAGATCCTGAGTTGAAAGGGAGATTTTTCATAATCATTATTGTAATTATTAATAGGGTTTGGGACCCAGCCATATGATTTATGGACACTACATTTCCTTGTGGAGTGAATATGTGTACAGCTGTATGTTTCCTTTAAAACAGTTGTGAGTGCTCAATCACAGCACCAAGAAAACAGACTGAGGAGTCTGGCCCCGAGGGAAGAGCAACCTGGCCAGGGATAGCAACATGGAAAGTTTTGCCCTTAGCCAATTGTTTATTTGCCTTTTTTTTTTTTAAACAAAAAGTTCATTGCAAAATGAGAGGCTGAAATAACACAACAACAACAATAACAAAACCACAAAGAGAACATAAAGGTCAAAAACAACAATGGGAGAATGTGTGTTGTTAGGATTCAGTTGCTCCACCCACAGCTGCTTGCCTGTTATGAATATTATTATTTCCTCTTGCCATCATTGAACAGTGCACTGATCTCATCCAGGAACTTGATCCCAGAGGCCAAATTGTCTGTTCCTCAGTTGGTGCAACGTAAATTAGAGCAACTACGCTGATCACACAAGGAAAGCTCTGTCCCAGTAAATAGGCCAGTAATACTCATGCTGAAATTGAAGTTCTCTTTAAAACCTACCTGTTACCACCCTAGCTGGTTTGGCTCAGTGAATAGAGCATTGGCCTGAGGACTGAAGGGTCATGGGTTCAGTTTCAGTCAAGGGCACATGCCCAGGTTGTTGGCTCATCCCCAGTAAGGGGTGTGCAGGAGGCAACCAATCAATGATTCTCTCTCATCGTTGATATTTCTGTCTCTCTCTACCTCTCCCTTCCTCTCTGAAATCAATAAAATATTAAAAATAATAAATAGATAGATAGATAGATAGATAGATAGATAGATAAATAAATAAATAAATAAAACCTGTTACCATGTACTGTTTAGTTCTGGGTAGAAAAATCAAAAATTTTCCTGGAAAGAAATTGGATTTTTTTTAAGCCATTACTCTCACACTAACCCAGATCATGCCCCTGTGACTAAATTCACTTGGGTAATATTCATTTTAAATATTATGTTAAAATCCTAGCTCTGTGTGTCAGCTGGGGGGCCTCACCACAAGGGTGGGGGAAGGAAACAGATGGTTTCCCTGGAGCACCCGCTGAAGGTCAGCCTTTGTAAATCTTTCCACTGAGAGCAGAGGATTCCTCCAGCTCCTCCCTGGGGGAACCAGTCCTGCTGCAGCATCCAGAGAGCTTTCCGTGGGGAAGGAACTGGGGGATCCACAATGTTCAGAATACAGATTTCACTTAATCTACCTTTGAGGAGCAGTTCTCCCCCAAAACTTCAACTGGCCCTGTTGTTCCTGAGTGAGGGTCTCTCTGATGCAGCCTTTACAGAGAGTAAACTGCCTTCTGCTGGGGGAGCGAGAGCATCATTGAAAAAAGTCACCTGGATGTGCTGGGAGGGAAGTAGATCAGGATGCCAACTGTTTCTGATATGAATTTATGGTCCATATTTTCAGCCTCACCCCTCATCCCCAAAAAATCCTACCTACCTTTTTTAAAAAAATTTTAAAATATTTTTTATTGATTTCACAGAGGAAGGGAGAGGAAGAGAGAGAGAGAAATATCAATGATGAGAAAATTATTGATCAGCTGCCTCCTGCACAACTGCTACTTGGGATCAAGCCCGCAACCTGGGCATGTACCCTGACTGGGAATTGAACCTGTGTCCTCTTGGTGCATGGGTAGATGCTCAACCACTGAGCCACATGGGTGGGGCATTTATTTTAAAAAATACCAGACTTAGTCCATGATAAATGTTAATTTTCAATAAAATTTAGTAGGGAGGCCAATCCACATTCATTCCTCCTATAATGAATAATATAGATAATCTCAATTTTTTTAAAGGAAGTCTATAGGTGGATGCAAGAAGCAAGGAAGGAACAAATTGAATTAACCTGAGCATGCAGGGTTGTTCTCCAGCCATTCACCCATCTCCATGTCCTGCCACCACTGCTTCAGGTGCAGTTAGCATTACTGTTTAGTTGTGGGCCACAATGCACTGCCTTCATTGTTTTCTATCGAAGCATGTTTACTAACTCATACAATTCACAAATTGTGGAAGACTTGACTTTAAAGGGTGCAATGGACACTTCAAATGCAGGGTCATGAAACTGTGAGTAGAATATGAAGGAAACTGCCCCCTGGCCATGTGGCTCAGTACTTTGGATCATCATCTCTTATACCAAAAGGTTGTTGGTTTGATTCCCAATCAGAGCACATACCTGGGTTGTAGGTTCGATCCCTATTTGGGGCTCGTATTAGAGGCAGCCTATTGATGTTTCTCACAGTGATGAGATGTTTCTCTCTCTCTTCCTTCTTTTCTCTCGAAAAATCAAGAAAAACATATCCTCAGCTGAGGCCCAGTGCACAAAATTCATGCATGGGTAGGGTCCCTAGCAGCTGCCAGCTGCTGGCTAGGGCCTCCCCTCCCTGGCTACCAGCTGCCAGCAGTGCCTTCCTTCATTCCGCGCCGCCCCCTAGTGGGCAGCACATATCATAGTGAGCAATCAATCTGGTCGGTTGAACTCCTGCCCGAGGGGACAATTTGCACATTAGGCTTGCAAATATATATATACATACTAGTGGCCCAGTGCATGAAATTTGTGCACATTAAAAGAGAATTAATGAGAAGAGATATTTTAATATTGCTATTTGCCCTTTCTCTATAATAGAAGTGTCAGAGATGAAAGAAAATTAGTAAAATGTATATAAAATCTTCCTCCTGTCAGAGTCTGGGGCATACCTCAAGACCTAGGGTCAAGTCCCCGCCCACCTCCTTCATGTGCTTGGAAAACACAGGAGACCCAGACCCAAATAGCCCCACCCACATTGGGTGAGACCTAGACCCAGCCGGCCCCACCCCCGTCAAGTCTCTCCAGGTCGGGGGGCACAGTCTCAGGTCCCCCAGCCCAGCGCTGGGGTGGGGGGTGCGGCTTGAGGTCCCCTGTCAAGCCCCACCAGGCGAGCGGCATGGTCTGTGGTCCCTAACAAGCCCTGCCAGGTGCGGGGTGTGGTCTGAGGGCCCCTGTCAAGCCCCACCAGGTGAGTAGCATGGCCTGTGGTCCCTGACAAGCACTGCCAGGTGCGGGGTGTGGTCTGAGGGCCCCTGTCAAGCCCCACCGGGCAGGGGGCACAGCCTGAGATCCCCTGACCCGGCACCGGGGAAGGGGGCACAGTCTGAGGTCTCCCAGCCTGGCTCCAGAGTGGGGGGCATGGCCTGAGGTCCCCCGTCAAGACCCACTGGGTGGGGGGGTTGCGGCCTGAGGTAGCCCTTCAAGCCCTGTGGCTGAGGGGCACAGCCTGGGGTCCCTGGCCCAGTGCTGGGCAGGGGATGCAGTCTGAGG
This sequence comes from Myotis nattereri, assembly GCF_964212035.1. Taxonomy (NCBI): domain Eukaryota; kingdom Metazoa; phylum Chordata; class Mammalia; order Chiroptera; family Vespertilionidae; genus Myotis; species Myotis nattereri. The sequence continues at coordinate 178,289,534 of NC_138076.1, forward strand.
TCTCCCCGCACAGAGCTGGAGCAGGGGGCGTGGCCTGAGTTCCCCGTCAGGCCCAGCCCCCCTCCCCCCACAGTGTCATACCAGTGCTGAACAGGGGACACACTCAGGCAGTGTGACATTAGCGCTGGGGGCAGAAGTCCCCGCCCCTGGCCCTGCCCACAGACTGGTCATGACTGGGACACCGTAATGGACAAATTAGCATATTACCTCTTTATTATATAGACTAGAGGCCCGGTGCACAAAAATTTGTGCACTCGGTGAGGGGGGGGGGGGCGTCCATCAGCCCGGCCTATGCCCTCTCGCAGTCTGGGACCTCTCGGGAGATAACAACCTGCTGGCTTAGGCCTACTCCCGGGTGGCGGAGGACAGGCCCAATCCCTATGTGCAGCCCCTGGTCTGGCTCAGAGCAGGGCCCATTGGGGAGTTGGGGGCGCCGCCCCCTGTCATGCACAGAGCAGGGCGGATCGGGAGGTTGTGATGCCACCCTCAGTCACGCTCAGGGTAGGGCTGATTGGGGGGTTGGGGCACCGCCCCCTGTCACACTCAAGGCAGGGTCGATGGGGAGGTTGCGGCTAATCCCGGTGCTGGGAGGCATATTACCCTTTTACTATATAGGATAGAGGCCTGGTGCACAGGTGGGGGCAAGCTGGTTTGCCCTGAAGGGTGTCCTGGATCAGGGTGGGGGTCCCGCTTGGGTGCCTGGCCAGCCTGGGTGAGGGGCTAAGGGCTGTTTTCAGGCTGGCAGGTGACTGAAGCTCCCAACCGCTCCTTTTTTTCTTTTTTTTTTTAAATTCTGGACCAGCTTTAGCTCTGAGACTTGGCTCCAGCTCTTAGGTCTCGGCTGCTGAAAGCAGGTATCTGGTTTGTTTGGGTTCTATAATCGAAACACTGTTTTAACTCCAGCTCTGAGATCCCAGCTGGTTGAAAGCAGAGATCTGCGTTTGTTCTATAATTGAAACAATGTTGTGGTCCTGCTGGCTGAAGCCCGGCTGGCTGAAAGCAGGTTTCTGGGGTTTTGTTTAGCTTCTATATTTGTAACAATGTTTCAAACTGCAAGCTCAGAGGCCGGCAGCGGCAGGCGGGGAACGTTGGAGTCCTCCATCACTGAAGCAAGCAAGCCTCATGTTCGCTTCAAGCTGCCTGTCTGCCGGCCGCCATCTTGGCTGGCAGTTAATTTGCATATCACCCTGATTAGCCAATGGGAAGGGTAGTGGAGGTACAGCTAATTACCATGTTTCTCTTTTATTAGATAGGATAGATATGAAGGACAACATTCCTAAGCAGTACTCTTTGTTGCTCTTTTTATTTTTTTAATTAATTCTAGGTCTGGAGTTCAAACTCTGCCCCATAATGCCAAGGTTCACTACAACTACGCAAATTTCCTGAAGGATCAAGGTCGGAACAGAGAAGCAATCTACCACTACAGAACGGCCCTCAAGTAAGCACCATGCACCATATGGGTGTAGCTGTTGTGCCTTTCAGGTCCTGTATTTCACTCACCCCTCTGAGCATGTGGGGGGTTAGTTTCTTTCTCATGACAATGAACATCTCCTTGGAAGTGGTACAGACCTTGGATTCTGAGTCTGATGGCTCAGTGTTCAAATCTGTTATTAGTGTGGTAACTCTACCTTGCTCTTATCTCAATGCTGTCTTGTAAAAGTTTCACTGCTACACATTGCAAAATGAAGTGATGCTCAGTTGAACACACACACACACACACACACACACACACACAGGCAAACTGGAGTTGGTTGTCAAAAATATACTTGTAAGTTCTCAGGATATTTATTCTGATGAATTGTCCCTACTCTAGGCTTCCAACTGTCTGAAAGGATTTATATGAAGACATTTGAGTATACCAAATATGGTTTGATGCATGACTTTAAGAGAAACTAAAAATTCAAGTTCTAAATTACCAACAACAGTCTGTAATGCTCTTAAGTACTCTTGAAAATTGCAACTCTGGCTTTCAAAATGTTCTTCTCCAAAAGGTCCCAGATAATGAACATATTTATCCTGGAACCTGTGGAGACGTGATAGCTAACACAGCCTCAGACTCTCCAACTGTGGGCAAAATAGAGCAAGGTGCATCCTCTCTTTTACTGAATCCCAGGGGACTCACCGAAGCTTCCTGAAGAGTTTTCCATGACCCCACAGATTGACTCACATCTGGTCGAATTTTCTGTTCCTGTTCCATCTTAGGACATACTTAAAATATGCAAACCAAACAAATATATTTGACTGAAGCGCCAACTCTATTGACTCAAAGCTCAGATTGAAATTGTCATTCTTAAAGTAACCGACCTGATTTTTTAAAAGTATCCCTTTGAACAGTGTTCTGCTCAAGTGTGTTGTTCATCAGTCAACATCTGTTAGATTTTAGGACCTGTTACTTAATATTCAGTATAGCAAGCATTTTCAACTGTTGCATCAAGTTCGCTGTCAAATACTTTCCCAAAGATTTCAAGAAACGTTAGGTTCTGGAAGAATACTTGTAACAGAGCTTTTTATTGAGGAATAGACGTTTTTATTAAGGAGTAGAAGATAGCTTTTAAAATGTTAAGGAATGATATTCTTTCACTGGAAGGTAGTTTACCCAAATGTTTACGATGCTTATCATGGGCTGGTAAGATTATGGTTTAGATTTTTTTAACTTTCTTTTGTGCTCCAGATATTTACAATGAACATGTATCACTTTGGCAATGAGGAAATGTCCTTTTTAAAAAGGCATATTCCTTCAAGGATACATATAAAGTGTGTTTTGGCTTTAACAATTGGCGTTTCAAGATTTTATCTGGCATTCTTGAAGGAAAGAAAAGAGCAGTAAGTTTGTGTGAAAAATATTGATTGGAGGGAAGTGTATCGGTATCTTTTTAAATTTGTTTTATTCTAACGGACTATTTTCTCTCAAGTTCGCACAGGAAAATATCGCAGACCCTGAAGCACAGCTTGGGGCAAAGGTATAAGTTAAGTAAATTCTCTGGCAGGTGATTTTACTGAATTATAGTAGCCAGTTGGGTACTTCGGCTTCTCTCCCATGAAACAATAAAAATAAATGTTCAGCAACTGTGCTTCTGGAAGAAACATGTCCCTTGAGAAGTGAGGAAAAACAGTGAAAGCAGTAAATATACCACATAGTAATTAGTGAAACATTTCGCTCTCTCAGACCAGGTTCAAAAATACTTCTGATCTAAAATAAAGTATCATTATTTTTGTGTGGATACCTCTGTGGTGAATTTTCAACAGATGTGGGTATTTTTTGTTGTGTGTGTGTGTGTGTGTGTTCAGAGACAGAGGAAGGGAGAGGAGGAGAAAGATAGAAACACTGATGAGAGAGAAACATCATCCATTGGCTATCTCTTGCACACCCCCAAATGGATATGGAGCCTGCAACCCAGGCATGTACCTGAATCAGGAATCGGAATCGGTGACCTCTTGGTTCCTAGGTCTGTGCTCAACTGCTAAGCCACAATAGCCTAGCTGTGTGTGTTTTATAATTTAAATAAATTGTCACTGTGTGTTAGAAAATGAAAATACTAGGACTGTTCATTACTAGAAGAAAGCCCTTATTTTGATATTGCTGTTTCTTTGTGGGAGTTGCTGAGACAGGAATTCCTCCCCCTCCCAACTGTTCCACCTCTGTTTCAACTTCAATGTATCTAATGTTTTCCATATTTGCACACTGCAAGAAAGAGAATGATTAGGAGAGATGCAGGGTTGAAGGTGATATTATCTGAAATCAGGCCCAACAGTTACTCATTCCTGTTGTACTGACTATGTAGATCCCAGTGGGAATGGTGAAATTAGTCATTAGGGTTGTGTCAATACCAATATCTTTTTGGCTGGCGTACAGTTCTAAAAATAGCACTATATTAGATGGGTAATTCTATATCACATGACTATTCTGCTTCTTTTAAGTTTTATTCTATTTTTTTTTAACCATGTAGAAGTATTTCTGGAGTACAAGGGAAATCTCCCCAGGAAAATGCTACAGCTGAGGTTATAGATTCAGATTAAGATCCACATCATCAAAGAAAAATGTCAGGACTCTTTCCTAACACAAGAATTAGTTTTGCTTTGCTGCGAGGGGCAGCTCTCATGTCTGTGCCTAGTCTGGGTTCTGTAAGGCTTGTGATTCTGTTTTCTGGAGAATCAGAAGACCCCTGGTGGATGTTCCAGGTAGCTCCAATGATTTCTGACCATTGCGTTACCCTGGGGAAGGTTTCTGCCATTACGCCTTATTTTATGGAAATAGAAAGGCTAGAGATCGCCCAATATCTCAGCTCTCCCACGATATGCCTCATCCCATAAATCCCAATGGAGAGATGGTGGCCCTGCCTGGATGAAGTGTAGAAGACACTGAATGTGTACTTGGCCAGTGCATTGTTGATTAGCTTAAAAGGTCTGTTAAAGGTGAAGAGTTTTAAAACAATTTATGCATGCTCTCAAATTTTATATTGCACCCCAAAATTTCACATCTACATCTGTTCACCAATCTACTACTGTCAAGCCAAGTCCTTTCCTCTGAGTAAGAGTGCTGATTAGAAGCTGCAAAACCACACCCATATTTCACTTCTATGATGATCAGTTTCGATACTTTAAAGTGGAATAAAAATTTTAAGTCTATTTGAGAATTTTCTAATTATACTCCTCCAGTCTTTTACAATGATCTCACATGTCTACCTCAATGGCAATTTTTTGAACAGCTTCTCTTTTTTAAGTACTTTCAGAGTATTTGCTTAGTTTTAATGGAAATAGCAACTCTCTTATTTATATTTACATTTTATCAGTTTGAAAAATATTTTATTATATTGTACAATTGCAATAAAAGCTTCAACTGGAATAATTTTGTTGATAAACACAATAGACTCTTAGCAGTCATGCAGCTCAGCCCACGGAGCCAAAGGGCCCAGGCTTACAGAGAAAGTTAAGTTGTGGATATCCACTGATATGTTTTACAGAGAACATCTGGGAATCTGATGACATAATTAGAGGCTGTTTTAAAAGAGTTTGCACTAGGTGATAGAGTCATGGAATCTATTTTTTCATCTTGTATTTAAATTCCAGACATGACTGGATTACTGGTTGGCTAAAATGGATGGATCATCAGGAATCCTGCAGCCAGGAATGAGAGTAGAGTTTGTCTTTGTCCAGGTGGGTCAGGAAGGTGTCTCCACAGATTCTGCTGAACATTTGTTCACCTAGATGCTGTCTTCCTCCCACCCTACTAGCATAATGCCTGGCCACACCCAGGTCTGCTGATGTGTTCCAGGTGCTTGGATACCAGCCATAAGTATAGGATTCCATCCTGATAAAAGGGCTATGATCCCCTCAGTCACTCAGACAACTATTTTATTTTCACAAATATGCTTTCAACATGAAATACACAATAAACCATTTTAAGATTCCACCCCTCCCCCCCTCCCAATAACCCTATCATGTGGGAGATGCAATGCCTTGCCCTGGGGGTACTCAAGTTGTTCTGGGCCAGCCCTGGGTCCCTTAGAGCTGCCTTGTCCACTCCTAATATATCTGTTATTGATGGTTTAAACAGAAAATCTGAAGGGAGACAAAACTATGTTCAAAGGGGGTTGAAGCTCCTGAGAAGATTCTTTTCTATGGGCATAATTAAAAGGGAAGGAATGTGCTTTTAATGCCCCTGGACACAAGAAATCTACACTTGCTTTTAACTGGTTAACGCATGGGAAAAAATAGACTTCTTATTGGAATTTTTTAATGCATGAAGTAAAGACTTGTCATGAGAGTAGTGCCCATTGGTATCATCCTTTGTATTTCCTCCTATGTGGGTAACTGGAACTTGGCAAGGAGATCCCATTAGACTACAATAAATTTATGTGGAAATGGGGAGTAATAAAAGAATGAATATTGAAGAAATGCCATATCATTAGAGTCTAGAGAAATCTAACTGTGCCCCACTGTTCACTGATGTCCTGAGTATATCAATAAGATTACTTTATTATAAAACCTTTACAAATTGCTATCTATAAAACTGGTGGGGTTTGAGCATCTTTTAAAAATCAGGGTTTATGTAAAAAGTCTTTCTTTACACAGCCTGTTTTGAGTGAACATTTGAAATAACTCTACTGACAGCAGGTGGCCTTGGATGCCAGCTGCCATGTGTCTCTGGAAAGAATTAAAATTCCAATGTCTTTGCTAGCCAGGTTGAAGAAAAGGAGACGCTTTCTTCTGCTGGTGTGGTATTTTCACTTACAGAAGTATAAATATATACATATATACACACATATATGTTAAGTCCCGCAGTTTTATTCATTAATTGAAGAAATTAAGTATACTTCATTCAGACAAAAGAAAGAATTTTGGTCACATTGTGGACATACGATGGACTAAATTTCCAAATGGAAGTTCCATAATTTATACTGCCCTCCCTGTCTCTTCTGTGATTCCCCGGGAAACAATGGGAGGCAGAGATTTGCGTGCAGAATGTTTATTCAGGAATGTTCTCTGAAACACCAAGTAAGAAAGCCAGGGAAGCAAGAGGTGCAGAGAGAGTTGAGGTGCGGCGCAATTACTAGAGGCTTCCGTCGATCCCACAGGAGCTCTGGAAAACCCCTCGGAGTCCTCCTGAATGGACAGGAGCTGGGACCTTTATACCCCCTTAAAACTAACCCCTGCCCCCAGGCAGGGAGGGGAGTCTTGAGTGAGGCAACTCTCTGAGGCTGAGAGCAATGCCCAGGGAAGAAGTGTGAGCTGTCAGCAGCTAGGGAACACGTGCCTCACACTTGAATAGGGCCTCTGGATGGTGCAAGACAGCATCCACTACACACCAGCTTAATTTATGATTTTTCTATATGTCAATATGTTTTAACAGAATATCATTTAGATTTTCTGTTAAAATTAGAATAGTGGTGTTACCTACCTCTGGGTTGGAATAGTACAAAACAATTCATACAAAAGGCTAAAAGCAATGTCTAAATACCTGGCAATAATAAGCTCAGTAAATGTTATTAATATATCCAAAATCTGACCACTTCTGTCCACATGCAGTACCCATCATCTCTCACCTAGATTACTGTAATATTCTCTGGTCTCTGCATTTTCACCCCGCCCCCACTCCCTTCAGACTGTTCTCAGCACAGCAACCATAGGGATGTTCCATTCATAGCAGTCCATGCTCAGAACATTGCTGGCTCCCATCTCATTCATCGGGAAACTCAAAGCCCCTGCAAGTCCTGGCCACCTTCCTGCTGAGACCGCGCCTCCTACTATTCTTGCTCGCTCAACTCTAGCTACATAGTGCTCCAGACACATCCCAGTCAGGCACACACCAGTCACATTGCATTCCTATTTCAGGGACTCTGTATTTGTCATTTCCTCTTCCCAGAACACTTTCTCTTCTCTAAATGTCTGCTTCCCTCCCTTCCTTCAGGATTCCTCACATAATGTCATTTTCCATAGGCCTGCCTGGTCACCCTTCTTAAAAGTGCAGCCACACCAGGCCAGAGTGGCTCAGTTGATTAAGTGTAGTTCTGTGCACAGAAAGGTTGTTGGTTCGATTCCCAGTTAGGTCACATGCCTGAACTATGGGATCCATCCTGGTCATGGCGTGTGTGGAGGGTGTCTCTCTCTCTCTCTCTCTCTCTCTCTCTCTCTCTCTCTCTCTCTCTCTCTCTTCTCTCTCTCTTTCTCTCTCTCTCTCTTTCTCTCTATCTCTCTCTTCCTCTCTCTCTCTCCCTTTTCCTCTCTCTAAACATGTCTTCCCATGAGGATTAAAAAAAAGTGTAGCCACCCCCAATATACCCTATTTCCCTTCTTTGCTTCATTTTTTCCTACTGCATTGGTCACACTCTAATGTGGGCCATTAGCAGAAGGCCTGGCACATTGTAGATACTCAATGAATGTTTGTTGAAAGAAAAACTGAATTAATATAATGCATAAAATCTCTCTCACAGGCCCCTTAGGTTCAGAGGACACCTCCATAAAGATAAGCCATGTTTCTCACTGGGAGAGTGGTCAACAGTTTAGTTGAAATAACGTCATTATGCAGGACAATCCTATGCATTGCAAGATGTTTAATTCTCCTAGTTCCTGCCCATTGTATACCAGTGGTGACCCCAATTCCTAACATGCCTATCAGGGAAATGCATCCCCTTTCCTCCCCACTCCTCATGATCTCCTTGGTTGGTAGTTATTGGTTAGGAATATGGTACCCTTTTCCTGCACCTCACTCTCTTTTTTCTAAGTTGATCCAATAATCAGTATTATTCATGCTATGAACTGTGATTACAGTAAGGATTCCAGAAGCGCATTGATCTGTCACAGAGGACTTTGAATCCCCTTTATAATCTTGGATGCAGTTGTTAAAATTGCACGTGTCTGAAATTCCATTTGGTGTCGAGCATATCAAAAAGGCTTGGAGGAAATTGCTCTGGTGCCTGTGGGACCATTTGCTTCAGAGGGTGAAGGACTGACAGGCTTCGAAGTGAGTGTTTGACAAAGAACATTCCTACATTCTTCAAATGGAGAAGGTCACCCGTCCTTCACATCTGAGAACCCATGGTATGGGGGAAACAGATGGATACAAGATGACTTGAGTGTTCACTGGGTTAGCGATGAAGAAATAATGGATGTTATTTGGACTGATGGGAGCAAGTCAAAGGCCATGAACAGCAGTGGAGAGAATGATTTTTTGGAGGCTAAGTTATCCATATGAGAGAAGGAGAGCTGGCAGCTTCAGCCTGGCTTGGGTTCATTAGGGCTACGGAGGGAGCCAAGTGAAACCACCCAGAGGTCCTACAGCTGACCCCAAACCTTAAATGGATGCAGTGTAATAGGTACGATGATGGGTATTTTCATAGCCACTAGCTCATTGTTCACATAAAAGCTGATTTGTTCTCACAGAAGGTCAATATGTTATTAACCTTATTGTTTCAGAGAAAGTAAACTAAAGCACAGACATGCATTCAAAATCAGACAGCTAGAAAGTCACCTATGGCTTCTGCTTCCACACAGAGTTATTTTTCCACTCCACCGAAGGAATTTCCCATCCATCTGGCACAGAAACCAAAGTCCGCCATGATCACCCCAAGCCTCTGAGAAAGGTTAAATTATGTTCATCATTTTCAACTTTAAAAAGCAGAGAAGTAGTTAATTCAGTTCATTTCCCAACCTCTAGAAGTAAATACTCAGGAATCAGGAAATTGTCAGCCATTTAAAATGACTCATTTCCTGAGGATATCGGAGAGCATGGTTTTACTCTAAATTGTCTTAGAAAATCAATTGGGCGGAGTCCTTCAGAATCCTGCTGAAGGTCACCCATTGTGAGAGGTCAGATCATTTGGCTGGCCCCTCATGAAGAATTTTTTCCCAGTCAGGTTTTTCTTTTGGATTCTTTTTATTTCTTCTCAAAAGGAAATAGAAAATAAATATCTGACCTTAGCATAGTTAATCTAAAATAAAATAATGTGTGGAATGAGAATCAGATAAATAAATCAGGGTAGCCGTAACCGGTTTGGCTCAATGGATAGAGCGTCTGCCTGCGGACTGAAAGGTCCCAGGTTCAATTCCGGTCAAGGGCATGTACCTTGGTTGCAGGCACATCCCCAGTTGGGGGTGTGCAGGAGGCAGCTGGTCGATGTTTCTCTCTCATCGATGTTTCTGACTCTCTATCCCTCTCCCTTCCTGTCTGTAAAAATTCAATAAAATATATTTTAAAAAATCCTCATCTTTGCATAAATGCTAGTCCTTTTAAAAAAAATAAATAAGGGTGTGCATATTCTGAAATGAAATTGAAAATTTGAGCACATGGTATAATATGACTTAAAACAATGAAATGAATTAAAAGGTAGTCAAATGATGAAAATTTTGAGCAGATTGTACAAAATTTAAAGTAAATTACTAAAAGAAAATGTAAAACCAAAAATTAGTCCTATACATCTCATATCTTTAGTAGTGGTTAAAGCTTGAGAATAGTGGATCAGAGAGTACATGTATCTGTCTTATGCACTGAGTATTGTTGATTGTGGATTGCTTGCATTATACTGTGCTTCTCAGAGACAATATGATTAGTTTGTATGGCAGGATAAACAGCTTTTCATTGAAGAAAATCTCAGTAACTATGTCTCCCAAGTTTATTTTACTTCTGTCACTGAACAGTATAGTTCCTATAAGATCTCAGTTGAATGGACTGGTCAGGGAAACAAAAAGATAACTTATTCAAAATGCAAGCTTTAATTTATATTTATTTGCTGATGGTGGACTCACATATTGTTTGGGAAAATAGACCTATAGGAACCATCTGCCTTCTTAACACTAACTCAAGGGCCTGGCCCCTGTGACTCAGTGGTTGAGCATCAACCCATGAACCCATGTGGGCTCCATCCCCAGTAGGGGGCATGCAGGAGGCAGCCAATCAATGATTCTCTCTTATCATTGATGTTTCTATTTCTCTCTCTCTCTCTTCCTCGCTGAAATCAGTAAGGACATATTTTTTTTTTTCAAAAAAGAACACAGGACTTCTGAGATACTTCTTTGTGTTTTAATAATCTATTATTTACTTAATTTTTCCCAGCATCCCTTTCCTTAGCTGTAAAATAATACAATAATTTTACTTAGAGAACAAGAGAGGTTAAGTGAGATAATGAATGTAAAAGCCCTCTAAAATGTAAAAAAGTGCCATGAATACATACTAGGTCTTTGGGGACCCATTTTCTTCTGTTTTCCACTTAGTCTACTGTTCCTGTTAACATGCTATTGATGTTCATTCTTCCCAGATAAGAGGACTGGGAATGGAGGGGAATGCTAATGTTCTTAACTATCTACTTCCTTAATTCTGCCAATTGATAAAAATCAAGAATGCTTTAAATGCTCAAATGGATATGTGTTTATACAAATGTAAATTAATAATTGAAAAATAATCTTTAGTTCATGGAACTGTATCTCTGTACCTAGAGTTCTTTTGTAAAGAGGAAAAATAAACTTTCTTATAGCACATAACTATTTGACAATATAACATTTTTTCTGTACAATAAATTTTAAAAATTTTAACTGATTGAAATAAAAATAGTAAAGAAATAGTGAGAGAGTCCCCATAAACAATGCATATGGTGAATAAAGTTATGAGAAAGAAAGTCCAGTTACATTGATCTTTAAAAAGGAGGCCTAGGGGAAATAAGAAGCTTCACAGACAAAAAAAGGCTAAGGGAGTTTATCACCACCAAGCCAGCAATGCAAGGAATGCTAAAGGGACTGGTATAAAAATAAGAAATAAAAAGCTCAGAAAGAAAACAGCCACACAAAAACAGAAATGGCTACAAACAAGTACCTTTCAATAATAACTTTAAACGTAAACGGACTAAATGCTCCAAACAAAAGACATCGAGTGGCTGAATGGATAAAAAAACATGACCCATACATCTGCTGTCTACAAGAAACCCACCTCATTAGAAGGGACTCACACAGACTGAAAGTGAAAGGATGGAAAAATATCTTTCAGGCAAATGGAAAGGAAAAGAAAGCTGGGGTAGCAATACTTATATCGGACAAAATAGACCTCAAAGTGAAGGCCATAACAAGAGATAAGGAAGGCCACTTCATAATACTAAAGGGATCAATACAACAAGAAGATATAACTCTGGTAAACATATATGCACCCAATGCAGGAGCACCCAAATTCATAAAAAAACTCCTGGAAGATATCAAAGGAGAGATCGACAACAATACAATCATAGTAGGGGACTTTAATACACCACTGACAGCACTGGATAAGCCCTCTAGACAAACAATCAGCAAAGATACAGCAATCCTAAATGACTCACTAGATCAGATGGACTTAATAGACATCTTCAGAACACTCCACCCCAAAGCCAGGGAATATACATTCTACTCAAATGCTCATAAGACATATTCAAAAATAGACCATATATTGGGTCACAAGCAAAGTATCCCCAAATTCAAGAAGATTGAAATCATAAAAAGCATCTTCACAGACCACGATGGCATAATATTAGAAATAAACTACAATAAAAACAACCAAAAATACTCAAACACCTGGAAGCTGAATAGCATGCTATTAAATATTGATTGGGTTACCAATGAGATCAAAGAAGAAATTAAAAACATCCTGGAAACTAATGACAATGAAAACACAACAATCCAAAACCTATGGGACACAATGAAAGCAGTCTTGAGAGGGAAGTTTATAGCTCTACAGGCCTATCTCAAAAAACAAGAAAACATGGTAGTAAATCATCTAACTCTACAACTCAAAGAATTAGAAAGAGAGCAACAAGAAAACCCCAGAGTGAACAGAAGGAAGGAAATAATAAAGATTAGAGCAGAAATAAATGACATAGAGACCAAAAAAACAATACAGAAAATCAATGAAACCAAGAGCTGGTTCTTTGAAAGGATAAACAAGATTGACAAACCTCTAGCCAGACTCACCAAGAAGCAAAGAGAGAGGACCCAAATAAACAAAATCAGAAACGATAGAGGCGAAATAACAACAGACCCCACAGAAATACAAATGATCATTAAAAAATACTATGGACAGCTCTACTCCAACAAACTAGACAACCTGGAGGAAATGGACAAATTCCTAGAAAAATACAACATTCCAAAACTCAATCAGGAAGAATCTAAAAATCTCAACAGGCCAATAACTATGGAAGAAATTGAAGCAGTCATCAAAAAGCTTCCAGCAAACAAAAGCCCAGGACCAGACGGCTTCACAGGGGAGTTTTACCAAACATTCAAGGAAGAACTAAAACCTATCCTCCTCAGACTACTACAAAAAATTCAAGAGGAAGGAACACTTCCAAGCTCATTCTATGAAGCCAGCATCACCCTAATACCAAAACCAGGTAAAGACAATACAATGAAAGAGAACTACAGGCCAATATCCCTCATGAACATAGATGCCAAAATCCTCAACAAAATCTTAGCAAATCGGATCCAGCAGTACATCAGAAAGATCATACACCATGACCAAGTAGGATTTATCCCAGGGATGCAAGGATGGTACAATATCCGCAAATCAATAAACGTGATACATCACATAAACAAACTGAAAGAAAAAAACCACATGGTCATATCAATTGATGCAGAAAAAGCATTTGACAAAATTCAACACCCATTTTTGATAAAAACTCTCAGCAAGGTGGGAGTAGAAGGATCATACCTCAACATAATAAAAGCCATATATGACAGGCCCACAGCCAACATCATACTCAATGGGCAAAAACTAACACCATTTCCCCTAAGAACAGGAACAAGACAGGGATGCCCCCTCTCACCACTCCTGTTCAACATAGTACTGGAAGTGTTAGCCATTGCAATTCGGCAAGAAGAAGAAATAAAAGGCATCCAAATTGGAAAAGAGGAAGTAAAACTGTCCTTATTTGCAGACGACATGATATTATACATACAAAACCCCAGAGACTCCATCCAAAAGCTACTAGACTTAATACATGAATTTGGCAATGTAGCAGGATACAAAATTAACCCCAAGAAATCGGAGGCATTTCTATACACCAGTAGTGAACTTTCAGAAAGCGAGATTATAAAAGCAATCCCGTTTACCATTGCACCAAAAAAATTAAGCTACCTAGGAATCAACTTAACTAAAGAGGTAAAAGACCTCTACTCAGAAAACTACAGGACGTTGAAAAAAGATATAGAGGAAGACATAAACAGATGGAAGAACATACCGTGTTCCTGGATTGGTAGAATCAACATCATTAAAATGTCCATACTACCCAAAGCAATCTATAAATTCAACGCACTTCCCATTAAAATACCAACGGCATACTTCAAAGATCTAGAACGAACTCTCCAAAAATTCATCTGGAATAAAAAAAGACCCCGAATAGCTGCAGCAATCCTGAAAAAGAACAAAGTAGGTGGGATCTCAATACCAGATATCAAGTTGTATTACAAAGCCACTGTTCTCAAAACTGCCTGGTACTGGCACAAGAATAGGCATATAGATCAATGGAATAGAATAGAGAGCCCAGAAATCGGCCCGAACCAATATGCTCAATTAATATTTGACAAAGGAGGCAAGAACATACAATGGAGCCAAGATAGTCTCTTCAATAAATGGTGTTGGGAAAATTGGACAGATATATGCAAGAAAATGAAACTAGACCACCAACTTACACCATACACAAAAATAAACTCAAAATGGATAAAGGACTTAAATGTACGACAGGAAACCATAAAAATTCTAGAAGAATCCAAAGGCAACAAAATCTCAGACATATGCCGAAGCAATTTCTTCACTGACACAGCTCCTAGGGCACTTGAAACTAAAGAGAAAATAAACAAATGGGACTTCATCAAAATAAAAAGCTTCTGCACAGCAAAAGAAACCATCAACAAAACAACAAGAAAACCCACTGTGTGGGAAAACATATTTGCCAATGTCATATCTGATAAGGGCCTAATCTCCAAAATTTATAGGGAACTCATACAACTCAACAAAAGGAAGATAAACAATCCAATCAAAAAGTGGGCAAAGGACCTAAATAGACACCTTTCAAAAGAGGACATTCAGAAAGCCAAGAGACATATGAAAACATGCTCAAAGTCACTAATCATCCGAGAGATGCAAATCAAAACAACAATGAGGTATCATCTCACACCTGTCAGACTGGCTATCATCAACAAATCAACAAACGACAAGTGCTGGAGAGGATGTGGAGAAAAAGGATCACTTGTGCACTGCTGGTGGGAATGCAGACTGGTGCAGCCACTATGGAAGACAGTATGGAGTTTCCTTAAAAAACTGAAAATGGAACTCCCATTTGACCCTGTGATCCCACTTCTAGGAATATATCCCAAGAAACCAGAAACACCAATCAGAAAGGATATATGCACCCCTATGTTCATAGCAGCACAATTCACCATAGCTAAGATCTGGAAACAGCCTAAGTGCCCATCAGTAGATGAATGGATTAGAAAACTGTGGTACATCTACACGATGGAATACTATGCTGCTGTAAAAAGGAAGGAACTCTTACCATTTGCAACGTCATGGATGGAACTGGAGAGCATTATGCTAAGTGAAATAAGCCAGTCAATGAAGGAAAAATACCACATGATCTCACTCATTCATGGATAATAGAGACCATTATAAACTTTTGAACAATAATAGATACAGAGGCAGAGCAGCCTCAAACAGATTGTCAAACTGCAGCAGGAAGGCCGGGGAGGGTTGGGGGGCAGGAGGTAGGGGGGTAAGAGATCAACTAAAGGACTTGTATGCATGCATATAAGCATAACCAATGGACATAAGACACTGGGGGATAGGGGAGGCTAGGGGACTGTCTAGGGCGGGGTGATAAAATGGACACATATGTAATACCCGTTGTAATACTTTAAGCAATAAAAAAAATAAAAAAAATAAAAAAAATAAAAAAAAATAAAAAAAAAGGAGGCCTGCCCTGGCTCGTGTGGCTCAGTTGTTTGGGCATCATCCCGTGCACCAAAAAGCTGCTGGCTCAATTCTGATCAGGGTACATGCCTGGGTTGTCAGCTTGATCCCTGGTAGGGGTGTGCAGGAGGCAGTCAGTCAATGTTTCTCTCTCACATAGATATTTCTCTTTCTTCCTTTGCCTTCCTTTCTCTCTAAAAATTATAAAAAAGGTTTTTTTTAAGTAGGCCCGGCAATGACCACTGTGCTGCAGTTCAGTGGCGCTTTTGTTATGGTTGTTTTTAGTTGGAGAAGGGAATGGTCACTAACAGAACTTATGTAAAACATACCTGCAGAAGTCAAAGTCCAGATGGGCTTAATTTATTCTGACAATTGATGTAGCAACATAGGCATCTCTTGAATTTATTCACCTTTTCAATAGAAAACTCCCCCCTAGAGAACTCAGGATTGACATATTAGACCCAAGTGAATTCAAATACAAGTTTATCTAAAAAGTAAACACACAAAATAAGTCGTGTTCTTGCATAGGTCTTCAGTACATAAGAGAAGACTCTCTGTTTTAAGAAAATATCTACAACTATATAAAAATAAAAAGTGATATTTTTTTCCTGACCTGGCTGTTGAAGAATCCTTTTAATGAATTCAGCTTTGTTTCATAAATAATGCAGTACTTTTTTGTGATGAGGTGAACCTAATCAGATAACCAGTGAGACGAAGTATTTCGAGAAGACCCTTACTATTACCAGGAATAAACAACAGCTATTCATTTTCCAGGTGGAGGGCTGTGCATGGTAATAGCTTCAGTAAATCACCAGACGTACCGGCAGTCCTTCCGTTGGAAGGGTTGAGACTCTGGTAATTAACATGGAACCTCTTTTCCTAAGCCTCATGGTTCTGCAGCCTTGGAGCACAAGGCATACTGAGGCTTTTACTTTCCTTCTCACCACTTGGTTCTCATTTTGAGAGTTCAGTACAGACTTACATTTGGTTTCTGATTTGACAAAAAAATAAAATAAAATAAGGAGAGAGAGAAAAAAACATTTTTGTAGTTGGTGACCTTTGAAAGTGCATGCCATTCATTTAAATGGCAGTGGGGTCCTGAGTGAATAAAACGTCAGGAAAGGAGGGCTGAGGACCAGCTGGAGAGGCCAGCTAGCTGCTTGGCAGTGCAGACCAGAACTTTGACACAGAAGTGAGCCCACTGTGGAAGCTCTTACTGAATATAGACCGTCCTTTTCCAAAGTTTGTGCTTTCACCTCAGGCATTTATTTTGGTAGCTCCAAAGCCTAAAGAAACAGGGGAAAGATCACGTTTTATGAAATTACCTCTCCTGAAGAGGCAGATATCCTGGGATGCTTTTTAAAAAAATATTTTGTTTTATTGATTTCAGAAAGGAAGGGGGAGAGAGACAGACAGACAGACAGACAGACATATCACTTTGTTATCTGGGAAACAATGAGAATTACTCCCACCATGTTCACTGGACAACTCTTTTTTTAATATATTTTATTGATTTTTTTTTTTTTTACAGAGAGGAAGGGAGAGGGATAGAGAGTTAGAAACATCGATGAGAGAGAAACATCAATCAGCTGCCTCCTGCACACCCCCTACTGGGGATGTTGCCCGAAACCAAGGTACATGCCCTTGACCGGAATCGAACCTGGGACCTTTCAGTCCGCAGGCCGACACTCTATCCACTGAGCCAAACCGGTTAGGGCTTCACTGGACAACTCTTAAATCATCTGGCAGTCAGAGAGCTTTGCTCAACATAAAAAAAAAAAAAAAAGTTTCTTTGGAAGAATTTGAGCCCTGGCTATAATGTGCTCTCCATATCCACTTCCAAAATAACTGCTAGACACAAGCTTCCCAGGAGATTTCTGGGCATGGAGTGAATGGGGGGATACAAGAGCATTTTATTTTTGCCTCTCATCATACCTCTGATACCCTGTAGGGTCATCTCAGAGAGAGCACCAGACACTCACCATGCCTCAGGCACTGGGAGATTGGGTGTGAGGGGCTGTAGCAGAGACTCTGGTGTTGTCTTTGCTAATTAAGAAGTCACCAAAGAGAAGCAAACAACAGCCCTTGTCTGGCCTGAGATGTTTTCTTTCCCCCAACTTCCTCTTATAATACAACTTTCCCTATAGCCTTCAAAGTCATTGTGAATAATTAGGGCTTTTAAGCTTTAAGAGGGTGTAACATTCATTTGAATTGATTCTATTCCTTGTCAGTCAAGAGAAGCATTACCCAGAGTGTCTTAACAATACTAGTTCTGAGGGATATTCATATTTGGTCAGTGAGGGAGTAGGGAAGGGAGGATGACATAGGCAAATAAACTCAGGACACTCTGGTTAAGCAACAATTTGGGGGGAAAGTGGAGCAACTTGTCTTTTTGGCCTTTTAATAGCAACTGATCTTCTTAGAACGGACAGAACACGGTGGGAGGGGCAAGTATGGCATTTGATTGTCAAGAGACTTGACAAGGACAGATCCTATTTTTATTACTTGGGCATGACCTTGGCTTTCTTACATTAAAAGCCAGCTCCACCAGCTTATTCAAAGTACTCTGGGTGACAGAGATGGAGCCTCTTAGACTGCTAAATATGTCCACTAAATGTAGCAGAAACAGCCAAGTCATGTAGCTGTGCTCATTTGCCTTCTTTATAGTTTCATGTTAAGGAAATAAATTGATTCTCTTTCTTCTTTAATCAGCACAAATTTGGCTTGTTGATGCATACCCAATCCCTTACATTTGCTTTGAACATGAGAAATGTTATTTTCACATTATTGTGTATTATTTAATTTTTTTAGTGTTTGTCAGGATTTTTATTCTGAGATCTATATCAGGCCAGGTGGGAGCACATTACAGAAAGAGGGGGAGATCAGGTAAAATGGAAAAACAAAGTCAAGATAGATGGTTATTGGGGGTTAAAGATTATTGTTATGGGGAGACATTATGCATATCCTTTTCTCAAAAGTGATAGTCTAACTAATGTTCCAGTCCAAAGGTGTTTATGAAGATTTCTCACCCAGGAATTCCCAGCATCTTGTGGAAATAGTGGGCACTATAGAGGCAGCTGGGCAGTAGTCCCACCAGGAGAGAAACTCAGCACCTGAGGCAAAGAGGATTTTCTATTAAAGGAAGTTGAAAGTAATTTTAGTCTCCAAAGGACTAAAATTTATTTATTTTCGACAGATTCACATACTATTTATTTTTGCATTGTTTGGGAGTTATTTATTAATACCACTAATATTTGCTTCTCTGCCTTATTTATATGCTCACATCTGCAAAAATAGTTGACCATTAAGATTTGGCATAAGAAAGAAAAGCAAAGCTGGGAGAATCATGCTCCCTCATTTCAAACAATATTAGAAAGTTATAGTAATCAAAACAGTATGATAGTTTTTATTTTAAAATAAGGTATATTGATCAATTAAAGAGAATAAACCCACACATCTATGGTCAATTAATTTACTACAAAGGAACAAAGAATACACACTGTGGAAAGGACAGTCTTTTCAATGAATGGTATTGGGAAAATTGGACAGCACATACAAAAGAATGAAACTGGTCCATTATTTTACACCATACAGAAAATTAACAACATGAATTGAAAACTGGAATATAAGACCAGAAACCATGAAACTCCTAGAAGAAAACATAAGCTCCTTGACATCAGTCTTGGCAATGATTTTTTTGGATTCGACAGCAAAAGCAGATGCAATACTAGTAAAAATGAACAAGTGGGACTACACAAAACTAAAAAGCTTCTACATAGCAAAGGACACCATCGATAAAATGAAAAGGCAACCTTCAGAATGGGAGAAAATATTTACAAGTCATGTATCTGATAAGTATTTACCATCCAAAAAATATAAAGCTCTCATACAACTCAAGAACAAACAAAAAAATTGGGCAGAGCCTCTGAATAAACATTTTTCCAAAGAAGACATGCAGATGGACAACAGGTACATGAAAAGATGCTCAACATTATTAATCATCAAGGAAAATCAAAACTTGAATCAGTTAGAATGGCTAATATTTTTAAATCATTTTTTTTTATTTTTCAATTAAAGTTGACATATAATATATTAGTTTCAGGTGTACAATTTAGATACATTAGATAACTTACTAAGATTATCCTCATAAATCTCATACCCATCTGACACCATACATGTCATTACAATATTATTAACTATTTTCTATGCTATACTTTACATACCCATCACTATTCTGTAACTACAAATTTATACTTTTTAATTCCTTCACCTTTTTCACCCATCCCCCTGAGTCCCTATCTGGCAACTGTGACAATATTCTCTGTTTCTATGAGTCTGTTTCTGCTCTATTTGTTCATTTATTTGTGTTTTTGATTTGATTGTTGATAGATATATACTTACTGCCATTTTATTGTTCATATTTTTTATCTTTTTTTAAAAGAAAACCCTTTAACATTTTTTGTAATACTGGTTTGGTGATGAACTCCTTTAGCTTTTTCTTGTCTAGGAAGCTCTTTATATGTCCTTTGATTCTAAATAACTTTGCTGGAAAGATCTTGAAGGTCCTTGCATTTCATCACTGAAGTTTTGTTATAATTTTTATGTGATTGTGGGAGGATGCAAGTACCACATGTTCCTATGCCGCCACCTTGATCGGAAGCCTCGAATGGCTAATATTAAAAAAACAACAAAAAATAAATAACAAGTGCTGGTAAAATATAGAGAAAAGGAAATGTACATTATTGCAGCCATTATGTAAAATAAAATGGAGGTTCCTCAAAAAATTAAAATTCGAACTAGCACATGATCCAGCAATTCCAGTTGTTGGAATATATCTGAAGGAAATGAGAATACTATATCCAGGAGTCATCTACAACCTCATATTCATAGTGGCATTATTTTCAAAACCAAGATGTGGAAACAGAAGGTGTGTAAGGAAGTTGTGGTGTGTATTTGTACACCGTGAAATATTATTCAGTCATAAAAAAGGGAGGAAATCTTGCCACTTGTGACAACATAGCTCTATGCTAAGTGAAGTGAGTCAGAGAAAGACAAATACAGCAGATCTTGCATAACATAATTTCATTCCATGAGGTTTAGTTATAATTCTAATGAATACCTTGGGAGATTAAATCTTGTTTATAACAATTGTCCTATGATAAAATAGATTTCATTATAAAGTCACAGAACTGATTGACAATGTTAAATGAGTTTTACTGTACTCTATGAGCTCACCTATATATGAAATCTAAAGTAAATTTAAAAACTGAAATATAACAAAACAAAACCATAGAAAACAAAATCCATGGTTGATTACCAGAGCTGGGGAATTGGATGAAGGTGGTGGAAAGGTAGGTACAAGCTTCCAGTTATAACATAAATGAGATCCAGGGATATAATATACAACATGATGACTATAGCTAATAACACTGCTGTTTGGTGCATATGAAAGTTGTTAAGTGAGTAAATCCTAAGAGTTCTCTTCATAAGGATGAAAACATTCTTTTTTTGTATGTATTTATATGAGACTAGAGGTCTGGTGCATGAAATTTGTGTACGGGTAGGGTTCCTAGGCCTGGCTGGCAATCAGTGCTGGGGTCCAACCCCAGCAGGTCCAGGGGTCCCCAAAGGTGCGGACGGAGTCGGCGAAGAAGGAATGACACGGAGACAGCGTTCAGTTGATCAGCAGCCTAGCCAGGATCTCTAGCCAGGATCTCCAGCCAAGTTCTGTTTAGGATCTCCAGCCAGGTTCTCTGTTCATGTTCTCTTGCTAGGTTCTCCAGCCAGGTTCTGTAGCCATGTTCCCTCACTAGGTTCTCCAGCCAGGTTCTGTCCAGGATCTTTTGCCATGTTCTCTCCAGCGAAGTTCTTCTGTCTCTAGGTTCTGTGTAGGTTCTGTGTCTAGGTTCTGTGTCCTGTTGTCTTGTTACATCTGTATTTATACCAGTTGATTCCAATCCTATCTATCTCTATTCCAACGGTTAGGGCGTTTCTTATCTCCATTCCAGGGAGTAAAGATTATGTAGCTTAAGCATGATTGTTTGTAAAGTGATTAATTACCCGCCTGGCACTTAGTTAAGGGGTTTTATTCCCTCCCTAACTCCAGGGGAAAATCCCTACCTGGGGAAACAACCTTTCTCAGAGAGGTAACCTTGGTTAAAACACATAGTGCCAAGAAGGTGAGCAAACATATTAAGAACAGTATGCCATATATGCCAGGTCCCTTGAAACAGCAAGGATGGACCGGCTCCCGGCAAATCAGGGCTGATTGAGGCCTTCCGGCTGCCAGCCAGGGCCTCCCTTCCCAGGCTGCTGGCTGCCGGCTGCCAGCTGGGGCCTTCCTTTGTTCTGCACACCTCCCCGCCCCACCTGGTGGTCAGCACACATCATAGAGAGCAATTAAACTCCCAGTTTCCTGCTTGAACTCCTATGGGGACAATTTGCATGTTAGCCTTTAATATATATAGATGATGGATGTCAGCTAAACTTACTGTGGCAGTCATTACACAATATATATTAGTCAAATTCTTACGCTGTATACCTTAAACTTACACAGTGCTTCATGTCAGTTATATCTCAACAAAATTGCATTAAAAAGGATTTGGCATAGATGTACCATTAAAATAAAGGAAGAATTCAGTGTTTCTTTTTGGTTGTGGTATAGGTGGGGGAGGTGGAAAGTAGAACAAGCAAACTGTCCAAGTTAGAAGTTTTTTTACACTCATAGCTTAATATTTTAAATTTTTTTAGGCTGTATCCACGCCATGCAAGTGCCCTGAACAACCTTGGAACACTGACGAGGAACACAGCAGAGGCAAAGATGTACTATCAGAGGGCTCTCCAGCTAAATCCACAGCACAACCGGGCTCTGTTCAATCTTGGGAATCTCCTCAAGTAAGTAGAATGTACCTTTGATCAGGCGGCCTTGTAATTTCCCAAAATCCTTTTCTTCTCTACACTTGGTTATGCTATTGTCTTCTCTTCCAAGAGTGAAATAATTAGAGATTTGAAGCTTTGGAAAGACGCAATACTCATCTGAATTAATTCTATCCCTTATCAGTCAAAAAGAGTATTTTCCAGAGTGTCTTTCTGGAAGTATTAGTTCTGGGAGCTGCTCATAAATTGTCTATAGAGAGGTGAGATTAGGAAGGGATTACATGGTCAAATGAATTTAGGAAATACTGAGTTAAGTTAAATATAGTTCTAAGAAAGAAAGAAAGGAAGGAAGGAAGGAAGGAAGGAAGGAAGGAAGGAAGGAAGGAAGGAAGAAAGAAAGAAAGAAAGAAAGAAAGAAAGAAAGAAAGAAAGAAAGGAAGAAAGAAAGGAAGAGAGGAAGGAGGGAGGGAGGGAGAGAGAGAGAGAGAGAGAGAGAGAGAGAGAGAGAGAGAGAGAGAGAAAGAGAGAGAGGAAAGAAAGAAAGAAAGAAAGAAAGAAAGAAAGAAAGAAAGGAAGGAAGGAAGGAAGGAAGGAAGGAAGGAAGGAAGGAAGGAAGAAAGAAAGAAAGAAAGGAAGGAAGGAAGGAAGGAAGGAAGGAAGGAAGGAAGGAAGGAAGGAAGGAAGAAAGGAAGAAAGGAAGAAAGGAAGAAAGGAAGAAAGGAAGAAAGGAAGAAAGGAAGAAAGGAAGAAAGGAAGAAAGGTCCTTTTTTGCCTTAACTAGTTTGGCTCAATGGATAGAGTGGCAGCCCAAGGACTGAAGGGTCCCGGTTAAGTTCTGGTCAAGGGCGCATACCTCAGTTGCAGGCTCAATTCCTGGTCCTGGATGGCAAGGTGCAAGCAGGAGGCAACCAATATATGTGTTTCTCTCACATTGATGTTTCTCTCTCTCCCCCTACCTTCCACTCTCTCTAGGACTCAATGGAAAAAATATCCTCAGGTGAGGATTAAAAACAACAAAAAATAAAGAGTAAATGTTCTTTTAAAAAAAATAGGTCCTTTATTGCAAAAATTTCTAATATGCTAAATGCCCTGTGAATCCTCAAACAGGGACTATGGAATACAGCATTTTCCAAGCCACTCTTTTTTTGATAAGGCGTTTCCCACATATTTAATGAATATACTTTTGGCAAAGTGCTGGTCTAGGGAAAGCAGTCTGTCCTAAAGGTGTAACTAAATGGCTTAACTACAACTTGCGCCCACTTTGTACTCTTGGTAAGAAACACAGTGAGGCATACCTGGAATTAGTAATGATTAGAGTAACTCTTGCTCCTAGGAAGGCCTCCCAGGCATAATCACTGGTGTTGGCTTTTCCCTCACTGCCCTATAAAAGGTTAATCGCACAATTAGTATCACCAGAGACTAGCACACCAAGGGGTACTTTTGCCTCATGTATTGTAATTAATAGGAAGGCTAAGTATGTTGGTGATGGTACTGGCAATGATCGTGAAAATGGTGGTGGTTCTGGAATTTAACTTCTAAACTTTAAAAAAAAAGGTTGAAACGGAAATTAAAAGGTAGAAATGGTTGGAATCAGACTGTAGTGCTGTGTTTATCTGTACTTGTTAGGATGCCGACAATCTGTACCCTTTCTGAATTGGCTTCCATGCCTCTGAACTTTAGAGAGGCTAATGGTGTGTTTTGTTCCTCTATCCTCTCCCTAACAGGATTGTTTTCATTGCCTCAGTAACTTTTATGATGCACCTTCTTCACTTTCCTGTTTACTCCTTGAATGTTATACGTACACATAGATATTAGTACTAACAAGCTCCCTTCAGAAACAAGAACAAATCAAATGTTTTGGGAGAAATGAGTTCTAATTATTGTAGATAACAAGTTACAGGTTGATAGGGTGTTTTACTTTACTATTTTTATGAGCTCTTATTTTTATGTGAAGTTCTAAGGATTCATTTTTAATGTCATGTTACATCTGTATATATCTTTACTTAGGTTCCAAATAACTTCAGTCTGGGTACAAGCCTGTCAGTGTCTTTTGGTTACATGGATTATATAATATTGAGTTCAAAAATCACATAGTTGAGTGTTCTCCCCAAAAAGCCAGCTTTAAAAGCCTGTCTTTGAAATGAGGGTCCCTGTTAGGAGTGATATCCTGCAGTTATGATTATCATATTGTGTTGAATGTGCCTGTACTTGAAAAAGAAGACAGAGATTCTTTTAAATTTCATCCTGTCAAGACCTGAACAAGAGATATACACTCTAACCTTCTATTTTCAATTCCCATAGGAGTGCCACTGACTATTATTTTAATTAGTATATGTGAGTTAAAAGTACAAGGACATATTTTTTGGAGCATGGTAATGACTGCTTTTCACAGTGAGAGGGATACCTAACAGGATTGTTTCTCTTTCAGTAAAATCAACTCTTGGTGATTATCCAAACCAACAACCATGTTTTACATTTGTATAGAACTGTAGTTTTCTAAGTGCTTTTTTATGGGGCCCTCTCAGTGATTAAAGTAGATGTGGAAGAAGAGAGGAGGAGGGTCCTAAGGGGTTAAGTGTCTGTACAAAGCCACCCTGGTTTACCTTCTGCTCTTTCACATTATACCAGAGAGCAAGGTGGCCATCTATGTGTATATTATTCTTAGTTTCCAGTAGAATAAAATTATCATAATAGCTAACATTTATATAATACTTTCCATTTTACAGATGTGTTTTTATATCCACTATTTAATTTAATCTGCATACAGTCTATTGTGAGAGGTATTATTATCCTCATCCCCATTTTACAGATGAGAAAACCAAAGTTTGGAGATCTCTTCTGACCTTGGCCTAGGCTGTGACAGACCCAGGATTGAATTTCTGCCCTTGGACTTTATCCTGTTCATATCCCGTTACTTATGCTGCTCAGATAGCTCTTCTATCCCAAAATTCTTAATATTTAGCTCTTTAACGGTATACAATTGCCTCTTGAGAGAAAGGTCCTTCCTGTTTTTCTTAAGCAAACAGTAAAGGCTGTTTACACTATATCCCTCAGTAGCAGAGAGAGGTGGCTCAGAAAACAGCAGAGTTAATCCACATGTAGGTAACTCCAAGTTTTACTTTTGCTTTCCTTAGTATTTTTCTGCTAAGTAGCCATGAGTCAAAGGCAAAAAGAGGACAAAAGAAAATTATAAATTGGGTTTGATTGATTCATTTTACAATTTTATTTATTTCTCATTATACAGGTAACTTAAAATTGTACCCTTTTTTGTAATATAGAACTTAATGGTCATTCTAAGAACCCAAGTTATCTCTTTAGATATGAAGTTTAGATTTGTTTCTTAGGGGGGAAATAGAAGACCTGGCAATTGAACCTAGATCTGTCTGACCCAGTATCCTTGCCCCTCATCACCACCCTCGACTGCCTCCTTGTGGTTCACCTCAAAATTGGGATACAGCCCACAGCAGCACTGCCAAACGAAAATGAGTCAGAATCTGTAACTTAAAATTTTCAAGTGGCAATATTTCAAAACCTAACAAGGTGAAATTAATCTTAATAATATATTTTATCGAACCCCAATGTATCTAAACTATTATCATTTTAACATGTAATTAATCTTAAATATTAATTTTAAAATTGAACATTTAAAAATATTAATGAGATGGTATACTTTCTTTTATATAATTAATCTTTGAAATCCAGTGTATATTTTACAGGACATCTCAGGCTACTCATATCTCAAAGAATCGATAGCCAGATATAGTTAGTGGCTACTATATTGGACAGCCAGACCTTAATTAATGACCTTGACTTGGAGAGAAACCTGAGTCTTTTCCAGGCCAGAAGTTCTAAATAAGATGTGATGCTTTTACAGCATCTCAGAAATCTTATGGCACTAGGACAAATTTCATTTGCATTCTTGGAATTATATGACAGAGCTTTCGACCTGTTCATAGCAGTAGACTTCACTGAGTCTGCTGAGTGTTAACCAAATATATTTGGCCTCTTTCAAGACCATTTTACTGGATTTTGAAGTTAATCTATTCTGAGTCTGTGTAGCTCATTTACAGTGTGACAAATTGATAAGGATCAGCTTTCCATGCCAGCATTCTTAATTTATATTAATTATTGTTGGCCTTGCTTGGAACTGAACATGTAAAAGAAAATAGACAAGATTAGCATAACCTTTTTATGAATGAAAAGAGTAAAAGTCCCTGATGGCTCAAAAGAGTATAATAGAATATTTAAATTCCGGGCTTGAGTTAAATAGTTGCTGCTGTTTGAAACACAATATGAAAAGAACCTCTTTTAAAAATCATATCATACATCCCTTCCAAAAATCATATTATTGCCTAAAGTACCCTCCATTCATGTGATTGGCTGTAGATATCACATGGGTGTTACAATAAATCTTATAATTAAAACTCAGAAGACAAGAAATAGAATGTCCAATAATTGAACTATGTAGAAGATGAATTTGATAACGGCATACATTTGATTTTCTTCACTCCAATCCTTTAGAAAATTGAATATCTAAAGAATAAAATAACACAAAAAGAAGGGCAAGTAACCATTATCTTTGAAATAAATTTAAATGTTAATAATGCATTTTCTTATGGATTTGATACTAACCACTCCCCCTTTTATTACACAAAAAGGACTTTAATACACTCAAGATAGTAGTATTTCCCTTCTGTACTTTTTAATTGAGGCCCCAGAGAATCCAAAATGCTAGCCTACTGTGTAAAGAAAAATGTTTTGAGGTTCTTCCCACCACATTAGGATGTCAAGTTCTGCATTCTCCCCTGGGGTGAAATCTTACTCCTCACCCCAGGGTGACCTATGAGTATCCAGCTTTACTTACCTGTAGTCCCAACCCCATTACAGTTTCTCCCCTTCATCTTTATCCAACTCATACCCGCCTCTCTCCAGGTCTCTTTCCCCAGCTCTTTAGAGGCCCAGCCCAGCCCAGCATCTCATGCACATCATCGCCATCCTCATCACTGCCACCTCACAGTTTTTGGTACAGTCTCCCATCGTCCTCAGGGACTTGAGCACCAGAGCAATGACTTTCTCTTGCTCCCAACCTATGCTGCCCTTTTTAGCAAATTCAAATATTAGATTAACCTCCCAGTTTCTCTGCTGCCTTCATTCCAGGGCCCTCCAGTTCTGCACTGCCTTTCAGACCTTTTCATTCTTTAATACCTGAATTCTGAAATGCTCCTCCTTGACCTTAACCTCTTACCCTTCCCATCATCCTCTCTGTCACTCCTACTGGCCTGTTGACAGGGTCATGATTATGGCCTGCTGCTTCCTAGCTTTGCTCTGTGCTCACTTGTCTTCTTTTAAGACCTTAATGTTGACATGCCTTCCATGACAAGTTTATTCTCCTCATTGCTGCTGGCCCTGCATTGAGACAATAAACCATTGTTAGAATCTCTGTTCTCTTGATTCTGATGTTCATAATTTATAATCCCATCTCTAATTTATCTGATCTATTTTAGTAATGTAGGTGACATCAACTTAGGCTCCTTCATATCTTAACTGTCATTTACTTGCCTGACCAGACCCCTGACCTAAGGTACCCCCATTGCCTACATTTTGCTTTCCCTAAAACAGCATTTCTCAACTTTTTTCATTATCACCCATCTTTTTAAAGCATTTTTTTTTCTAATTACCCTCCACCCCAATTTAAAACTCAAGAATACTATTTGTAGGTGGGGTTGAGCACTGGGAGACAACAAATCATTGTAATATCTAAAATGATTTTTCACTGTACCCCCTATCGTCCAAGAAGCAATTTTCACCCCTACCCTAGACCCTCCTCTACTCTAAAACACAAATCTGAGTTGAATGGGACTCTTACAAAACTCTGAAGATAGCACTGTGGAACACAACAGGATGAGGTGGGGTGTAGAGTTGTTAGAGATTCATCCTTTATGATCTTATAATATCTCCCACATATTTTCTATCTTCCTGATACATGTATTCTTTGTTCTCCTCCTCAGTCTCCTTACCATAACCAGAAGATAACATCATCCCTTACTTTAACTAACAATATTCCAGTCATTTAGGGTGAATTTTTGCAGCTTTCCTTCTGCGTACCTCAAAACTCCCTTCTTCTTTTTTTCTTTCATGGGAGGATGAATTGTGCTGCCTCTTTCATATTTTATGTTTAGATGTTTTTGTAAAATTGAGGCATAATTGACATGTAAAAAAATGCACAAATCTTAAGTGTTCAGTGTAATGAGTTTTGACAGTTTTACATGTTCTTGTAATCACCCCCAAATAAACACATAGAGTATTACCATCACCCCAGAAACATCCCTCGTGCTTCTGTTGAGTAATGTTCCCTTCCTGTGAGGCAATCATTATTTTTTTCACCATAAACTAGGTTAGCCTGTTTTAGAACTTCATTTACAGGCGATCATTTACTATGTACTTTTTTGCTGTTTGGATATTTTTCTTAGCATAAGTTTTTGAGGCTTATCCAGGTTTTTACATGTTACATTTTTTTTAATGCTCAGTAGTATCACGTTGTATATACATGAAGTACTTTGTAATTTTTCGCGCATAGATACTTGGTTTGTTTACAGGTTTGAGTTATTGTGAATGTCCATGTTGTGGATATTCACATCCCAGTCTTTTATGTTCATTTTTTTGTGGTAAATATCTAGGAGTAGAATCGTATCTTTAATGTTTTAAGAAACTGCCAAACAGTTCTTTAAAGTAATTGTACCACATTTCAGTCCAACTATGGTGAGCGATCCCTTTGCTTCACACCCCAACATTTGGTGTTGTCAGTGTTTTTTATTTCAGCCCTCAGTAGTCATTAGTGTAAAACCCACATGTGTTATCGATTCTGTTTCTTTCCTGTCCTCCCATCCATTATCATGAGTTCTCTCTTGAGTCTTCAGATTCTTCCCATTCCAAACTTACGACCCTAGGGACTCTTTCTGGGTTTAGCTACTCTCGCCAGTTGTTCTCCTAACCCATTCCTTTCTCTGATCAAATTGACAAGAGGAGTGCTTAGCACATGGTGCTCCTCCTCCCTCCCACCTGTTCATTTGGTATTGCAGCAGAGCTGCGGTCTTGAACATCAGCTATTTCCAAGGTTCTCTCAGCTCTCATTCCCCTTGATGTCTCTGAAGTGAAGAATATGACACCACTGACCACCTTCCACTGCTTTTGCAGCTCTTTAGTTCATTGCTGTATTGCAACACATTGTTTTTTTCTTCTGTTTCCAATATCTACTCTACTTCCACCCTCCCTTTAAATTTAGGGCACCTGAGAAATTCATTGATTGTCCATTACAGACACACATGCAGTCCAAATGCCATGGCATCCGGGACTTTCCACAATCCTGACACCTTCCTCCTTTTTTTCTCCTCTTCCACATTGTGTGAACCCAGAGGCTGGGCCAAACTGAGGACTTGCCAGTGTACAAGAAATACACATTCGCAAACTACAGTTGAGAAAAACATTACAAAGGGTTCAAAGCGAGAACTCCTGTAGTTCATCTGATATATGTTTTATTCTCATTTTTATAATCTTATATTCAGTGTCTTACAAAATGGAATTATCTGGGAAATGATGAGAATGTTTACCTACTTCCTCAGGATTTGGGAGTTATTTGTATATAAACACATTGCTAATTGTGAAAATATTTTTGTAAGTATCTCTCCCCTACCAAAACCCTGCTCATTCACGCTGTGATTACTAAAGAACTGGGCATGAGTAAGTTGTTTTAAGTCCACAGTGTGGTTTGTCAAGGAAAGGCCCCTCTTCTCATTCCTCTTGGCCCTGATGGCTGCAGTAAACCCCGCGGAGGCCGGGAGACAGCCCTGCACAGGACGTGCTGTGCGGGAGGGCATGCTTTAAGGATCCCCGGGTTTTGTTTACATTCCCTTGAAGAAATTGGACTGTCGTCATTTCCTTTCCTTGCATACCTATTTCTGACAGAGCGTAACTGAACAGGCTGGACTGCGTTGTGAGGGACAGGAGTTTTCAGCAGTCTCCTCTGTCAGGAAAAGCACTTGTCCCCCTCCTTAACCCTCATCACCTTTCCCGGCTGCATCTGCAATCTAGTCCCCTTATCCTGTGCTGGGGAATGACTTGGAACAACTCTTGACTAGAAATGTAGCTTAAAGAAGGTACAAATCAATTAAAAGAGAAATGAGGGTTCCCTGCTGGCATGGCTCAGTAGTGAGCATGGACCTATGAACCAGGAGGTCCAGGTTTGATTACCGGTCAAGGCAATCAAACACATACCTGGTTGCGGCTCCATCCCCAGTTGGGGGCATGTAGGAGGCAGCCAATCAATGGTTCACTCTTATCATTAATGTTTCTCTCTCTCTCCCTCTTCCCTCCTTTCTGAAATCAATAAAAACATGTATTTTTAAAAAGAGAAAGAAATGAGGGTAATCATTGGAAA
The DNA here is from genome assembly GCF_964212035.1 of Myotis nattereri. NCBI lineage: Eukaryota > Metazoa > Chordata > Mammalia > Chiroptera > Vespertilionidae > Myotis > Myotis nattereri. Next base: position 178,320,259 of record NC_138076.1, read on the forward strand.
TTTCTTCTTGCACATATCATCTTACTTTAAGGGGCCAGGCACCTCAACGTTCAATCTTAAATTCTGTAAGAAATCAGCTTTGCCCTGACAGGGAGACTGAATGTGGAATATAAATTGTTAGAGATTATTTAAAGGCTTCCCGATCTAAAACTTCTGGAGAGTCCAGGAGGAGAAGCAGAAGGACAGGAAGGAAAGGCCTCGTCTGTGTGTTTCCTCGCCCCCCACCTGCCTGTGCCCCGCAGGGTCTGTCTGGGAAGTGCTGTGGGGAGGTGAAGCTTGCCTCGAAGCTTCCCTCCCTTCTTTGTGACCCCTCACCAATTCTGCAAGCCTCCCTCCCAGGCTCCCCTCCCTCGAGTAGGCCCACTGTGTTGCTACCTGCCTGCTGGCAGCATTGTGGGGCTCTCTGCCCTCAACCTTTTTGCTGCCTCTCCTTCTCCAAGGGAAAAGAACACTAGTGACTGACAATTGAATGACAAAGTGCTCCTCCTGGCTCAAGAACCCGCCCACTCTGCCACACTCACCGCAGGTCCATCAGCTGTAGACCTCAGTGAGTTTGCATCTCACCTCTCCCATGTAGTAGCCAGCAACCTTAGGAAAACAACTTTACTTGCATTGCTTCCCATTACTCATTTATACACTGGAAATAATACTAGTAACTACATCCTGTATGTATTAGACACGAGAATGCATGGAAGTACTTAGCATAGGACTTAGCCCCCAGTAAAGATGAAATAAGTTTTAGCGATTTTTAATTATTACTAGCCCAGGGACATAATTTCTCACTTCTAATTTGAAGCTGAACTTCTTAGTATAAAATTAATTATGAATGAGAAGTAGGGAATACATTTTCTTCCCCTGCAGATGAACAGGTCTTAAGGCAATATTCAACCTCCTTGAGACTCCGTTCACTCGTGTTTGAAATAAGGGCCGGAACCAGGCGATACTGTAAAGCTCTCGAGCTGCAAGAATCCGTGGTTTTAACTATGACTCCAAGCTTTTGATCTCTTAACTGAAGTGTCAGTAGAAGAACAGAAAGGAACATGAAGGTCCCTTTTGTCTTCAGAGGCAATCCTTGCATTCGAGCAACATCCTGCTTTTGCTGAGAAAGCAATCCGTGAGGCTGCCCTAGAATTTCCAGGTGGGACTCTGGGTGGAGGGGATTGAAGGAGCCCGTGGACCTAGCATTTCCTGCATCAGCCCACATGCCAGACACTCTGATGAGCTCACTGCCCGTGAGCGTTTATTTCACCCCCACAGGAACCTGGAGAGGTAGAGATTCATGTGCACATTTCACAGATTGGGCCACTGAGGCTAATGGAGATGGAGCATCTAACCCAAGTCACACAACGGGTGAGGGCGGAGTCGGGATTTAGGCAGCCATCAGCCTGAGCCTAAAACCAGGGACATGCCTTCAACTACACCCTCCAAGGGGCCCTTTACCTGAGGGTAAATGAACCCTGTCCACATCAGGCTATTCTCAGCTACCCTCTCCTCCAGGCCCCAGCCTAAGAGCATTATTTCCATACCCTCCTTCAAATCACTGAAGGGTTGAACTTAAATAAATATTTGCCTGCACTTTGAAGAGATGCTGGCCTGGGATCATTATCCCCATCCCCTCCCAGCCCACCTTCATGCCCTCGTGGCTCAGAGCTGGCTCCCTACACACAACAGCCAGGCCACTGTGGGACATGCACCCTGCTTCCAGGGTTCAGGGCAGCCGCAGCTCTGAGCTGATGACAAAGAATATCAAGAGCCATTCGCAGGAGCGAAGGAGGAGGGGACTCAGGAGGAGCACGCCCTCAGAACCTGCCTGTGCCTGGTCCTCACGTGAGCTGTGTCTCCGTCCCTGCTGCCCTGTGACCAGACAACATCAGAATTTCCCATCGTTCCATCTCTTCAGTGTTCAGCTGGGACACAGGTGTTCATGACAGCCGAAGCCTGACCGCTCACGCCACACAGGCGGGCACCCCAGCTGCCTCCCGTTGTTGCCACAGTGACTGAGTCTGATCCTGCAAACCCACCCTGTGGGGAGGGCAGGTGGTCTACTTAAGGCTGAGTGTGGGTTTGGAGTTCAGAAAAAAGATTCGTTCTTTACCACCACCGCACAATATGAATCTGTCTTCCAGACAGTTCTCTGCAGCTTCCATAAAACATCAAGCAGAAACACTAGGGTGACCGCCAGTAACCTAGACGCAATATTTCCATTGCATCACCCAGAGGTGAGCTCAGTAAACTTGATCATAAAAGAGGCATCAGAAAGGAGGATCCAATTTTTAAAAAATTACTGTACAGGAAGGATAGTAGTAGAGCCTCAGAAAAATGTTTGCTTTGAAAAGATCGTCTCAGTCGGACAGTTACAATTTGACTTTCATGATTCAGTTTTTCGCAAGAGCTGGTAAGTCTATCAGCCAGCTCCCCTCCTCCCCACCACCACATTAAAAAAATACTCTTTTCCTTTGTGAAAGGCATCAGATTTTGGATCCAACAACAACAAACACCCTAACAAAGAAATAGAAATTAAAAGAGCTGCCCGGCACTCCAAGTTCACAACTGTGGTTAATGGGAAATTGTACTACTGCCAAGTGGATTGCCAAATCCATTTATTTCTGTTACTGGCATTTCCGAAATTCTCCCAAAATGTCAATACTTTTTCAAAGCAAGCATCTGCTTCCAGTTTAAATGAATGTGTCATGAGATTTTAGACAGGAGTCCAAAAAGTTTTCTAAATTGACACTTAACAGGTCCTTAATTACTTAAAGAAAATGTGGTGAAGTTTTATTTGCTTTTGCTAAATATCTGTCCTTGAGAGAGAGCCAGGAAAGTGAGATGGTGCAAATGTTTTTACTTAACACACCAGAGGACCTGTCTCACTGCTGTAGAACTGAAGGGGAAATTCCCTGTGAAACTACAAATGTTTAATGGCAAGATTTGCACATTATGAACAAGATCTAATTTCTTCTTGATGTTTCTCTTACGGAATCAATGATGAAGATGTTATTGGTTCCAGGAATCCCTTCTCGGGAATCTTAACCTTTTGGAAGTTCCCGGGGGATACTTAAGAGAGTGGAATTTTGCTTGCAGCATACTAGGAGCTTTTTATTTATATATGATGACTATATGGATAGCACAGGAGCTAGGACTTGGATGCAAAGTAGAGGACATTCACAGCAGAGCTTCTATGAGATGGAAAACTGCCTCTTCCAATTGCAGTATTCCCCAGCGTACCCCTCCACCTCCAGCCTCCCCACATCGTTGGCCATCCAGAGGTATCAATCAGCTGGCCACGGTGACCTTTCTCTTTGGCTCAGATCATCCCAGGAGGTCTTCTTTCTCTCTCTCTCTTTTTAGGCGTTCTTAATCCTATAGCAGTTAGCCTTACATCAAGGATCAATTGATCAGGCAAATCCCACATGGTAATCAGTGCCTTAAAACACAGACTGAAGACCACCTTCAACAGAATCGCCTCAGGGGTTTATTAAGATTACTGACCCAGCTGGTGTAGCTCAGTGGTTGAGTGTCAACCCGTGAACCAGGAGGTCAGGGTTCTATTCCTGGTCAGGGCACATGCCTGGGTTGCAAGCTAGATCCCCAGTAGGGGGCTGCAGGAGGCAGCTGATGAATGATTCTCTCTCATCATTGATGTTTCTCTCTTTCTGAAATCAATATATATATATATATATATATATATATATATATATATATATATATTTGAAAGAATACTGATTCTAGGATTCTACCCAGGACCTACTGGACCTTATGAGGCCTGGGATCCTGAATTTTACCAAACACTTAATTATTTTTAAGCACTAAAATTTGAGAACTATTGACCCACGGGAAAGTGAAGATGGAATATTTTAGGTCATGGAGGATTCAGTCATCAGCTGGTGGCTCATTTGAGAGGTAAGGAAGTGCAGGATGCTGAGGGCAAGAGACATTACTTAACCCTGGAGCAGTCTTACTCCCACCTAGTTCCCTCACCTGTGCAGGTGTCCCTGACAGTTCCATCAGTGCCAGTGGAACCCCTAACAGAAGCGCTGACCGTCCTCAGGATCCTTAGTGTGACATGAGTTTCCTAAGGGACTCCATGCCCCTTTGATCCCACAGAAAGTGTGCCCATGGCTAAGTGGACGGGGGTATGTACTGAGGTTCACTTGGTCAATGTGTTCACCAGTTATGGATTCCTTCATTCAAACGTTTTCCACTGAATTCAGAGAAACAGCCTGGGGACTTGGTTACCTAAATCACATGCTTGGTCAATTCAGAGGCACATGTTCTTTTCCTATTGCTTCCATTCGAATGGACTTGTCGATTCAGTGTCAATGGATAACAGAGTAGCTCTTTGTAGGTGGTGTTCACATCGACAATGGGCTACTGATTTCCCTAAATAGCTTCTTATAGGCCCAGAGCAAATGCATTGGCAAGTTTTAGCACTGTCTCCTGCTGACCCAGGGGGGATCTGTACTGTCAGAATGCATAGGTAATTCCCATTATTAAGGAGTCTCATTATATCTATCTGAAATTGTTTGCATCTCTTGTTATACCTTTTTAGTTGGAAATAACTGCTTAAGCCTTTCTTTTCTAAGAAACTTCCCCGGCTTGGCTGAAGAAGAGTCTCAAAATTGCTCCTGATTCTTTCCTGCCCTTAGCCATCACCCTTAAAATGAAGACCCACTGCTTTGGGTGGGTTCACCATCTGCTGAGTGGACTCTGAACTGTGGGCTGCCATGTAGTCCTCCTCAGCTCCGTGTTTGCCTTTGGAATGAGGTTTCCAGGGACATGCCTCTGTTACTGGTGTTATTTTACATTTCGTACAATGCTGTTTGTTGGTGTACTTAATGATGATTATCATATTAAAAATCAATTGTGATATCAGATATCTAATATCACTCCTATATCTTACCTAATTCTTTGTGAATGGTTTAAAGTGTGAAAGCATATTACTTTTGAGGGAATTTCAAAAACACCGCATTCTGCTTGTTTTAAAAATTAATTGTAAGGAAGGGAGATATAGGTTTCAATGGGTGATTTTTAGAAACATTAAATGAGTTAATAAAAGCCAAAATATACATAGTACCTACTGTGAGCCTGAGACACAGGGAGGTTAAATAATTTTCCTAAAGAAATACAGCTAGCAAATGGTAGAAGTAGAGTCCAAACCCAGTCCTGGATTTTGAGTCTGTGCTTTTAACTACTATGGAGACTTAAGGTAGAGAAGCCACTTAGCAGTGCTTGGTAAGTAAGAAGTGCTCAATACTGGTAAATGGACACTAAACTTGTAATTTTTTTTTTTTTTATGATTCCAAGCCTTGGGTGCTTCTGCCTTCCTTAGGATCACTTCTATAATATTGAATGAGGTGTAGAAAGAGAGCTATAAAATGAATTATATAATCCTCATCTGTCAAATTTTTATTAGAATATTGAGAAGTTTATTTCAGGAGATTTATAAAAAAATCTAGGACTAAAGAAAATAGTAAAACCATGGCTTTTAAAAAATAATTTAGCAATTATTGAATTTCTACTATGTGCAGATCACTGGGATAGAAGTAAGTAAGATGAATAAGACATGGGTCCTGTCTATGAAGGAGTTTAAAACTGGTCACAGACAGAGTGCACAGCATTTGAAAAAGTGGACACAAAAATGCGGACCATGGACTGCCCATGGGCCTGGTGTTAGAGTAGCTGTGAGCTGTGTGCAAACCACTTGAGCTCTCCAAATCTCAGTTTTGTATTATTGGGGTGGTGATTGCTAGTATTTACAGTAAAGATAATTATGCCTCATTTGTACCGCTTAAAAGGAATTAAAATAAATAATGCAAAGGAATCACTCTGTCCTTAGCAGAGAGAACATATGCAGCAAACAACTGTTGGAAAACGTGGAGCTTGAAAAACTTGCCTGGTTGGCACGTTCACTGATACACAGGCTTGTACCCTCCCGCAGGGGGCAGTGTTGGGAACCCTTCACATGCTGTGCCTGCCAGGACCTTGGAAGAGAAAAATAATCTGGGGCCCAATTACTCCTTAGAATGTTGGGCTGAAGAACAAAGAGCAGCTGCCCTTTTGGAGGCCAGGATAGGGCTTCTAACGTGATTCCCCTACCACCTGTTTTGTTATGGAGGTACAAAAAGAAAAGCACAATATAAAAAAGGTAGCATATGTGTGGTTTCTGGTTTTGTTACATGTTTCGGGCTCTGATGAGGCCATCATGCTGTGAGCTGGTTAAGTCAGGGAAGGCTTCCCGGGGGAGCAGAAGGGTGGTGAGGAGGGGCAAGCCACCTGTGAAGTGACAGGCAAAAGTCCAGGCTGAGAGGCACAGACTTGGGGGAGGCCGTCCCTTGTGCTTGGGCCCGGGGCAGGTCACCGAGGCCCCCTGAGTCTCAGTTTCCATTCCTGTAAACTGAGAAGGTGAGATTATATCCATAATTCTCAAATCTGGATGGCCATCACTTTCCTGTGGAGAGCTTCCTCTTAAGAGGCCCAACCTCAGAACAGGAAGGTCTTTTGAAAAGCACCCTGCATCGTTTTAAGGTACAGTCAGGCTAGAGAAGGAGTAGGTGATCTCTTAGGTTCTATAGAAAAGATGTCAAAGGCCACCCAGTTTAGCTGGACTGACTAGTGGATACCTACGTATGTTTAAACATTGGTCAGAATTGTATCATAGAGGGTTTTAAACTATAAGTCTACCTGTAGGCAGTAGGATATTAATGAATATTTTTATATAAGAAAATGTGTTGAAAGCGATGCTCTGTGGGGAAATGCTTTCAGAGAGGAAGGGAGAGGGAAAGAGAGGAACATCAATGATGAGAGAGAATCATTCATCAGCGGCCTCCTGCACTCCCCCTACTGGAGATGGAGCCAGCAATGTGCCCCGACCTGGCCAAGAATCGAACCGTGACCTCCTGGTTCATAAGTCAAAGCTCATCCAGTGGGCCACACCGTCTGGGTTTACCCCTATTTTTTAATATGGGATAAGTATCAGAGAAACATGGGCCATAATGTAAATATGAAAAGGGATGCTATTCAGAAACAGGTTGAAATGAAGTTCAGTTCTCACATGGTAACTTTAAGACCAAGGAGAGTCCCATATGGATGAATTATCTGCCATGTAAAGTTACTGTGTCAAAGCCACACCTATTTCATAAATTCCCACCAAAGTGTGAGCAAAAGAGAGACTATAGAAGAAATATATCTTCTATTTCTTTCTATATGAATATGCCTACTATTCCTCTCCCTTTCATAAACAAAACAGCAATAAAATTACCACATGTGAATTTCTTGGGCTTTTGTAAAAGGCATTGTAAAATATCAGTTAAGGTGGTATGTGCCTCACTCTATTGGTAGGTAATGACGGATTCTCAAAGGTTCCCATGGAAAAGCAGAGTCACCTAAGAGTACAGAGCCCAGAGAAAATGGCCTGTCTGCCACCACAGCTGCACCTTGCAGTGCTCATATACTAACGAAATTGTGAAATACAGAGGTTCCCTGAAACTGTCAGTCAGTCCCTTGAGAGATTCGTAGAAATGCAGTTTTTCATAAAGAATCCACATTCCCTATAAGTAACCTTGATACTAACTTTTCTGTTGGGTCACAAGAATGTTAATGAACGACCTTAAGTATACAGGCTCGTAGACTATATTCAGAGGTAATTATTCGCACTGTGTTCTTATATAAAAGACTTACATTGCCATTCTAACTGATATGAGGCATGACAAATGAAAAATCATTAAATTTTATTATCAAATGTTGTGTGTGTGCATTTTTTTCCCTGCAGATCTTGAAGAATATCCAAGCTAAATTATGTCCTGAGGGACTTAATTTTCAGCCTTAATTTCCTAAGTTCATAACCCCCTTTGGATTTGGAGAGGATTTCCAAATGAATGTTAATAAAGATTTAAAAAATCCTTGGAGGAAGAGTTCTGCTAGCCATGAAATCAATAGTAAAATTACCAGGATTAAAAAATAAGTTTTTTTAAATATATTTTATTGACTTTTTACAGAGCGAATGGGAGAGGGATAGAGAGTTAGAAACATCAATCAGCTGCCTCCTGCATACCCCCTATTGGGGATGTGCCTGCAACCAAGGTACATGCCCTTGACCAGAATCGAACCTGGGACCTTTCAGTCCGCAGGCTGACCCTCTATCTACTGAGCCAAACCAGTCAGGGCTAAAAAATAAGTTTTTACTTAAGAAGTTGTGCCCCTGGAAGAATACTTCAAGAAATGTTTTAGAATAGAAATGCAGGAGTAAGTACACGTGTGCACTTCTATAGAGTGTTATGAGCACTCATTAAGTGTTTGTTGACTAAATGAATTAATCAACAAGAAAGCAGCACCAAGAGAGCTGTAAAGCAACTTTTTTATAACCATGCAACTTTCAAGCCACATTCCAAGGACGATCTACTTAAGGACATGGATGTCACACTTTGATATTTTGCATCGAGAGGAGCCCAGTAGGAGTTAGCTAGACCCCAATAAAGGGAGGATGTCATGGACAGCCACCTCCCTCAGGGAATAGCCAGCACATCATAGACAGTGATAAATGTTGGCTCAATTGAATAGTTAAATGCAAGGTCTATGCTGGAAACATGATTTTTTTTTTCCTCAAGGTCTGTGATAAAAGACTATCTTCCAGGTAAAATCACCTTGTGATATGCTTGCTGCTTCTAACATGTGGAACTCGGACACGGGGAGTCAATATTAGTTTTCCCTCTGTAGGGCTTTGTCCTGCAATAACTGAAGCTGTAGGGGTTTCATAGCAGGAGCTACTCTCAACTGCCTTTGATAATTCACTGAAATCTTGGCATGGGTTCAGATTACCCAGGAATCTGTTTTAAGTGCAGGCTCTGATTCAATGGGTCTGGCTGGAGCCCGAGACTCTGCATTGTTAACAAGCTCCTGAGTGATGCTGATGATACTAGTTCCATGAATCACACGTTGAGCAGCAAGGTCACGGAGGTAGATTTATGAGTAGAGAGAATAAGTGCGAGTGGTGTGATAGACGAGCACTGGCTCTTGACTCAGAAGATGGATTATGTGAATATGATGAGTCACCTGACTCTTCTGAATCCAAATGTTCTCATTAGAGAAAAATGAGTATAATAAGACACTAATAACTGCTCCATGGAGTTGTTGTAAGAATAAAATTAATCATGTTATGTGAAAATTTACCAGAGCATATGGTAGATATCCATTGCTGATGAAAACCATTGTTGATTCTAAATAGAAAGAACATAGGCACACGATTCAGCATTGGTAATGGGAAAAGATGGGGGGACCCTTTGGCTTTGCACTCTGTAGTTCCAGTCTTCCTTCCACTTCTTTTGCCAGTTACAATATCTGTCACTTAGCAAAGGATCAGTGTTTGTGGAACTGTACTAGCAGCAAAGTTGATCATTGCGAGTGTACATTTTTTTTTTTGCTTCAAAGATATTGATATTAGGAAAATGACCCAGTGTTTCCCCAAGGCACTAACAGGAGAGAGAACTGTCACCCCAAATAATGGGAATAACTTGGGGGCCTTGAGTCCTTTTTGAACCAGAAGCATAATCCCTGGGAGAAGATTAAAATAAAGAACAAAGATTCAGCCTCAATTCTGCATTAAAATATGATGATAAAATAGCCTATTATTCTTAGCCAGCCATAGTCACAATATTCCTAATTTTATAAACTATGTAAAAAATGTATCTCTCTTAGTTAGAAAAACAAAGACTGACATGGGCAGTTTGGCTGACTTGTCCCTGATGGGTGGCGTGGCTCGGCCCCCATAAGGCGCCTAGTCCGCAGTGATGCAGCTGGTACTATAGGGCCGCAAGTCAACTTCCACAGCCTCGCTACTGCTCCCGTGCACCCAGGGAAGGTCCCCACATTCCCTCTGAAGGTTTACCTTTCTGGCTAACATACTTGTAAGATATGAAATAACAACTCCCCAAAAGTGCACGGCAGGATATGGAAGGTAGAAAAATCAGTGAATAGCCTGCAGCTTCATTTATGTCTTAACATCTCTTTCCACCGAGAATTCAGAGACAGAAACCGTTGACTCGAGACAGTGTTAGTTCAATTCATTTGCAATGACACCCCGAGGGAATCAGTTAATCTTTGCTAGCATAAACAGATCTTAAAGTCTAATCAGAAGGTTTCAATAAAGTTTTATTAAAAGATGTCCCCTCTCCCTCTTGTAATCTACAGGTCCCAGGAGAAAAAAGAAGAGGCTGTCACTTTACTGAAAGATTCCATTCGATACGGCCCGGACTTTGCAGATGCGTATTCAAGCCTCGCTTCATTACTGGCTGAGCAGGTGATTGTTTCCATTTCATTTCACTTAATTTTTTCTTCACAGAGTTTTGCTACTGATGGTTGAGTTTATAAGGTCATATTGGACAACTAATCTCTATGTCAGTTTTCTTCTTGACAAAAATCACAAGTATAGTATTCTCACTCCAGTATTGTCTGTGAGGTGCAGGTGGTCCTTAGACAAAAGTGGTCCGTTATGCCCTGGCCTGGTGGTTCAGTTGGTTGGAACTTCATTCCATACACCAGATGGTTATGGGTTTGATTCCCAGAAGGAGCACATATACAGGCGACCAATCAATGTTTCTCTCTCTCTGTCTCTCAAAATCAACAAAAACATATCCTCGGGTCAAGGTATTTTTAAAAAGTTCATTATAGGCCTTTTGACATATTCTCTATCACTTTGGGACAAAATCTGTCAAGAACAATGCACAGTATTTGCTGGTTTTATTACTATTTACTTGTCACATTTTTCTGGGGGAATTGTTAATGTACTGAGACCTCTAAAGTCAATATGGAGCCAATTACCACTCATTTTATAGACGCAGTGTCTTAATATCGGTTAGGTCACAGAGGCTTATGGCACAGGTTCCTGAGACAACATTTCTCTCGGCATCAAAGAGGGGTATCTCATTCCCCTCCTTTTCACCTGTGTCTAAGTGATTTGGTACCACTTCTCCGTGTCCTGGAATCCTGCCCCCTGCTATGGGGGAAAAAATGTAAGTTGTCTTCTCTAAAATGATAAGTTTTGTTGACACACTTAAGTGCCCTCGATAGACAGTAGGTTCTGCTTTCATGAAATTGCCAGATTGTCTTTAAAATCAAACTCAGCGTCTTTGAAAGATGCCCTGCACCCTCAGTTGGCTTAAATGTAATGAATGACTTGGTACTGCATGTCAGGTTCATAGAGGTGCAATTTGCAGGTGTCACTGGGAAATAAAATTAAAGCATTCTGTGAATATGTAAGTATCAGAAGTGATAAGTCTAGTTGTCTTGCTCTAATACTCTACATATAATGTAGGCGGGCTTTAGCAAAAAGCCCATGTCTAGAATGGGTGATTTTAATGCAGACTGTAGCACAACATTTAAACTAAAATGATGATGGTGATATTCTATGATATACTCTGGCAACCTCAGCTGCCTTTGGCTTAAGCTGAAACAGACACAGCAGGGATTTTCTGAGGAAATCATTGGCTCCATCATTATTCCCTTTTCTCACTTCATCCTGGGTCCTTTATTTTGATAAGAAGACCTTTACTCTGCCTATGCCTGACTAGATGTCTTGCAGCTGCTCAGACATGCCAAGCATGCTTCTCACTCAGAGCCTTTGCACTAACTGTTCCCTTTGCATGCAACACTTTCCTCTCATATCTTAGTTTCCTCCCCTGTGTCACGCTGGTTTTAGCCCAGACATTACCATATCAGAGATGTTGTCTGTGACTAACCGTTCTAAATATTAACCTCACACTGCCCGTCTTGTTCTCTATCACCTTACCCTGCCTTACTTTTCCCCATAGTGTTTATCACTACCTCACAGGTATTTATTTGTCGTGATCCTTCTCCCACCACCAGAATACTTAACTCTATGAGAATGGCTGTCGGGTTTTATTCATGGTTATCTCCCCACATCTGTCACCTTGCATGCAATCAATACATTTTGAGTAAATAAGGGAGTCAATATGAACTGAAGAACATGGAGTCCCTCCAATCTAGCACATATTCTAAATTTACTCTTATATTACAAGGGAGGCTGGGCAGGTGGGCCACACTGTTTTGTAGCTGAACTGTGCCTCAGAATGATGCTCTTGTCCTCCACTGAGGAAAAGCATGTGAAATTGCTCAATTATAACCATCAGGTCGGGGATGGAATTGAGGCCAGCACCTCCTAAAGCATTCAGTGGCTTCTTTATGACATCTCGAGGGAGAAATTTCTCTCATGTTTCAGGATTAGGAAAGGCTAGGCTGTTGAATTGCAAGATTTTTGTTTTCTTTTTAATCTAATGCATAATAAATCTTGCAAATACTAGAAAGGTTAAATCTCTATCCCCTGCCCCCCACCTTTGACTAACAGCCAGTCTGGACTCTACAATCTGCTTTTCTGTGTGTGCTGCTTTTACTCCTGGCTTTATTATCATTTTTCTTAATAATTTATTTTATCCAATGTATGTCCTATATTTTTGAAAACTGCTTCAGTTTCTTTGTGGAATCATAAGGTGTAAATAAGTAAATAAATAAGGCATTTCATTAATAGTTCCCATTCATATTTTTTCCCACAACTCACCAGGACAGCTAATAAACATTAAATTTCTCTTCTTTTTTTTTAAATATATTTTTATTGACTTTTTACAGAGAGGAAGGGAGAGAGATAGAGAGTCAGAAACATCGATGAGAGAAACATCGACCAGCTGCCTCCTGCACACCTCCCACTGGGGATGTGCCCGCAACCAAGGTACATGCCCTTGACCAGAATCGAACCTGGGACCCCTCAGTCCGCAGGCCGACGCTTTATCCACTGAGCCAAGCCAGCCTTGGCTAAATTTCTCTTCTTGATGAAAATGGCCCTTAAGATAAATGACAATATCGCTTACATAATACTAGTAATAACCCAGTATTTTGTTTGAGGGAAGCTCTTTACAGATATTCACACAGTTCCATCTTTCTGTAATGGCATCTTTTCTTTCTCTCCCCCTCAACTCTCCCTTTTTCAAGATCCAAGTCAACTTCCACTTCCTCCCTCAACATTCTTCCACCTTCCCATCTCATGGTGAGTTATATTGAGTTATATTTCTTTGGAGCTCTTATAACATTTTAGGAAACATATATCAATTACTCATATTTTATTTCTTAAATTAATACCTTGAACTATAACTTAAACAGTTTTTGAGGTTTATTTTCCTTGCAAAACTGCAAATTTCTTTAACAACTTTCATACCGCCTACGAGCTTTCCCGTGTTTCGCGCGCCATCTGTTAAGGACCGCTCACGAGTTTTCTCGTTTTTCACGCGCCATTTGTTATGGACCTTAGATGTCAACACACTGTCTTGTCCACATCGAATGAAGCAATCTCATTGGTGGAAACCGTGCAGGTCAGTCTACAAAAAACTATATAATTGCACGAACCCATAAAGCATTGCAGTTACATTGTCTTTTGGTCATTCGAATAGTCTTCGTCTTCAAGTTCCTGGCGCTTTTAGAAATGCCCCCTCTCGGAAAAAGGAAGGAAACCAACGAAACTGATACACTTCCTTTCGTGTTGTTCCATTCTAAGGAAAATGATGAAATGGACAAAAAAAAAAGTAGTGCTGTACCTTATAAACTGTGGACTTTTAAATTCATTTAGAGTGTATAATGTCCTCAATCCACAAGCAAAAATGAAGTATAAACAGTTTCTGCTATCAGTGGCGAGAGACTGGATAACGGATGACAATAATGAAGGCTCTCCGGAACCAGAGACAAATCTGCCCAGCCCTTCCCCTGGGGGTGCAAGGAGAGCACCTCATAAAGATCCACCCAAAAGGTTGTCAGGTGATACGAAGCAGCATGAACCTACGTGGAAAGAAAAAATTTCCTACGAGAACCTGCAGAGTTTGTGCCGCCCATGGAAAAAGGAGCGAATCTAGATACTTATGTAAATTTTGTTTGGTCCCTCTTCATAGAGAAAAACGTTTTACGCAGTACCATACGTTAAAAAAGTACTAGGAACTTTAATTGTTTAATTGTTTAATTGTTTTTGTAAATAAAAATGTTATAATTATTGAAAAACAACCCCTAAAGTGCATTATGATCTGTAGTTATGATGATTTAAATAATGTGCAGTTTGCCCAAAAACATGCGGTCCCTGGCGTATGTCTTAGAGATTTCTATGCGGTACGAAATGTGTTAAGAAAAGCAGTATTGCCAGGCTTGTGCCTGAGCATCGACCTAGGAACCAAGAGGTCACAGTTTGATTCCCAGTTAGGGCACATGCCCAGGTTTTGGGCTCAGTCCCCTACTGGGGACGTGCAGAAGGTGGCCAATCAATGATTCTCTTTCATCATTGATGTTTCTCTCTCTCCCTCTACCTTCCTCTCTGAAACCAATAAAAATATATTTTAAAATATAAAAGTAATAAAATCAATCATGTGATAAATATATTTTTGTGACCCACAATGGCAAGTCGATGTAAAGTTATTGCATGTCTCATAGTTGAAGTTAGGAAGAATTTTTACGAAAACCAAATTGTGACTATGGCCATGACCTTTTCTAACATGCAAAGGTCACATCTTTTGCCGGTCTTTCCTATTCTAGGTTCAAATGAAAAATGCTGTGAGACCTAAGAATGTAATTGAAAGAGTGGAAGGTTCTCTGTTCTGCTCCTTTGGGCAATTGATTTTAACATCAAAGAGACAGAGCAACCGATGAGTATAACTGCGGATTGCCTCCCTCTCTTTCAACATCTTGTCTTCATGTTTTGAGTTCTTTAGTGATAAAAAGGTGCTTCGGATACACAAGCAAGGCACGGTGAAACTATTAGAAGAAAATCCACCTAGCTTCACATTCTTTGGCAGCAAGATGAATTCATTTTTGTGTGTCATGACCTTGTTTAACAGCATTCCGCAATTTCAAACATCCAGGTTATACGAAAGCAACATTCACAAACCTTTGTCAATCTAAGACACACTTGTGAAACTCTCCCCTTACAGGTTATCTTCCGGGCCACCTGTTGCACATGGATGGCCATGCTTACTGTGGGGTTGGGATGGGGTGGGTGGGGGCAGGCTAATGTTAGAAAACTCTTTCCTACACTGAGCTGAAATCCCCAGTCCTATAACTTGCTCTTATTGGGCCCAGGACAACAGAGAGCTTCTTGGCCACAGCTTATGAGCACAATTACTTTGTCACTTCTCTAATTATATATTTTGTTTTCTTTTTTTTCAAAACAGGCAGAAGCCTGGAGTGGCCTTAAATATTCAGTTTGCTTATCCATGGTTTAATTTTTCTTAAATGTACTTTTATTGATTTTTAGAGAGGGGAAGAGAGAGGAATAGAGAGATAGAAACATCAATGAGAGAGAGAAACGTTAATTGGCTGCCTCCTGCATGCCCACACTGGGTATTGAGCCCATAACTCTGGCATATGCACTGATGGAGAATCAAACTGTGACCTCCTGGTTCATGGGCTGACACTCAACCATTGAGCCACACTGGCCAGATTAATTATCTCTTTTCTAAGCCAACCCCACTTCTTTCAACTTGTTTCTCATTTACCCTGGTTCTAAATGCTTTCCTTCTGGTCATGTTACTTTGTCTGGCCTCTGGATTATCTATTTTCTTCATGACAATATGGCTCCCTAACAGAATAGAAATGCTTACTTTCCTGTCTTGAGTTCCCGTGTATCTATTCTATCACACCCTAAAATGAATAATGCTAGTTGTTTAGCTTCCACATGATCCTCTGGCTCAGATTGTAGATTCATTCCACTGAAATCCCTAAAAATGTGAAAGTTTGTTAATCCAGGTCTCACTCATTTTGCAGGCAACTTTTCATAACCTGCATGAATGAATTCATCTTTATCTGTCTTTAATCTCTCTTTATATCAGCCTGAAATTTCAGGTGTTCTAAGACTTTTTAGTCCTTTTTCTGCCATTCATTTTACTACCTTTTCCAGCTATTTCAGTTGGCAAATTGAGTAAGAATAGCTTCTAGGTATTTATTTACATTTTTAATAACATAATGTTGCCTACATCACTAGCAGGTAGAAAGCCCACATCGTGTCTGTAGAATTTTCTCTCCAGGTTGACCTCTATTTTACCCAAGACTCTTTAGGTACAGTTATTCAAATTTTGGCTAATTCATTGAATTATGGTATCATCCTAGCTCACCTCTCTCAGTCTTGTGCACAAGAATGTTGTGAGACACTTTGTCGGGCTCATTCTAAAATCTTTCCCTTGATCTAAGGTTGTGATTCTATCAAAAAAATAAAAATAAAAAATAAAGGAAGGAAACAAGGTCGCCTTGGTGTGCCCTCCTGTCATTGTAAGCATGCTGCCACCTGTTGACACCATTTCCTGTCCTCACTGCCAATAAGACCACGACTGTAATAATACCTTCTAGGTTTTTTCTGTGACTGATATTGTATTTGTCACTCTGTTGGAACCTGAAGGTAGTTAGTAAATCTTGTCAGAGTAGAGAATCTGAGAAGGGACATTTGAAAAATAGGTTAATAAGCTTGAAAAGACATTCTATGGTGGAATATATTAAGGACCAAAATGAAGCACACTTTTGAAATTGATCTATAATAGAAAGCAAAGGTTAAATGTCTGAGGAATGAGTTTTTAAAAATGTGAAGAAGAAGGTCTGGGGGATATATGTGAGGCTTTTGATGCATTCAGGTAGTGTGAGTGGTTGAGAGCCTTGTTTCAGAAAGAAAGTGTGGGAATGGCTAAACTCTTCTGTGGAAAAAGAATCCCTTTGTACTTAAAGACTATCTGCATGAGGAGGCTGAAAGGAAAGAGAAATAGAAAAGTAAGAACTCCAGGGCAGAGTGCTAACAGACTGAGAAGATGCATGGCCACTGGTGGCTACGGGGACGCCAGGGAGGAGCAAGATGTTAGGAAGGGAGAAAATGAGATCAACTTCAACATTTTTTTTCAGTCACACAAGTAATATAAAAACATAATGGAAAGTGTAGAAAAATCAGAGAAAATAAAAGATACCTTTTGTCTATAATATAATATAATATAATATAATATCTGGAAACAACAAATACTTTCATTTTTTTAATATCCTGCAGGTCTTTTTAATATACTTATTTTGTTTCCATACTTACATTAATATATCATTTGTATTCTGTTCTTTTCACTTGCTCTTAAATTATACATAATGTGGTATGTATTTTCATGGTGCTAAATGGCCTTCATAAATATAATTTTAATGGCTGCATACCAGTTTATCAAAATGATGCATTGTAATATGAATAATTATACCCTCGCTGTTGGTCATTTGGGGTGTGTGTGTGTGTGTGTGTGTGTGTATGTGTGTGTGAACTTTATGTTTCTTACGGCTTTTTAAAAACAATATTCTGAATCGTTTCCTAATGAGGGATTCCTAGAAATAGAATTCCCATGTCAAAGAGGATTAGCATGTTTTGTCGAGATATCTTACTAAATGGCTCTTTGGATACATCACTAAATTGCTTTCCAAAAGAGTGGTACCAATATGCTCTGCCACCAGCATGTGTACACTCTTCACATCTTGAATGTTAGTGGAACATTTGAATGAAAATAGCATATGGACAGATGGCAGTGAGAGAGATCAGGGATGGAAAGATAGATTTGGGACTTCAGTTAAGTGAAACCATGTTATGAGTGGGTGATTTCTCTGAGGGGGAAATGAAGACTAGTATAGGGAGGAGAAATCTTAAAGTATCTTAACTTTTTCATTTTACATATAAAAAGTGAGGTGGACAGAATTAAGTGCTGTTCAAGATCCTACAAACAACTAGTGTCAGGACCTGGACTAGAGCCTCATCTCTCAACTGGCCCCCACAGCTTTCATTGTGTGATGCTGGCGTCCAGTGACTGGACTGTGGTAAGGGTCATTGTTTATGAGATTGGGTATACCAGGGGCCAGAGGGGAGAAGAGAAGTGATAGAGGAAACCCACGGGGGTGAGTTGTCATAGCAATTAGATACATAAAAGGACCCAGAAGAAAGCTAATCCCCTTGTGTCTATTACAGCAAATAAGAAAACAAAGAACAAAAAATAAACTCTTAGATTCAAAGTCAGGGTGGTCTCTGGCTTGCTCCTCGCCTCTGGTTCTCCATTAGCATTCAGAACTGGCTGTACTCCAGCTTCACAGATAAGATGATAAACATTTACAGACCCACCATCATTTTTAACCAGCTCATTCTTGCCATACATTAGATAGCTTGCAATACACTAGCAGTAAAGGAAATAAAATTAACATTGTTTATGACTCTGACTCACTGCAAATTATGGCTAGCCCCAGGTTTATAGCCTATTGAAAAACTCATTTAATTAATTCGATAACACTTAAAATAAAATATTTCCTTTCTTGTATTTTGGAATATGACCTCACCTGATATAAGAATGAAAATTGGAACAATAAAATATACGTTGGAAGTGTAGATCAGCATTAACAGGTTCAGGGTCAATTTCTGTCCTTCTAAAAATGCCCCCTTTAGGGTATTTTCAGCCATGATAGCATTGCATGTGTGGCCAAGTCAACTTGTACTGGACCCCACTTTAAGAATTCATGGATTTAATTATTAAGTACACGTTTATTTAGCATCTAGCTATCACCAAGCATTAGAGATTGTTGAAGCAGCAAAGGATGCACCTTATCCTTATGGAATTTAGAAGCTAGAAAGTAAGGCTACCCCTAAACAAAGAGTTATATCGTTGGCCCCCTCCCCAATATCTAACACAATTGTGACAAGTGGGCAAAGGGAAAGCACCAGTGTGAATGTTAAGGGGACCTAACTAACCCCATGAGGTTAGTTAGGTCCCCTTAACATTTAATCTGAGTCACATTTAATCTGACACCTGAAGAATTTATGGATTGTAAAAAAAATGGAAATTTATAGATTAGGAAAAAATGAATAGCACAAGCTATCTGTCCAGAGAGAATAGACCATATGCAGCTCTGAGGTGGAGAACAGTAGAGGTGTCTTCCTCTAATAAAAAGGAAGTCATGTGCCTGGAAATGCAACGAATGAGGATGAAATGGCATAAGAAGGAAGCTGTAATTCTAGGAAATGTGGGTTTTTCTATTTTCCAGGCCTCCTGACAGTGCTATACCCATGTTGTTTACTCTTTTTTTTTCGTTATTGATTAAGGTATTATATATGTGTCCTTATCCCCCCATTGCCCTCACCCCTCCAGTGTCTGTGTCCATTGGTTATGTTTATATGTATGCATAGAAGTCCTTTGGTTGTGCCCTGACCGGTTTGGCTCAGTGGATAGAGCATCAGCCTGCGGACTGAAAGGTCCCAGGTTCGATTCCAGCCAAGGGCATGTACCTTGGTTGCAGACACATCCCCAGTAGGAGATGTGCAGGAGGCAGCTAATCAATGTTTCTCTCTCATTGATGTTTCTAACTCTCTATCCCTCTCTCTTTCTCTCTGTAAAAAATCAATAAAATATATTTTTTTAAAAAAGAAGTCCTTTGGTTGAAAGGACTTCCCCCTTTCCCCCACCATCCCCTGCCTTCCCTCTGAGGCTTGACGGTCTGATTGATGCTTCTCTGTCTCTGGATCTGTTTTTGTTCATCAATTTATGTTGTTCATTATATTCCACAAATGAGTGAGATCATGTGATATTTATCTTTCTCTGATTGACTTACTTCACTTAGCATAATTGTAATTGCTTACTCTTGTCATACTTTTTTTTCCTTTGGTTCTTTTTATTATTCTTGGCATTTCCTCTTTAAAATATTTCTCTCACCTGAAATTGTTACAGGGTGGTGTTGATCACAGTCTACTGAATGATGAGAAAAATTCAGGTCGAGAAATACCTAACATTTCTGTGGTGTGGAGGCTCGCCAAGTTAATTGATTCATTTCAGTTGAACGTGAAGGAGAATTAGACATCAAACATTGACAGCATGTTTCTCATAAATGTTCATGTTGATGACTGATGGGTGAAAATGTTTTATGAAAAGGAAAAGCAAAGAAGAGGGTGAGAAAGCAGACACCTTTGCTTTGCGTTTTAAGCTGCTGTGTCATAAAGATTTTTCTCAGAGAAGTCACTCACATGAGTTTAAACACCTCCATTGGTCCCAAACTTCCCAGGTTTGTCATAGTAAATAAAGTCATTTATTAGTCATAAATAAAGTTATGACTTTTCTGAAAGAGAGAGGATCTCTAATCTTCTCCATGTTTAATGTTGTAGGTATGTTTCTATCCTTTTTTCAAGAATTCAGATCTCTGTCCAAGATTTAATCAATATCTGGTGAGGAGATAGCAAAATTGCAACAAGTACTTCCCAGTGCTCTTCCTCCATATATTACTGGGTAACCGGGGCTAGGTGGTTTGCAGTAAGTCCACTGGGACATGTTATCAGGAGACCGGGATTTTAGGCACCTTTGTCACCAAATAAAAAATAAACAAAATAAAGTCATTGGGTTGGTGGGGGGAGGGGTACCTTATTACTCTGTGTGCTCATGTCATTGACTAGAGTGAAAGTACTTCTCGAAAGTAGTTCAGCAGCACGACCATAAGGTCAGGGCATGAGGACAACACCCTAGTCCCCATCTCTGTAGGCCCTTCACATTGTTGGAATTCCACACCCTATAATTTCTGTACAGTGAGTACACATTGTTACAGGCCACTCACTAGGCCAGCTGATCGCAAAGTGTTTGCAGGGGACCCCTAAGGTCCAAGAAGGTCCATGTAACTTTCAGAGTAGTATCAACAAGTAATTTGACTTTTTCATTCTCATTTTCTCATGAGTATACAGTAGTTTTTTAGAGGCTACATGATGTATCCACAATCATGAAAAATCTATTAAAATATTATACCCTTTTTCAACTAAAAAACATGCACATCAGGTACTTCAACTAAAAAACGTATAAAAACAGATTGAGCATAAAAGTAAATATGAGTGTCCAGCTATCTTCTATTAGGCTTGGCATTAAAAAGATTTGCAGAAAAATAGAAAATAATGTCACTATTCTATTTATGTATTTATTTTGCTTTGGAGAATATAGTTATTCTTCACATAAATGTCTTATATCTGAGTTTATTATCATTTTAAATAAATTAAGTATTTTTAAAATTTCTCAGTTTTATTTCTGCTGTGGCAAGTACTTGTAGCCCACATAAACAAAGCTCTATTGGGTCCTCAGTAGTTTTCAGAGTGCAAAAGGGTCCTAAAACCAAGAAGTTTGAGGATTGATACATTAATCTACTTGTTCTCCTGGTTATTGCACTTGAACTATTAGAAATGTTTTCCAAACATATCAGTTTGTTCAAGAGAGTTCCTTGTTCAGAAGATCTAGTTTTCACTTCTCCCCTCCCCCCTTACAGTAGAAAGCATACCATGTTGGGTAATTACAGCATGTAAAAAGTGGAGATGTGGAGTATGTTTTATTTCTCCCCTAAGGCCCATTTTATTTCCACGCCACTGAAAAGCTTCAGAGCCTTGGAGAGGAGCCCATGGCTGCATGCTGCCCATTTTAAACCACTGCCCTTGAAGGCTGATTTCATGCTGAGGCAGGGGAGCAGTTGGTTGGGGACTCGGATGTACAGCAGACAGTATTTTTTGTCAGACCCCTTCTCTGGGTCCCAAGCATTTTTAATTAAAGTTGTTCTATAAATAGTTATGTTCATTTCTCCTGGATCTTACAAATCAGTAGACACTAAGAATGGTCAGGCTTAGGTCAGGATATCTAGCCAGAAGAGGCAAATAAAAGTGAGTGCATGAAATTGAGCTTTAGGGATTGAATACTACTACTTTTTAAAATAAATGCATTATCTTTCCAAAGAAGGTTGAATTTATTTTAAATAAATACCTAGAAGGTATTTTTCTTCTTTCATTTTTCAATAACTGGAGTTAATCATTCCTTGAAATTTATAGTCAAGTGAAAGGAAAAGAAAGACAGATATTGAAGACATTTTTCATAGAGCCAGAGTCCTGAGACTGCCCTTGGGGGTTACCAAGAGTGCAGAGGTATGATTACTTGCTCCTGACACGCCCGGTCTTTTAAATCCCATTACTTCTTTCGACTTTGAAAATTGAATTTCTAATGGAAACCCAGCACATAAAGCCAAACATAAGAGAAGTTTTAGATGAAAAAGGTGATCTCTTTGTCTATTTTGGAGCAGCAAGGAAATGAGGGGAAAAGTAAAATTAAATCAGGTAAAACAGTAATTGCACTTGAAAACTGTTGTTAACTGTTATATTTGACTTCAGCAAGTTGGAATGTGAAGACATCAACTTTGTTTCTTTCAGGAAAAATGCCTTTCAACTCTCCCACAATTAAGTTACAAGGAAGTTTTTAAGGTCTCAAGCAGCCATAGATTTTTTTCAGGCACATTTTTAAGTTACACAGCTGAGAGAGTTCATGGTCACCAGCATCCTTGGGTATTTGGATCATGGGGGGTGTGCAGTTCCTATCCAACCCCAAGTCTGGGGGTCACTTGTTGTTGCCTCCCAAGTACCTTTTGCTTCCCCTCCTGTGACAATGTCACCATACATTGCAAAGTTTCCTTCTTGTTTGAATCCTACTTAATTGTCTGTAAGGGCAGGATTGTGTCTGTCTCATTCACTCTTCTGTCTCAGCTGTATATTTAGCTCATGGATGGTGCTCATGAAATATTTGTTGAGGAGATGGATGGATGGATGGATATCCAAAAGTGTAATTGTTTCTTTTGATGCCAGACACTCTTGTTTATTCCCCGAAACTTATTTTATGCAGGGGTTACCAATTCCCTGAACGTTCAATGAAAACCTAGGTTTTTCTCTGTCCCCTTGTAGCTATGAGATCTTGGGCAAAAATTTTGTACCCAAGTTTCTCTATTTGTTAAAAATGGTAGTTCAGCCAAAACCGGTTTGGCTCAGTGGATAGAGCGTCGGCCTGCGGACTGAAAGGTCCCAGGTTCGATTCCGGTCAAGGGCATGTACCTGGGTTGCGGGCACATCCCCAGTAGGAGATGTGCAGGAGGCAGCTGATCGATGTTTCTCTCTCATCGATGTTTCTAACTCTCTATCTCTCTCCCTTCCTCTCTGTAAAAAATCAATAAAATATATTTTTAAAAAAATGGTAGTTCATTAGTATCTATTAATGTTTTTTCCAGCTCTAATATTCTTTTATTTCCTTCTATTTCTCATCTATTGTTTTTTTAATAACTTTTTATTTTTATTTTATCATGACTATGTTAGTGTATGTAAAAGTGCCTTATAAAATATTTAAAAATTCTATAAAACTAAAGATTTGGCATTAGTGCCAAACATTCACACTGGTCAGGTGATAACACTGAAAACTCAAAATGTTCAAGTTATTGTTTACTGATCTCTGTATCAGAAAGTGATTAAGAAAAAAAGTTTAAGTTACTTGATTATTTCTTACATAGAGTATACTTAAAGGGGTTTGATGGGAGAGGAACTCTAAACTGTTGGCTGAAATATCCCTTGGAAGGTCCTGGTACCTAATGCCCTAGGCCACCTGAGCTCAGAGCATCTGTACTTACCTCTTTAATACACTGCTCACATTGGATTTATTTGTCAGTTCATTCATCTTTGAGCTCCTTAAATAGAGGTATTTTGTTTTATTCATCTTCATGTCTTTGGTATCTATCTCTCAGTGTGATAAGTAGTAATATTAACATCAGTCGTGCTTCTGATAGTAGTAGTAGTAAGGGAAATGGTTAACATGACCAAGTGCTGACTATGTATTAAGTATTGTTCTAAGGGCTTCACATGTTTTAATCCATTTAATCTCACAACAACCCTATGAAAGGTACTCGTTATCCCTATTTTCAGTTGGGTATGTAGAAGAGAAGTAAGATCACACAGATAATAAATGGTGAGGCTGAGATTCCAGTCCATAGCCCCAAACACTGACAGTCCGATTTTAAATCTCTGTGTCATACTTTCTATAGCCATTGCAATGAACGTGTGTTGAATGAATGGATAAATCAGTATATATTAAATGGTACCCTCTCTTAATTTGATTGGAGTCTTATATAATTTGTGTTCTGCCTGTCTCCATTTAACACACACATATGCCCACTCATAGATTTGCTAGTCCTCTAGTAGATGATATCTTTCTAAAGTTTTTCTTCTCCTCAGTAGATTGAGAGGAGATATTTTGAAATTTTCATTCATCTTTAACTTTTTTGAGTTTGGTAACTTACTAAGCTTAGCAATTAGAAAAATAATTTTAAATATTGATATTCATTTTTGCTTGATTATCTATAATAATAAAAGCATAAAATGCTAATTAGACTGGACAGCTGAACAACCTTCCCGACATCCTTCCAGATGAAGCCACTGCAGCGGGGGCAGAGGCAGAGGCAGTTAAGGGTGATCAGGCAGGCAGGTGAGCAGTTAGGGGCGATCAGGCAGGCAAGTGGTTGGGGTGATCAGGCAGGCAGGCAAGTGGTTAGGGGAGATCAGGCAGGCAGGCAAGCAATTAGGGGCAATCAGGCAGGCAGGCGAGCAGTTAGGAACCATCAGGTGGGCAGGCAAGTGGTGAGGGGTGATCAGGCAGGCAGGCGAGTGGTTAGGGGCGATGAGGCAGGCAGGCAGAGTGGTTAGGGGAGATGAGGCAGGCATGCAGTTAGGAGCTAGCGGTCCCGGATTGCGAGAGGGATGTCTGACTGCCAGTTTAGGCCTGATCCCCCTGGATCAGACACCCCCGAGGGGTCCTGGATTGTGAGAGGGTGCAGGCCAGGCTGACGGACCCCACCTCCACCCCCCCATGCACAAATTTTGTGCACCGGGCCTCTAGTGATTCTATAATTTAGATAAGTGAAATTTGCCAGATTCAAACCACACTTTGTTCCCAAAATGGTACTTCAATGTGTGGATTTGAAGAAATGGCCTCGGTCATTCTACAGAAGGTAAACTGTCTTTACTTTTCTGGGTCAAATCAGAGTTAGGCTTCTTGGCTTATGCTGAGTGCTCTCAATACATTTTCATTCACAAGCTTAAGGTGTCATGTCTGAGGAAACTAATGCTATACCTTCCCTTGTCATTTGGTTGAATGCTTGGTAGTAGTAACTTGTGATAAAATTACAGAATATGTCCATATTCCAAGCATATTAAAGGAAAAGATGTGATGTGCTTGATGCCAAATCATTTCTTTTCACCTGACCTTACAATAGTACTAGGGAACTATGAACTTGTTTACTTGTGAGAAATTGTTAGAACCTGGGTAACGTCGATTCATTAATTATCTGTTACCTTCTACATTGTGAGGTGTATGTGACATGACAATCTAAGGTGGTTGTGGAGAAAAAGAAGTGCTTAAAAGCTAATTCAGAGTTATTAAAGTATGTTCTGTGAATGTTCAGAGAGTAGATCAGGGCAATTAGAAAATGATCCATTGGAGAAGTGGTGGTTGACTTGGACCTTGCCACAGAGGTAGGAGTTGCAGGCATGCCTTTGAGAGGGCGTATATTCCTGTTGGAAGGAATAGCTTAGAGATGGAAAGCACAGGTTGGATAAAGGAAAGTGGCAAATAGTTTGGTGGGCTATAAGAAATATTTCAAAAAAGAAGGGATATGACAAAGCCTCCCATAATCTGCATCCACCTCTCCTCCCACTCTCTGCCCCCTCCCAAACCTCTCCAAATAAAGCATACAGTGCAGCTAAAAAGAGTACTACCTATACAAATGTAGCTGTAAGACAACTATCCCAGGCCTCTCTGTCTCCCAGTCAGATTGCCACCTAGGAAGTATTCCTGTATTGATGAGTCACTCATATTCATCCAGAGACTTACTGGGTGGAGGGCATCCCATTCAAACAACCATTTTGAGACTATTTCCAGCTATAGAGCAAATCCTTCTAGGCATCACTTCTCAGTAAACATCAGCTGTTTGCCATAAAGGAATGAAGCACAGGTATGAATTATAGGTGTGTGTGCAGTTATCATTGACTTTAATTCAGAAGAGTACCTCGTGTTGATCTCAGTGCCTATTGCATAATAGGTGCTCAGTAAATTTTTTCCTGCTTTTCTCACTTCTATTCAGTTTATTGTTAATTCTTTCAACTTTCTCATTTATTTTTCTTTATTCTCTTGTAAAGGAGAGATTTAAGGAAGCTGAGGAAATGTACCAGGCTGGAATAAAGAACTGTCCAGATAGCTCAGACTTACACAACAACTATGGAGTTTTCTTAGTTGATACTGGTAAGTGAAATTAGAGAGAATCTGTTCTTTTGAGATTAGATAATGCTCTCGAGCAAAATGGCAACCACCCAAATAATGCCTCTGAAGTACAATTCACTGGGCTTGGCAGGATGCTAACACCACTGACAGTCACAGTGTGCCATGGAGCTGTCATTTATCTAAATCTTCAGGCTCAGTTCAGTAAAAGTGCCCAGTTCTTATAATCATATCTCTAGGGAAACTCCCCAGGAGACAGGAAGTAGTCTTGATGATTTAATGGCTCTTCTTTGAGTACCATTTATACAAGTTTATAAATCTATGATAATGAAATGTTCCTCTACAATGATGCACAACCTGCTCTGAATCTCGTTACTGGCAGATGGTAAATACTTTTCTGCAACTGATTTTTTTTAAAAGCCTCCAGAGTTTCTTTATTGTTTCCCATGTGGTATACATTACAGAAACTGTATTATTGTAATTGATAAAGTATTCTTATATGACCGTGCTATGTAAAACACACTTACTCCATCCTATTTAATGCAAAACTTCACAGAGCAGGGATTCTGTTTTCTTTATGACTTGTGCTCCATATACTGTTGGCATGCTATGAACACTATAAAAGATTTTAAAAAGACATTTGAATTTAATGCAAAAGTACTACTTTGTTCCCATTAACTATTATACTACCTGCTACCGGCCCTGCAGTAAAATTTAATTTTAATCATTTTGTCAGTGTGAAATAATCTAAAGGATTTTGTTTTGGAGGATGTTGGAAGTCCTTCTGTTTTAGAGAACATAAATTTACATTGTGATACACTTAGAAACTGCCCGTATTTTTACATGTAAAATGGTTTTGTAGTGCCACCTGCTGGTTCATTAGCAACATAATAATAAAGCCCATAACACAAACATGTAAGCACCAGAAGAGACCCCTAGGCCTGATCTAGTCCTCTTCCTTCTACTTCAACAAAAAACCCGACCCCAATAAACACCACTGAACCCCAATAAACTGTACGTTTCCACCACTTTCTCTGTGTGTTTTTATACTGGTGCAATTCTCCCCATCACCAGTAATCTGGCACTCCTACCTAAACTTGCATTCAAAAAAGGTGGGTTTCTCTTGAGAAGATGCCTGTGCGGGTCATAACGTCCCACTCCATCTAAACGTTAGACTCTTCTACCGCTCAATTACTTAGACATACTCTCACAGGAAGCTTCTGTGGAGAACCTTATCAGACTAGAGAGACTTGATTCTAGTTCTGGCCTTTACCCTCACTTGCCCTGGGATCCCTGTCAAGTCTCTTAATGTCTTTGCACTTTAGTGTCTGTATCTGTAAGCAATAATTTTGTTTACCCTAAAATAGGTCCTAAGTCCTAAGAGACAGCTAAGCGGTATCAATAGGCAGCTAAATAGCATCAAAAATACCTGCAATGATCATATGAGATCACTTAATTAAAGTGTTTTAAAATGTACAATATATTGGACAAATGCAAGGTGGCATTGTTTTTTAAAATTAATGACTTTTAAAAATATGTGGTTAAAAATATTTTTAGGTACAGCTAATACATGCTAATTTGTTTATTTACTTTTAATTTATCTTTATTGTTGAAAGTATTACAGATGTCCCCTTTTTCCTCCGATTGCCCCCCTCTAACCCACTCCTACTCCCTCCCCCAGCCTTCACCGCACTATTGTCTGTGTCCATGGATTATGCATATAAGAATATGTTTTTGGTTAATCTCTTCCTGCAATACATGCTTATTTAAAGCAGTGTCTCAGGTGTGATGCTGTAGTATAGTAATTGAGACAGACCCTTAGAAATTACTTCAAGACAGTTTTCTTTCTATAATAGCCAATTCCATGTTTTTGCATGATGAGTAGCAACACATCTTTATAAATAACAACCACTGATAATCTCAAGACATCATATTAGCTAGGGTAATGGCCAGAAAACACTTTGACTAAAATTAATAATATATAATATATATATTAAAAAAAACGGGTTTTAGTTTCTGTTAGGGTCGCCGAAGAAAGAATGCATGAGGCCAAAAGGGGTAAAGAATTATGAATTATAGGTTTATTGTTATATCTGCTAGCAGAAGGGCTGAAGCCAAAACTGCGTCAGCTGGGTAGAGTGGGGGGTGGGTATTTATGTCTCTTGTAAGGGTCAGTCAGAGTAACCGGTGGGACCAGGTGCAGGTGGGGGCCAGGTGTAGGTGGTCCCTAGAAACTGGGTGAGGCTGTTTGCTGGACACCAAACGCCGTTAATCATGAAACCTACAATGAGAATAACAGGAAAATCACTGGGAGGGGCGAGAGCCCCAAGCAGAGCATAATGGAGTGCAAGAATGTGCCTAACCATTTCTATTGCTTTTTTATTGTTAATTTCTCTGGAAATGGGAATGAATAGTTAAATGGCTCGAAGTTAGGCAGTGGCAAGAAGAAGCCCGAAAGCACAGTAATTCACACGCTGAATAATTGATGGCGTGGCTCTGTAAGAAGAATGATGTACATCAGAAGAGAAATGAAAGCCCTCGTGTATTTTATAATTAAGGCGTGTTCTGCTCTTACTCACGCACCTCTGGTTATAGGCTCTCCCGAGAAGGCAGTGGCCCATTACCAACAGGCCATCAAACTTAGCCCGAGTCATGACGTGGCCATGGTGAACCTGGGGAGGCTCTACAGGTCTCTGGGAGACAACAGCATGGCTGAAGAGTGGTACAAACGGTAAACGTCTTTCCTTTCACTTTGTAAGTCGCCCAAAGACCTCTGCAATTGCCCATCAACTTAAAAAATGTTTTTAATTTTTTTAAGTACAGTTGACATATTAGTTTTAGGTGATTCTCCATTTATATACCTTACGATGTGATCACCACGATAAAGCTAGTAACCACCTGTCCCTGTACTGTTATATTATTGACCACAGCATCAGATTTTTAATTCATTGGGACAGGTATATTATCAGAATGCTAACAAATTTTGCCAGTGCAGGCAATACAGATTCTTACCGCCAAAGAGAACAATGCAACACTGTCAGGGATATCCCAGTTAATGACTTTCTTGCCTGCTGGTTAGAACATGGTGCTAACCAAGGTTGGAATTTAATTCCCACTGTTTTCTGAAGCGATGTACTGCAACCCAAAGCACCAATAGCAGTTTCAAAAGTGGATATAAATGAAATATTATGCATACATCACAACAAGTCTATCACCCTTGCTGGAATAGACCTTGGGGGCTCAGTTTCCACCCTGTTAGGCCACTAGAGATGTTCATATAGTCAGAGAATGGCACTGTGATATTGTTTAAACATGCTTCTTGATATAAAAACAAAGATCATAGTGGCACAAAATCTCAAACCTGGACAGCCATCCCTAAGTTTTGACCTTCGGAAATGTACCTACCAGAAGAAAAGTGTTAATCCGCCTTTCTTAAAACTCAGCGCCCTGAAGGTGGCACGCAAAGCGGAGACCCTGTCGCCTTTGGGAGCACTATTCTACAACACAGGCCGTTATGAAGAGGCCTTGCAGATTTACCGGGAAGCTGCGGCACTTCAGCCTTCTCACCGGGAACTCCGCCTGGCCCTGGTGAGTACGTGGGCTAAGCACATGAAGCTGGGAACAGACGCAGAGCATGCAGCTGAGGGAGCTGTGGTCAGCAGGCCTCAGAACGGGAACCGGAATTGCTATAATATATCCATGTTATAAATATTCATTTAACCAATGTTAGAGCCATTTATACAAGGCCTGGATGCTAAAAATACTTTTAAATTTTTGTTTGGAAATAATTTTAAACTTGCAAAACTTTGCAAGAATATTAAATAACTCCCGTATCCTCTTTCAACCAAATTGGTCAGTTTTCAGCATTTTTATGCATTTGTTTACCACCTTCTCATGTATGTATGTATGTGTGTATGACATGTATGTATACATATGCATATTTATGCAAGTATTATGTGCATATACACATTATTAATAAATGTCATTTCTTCCTGAACCACGTGAGAATTATAGGTCTCATTCCTTTGATTTCTAAATAATCAGCATATAGTTCCTAAGAATAAGGACATTCTCTAACATAACCACAGTATGGTTTTCAAAGTCAGGGAAATTAACAATAACAATGTTTTTTATTTCAATCTTGGATCAATACTTCTTTTCCTTAGATTTGCAGTACATGAAACTTATCTTGTTACAAACACAGGAAATCATTTCTCTTTTGACATATTTAGTCAACTTTTAAAAAAGGTACAAGTCATTTCATTGAATATTTTTAATGTTCCCGCCATTCACATGGAAATGCATGCACATACATAAATAACAGGCAACAAAAGTTAAAGCCTCGATGCTGTGGCGATTTGTCCCTCTCTGTGTGTCACAAACAGATGCTCAGCACTTTTGTCTGGGGTGTTTCCCAATGCCTCCGTTCAAGGATGCTTTATTTGATGAGGTAATAATGAAATGTCTCTAAAGCAAGGTCAGTGTGGTTTTGCAGGCTCAGGTTTTGGCCATGATGGGTCAGACGAAAGAAGCTGAAAAGATGACCAATCACATTGTATCAGAGGACACTGGATGCCTTGAATGCTATCGCCTGCTGTCAGCAATCTACAGCAAGCAGGAGCAGCACGACAAGGTACAGAGGACACTGGAGTTTCTTGGATTCGTGGGTAGAAAATGGGGAGCCCCTAAATGGGCTCCAGGCTGCACGGTAACAAGACTGAGCTGTCTTGAATATCATCACTTGGCATATCCTATCTCATGGGTGCTTTTCACAGATACCCCTTTAACTCTTAAGATATCCCCTGACATAATATGGGCTTAGCTCACTCTTAGTCTGAAGAGCTTTATGTGGTATTATCTCAGTTTGTTTTCAGCTGACTCTAGAAAAGATGAAGACTAACATTTGTATACTTTATCATTTTCCATTTTCTTTAAATATTTTTTATACAATCCTTACAACAAGCCTGTAAGGCAGGTCATTAACCCTGTGTTGCAACTGCTATTGTTTCTCTCCATTTTAAAGGTTACATAACCAGTAAACTCATGAACTAATTCAACAAAATACTGCTTGAATACCTACTATATGTCAAACACTGTAGTAGATACCAGGAATAAAGTGGTATGACCAAAATAAAATCATCACCCTTGTCCTCAAGGAATTTACAGTAGACAGGAGTTTACAGGAGACAGAGATTGGACAGGTAATCACAAAATCAATGTAGTAGAATTATAGCTGTGCTCAGCGATGTTATGAAGAATGACATGGTCCCTAACAAGAATATAATCAGGGGACCTGAGTGGTATTGGAGGTCAGGTTCCCTGCAGAGTCATGTGAAGGTGAGTGCTGAGTGATGAATAGGAATTATTAGGCAAAAGGCAGGCAGTGAAGAGCATTCCAGGAAAAACAGCACATGCAAAGGCCCTGTGGTAACAGCAATTAGCCTGTCTGAGAGATGGGCGTGAGGGAGCAGGGTGCAGTGTAACATATGGCTGCAGAGTATGTTGGGGACTAGACCTCAAGGCTTGGAACCAGGACAGAAGTCTTGTTCCTTATCCTGGGAGAAGCCTTGGGGTTTTAAGCAGAAAAGCAACACCATCAGGTGTGTGCTTCGAAGAGATCTCTGGCTGCGTGGGCTGGAGCAGTGCATGGTGAGGGCAGAGTGAGCACCAGGCACCCAAGCAGAGGCTATGGGAGGGTCCAGATGGGCACACAGTCAGGGAATTATTTTGTTTTCTTTCAACTAGATCATATAACCTCCCTGTAAAGTGATTCAGGGACATTTCATTGTCACTGATATAAATGGAAACCTGGAGCATAAGGAAGTTACTTCATCAGAGCTAAATTCTTATTGAGAACATTAAAGAGAATGAAGAATTGATTGTCACTCACCACCCCCGCTAGTTCATAAGAACAAAAAGTAGCCCTAGCCAGTTTGGCTCAGTGGATAGAATGTCAGCCTGCACACTGAAGGGTCCAGGGTTTGATTCTGGTTAGGGGCACATGCCGGGGTTGTGGGCTCCATCCCCAGTGGGGGTGTGCAGGAGGCAGCCAATCCATGATTCCCATCATTGATGTTTTTCTTTCTCTCTCTCTCCCTTCCTCTCTGAAATCAATAAAAAAAATTTAATAAAAAAATAGAAAGAGGACCTGGAAAAATATTTTTAAAAAAGAACAAAAAAGTATAAATTTTATCATCTAAATTTGTTTTCCTTTATTCTAATCTACATTTATTCTGTTTTAATTTCCAACCCATACAGGCACTTGACACTATAGACAAGGCTCTCCAGCTGAAACCCAAGGACCCAAAGGTCATTTCTGAACTTTTTTTCACAAAAGGAAATCAACTAAGAGAGCAGAACCTTCTGGACAAAGCTTTTGAGGTACATACACTTAGTCAAATTATGTTATTAAATTCATGAATTGAAATTTAATACTTCCTGAATCTAAGATCATTGGCATGTTTGTGAAGTTTCTGATTAATCAACTTGACATTAAAAGTTTATTTTTTATAATTGAGCTTCTAGTTTTTGATTATTCAGAATTCTGTGATAACTCTGCATTATTTCCTGAATTACCATCTTTAACTTGTTGTTTGACGCATTCTATGTCTTGCCCTCATGTCAGCTTCTCTTTCTCTCTCTCTTTCTCTCTCTGTCTCTCTCTCTGTCCTCTGTCTCCCTTTCTCTGTTTGTATTCAATCCCATCTCTTCCAGCTGATCTAGTGCCCGACTAGCATTGGGCCTACCCACATGGCCCTGTACCCCCTCTCCTCCCCTCGCTGATCCCCACTCATCCACCAGCACAGCCTGGGTCGTCCTCCCCGGGAGGCTCTCTGGACCATCCTTTCTCCTAGTGACCGTGATGCCACCGAATGCTGAAAACACTTATGTCTCCACCAGTCATTTGAGCAGGCCATGTATTAAGTTGTAGTATTGGATCCTTTCTTGCTCCCCTCCCTGGCCCCTGTGTGCGCTGTGTGCATGCATTTTGACTCCCTAGTTAGGCTGCACCGGTGTGCAAAGGGTCTGATTCCTTCTGTGTTCTAAATACAGTATGACGCATCTTACCGGTATTCACTATGTACAGCTTTGGAATACCACCGATGCCCAACTTGAAATAAAAAAGACATTTACAAATATGAGTAGAAATGTTACAGATACCAGACATCTCCCTTGTAACTGGTAAAGCCACAATTTGGAATTAATGTAGTAAAAATATGACACTAAATATATCATGGGAAATAAAATCTCAGATGATGTAATTTTTTTCTTTAAGTAAACTGTGGGTGGCTTTTAAAATATGATTGAAAAGCACTTGTGAAGATAATTGGGGGAAAATTAGACCCTTCAAACAGTAATGGTGGCACATTTCAGAACCTTGCATTTTCTCTTGCTTTATGCATGTTTTCTACACCATTGTTCTTAAGTTATTTGCAACTACTAGGACAGCTTAATGATTAAATAATTAGTAATTTAATTATGAATATTTACATGGGGTCTGTATCTTATATATTGTATGGAAAACAAAAGTATCGTCTAGTTGCTTGACCAGTGGATCAAATACTCGTCATAGAGTAGCTGGATTTCTGAAAACTAAGAGTACAGCCATTCGTTATTAGTAACAGCTAAAATGTGATAGCACTTTCATGTATGATTCACATGTACTTAGTAATTTAATATTCACAACAAGCATATAAGAAAGTCATGGTCATTGTCTTTTTTTACAGTTGGGAAAAAAAACTGAGAATCAGAGGTTATGACCTTGCTCAAGGTCACACAGAGGATGAGAAATGGGTCCAGGATTTGAATCTATACCCCATCTATACTACACCCTATCTCTGTTGATAAAAATTAAGACATATTCTTCAAGTCTTTAAAGCAGATTTTTAACAGTATATAGTTTCTTAACAGATTCTCATCACTTTATGGATCTGGTCAGTTGCCTTCTTGCTAATGAAAATAGCAAGGAGTATTAAACTACACACACACACACACACACAGAGAGATACCTAGCTTTGTAATTAAACACTTCATAAAGGCAACACTCATAACATTTAGTTATATTTAAGGTGACTACTCTTAAAATCAAGACTCAGTGGTGAGCTTGCCTTTGATGCAAAACAGCAAACAAAATATTAAAAATATACCTCACAAATATAAATCAATAGGATACAGGTAATTTAGGCACAAAAAAAAGTATTCGAGGGACAAGTAATTCTCTTCAAAGATTGAAGAACTTTCATATGGAAGAGAAAGAAAAGAAAGGTTTTTTAATGATTAAAACTATCCCCTAGGAAAATAGAAATCCTTAAAGGAGTAATGAGCATCCTGCAAGATTTCAAGCATAGACCAAATAACCAGATCAGTGATCTTGTAGGGTTAAGCTGTTTAGGAAACTAAGATCATATATATATATGATCTTACAAACTCCATTTATAGTGAAAAAGGCCAAAAAGCACCAAGTTCTTGCAGGTCAAGGCCAAGGGGAAATGATTCACTATAATAGAAATCCCCCGGATTTCCTGCAGGCGTCTCATTCTCAAGTCTAAACATTAGCTCTGCAAGGAAATTACACATTTCCGTTTCCTCTACTTTAGACTCATCAGCGTTAAAAATTAATAGAAATAAATGGAACCCCTGTGAACCAGAAGTGGTTGTTCATTTTCTTAACCATTTAGATTGTCACATACAAAGAAAGTAGTTTTCACAGTTATGTATTGGTAAAGGTGGATTCTTTTTGATTCCCAACCTGAAGATATTTCTTATATATTTAGAGCTATAAAGCCGCTGTGGAACTAAATCCAGATCAAGCACAGGCCTGGATGAACATGGGTGGAATCCAGCACATCAAGGTAGGAGAAGAATACACTTCCGGGTGAACCAGCTTTTCCATGATGTTTTCTCTTTCTGTCTTTCTTCTCTCATAATAGATTGAGGAACTATTCCCAATTTACTCCTCGAATTATTTAAATACCCCAAACATAATTGTTTAAAAGTAAAATTAGCAAAGTTTATGCTCACTTTGTATCCTAGATAGTCAATATCAGGAAGCCATTTAAAGAATAAATCTATATAAATTAGATTCCATGATTTTGCTTATCACAAAAAAAGTCATATGCACTTGAGAGGTATCCTGATAGCAGGTAAAATCTGCACGTGTGAATTAACAGCCTTGTTGGACTTTAGTGTAGTTTATTTTCCTGCAGTTTCACTCGCTGTCTAGAGCAAGTGTTACTTTAAATATTACGTTACTATTTCTTATACCTAATGTATCTTTTATTCTCTAACCTACTAAAAAACCAGGTTGCTTGTTTGTGGTTGCTTTGTTTTGTGAATTGTTGAAAATGACCCTTTGGGAGATTATATCTATAACTAATAAGATCAGAGATTCATTCACTCGCCCATTCATTTGAGCGGCATGTATAAAGTATCCTTTGTGCCAAGTACTCTTCCAGTCACTAGGAATACAACAATGAACAAATAAAACAAAAAGTCCTGTCCTCTTAGAGTGAACATTCCAGAAGGGGGAATTAGTCAATAAGTAAATAAATACATATTTACACACATAAAATGTATCAGTTGGTAATAAGTGCTATGGAGAAAAAGGATAGAAAAAAGATGGGAATGTCAGGGGGTAAGGGCTCAAATTTTGAATTATAGTGGTTAGGGAAGGCCTCAGTTAAAAAAGCAATAGTTGAGCCGAAACCGGTTTGGCTCGGTGGATAGAGCGTCGGCCTGCGGACTGAAAGGTCCCAGGTTCGATTGCGGTCAAGGGCATGTACCTGGGTTGCGGGCATATCCCCAGTGGGAGATGTGCATGAGGCAGCTGATCGATGTTTCTCTCTCATCGATGTTTCTAACTCTCTATCTCTCTCCCTTCCTCTCTGTAAAAAATCAATAAAATATATTAAAAAAAAAAAAGCAATAGTTGAGCAGAGACCTGAAGAGTGGAAACCATGGTGCAAAAATAACAAATGATCATGTGCCGAGGTTCTGAGGGGCAAGTGTGCTTACTGTACTTGAGGAGGCAAGTGAGAGAAAATGGTAGACACCGGGGTCAGAGGATCTAATCATGCAGAATCTTGAAGGTGATTGTAGGGTCTTTAACTTTTATGCCAAATGAGGTAGGGTCCTCAGGGGACTTT
This sequence comes from Myotis nattereri, assembly GCF_964212035.1. Lineage (NCBI taxonomy): Eukaryota > Metazoa > Chordata > Mammalia > Chiroptera > Vespertilionidae > Myotis > Myotis nattereri. Next base: position 178,356,518 of record NC_138076.1, read on the forward strand.
GAGCAGAGAAATACCATGGGCTGACATGTTTTTAAGGATCACTCTAGTTTAGCTAACTTATTTTCAGACTTCTATCAGTTATCTGTGACTAATCTAAGAGAAGAACATTGGTGGTGAATCCAAGCATGAGCCACATAACCAGAGCTTTGATCTTAATAATGTTCTAGGTCAGTGATGGCGAACCTATGACACGCTTGTCAGAGGTGACACACAAACTCATTTTTTTGGTTGATTTTTCTTTGTTAAATGGCATTTAAGTATATAAAATAAATATCAAAAATATAAGTCTTGCCGAAACCGGTTTGGCTCAGTGGATAGAGCGTCGGCCTGCGGACTGGAAGGTCCCAGGTTCGATTCCAGTCAAGGGCATGTACCTGGGTTGCGGGCATATCCCCAGTAGGAGATGTGCAGGAGGCAGCTGATCGATGTTTCTCTCTCATCGATGTTTCTAACTCTCTATTTCTCTCCCTTCCTCTCTGTAAAAAATCAATAAAAATTTAAATATATATATATATATATATATATATATATATATATATAAGTCTTTGTTTTACTATGGTTGCAAATATCAAAAAATTTCTATATGTGACACAGCACCAGAGTTAAGTTAGGGTTTTTCAAAATGCTGACACGCCGAGCTCAAAAGGTTTGCCATCACTGTTCTAGGTTGTCTAGCAACATCTAGTTGGGAAACATAGAATGAGTTTACTTTTAAAATAGTAACATAATAATTTTAAATATTTAAATCATATATTAAGTAGTTGAATTTTCAAATAATATGCTCACTATATATTTAGATGCAGTGCACCTGCATTTAAAGCAATGGGCTTAATTATTAATTAGAAAAAAGTAAAACTATATACTGAAGAGCATTTAAAAAGTCTATAAATACAAAGAAGATAGTACATTTATTATACCTTCTTAAATTAAGAAGTGAACCCGTTATTTAAATTTCAAAGTACTGCTCCTTGAAAAGGTGTCTGGGAGTTAAAGAAGAAAATATTGAGTGTGTTTTTTAAATATAGTAAATGCGCTGATTAAAAAGTTAATATATCTTGCTGAAACCGGTTTAGCTCAGTGGATAGAGTGTCCGCCTGCGGACTGAAGGGTCCCAGGTTCGATTCCGGTCAAGGGCATGTATCTGGGTTGTGGGCACATCCCCGGTGGGGGATGTGCGGGAGGCGGCTGATCGATGTTTCTCTCTCATCGATATTTCTGACTCTCTCTCTCTCTCCCTTCCTCTTTGTAAAAAATCAATAAAATATATTTTTAAAAAAAGTTAATATATCCTGTTTTTCATTTTTTATAACATCATGTATTAGTTGGACAACATAAAGTTGCTATGTTTATATTTTTAAAATGGTCTAATATCAGTGAGTCATATCCTCCTATCTAGTAAAAGAGAAACATGGTAATTAGCGTACAACCGCTACCCTTCCCATTGGCTAATCAGGGTGATATGCAAATTAAGTGCCAGCCAAGATGGTGGCCGGCAGCCAGGCAGCTGATGCGAACAGGGAGGCTTGTTTGCTTCAGTGACGGAAGAAGCCAAGCTTCCCCACCTGCCTTGCCGGCCTCTCAGCTGCACTCTAAGCAACATTGTAACAAATATAGAAGCTAAACAAAACCCCGGGCTTCAGCCAGCAGGACCGCAACATTGTTTCAAATACAGAAGGTAAACAAAGGCCAGAAACCTGCTTTCAGCAGCGGAGGTCTCATAGCTGGAGCCGAGCCTCACAGCTAAAGCTGGCCCAGAATAAAAAAAAAAAAAAAATAAGGAAAAAAGGACAGGTTGGGAGCTTCAGTCACCCACCAGCTTGAAAATGGCCCTCAGTCCCTCACCCACGCTGGCCAGGCACCCCAGTGGGGACCCCAACCCTAAAGGGGGTGTGACCAGATGCAAACAGCCATCATTCCCTCACCCAGGCTGGCCAGGCACCCAAGCAGGACCCCCACCCTGAAGGGGGTGTGACCAGATGCAAACAGCCATCATCCCCTCACCCAGGCTGGCCAGGCACCCAAGCGGGACCCCCACCCTGATCCAGGACACCCTTCAGGGCAAACCAGCAGGCCCCCACCCATGTACCAGGCTTCTATCCTATATAGTAAAAGGGTAATATGCCTCCCAGCACCGGGATCAGCGTGACAGGGGGCAGCGACCAAACCCCCTGAGCGCCCTGCAGCTCTGTGTGTGACAGGGGGCAGGGCCACAACCTCCCTATCTGCCCTGCTCTGTTCGTGACAGAGGGAGCTCCTCAACCCCCTGATTAGCCCTGCTCTGTGCGTGACATGGGGGAGCTCCCCAACCCCCCGATTGCCCTGCGGCCCTGTGTGTGACAGGGTGCGGCGCCCCACCCCCACCCCCATCGTCCCTGCCCTGAGTGTGACAGGGGGGAACTCCCCAAACTCCTGATGGGCCCTGCTCTGTGCGTGACAGGGGGAAGCTCCCCAACCCCCTGATGGGCCCTGCTCTGTGTGTGGCAGGGTATGGAGCCCCAACCCCCCTGATGGGCCCTGCTCTGTGCGTGGCAGGGTATGGAGCCCCAACCCCCTGATCGGCCCTGCTCTGTGCGTGACAGGGGGTGGTGCCGCAACCTCCCTATCGACCCTGCCTTGAGTGTGACAGGGGGCGGTGCCCCAACCCCCCAATCGGCCCTACCCTGAGCGTGACTGAGGGTGGCATCGCAACCTCCCAATCCACCCTGCTCTGTGCATGACAGGGGGCGGCGCCCCAACTCCCCAATTGGCCCTGCTCTGAGGCCGACCAGGGGCTGCACCTAGGGATTGGGCCTGCCCTCTGCCACCCCGGAGCAGGCCTAAGCCAGCAGGTCATTATCTCCCAAGGGGTCTCAGACTGCGAGAGGGCACAGGCCGGACTGAGAGACCCCCTCTCCCCCCCCCCCGCCCCGAGTGCACAAATTTTTGTGCACCGGGCCTCTAGTCCTATATAATAAAAGACTAATATGCAAATCAACTGAACAGGGAAACAACCGGTTGCTATGAGTGCACTGACCACCAGGGGGCAGATGCTCAACAAAGCAGCTGCCCCCTGGTGGTCAGTGTGCTCCCACAGGGGGAGCACCACTCAGCCAGAAGCCAGGCTCATGGCTAGCTAGCCTAGTGGTGGTGGTGGCAATGCTAAGGACCCCTTGGGGGATGTCCGACTGCGAGAGGGCGCAGGCCCGGCTGAGGGAGAAAGCTGGTGATCAGACAAGGCGATGCCAGGGCACCAGGCTGAGACCTACCTTTAGAGAAACACCTTTGAAGACAATTTCAAAATCAACTGCAGTAGAAACATACTTTGAGGCCACTTGAAGACCCACAAGTTCAGTTGTTTGCATGTGTGTGCTAAGCTTAATAAGTGGCAGAAGACACTTGGAAGATAAATGTTTGAGTTGAAGAAAATAATTTAATGTAGTAAGTCCAGGTTCTCATTTGTTTGGAATTCTTTTTAGCCTCTTATCAGCATCAGTGTTAATAATCAGAAATATCTTCATTGTGTGCATGCCAGACCCAGGATTCCCAATGTACAATTTCCTGTGCAGTCATTTCCACCCTCCTTTTCACAGATATGACAAGTGAATGCCGTAAGAAACAGACAGTGTTTACACAGAGCCTGGAGAGTCATTGAATTATAAAATAATGATGGTATCAGAATGACTGCTCACTGAAGCTCTTGACACATATTAACTCATTTGGAAGATGGATAAGCATCCAATAAATATTAGTTGCTATTGTTTACATAGAGAATACTTTCATGCCAAGAGAATACTACTTTAAATTGTGATGGAAATTTAGAGAGAGACCGATTTTTCATCCACACTGAGCTATAACTGAATTAAATAGACCAAATACATATTTTTTGGAATGGAAAGATTTCTAACAGTCTTAGAACATATTTAGTAGCAGAAAGGGGGCTGGAAAAGGTTAATACTTGTGACTAATTCACCAGGCACCATCTGGAACCAGGTATGCATGGTTGCCAGTTAGATGGGGCCAACAGAGAACAGAGTCAGGTGTCTCCAGCAGGTCAGGAATGACATACCTGCTCTCCTCCTTTAAAAGTATCCAGCAGGTACATATTGTCACACACCTAGAATATTAGATAAATGTGATTCCATGTACTTACCAGTTCTTTTCATTTTATAAAAATCTTACATTTGCGTCAAAGGCTGTATTAGCAAAGGGCTGTATTGGTTGCTTTTTTGTTGTTTGTTAGTTTAATTTGAAGATTAAAATAACTCCTACCACTAAGGAGGCATTATAGATTTCTAAACTATTTACTTTTGTATTATTACTCTAGAAGTTTCAAAATCATTTCCCCACACATGCGCGTCTCTCTCTCAACACAGGAGCTGCCCCCTGGTGGTCAGTGTGCTCCCACTGTTGTTTTCTCTCTCTCTCTCTCTCTCTCTCTCTCTCTCTCTCTCTCTCTCTCTCTCTCTCTCCTCTCCCTCCCTCCCTCTTTCCTGCCATGGCTCCATTTGATTACAGAGGAATAGTGCTAACCCTATGAAATGCCAGCCTCATACCCTGCATTAGTAGAACTGAAAATCTGTTTTCTGCCATTTGACCTGTGGTGTAAGTTCTATCCTTCACAGTCTCCAGCTGGATTGGTACTTAAAACAAATGGATTCTCCAAAAGCACCAGCAGATAAGGATACAGTTACCCATGCAGACAGGTTGCCTTAGTGGGGACATTCATGTTCAACTGGGCGAAGGGCTGTTTCCTAGTCTCCCCATCCTCCTACAGAACGTTCTGGAGGATCAGATTATTCTCTTTCTTTTTCTCAACAGGGAAACTATGTGTCTGCAAGAGCTTATTACGAGCGAGCCTTACTGCTGGTTCCAGACAGCAAACTGCTGCAGGAGAATCTGGCCAAATTGGATCGCCTAGAAAAGCGATTACAAGAAGTTCGAGAAAAGGATCAACCATAGCAGCATTGGATGTCATCTGGAGGGATGGTTGCTGGTGCCTCTGGAGGAGGAAGAAGTGATGGAGGCCTTGCTGTCACATCAGCAGGACAAACAACGGAGCTTTCCTCTCACTCCCAGTCCAGGGGGCACATTTGGAGACACTCGCTGGTAACCGTGTGCTGTGGGACTTGCATCTTCATGAAAAAAAAAGATTAAAAAAGAGCAAGCAAGAGCAAGGAGGCCGGAGAGGGAAGGAATACAACAGCATTTTACAGATTTTCGTTGTTGTTGTTGCTTTAACTCCAAATTTCCCTCCATATATTTCTCTGCTTTTGCAACCCAGAGATCTGGTTCTCTCTCTTAGTTTAAGCTTTTATGTCCCAGTAATACAGAAATTAGAAATGCCATGAAGTCAGATCTTTGCTTCTTAATGGGATATTTCAAAGAGGATAATTCCTCTGAGATAAGCCATTTGGGAAATTCTACCAAGAGGTGGCTCATTTAATTCTCCAGAACCAAAAAGGAGTATCTAATAATTTTTTGTAGAACCTTCCAGAATATGTGGAGAAAGGGGCTGTTGTTAAGTGAACTTGTTCTAATATTCCCCTAAAGATATTGCTAGAGTCCTACGGAATAGTAAATTAAATTCCACTCTGATGAAAGTTTTTCCCATCGCCTTATATAAAAAAGGAAGCTTCTGGAATTATGTATGGATATTCTTACCCCTAGGGGAAAGTCAAGAATCTTGGTCCTCCTAATTCTTTATGGAAAATTTAAAATTTATTACAAGTAGAGTAGTAGTTCTGCTCTAAGATTTCAAAAGTACTTTTAAAATCATAAATGTTCCTGCCTCCACATATATTATTATTTTGGTGAAGAAAAAAATAGTATATTCTACATGAGAATTATTAAAGATGTTAACTGAGAGAAATGTTCTACTTTATTATTTTAACATTTAGACATCATGAGATTCATTATTTTTTGAAAAATATATTTAACCACCTAGGAATCTTTACAGTATATCACAGAAATCTTCATAGACTATGGACTAAATAGAAAGAGAGCTTTATTATTTTGTCTTCCTAGGCTCAATGAGAATTCTGTGCTTAGAATGTGAGTGATGTAAACCCAGAATTCTTGGTTCTGTATTTGTAATTTTGGAGAATTCATAGAGAATGCTCAAAAAAATCTAGGAAAAAATTCTAAATTTATAATTTAAAAAATATATATTTATACTTTAAAATAAGGAAGGCAAAGTTGAACTTATCAATTGACATTTGTTTTTTAGTGTTATTTATTTCATAACTTATAAAATATTTAATATATGTACACACACAGGTTTTTTTTCATTGTACATAGTTGTTTTAATAACAGCTTTTAAAACTGACCATACAAGCATTATAAATCTAAATTGCAAAGCAGTTAAGTTTTAACAGCGCCTCAAAAAAGTTGCATTGATTATTCACTTGCTAAAGTTAACGAAATTGGGGCTCAGCCTCTTCAGGGTTTGGGGTAGTAGGATATTTGGTTCATATTTTGAAATTGGAATACCTGATTTTAATTTGGTCATCGTCATAAAAAATTAAACAAAACCTCTGAGCAGTGCTATTCATGATGCTGAGCCAGGTTCCAATGAGATACAGTAATTTGAAGGCACACATATTTCCCATGTTTAGGCCAGGTATGGTAAAAAAAAAAAAAAGAAAAGAAAAAAGAAAAAAAAAAAGAAAAGAAAAAACCTCTTCTGCTCCTTTTCACCCCAGTATCAGAGAGCAGTGCCCCTGTAAGTTTTTTTTGGCGGGGGTCAGGAGGGAGAGGGAAGGTCTAGATAAAGGGGGAAAAAACTTCTTTAGAAAGTGATGGTACAAGGAATATTTTAAATGCAAAGGATTACAGAAATTGCATTAGCATATATTTGTGTACATCAATAATCCAATAATTTTTATATTACCATTCTGATCTTCTGTTTTTAATACTCTTTTAATGTTGTATATCAAAAAATTTTCCAAAATTTTATTTATTTTTATTCCTCTCCTAAAAATATATTTCTATAGTCTTAAGGCCAAGAAAGGTTCCATAGTACATTTGAAAAATATACTATTATTATACCTACCCCTATAATTAATAATATGAAGCTCTACCTAAAACTAATATCTAGGGCTTTGATCACAACTTTTTAGAATGATCTGTAACCAAAACTCACACCTAGAAAGTTAATGGGAAAGTCTGAGCCCCAAATTTTGAAAAGCAATTATGCCTTACTTGCTGAAGTGCTGCGAAAGCTATGAGAGTACATTTGTTGGATTAATTGAAATAGCAATTATAGCCTAAAGGTCTCGGGAGGCGGGGGGGGGTGGGGGGGGTTAGGGGTGGGGAGAGGAACGGGGGTGGGGGGAGAAGGGTCACATGGCCTTCAGGAGACTTTTTCTGTCTTCTTTTGGGTGCTTCCCCTCCCCCAACTCCATGTCTGTTTTGTTTTTGTTTTTTCTCTCTCTCTCCCTTCCCCCCCACCCCCTTTCTCATTCTGTGTGCACATTAAAATTTAGCACTGTTACGTCAGGTATTTTGTGCTGAGTAAATACCTTCACTGAGATGTGGCCAATGAAGTAATTTTCATAGTTGAAATGGTGCCTATAAGAAAATAAATCACATTATATTTTCAAGGATATTAAGTATATTTTTAACTATTTTTGTTTGGTCCTTGTAACATGAAGTAATATGTGGAATCCATGCTTATCAAAATAAAAGCTGAGTGCCGTGGCTAGTCGTGGAGGTGCATCCAGGTTGCCCTTCAGGAAGCGTGATTGGCATGCGAGTCGATAGCCCCTCTCTGCGATGGAATTGCGGAGCCTGCTTCATGGATGTGCAGTCTACACAGTCCCTCAGGGTCCTATGCCCAGGGGCACCTCATGCTTGGTTGAATTCCCTGATTGAAATTCTTAATAATTTTAAAAAGGATTCCTGCAATTTTATTTTGTCCTAAGGCCTTAAATATGTAGCAGGTGCTGAGTAGGAGACAGTGGCTAAGGAGTTGCTTTAGTCTGGCTGAACACTTGATCCAATGATCAGAGTTTCACTTGTGTCTGTTACTCTGAGCATCATTTGCTGTTTTTCGTAGCTACATTAGAGTTCCTTGTGTACACATCTCCCCCCTCCTACTGCCAATCTGTCTAACCTGTCCATCAGTCCTACCCAGGACCCATTCTCTTTGCCTTCAGAATCTCCATAGGTGGCAGGCCTTTGACATAGGAGCCATGAGAATGGCTTTACAAAATTATTCAGGATTTTTCAAACGATTCAGTTGTTTTCAGTTTGTTAATGGCATTCATAAGACATGGTTCAGTGATGTAACATAGTTGAACTAAACCAAAGATTTAAATACCTTGGAGGAAATTAAATTTTATTTTAGAAACTCCTGATTCTATTATATAGTTAGACCACAGGTTAACAACTTCAATGGGAGTTTATGAATTTTACAAAAGAGATGTTTGTAATATTTCACAAAAGAGATGTTTATAATCTTTTGCAGTTTTAACTTTTAAATCTAGACTAAAATGAGCCAAAGAATTCTTAAGAAGGATTGATTTGTGGCACAATTGGTTGGTTGAGGTTACCATTCCCAAGATTGACAAACCTGGTGGGTTGGTGGGCTGCTTTTACACTCGTGGCAATTGAGCTATAATTTGACCTATATTTACAGAGTTCTTAATTCTAAAATGGACAGGAATTGCCTTGCCATTTACATGTACCCAGACAAGATGCTGAGTATATAAAACTCATATTTTTTTATGACTCAAAGAAGGTGTCCATGATAGAGAGTTAATGCCTAGATCCTATAATTCTCTTTCTTTGGGTTAATTATACACACTTCAGCTTTTATTAATTATTTATTAATTGTACTCATTAGAATCCATTTTAAAAAACACACAACAATTTTGCTCTGATTTGTGATAGATTTGTACCTTAGATTAATAAATCTGTAGAGTATTAATAACAATAATCAAAGGAAATATAGTTACAGGTAGTTTGTTTTCTATTTTTACCCTGATTTCCATATCACATTTACTTGGATTAAACTGTATGTTGATATTTCCCAGTAATAGCAAAACTTATCTAAGTGCCATCTTTTAGCATTTAAAAAGAGAAAAAATATATAGGGAAGTATTATAACTTTTTTATTATTCTGGACGTTTTTATGTAAAAGAACAATATGTTAAACACTTCTTCTACAATAGCACTTTTCCATTATTTTTTAGTAACCATGTAACTTAAAGAGAAGAAGTAAAATAACTGCAATCAAAGGTATGGTTTAATATCAATCAAGAAAATGGCACAATAGAATTGATGGCATTCCTATCTATCCATTGTCTTGTATAAAATGTTCCATTATTATTACCAAGGGTCCTTGCAATTAAAACCTTAGGGTATGTAACTCATAAAATTAGCACCTATCACAATATACAATCATTATTAATTTGCAAGTTTAGATCACCATTTACCCCAAACTGGAAACAGATGTCTATATCCAGAAATCCAGAAGTTTCTTCCCATTCTCAGTGGTGCCCGTGGTGAACATGTGTACCACATTTGGAAGTCTCCAATGCGCATAATGTCCTCCTGAGGTCGTCTTGCTGGTCTGTAAGGGGATGCACCAAGTCAGGAGTCCAGAGGTCTGGGTTCCTGGTCCCTCCTCTGCCACCGAGGAGCCGCCTCACTCTGGGCAGGTTACCAGTGTCTCGGTCATTGTTTCTCACACATTAAAGAACTGGTTAGTTCTAAGAAACTATCAAGCTCTATGAGTCTCCTGACACAGATTGAAAGCCCTCTACATCTGAAGACGTAACTGATAAGTGTTGCCCTTTGTTTTAAAAATGCTTAAGATAATCACCACAACAGAACACATACACACACAACGCTGAAAGTGATTGGACTGCCCAAGTGCTTTCCCATGGCAGAGAAACCTACTCTTATTTTACATCCTGGACACATAAAAATTAGTGATTTTGTTATGTTTCTGGGGGGGAAAACGATGTTTAAAAATTTCCTCCTCAGAAATTAAAATATCTGTAGAAGCCATGGCTTGCTTTTATAATGTGGCTATCATTTGACTTGCTGTAACTCAAACCAATTCCTCCTTTTTTCAGGGGAAAATGACTTGCGCCATGTTCTTTGTTCATAATGCTTTTATTTCCTACTTTGATCAGTTGTATATAAATATACATTTTGTTATGTTTGCTGTGCCAGTTAGGAATATATCTCCCATGTAAGTCTGATTATGTATACTTTGCCTAGGTCTTTCCAAAATAAAATTTATGTAAATGTCTATTTTATATAAAATATGATGAAAATAACTGTCTTGTTTCAATCTCTAAAGTGCTTCATGTTTAGTACCCATTGAAATCCATGTCACCAGTCGGTGTCTGCTTTAAAAGTGAAAAAGACCACCTTCCGTCCTTCCCTCATTTATTCATTCAGTGCATTGCATTGCTTTGTTCTGTGTGCTTTGAGTCTGCTCTCTTTCCCATACGCCACAATGACTATGTCAGTACTTACTCTTTATACATCTCCTCCCTCATTTTGCTGAGTAAATACAAGGTAGAAAACAGGAACTCTCTCAGCATCCTGCACTCCATCTACAAACTTACCTGCACCCACTACTTCCTTCCCTCCTGTTGCTGCAATGGAACAAAAGGGCCCTATTTTGCCTCTTGTAGAACTTCATTCTATTCCTGAACCTCTTTTTCATCTATAATTTGTTGTGTTTGCTGGTTCTTGTCCATGCGCTTCCATTTTATTGATTTACTAGAGGCTCAGTGCACGAATTCGTGCATGGGTGGGGTCCTTCAGCCTGGCTGGTGATTGGGGTCATCTCACCCAGCCCTGATCGGGGTTGATTGGGCCCACCGGCCGGGGGTAAGAACCACGGGAGGTTGGCTGTGGGAGCACACTGACCACCAGGGGGCAGCTCTTTTGTTGAGCATCTTCCCCCTGGTGGTCAGTACGTGTCATAGTGACTGGTCATAAGGGTCGCTTAGGCTTTTATATAGAGAGATTTTTAATTTATTATTGACAATATTACAGATATCCCCTTTTCCCCCATTGACCCCTTCTAGCCCGCACCTGTCCACCCCAACCCCAACACTCCACCCCCACTCCAGGCCTTCACCACACTATTGAGTGTGTCTATGGGCTATGCATATATGCACATAAATTCTTTAATATCTTCTCACCCACCCACTAACCCCCCTTCTAACACATACACAGGTAACCACCATCAAAATCATTTGGGGGAAAAAGCCTTTATTTCTCTTCATCTATTGCTGCTACGACATATCTTTCTGTCATTCACAGACAAACTATTTGAATGAATTTTTTTCACCCATTCTTTCTACTTCATCGTTCAAATTCCCACTGCATCATAATAGTATCTGTCCCTGCAACTAATATTCAAGTGAAATTTCTGTTTTTTAAGGTCATCAATAATCCCCTTAGTGCTGAATCTTAGGCCTTGTGGGACTTTGGAGTGTTCTAGAGTTTAGATCAGTGGTTTAGCTGGGGTAGAAAATTTTATTTTTTACATAATATATTATTTGTCCATAGTTTGCTCATTGCTCATGGGTCAGTCACCTAATGCTCCTAATTTTAGAACACTCCTTAGAGTTGGGGCTTCCATCAAGAATCTTGGAAGTCTTCCAACAGCAAATCGTTATTATTCCACCCTAATGAAGATATGTTCAAATTAAAGGCAAATTTCCCATACATCACAAGTCCAAACAAGGGTAGGTAGTGTAGTCCACTCTTCCCTTCCATGATGTCGTTCTTTTTCTAATGTTTATTTTCTAAATAAGAGAATACTTCCATTTGGGCACTTGAACATCTCCATAATCTCAACTTACACTTAAACCATCATCTTATACATTTAAACCTAAGTCTAACAACTTGACTATTGAGTATTATGCAACTTATACTGAATGGATCTTTCCCTATTTCATGGAAAACCATTATTTTGTTAGGCCTGTAAGAGACCAATCCTTTATATAGAAGAACAAGGTCTCACTTGAGGCTGTGAGTTTAGAACTTTGGAAGAAAAGGTAGCTGTGCTGTAGCAGGAAATGAGATTGTATCCAACCCCATGGGCATTTCTGGTTGGAAACAAACTGCTGAAGATCCTGCAAAGCTGTATGCACTGCATGCAGCAGAGTGTGGGGGGCAGGTCTGCGGGACTCATGAGAGCCTTAGCCATGAACTTCAACACTGTAGATAGGCACAGCACATATTCATTTTTTTTCTTCTCCCATATTGTAGTAGTTTTAATCGGACTCCCTTTTACCAAGAAGAACAAGAGGAGTTGGGTCCATTTGAAAAGTCTGAGCTTTTATTGGAGAGTATTGTGCCCTTGGGGCCAGGGACGGTTATGGTAATCTTTGTGAGCAAACCACAGTGAAAGCAAACCTCTGGGATGAAGATGATGAGGGCCATTGGTCAGGCTGCCACCATATCTGGAAATTTCCTGGCCAGTGCTCAAGTCTGGAGGTGCAGTGCTTTATTTTTACAAAAGAGCTGCTTACCTCACCAAACCCCTGTGTCCCCCAGACACCCAAGCTGGAAACCCAGGTGAAACTGTCATCCAAGGCATCCTTATTTAAAGTGACACTTGAAATAAAATGGTGCTACTCTCAAAAATAGTGCAGCCCAATAGAACCATCAGCAAAGATGGCAATGTTCTCTGCTATCCAACATGATAGCCACTAGCCATAGATGACTAGTAAGCCCTTGAAATTTAGCTAAATTTTTAAATTTAATTTTAGTTCATTTCAAGTTAAATAACCACACATGGCTAGTGTTCACCCTATTGGACAGGGCAGCTCTAGGTAGTTCAATGTAATAAGACACAAAAATCACAGGAACACTCTTTGGGATCATGAGACAAGAAGGTTGACAAGTGTGCTCCAAGTTTGTAAGCTCTTCACCAAAAGCTGCCCATTCACCTTCTGCAGTTACAGGGGTCATTGTCCCAGCTGATTGTCACCTGCCTAGTCCTATACCTGCATCCCTTCCACCTGACTATATTCTGGTTTTCTGTTCATCTGTCTACAGCCTGCTTACCACCCTGGATTTGTTTACCATCCCACCTCAAGGAGCTTTTATCTCTCTTTTACACAGAATTGAGACAACTGAGCCAAGTTAGTTGATTTATATAGAATGTCCACCTAGCCTTGCCCTAATTTTTTGATAAGATATAAGTCCATTTCAAATTCTGGCTCTATTCCTCTCCCAATCTCAAGCTAAATTGTTACAAAATAATATTTATGGGAAAAGTGCTGACATGATAGTCTTAGCAATGAATTTATTTTAACAATCTTAAATTATGGGTCATATAGTTCTGGTCCATTCCACTGAAGTTGATTGCCATCCAGAAACGTAATGACATAAATCTGATCTTTTATGTCTACTCTATTTGAAAACTTGAGTGCCAACGCCTTTAACAAGCTACTTAGAAGCAGGAGCAGTACCATAAAGTACTCATTAGGCCTTCCTGGGTCTTCCTTCTCTCAGAAGTCGGCTATCCTGTGTCTTGTATGGGTGACCAACTTCCTTGCCCAGCGTGGGACAGAATTCACCTGCGTGAATTCACCTTGATCACACACCTGTCCCTTAGGGACTTGTGCACACATTTGAGCGTCCCACCAGCCTTGTGGACACTTAGCACCTGTCTCCAGGGGCCAATGCCTGGGGCCTATGAAACCCGAGACCGCCAGAGGGCTGCAGCATCGGGATAACCAGAGGAGGTCATGCTGGGAGGTCTGGCAGCCTGGCAGGTGCCGCCCATCATCCTGTGGGCGGGAGTGAAGAGCTCTGTAGGCGGGCAGGCACCTCCAGGAGTGCAAGGACCTGTGGGGACGCAGACCAACTTCCTCCCTTGGTTTTCTCAGCCTAAGACACACGAACAGAGGAAGACAGACGAAGTCACCGCATGGGCACCATGCCGGCATTGGCTGAGCTTGGGGTGCTGCCGTTTCTCGCTGTGGGCCTCCCCTCAAATCCAGGTGAGTGGGCCCTGGTCGCCCAGGGTGCAGATGCTGGGGCAGGAGTCTGCATAATCCTCAGGCTGGAAGAGGCAAAGGGGAGGGGGACAGTGCAGGCCCAAATGTTCCCAAAGAAGCGCCTGGGCCCAGTTTCCTCTTGAAATTACTGGATTCTGGAGTTCAAGTTTGTAGGCACATCTGCTAACCCTGCTCGTGCTAAGCAGCCTCCTCCAAAGAAAAAGAGCCAAGTGGAAGTAACTTATCCCATCTAATAAAAGGCTAACATGCAAATTGTCCCCTCGGGAGTTCCACCGGGAGTTCAACTGGGAATTCCACCACTTACTATGATGTGCGCTGACCACCAGGGGGCGACACGGAACAAAGAAAGGCACTGGCCAGCAGCCAGAAGGCCTTAATCAGCCCTGATCACTGGCCAGGCCAAGGGACCCTTCCTGCGTGTGAATTTCGGACACCCAGCCTCTAGTAGCCAAATATCTGTCTTCCGGGGAGGAATATGTTGTTCTCCAGGATCATTATAGAACCTAAATTATGTAGGGCTCACCCTCCCCCAGAATCAGTCACCACAGGAAGAGCTGGTGCATCCTGCCCCAGGTGTTTTCTTGTTAAGGCAGTTCAGGCTGCAAAGGGGCAAGGGATGCCTGAGGCAAGTTCTTGTCAACACAACCTGAGTGGGGGCTGGTCTCGAGAATATTTTGAGAAAAGAACAGGGACAGCATGCAGCTGAGTGATGTCAGAACATCTGTGCCAAGCCAGGAAAATCTGAATGTGAAATCTTGATAGAGTGAGCTTTTACATAAGGTGTTCTGTGTGCGTGTGTGCACACATATGCTCTCCCTCACAGGACTGAAGTGTGGGATTCAAGCAGCTGATCTGAAAAGTACAGAAACTGCCTTAGAATCTGAGTTGTTCTCTGAAGTTACTAGTTAGAGAAATTCAACAGCTGGTAGACATCCATGCCAGGTCAGTATAACAAAGGCACTGCTTTCTTAATGAGAAAATGGTAACTTGAGAACCAAGATGGCGGCATAGGTTAATGCCGGAGTTTGCTGCTTTGAACAACTACTTCAAAAGTGAAACTAAAAGACGGAACGGACATCACCCAAAACCACTGGAACGCTGGCTGAATGGAAGTCCTACAACTAGGAGGAAAGAGAAACGCATACGGACACTCAGAGGAGGCGCAGCGCTGAAGTCAAATTCTGAGGTGCGGAGTGCACGGAGCGGGCTGGCGGTGGAGGGCACGGTTGGCGTTTTCAATCGGAGGGAGTCGCAGACTCTGAGCTCCAGATCCGGGCGAGTCTTTAGGGACCCAGACTCAAACGGGAGAAGCGGGACTGCCTGGTTTCGGTCAGAGCGAGTGCAGCTTTCTCTCCGAGCTTTGCAGCGGGTGCTGGGACTCAGAGAGGCAGAGCCCCTGGGGACAGGACTGAGAGCCGCCATAACTGCTCTCTCCAGCCCACCCTGTTGATCCTGTGCGACCTGCCCCGCCCAAGCCCTGCACAGAGGCATTTGCCGGATAGCCTCAGGCAAACGCCAGATTAGCATCTCCCTAGAGGACAGAAGTTCTCTCACTGCTGACACAGCTGATTCTCATAGCCACTTGGCCTGGAGGTCAAACCCTCCCTGGAATTAGCTACAACAATCAAGATTTAACTATAAAACCACGAACAAAGACCACTAGGGGGTGCACCAAGGAAGCATAACAAAATGCGGAGACAAAGAAACAGGACAAAATTGTAAATGGAAGATCTAGAGTTCAGAACCACACTTTTAAGGTCTCTCAAGAACTGTTTAGAAGCCGCCGATAAACTTAATGAGATCTACAAGAAAACTAATGAAACCCTCGATGTTATATTGGGGAACCAACTAGAAATTAAGCATACACTGACTGAAATAAAGAATATTATACAGACTCCCGACAGCAGAACAGAGGAGCACAAGAATCAAGTCAATGATTTGAAATGCGAGGAAGCAAAAAACACCCAACCGGAAAAGCAAAATGAAAAAAGAATCCAAAAATGCGAGGATAGTGTAAGGAGCCTCTGGGACAGCTTCAGGCGTACCAACATCAGAATTATAGGGGTGCCAGAAGATGAGAGAGAGCAAGATATTGAAAACCTATTTGAAGAAATAATGACAGAAAACTTCCCTCACCTGGTGAAAGAAATGGACTTACAGGTCCAAGAAGCGCGGAGAACCCCAAACAAAAGGAATCCAAAGAGGACCACACCAAGACACATCATCATTAAAATGCCAAGAGCAAAAGATAAAGAGAGAATCTTAAAAACAGCAAGAGAAAGAAACTCAGTTACCTACAAGGGAATACCCATACGACTGTCAGCTGATTTCTCAACAGAAACTTTGCAGGCCAGAAGGGAGTGGCAAGAAATATTCAAAGTGATGAATACCAAGAACCTACAACCAAGATTACTTTATCCAGCAAAGCTATCATTCAGAATTGAAGGTCAGATAAAGAGCTTCACAGATAAGGAAAAGCTAAAGGAGTTCATCACCACCAAACCAGGATTATATGAAATGCTGAAAGGTATCCTTTAAGAAGAGGAAGAGGAAGAAAAAGGTAAAGATACAAATTATGAACAACAAATATGCATCTATCAACAAGTGAACCTAAGAATCAAGTGAATAAATAATCCGATGAACAGAATGAACTGGTGATTATAATAGAATCAGGGACATAGAAAGGGAATGGACTGACTATTCTTGGGGGGGAAAGGGGTGTGGGAGATGCGGGAAGAGACTGGACAAAAATCGTGCACCTATGGATGAGGACAGTGGGTGGGGAGTGAGGGCGGATGGTGGGGCGGGAACTGGGAGGAGGGGAGTTATGGGGGGAAAAAAGAGGAACAAATGTAATAATCTGAACAATAAAGATTTAATTAAAAAAAAATAAAATAAAATAAAATTTTTGTATAAAGTACAAAGAAAAAAAAAAAAGAGAAAATGGTAACTTATTTCTTTTGTTTCAAATATCACAACTCCAGGTTAACAAGTAATTTCTGTCTTGATGCCACTCGACCTCTATGCCAAAAATTTTACTTCATAGGTAATAGCTTACTGCTCAACTTATATCAGTATCTAAGGATGTTATATTAGATGAGTTGATTTCAAATATTTCTGGAGTTGACACCCATGGGGAGATGTATGTTTGTTGTATCCATAACTTTTGTCTTGGGCAGGTCTCCCTGAAATTAGATGAGCACCATTTCTGTGGAGGAAGCTTGATTCAAGATGATCTGGTGGTTGCAGCAGCACACTGCCTGGCTAGCCTCACAGAGTAAGTTATGAGTTTTCAACATTTGTTAAACTTTGATTAATGATGATAGATAGAACTTGGAGATTTGATGATCTAAATACCTTTCAAGGTCAAATTTCAATTCCTTTCTTAATTTTTCTACTTGGTCTACCCCTATTGGCCTTCCTGATCCTCAGAAACTGTGTCTGTCCAAGATTTCCCATGCTTCCTACCTTATAACCAGAAATCCTGGAGATCCCAGACATCATCTATAATTTGTGGATTGGTGGTGGGAAAAAATAATTACCTATTTTAATAAAGTATTGATGTCAAATATTAAGTGGGTGCTCAAAAATTTGAATAATCTGAGTTTTAGGCATTAGGAGGGAAACAACAGATACTTGTCTAGATTAAAAGCAAGTACTAATAAGTGGGAAAAATGGTAGTTCTAGGAACAACTTTTATACTTTGTTAAAAAATGAAAGTGCATGTGTAGACTGGTTTATGTACAAAAGAAGAAAAGTTGCCACACTTAAATACTTTACACAGAAAGACAGTGGAGGTAGGGGAAAGACCTTAACAGAATGTAAACATTATGACTAAAAACCATGACTTTTTATAGATCCCTATAACTGATAAGGTCTTATGTCAATTAGTAATCCTATATAATAAAGAGGTAATATGCAAATTAACCCTCACACCCTCACAAGATGGCTGCCAAAGACCAGGCCAGCAGGGGGGTTAGTGAGGGACAACCAAACAACTGAACAAGCAGGCTGCGTGGGGCAACCAGGCCAGTGGGAGGGCCATGGGGGCGACCAGACTGGCAGAGGAGGCAGTTAGGAGTGACCAGGCTGGCAGGGAGGGGGCAGTTGGGGGCGACCTGGCCAGCAGGGGGCGCAGTTAGGGGCGATCAGGCAGGCAGGCAGGTGAGCAAGTAAGAGCCAGCAGTCCAGGATTGTGAGAGGGGTCCCAGATTGGAGAGGGTACAGGCTGGTCTGGGGGGACAACCCCACCCCCCCGCACGAATTTCGTGCACCAGGCCTCTAGTCACTAATAAAGGTATATCTTCTTTTAAGACTTAGTAATACTTACAGATACATTAATCAATTTTCATTTAATTGCATGAAACCAAGAGTCTTTTCTGGGGGAAACAACTGCTTGTTGAAATATTTTTCTTTGTTTTTAGGGAGCTAATTAAGAGTCTGATTATGATTGCTGGAGAGTATAACTTCTTTCAGAAGGATAAGCAAGAACAGAATATTCCTGTCTCAAAAATTATTATCCATCCTGACTACAACAGACTTGGATATATGAATTCTGATATTGCACCACTGCATCTAAAACACAAAGTCAAGTTTGATAAAGAGAGTTAGAATATAAAAAATGTAATGGAGAAAACTGTGTTCATTAATTCTGTACCAGTTAACTTTAATATCTATTTATATATCTAGTAATATTAGAATTGCTACATTTTGTTTCTTTTTAAAATAATTTTGTTTAATGTACAGAAAGCACTGAATAGGCCAGTGATGGCGAACCTATGACACGCGTGTCAGAGCTGACACGCGAACTCATTTTTTTGGTTGATTTTTCTTTGTTAAATGGCATTTAAATATATAAAATAAATATCAAAAATATAAGTCTTTGTTTTACTATGGTTGCAAATATCAAAAAATTTCTATATGTGACACGGCACCAGAGTTAAGTTAAGGTTTTTCAAAATGCTGACACGCTGAGCTCAAAAGGTTCGCTATCACTGGAATAGGCCATAAGTCCTAGCCACACATTCTATGCTTAACTTAAGTAGCATTTTAAGTACTCCAGTGTCTTACCTGGGCTATACTGTTTACCATCTACCTATACTGAGCTCTAGCCATGGAGGTTGGGACATTTGAAAATTTTATCAAAATCATCTCCTTTCTGTCATTATTGTGAAATAGATATCTGACATACTCTCAGCACAGGTTAAACAATCTGAATAAAGTATAAGAAATGTGTGCTTTTTAATGCAAGAAAGGAAAGTGTTTAGTGACAAAAACAATGAAAGAGCACAGATCTAGAGTAGTTACCCAGGCACTGAAATAAGCGACTGTGCTTGAAGCATGTAATTGATTTTTTAGAACCTAGAGCTTTAATTGGCCATGTAAGGAGCCTGCATTGGAGTTAAGGATCAGGGATGGGAAAGTCTGATTGGAGCCTTTGTGTACCTGGAACTTCCTGGAAGGTAATGCTTTGGAAGTAGGGGGAAAGAGAGGGAAATACAGCACACGAAGTGAGAAAATAAGGAAGCTCACTGGATGGAGGGTTCTCGAAGAATCTGTAATTGTAAGCAAACCCTCATTCAGGGTCATACTGAAATTTACATTATTTGTGATCCAAAACTCTAAGCCAAGACTCTAAGGTTGTTACAGGTGAGTAATCAGGGCTTCTGGTAGAAGCAAAAGTCAATCCTTTCTGAAGAGAATAACCATAAATCTCAGCTTTACTATCCTCCCATAAAGTTGTAATGAATGTGAACACACAATTAAATCAAAAGCATGCAGAGATAGTTGCCACCAAAGAGAGAGTCAGAAATAATAACTAATTATTCTTTCTACGATTATAGATGTTAAAATAAGGTACATAATATAAAGTATGTTTCACTTAAGTTTATGTATATGAAGGTCTATCAAAAATGACTAAAGAACAGGAAACTATTAACTTAGGAGGAAAATTTTTAAAAGAGCCAATAAAACACTAAGGTATAAAAGTATAAAAATGTAAGTGGAATTGAAAACACAGTAGCTGAATTAGTTAGCAGATTAGATCAGATACAGGGAACTAGAAAATCTGAAATAATTATTGAAAGTGACAAAGTAAGAGACAGAGGAGATATATTAAAAGCATTTAGTAAACATCCAGTTTGAGCTTTAGAAAAAAATATAGGTAATGGGACAGAAAAGCTATAATTTAAGAAAAAAAGTGGCTAAGGAATAAACATAACTGATGATGCACAAATGACCAGATTTAAGAATTCAATAATTCCAAACTATGATATTAAAAATTATATAGAGACTAGAAGTCTGGTGCACGAAATCCATGCACTCAGGAGGTCCCTCAGCCCAGCATGTGCCTTCTCGCTGTCCGGAAACCCTTGGGGAATGTCCAACTGCTACGGAGGCAGGAGAGGCTCCTGCCACTGCAGCTGCTCTCGCCAGCTGTGAGCTCGGCTTCTGGCTGAGCAGCAGGTCCCCTGTGGGAGTGTACTGACCACCAGGGGGCAGCTCCTGCATTGAGCATCTGCCCCTTGGTGATCAGTGTGTGTCATAGCGACCAGTCATTCTGCCTTTCAGTCAATTTGCATATTAACCTTTTATTATATAGGACTAGAGGCCCAGTGCACAAAAATTTGTGCACTGGTGGGGGGTGGGGGTGTCCCTCAGCCCCACTTGTGCCCTCTCACAGTCTGGGACCCCTTGGGAGATAACGACCTGCTGGCTTAGGCCTGCTCCCGGGTGGCAGAGGGCAGGCCCAATCCCTAGGTGCAGCCCCTGGTCAGGCTCAGAGCAAGGCTGATTGGGGAGTTGGGGCACCGCCCCTGTCATGCACAGAGCAGGGCAGATCAGGAGGTTGTGATGCCACACCCAGTCACACTCAGGGTAGGGCTGATTGGGGGGTTGAGGCGCCACCCCCTGTCACACTCAAGGCAGGGTAGATGGGGAGGTTGCGGCACCAGCCCCTGTCACGCACAGAGCAGGGCCCATCAGGGGGTTGGGGAGCTCCCCTCTGTCACACACAGAGTAGGGCCGATAGGGGAGTTGGGGCACTGCCCCCTGTCACACTCCGAGCAGGACCAATCAGGGGGTTGGGGCACTCCCCCCTGTCACACTCAGGGCAGGGCCGATGGGGAGGTTGCGGCCCCACCCTGTCACACACAGAGCAGAGCCGGTCAGGGGGTTGGGAGCTCCCCCCTATCAGGCACAGAGCAGGGCCGATCAGGGGGTTGGGGCACCTTCCCCTGTCATGAATAGAGCAGGGTGGATAGGGAGGTTGTGGCCCTGCCCCCTGTCACACACAGAGCCGCAGGGTGATCAGGGGGTTTGGGCGCTGCCCCCTGTCACGCTGCTCCAGGAGCCAGGAGGCCTCACGGCTCCGCTGATCCCGGGTTCGGGAGGCCTTGTGGCTCCACTGATCCCGGAGCGTGAGGCCTCGTGGCTCCGCTGATCCCAGTGCTGGGAGGCATATTACCCTTTTACTGTATAGAATAGAGGCCTGGTGCACAGGTGGGGGCTGGCTGGTTTGCCCTGAAGGGCTTCCTGGATCAGGGTGGGGGTCCCGCTTGGGTGCCTGGCCAGCCTGGATGAGGGGATGATGGCTGTTTGCAGCTGGTCACACCCCCTTCAGGGTTGGGGTCCTGCTTGGGTGCCTGGCCAGCCTGGATGAGGGGATGGTGGCTGTTTGCAGCTGGTCACACCCCCTTCAGGGTGGGGGTCCCCACTGGGGTGCCTGGCCAGTCTGGGTGAGGGGCTAAGGGCCGTTTTCAGGCTGGCAGGTGACTGAAGCTCCCAACCTCTCCTTTTTTTATGATTTTTTTAAATTCTGGGATTTGTTTATCTTCTATGGCTGTCACTGGAACTGAGAGCTGGCTTTAGCTCTGAGGCTCTCCTCCAGCTCTGAGGCCTCAGCTGCTGAAAGCAGGTATCTGGGTTTGTTTGGGTTCTATAATCAAAACTCTGTTGCAACTCCAGCTCGGCCGGCTGGCTGAAAGCATGAGGTTTGTTTAGCTTCTATAATTGCAACATAGTTGCTTAGAGTGCAAGCTCAGAGCCCAGCAGCAGCAAGCGGGGAACCTTGGCTTCCTCCTTCACTGGAGCAAGCAAGCCTCCTGTTCGCTTCAGCTGCCTGGCTGCCGGCCGCCATCTTGGTTGGCAGTTAATTTGCATATCGCCCTGATTAGCCAATGGGAAGCATGTCGGAGGTACGGTTAATTACCATGTTTGTTTATTATTAGATAGGATATGTTATGTTGAACTATAACATGCTAAAAACAAAGAGTGGATCTCAAACGCATTGAGAAGAAAACCTATATTACCAACAAGGAATGACAATTAGACCGACAGCTAATTTTTCAACAGCAGTAATGAAAGTTAGAAGACCATAGTACAAGATCATCAAAATACTGAGAGAGAATAACTCAAACTAGATCTGTATATTAAAAAATTATTGATTTTTTCTGCTCCTCATTATAGAAACACTCTATGAAGATCCAATTATGTTAGGTATTTCAATTTCCTTTCCTTAGTTCTCATAATTGCATGTATTAGGTTTGAGATGTCTATTAGACATCCAAGTCAATCAGACTTTCAATCGCACCACCCTATCAAATTTGTCTTGTCACAGTCACCAATGACCTTCATGTTGCTAAATTCAAAGGTAAATCTCAGTCTACAGCTTACTTGATAGGAGCTTTGACAGAGTTGTGCACACTCTCCTGGAAACATTTTCTTCACTTGAATTCCAGGAGTCCCTTGGTTTTTCTCCTACCCCTTTACACACTTTTCCCTTAGTGGTCTCATCCAGGATCAAGGCCTAGTGATCTATTCCAGATCTAGGCTTTAAACACTATCTGCTGGAAGATTACTGCAATATTATCTATCTAATACAGGTTCCTTTTATTACAGAAATTCTACTTGGATTAATAGGGGTCATACAGTCAATTACCTAATGGTCATCTGCCTGGATGATTAATAGGCATCTCAAACTTAATATGTTTAAATAAAAATCCTAATTATTCCCTACATCCTAAATTTGCTCTATCAATAGCCTTTCATCCCAATTAATGACAGCTCTACCCTGCCAGTTGTTTAAGCTAAAAACTTTGTACTCATTCTTCTTTCTCTCGTACTCTACATCAAATCCATCAGGAAAATCCTATTGCTTCTGCCTTACCTTCTACACTCTTACATCCTGTTTCAGGCTACAGTCTTTCTTGCTTGGGTTATTTTCAATCGACTCTTAAATTATCAGCCTCCTCTTTTGCACCACTAATGTTTATTATTAATCCAGCAGCCAGAATAATACTTTTTGAAATGTAAGTCAGGTTATGCCTCTCTATTCAAAACACTTCAGTGGTTCTCCATTATACTCAGATGGAAATCAATATCCTTATTATCTGACATCTCCCTCCTCCTAGCCCAACATCTAACCTCGTTTTTGTTTTTCACTGAACATTCTTTTGTTTAATCTGCCCCAGGCACCCTGGTCTCCCTACTGTTCCTCAAACAATATGACATTATTCCACTACAGGGGATTTTCCATTCTGTTTCTTCTTCTTCAAATGCTTTCCACCAAGCTAACTGCACGGGGCTTTCCCCCAGCTTCTTAAGACTTTGTTCAAATGTCACAGGCTCAATGAGACTTGTCATGGCTGCCCTATTCAAAAGTATACCTCCCATGCCATCCTCTTTAATCCCCAGACTTATCTTCTTTCCCCTGATTTCCCCTACCCCAACTCACACACACACACACACACACACACACACACACACACACACACACACAATTATGCCAAGGCAGGGATTTTTTTCGGTTTATTCACTGAGGCCTAGAAGAGTGCTTACCATACAGTAGTGCTCAATTTACTATTGAGAAAAAAAACTATTCTTTAAGAACAAGGGTACACCTTAAAATGTTAGTAGCTTTGGGCGGGGGGGGGATCATTGTGGTATGTAGAACAATGAATTATGTTTTTTCTTGTTTTACTTTTCCTGCATTTTTCTAAATTTCTATATGAAATAATTTTTTACAAGAGGAAAACATTGAAAATATATGTCAATATAGCATTTAGGAATAAATTGTAGAAGAAATGAAATCAGCCAATGTCATTTTCCAAATATATTCAGCATCATTTATCTGTGAACCTCATGATTTTGTTGTTGTTGTTGTTACTGTTGGTTTTCAGGAATTGCTGTCCAGCCAATCTGTCTTCCCCATGGAGATGATGTTTGAAGAAGGGATTCTTTGCATGACGAGTGGATGAGGCAAGATTTCAGAGAGTGAGAGGCATCAAAAAATAAAATAATGTTTCTTCCAGGCCCCTTTGCATGCCCAGTAGAAGGAAGAATTTTGCTGGCCATGAGTAATTCATTATTTCCTGTGTTTTCCTTTCCCCTGAGTTCTGACCCAGTGAAGATCTGTGGCTCTCTTCACTGTATGAAAGTCTATACTTGAGGCTCTATGTAAACCTTGCTGCCATTGTGGTCAGTGTGTCAGATAAAACCCAAGGTAACTATAACAGATGAAGAAGACTATAGGAAAGGGATAATTGGGAAATAGTAACAATAGTTAAGCTTCATTATATTTAATATTATGACTTTTAAAGAAAAATAAAGAACTTTACAAAATATTGCTTTATTGACTGATGTTTTCCTCTTGGGGAAACATTCAAGCATATATTCAAAGAAATCACCACTGCCTATGTTACCTTAAAAATATGCTGGATTTTTTTAAAAAGGGTCCTTTATAACATAATGATTTTAGGAAAGAATATAATTCACCCCTAAAAAAAAATAAGAGCTTTTACAATTTGGTTAAATATCTATTTGAAATAGTTTTAAACTTGAAGGCTTATTACTATTTGTTTCAGCGAGGGCAGTTGTTGACTAACTTACCAGTCCCTTCCCCACAGCATCGGAATATTTAAATTCCCTGCAAGAATTGGGCCTTCCTATCATGGATGACAGAATGTGTAGCACTCTGCTCAAGGGTATGAACCTTCCTCCCCTGGGAAGGACCATGTTTTGTGTTGGTTTTCCTGTCAGGTACAAAGCATAAACAGGCAGATTATTCTATAACACATGGGTGATAGTGAATTCTGCTTCCCCATGAGCTGTTTTTGGGAGATACTGCTTCAAAATCCCTTTTCCTTCATCTTTCCACCTGGCTTCTACTGAAAATGTTTACTCGACCTGGGCTGAGAGAATTCTTTCTTGACCTGTGCCCAATCTTACCCCCACACCTCTTTTTTTTTACGGTGGGGTGGGGAGTGAGAGGCAGAGGAAGTAGTTTGAACATTTCCAGCCTAATTAAAGCAACATGATGACCACTTTGGCAAACTAATTAGGTTGAGCTGTGAACTATGTTTCATTCCACCTTTTGTTAAATTTTTTAAACATTTAGTGCAGAATGCAATGTTTGCACAAAGGTTGGCCAAAGAAAGCATTACTTATAGTAGCTGTTGGGTAAAAGATGTTGTGAATGAGTGACCTCCCAAAGATAACAATTTCACAGAGGAGACCAATCTTTACAAGATACACAGGAGAAAGGGAGACCAGTCTGTTGAAGACATGCGGTTTAAGTTTTAGGTGGCTTAACCTGACACAAAATTGGCGCATGTTCTCAAAGCAGCATATTATTCCGAAGGATTATTAAAGGCAGGATCCTGAAATTGTGGGTTTCTTATCCTCGGAACCAAAAGTGTTTGACATATAGTACTTGGGACAAATTTAGTCCCTGTTTTCAAAGCCTTGAATCATTGCATAACCTTGGGGGTTCCATTCACTGGTGCTATAGTCTTGGGGTATGACCTAATCTTTTCCAGCAATTTCAGGTGGCAAGCGATTGCAGAAGCATGTATCTGTAAACTCATCCTTCCATTGATTTTGGTATGTATATGTTTGTGGCCAAAAAAGGAGGAGGGAGAGAGATATTATGTTAGCTTTATAAGATTGTAGGCAATGGGTAGAAGCAGGTTACATCTGTGCAAAACTATAGTACCTTGAAACTAATGGTAAAAAAACAAAAAGATGGACAAAAAATATTGATAGATAATGACCATTGGGCATCTATTTGCTTCTACTTCTCTGAGAAGAGTGCTGATATTTGTGGACTTGATAAAACATTTTTAACTAGTGAATTTTCAAGTTTTCTCTTTCTCTACTATACAAGGGGGGACTCCGGAGGTCCACTTGTTTGTAGAAGCGACAATGGGATCTGGATTCTTGCTGGGATAACTCCTTGGGGAGCTGGTTGTGCTAGAGGTCGGGCTCCTTTAAGAAATAACTACAGAAGGACATCAGTTGGCATTTCCCCCAATGTGTCTGAGTTGATGGATTTTATCACTCAGAACATGATTACAGGTGGGTGTAATTTCTGTGAATTTTATTTATTGCAAGTCAAAAATGCATCGTACTTAATTATTTCAAGGGTATTTTGATATATTGCAGATATAATCTGGACTAAGCTTTAAACCAAAGCAAAATTATGGCTGGTTTTCAATTTGTAATTCAATGCGTATAAACTTTTGTCTCTGAATTCATGAGCACTGATATCTGTCCATTTAACTTAAACATCAGCTGGTTCTTCAAATTTATGTTCATGTAGATTTTAACAAAATTTATATCTTTTTGTATTTCTGAGACTTAAAAATACAAGAAAGGATTCAGAAGATTCTTTATCCATTTGACTTCTTTCCCCTCTGGATTACTTAAAAGTACTGAATTAAATCCCTCCTCTCCCATTTCTCTCATTCAGCCTTGTTCATTTTACCTGGAGACAGTGGGAAAATATGGAAGCTTTGCAGTTACCTTTGTTCTATGGCACTAAAATCTAGATTAGGAAAACAAATATGGGTGTGGAGATGCTAAACCTGTCCTCCAGGAACTTTCCAGCTATTTGGGGAGACAAAGAAGCAAATGGACAGTTGCAATAAAAGATGGGTTGTAGGTCAGCCCAGAGAGTGGCCAGATCACTGAGGAGGAGCGTAGGGGCTGAGTACTGAGAGGCCTGAAGGTTTTCCATGCAAAGGGGCAGCATCTTTACAAGAAAATGGCACAGGAGCGGCCACTGCAGAATAAAAAGGCATGAGAAAACACAATTTACAGGACAGGTCATTTAGTATAAGAAAAAATTTTTTGTTGTTGTTAATCCTCACCTGAGGATATTTTCCATTGATTTTCAGGGAGAGTAAAAGGGAGGGGGAGAGACATTTCAATTGGTTGCCTCCTGCATGCACATCAACCAGGGCCAGGAATCCAGCTTGCAACCAAGGTACATGCCCTTGACTGGAATCAAACCGAGAACCCTTAAGTCTGCAGGCCAGCGCTCTATCCACTGAGCCAAACCAGCTCAAGAACCAATTTTTTTCTTATTAATAATTTGTCTTATTGATTATACATTGAAGTGATATATTGTGTTCAATAAAATATACTAGTATTGTTAAAATTAATTTCGCCAGTTTAGTTTTATTTTTTTAATGTGGCTACTAAAAAAATTTAGAATTTCATGTGACGCTACTATTTTTTCCTTTAAAAAAAACTTTATTTTTGAGAGTGTTACAAATGTCCCCCTTTTCTCCTTCATTGTCCCCCTCCACCCAGTTCCCACCCCACCTGAACCAATAGTTTTTAAAGGCCAGGACCCAGAGCAGCAGAACATAGCGCTCTTTCCATCCCTCCCTCCTTATAGTCCAAGATCAGCCACTTGGATGACAATTTGGAAAGCACTGCTGCCTTTGGGCCAGCTGAGCACTAGCTCTACCTCAAACCAAAGGGGCTTTCAGCTCACTTTCGTTTGGTCTTCAGAGTAAAAGTGTTCTGTTGCCATCACTGCAGAGGGAAATTCTCTCCTGGCGGCACTCCTGTTCAATTTTTATCACCTGGATGTGAAGATTAAAAAGCTTAACAAACCTTGAACAAAGGTTAATGATAACAACACTGTAAAATAGCAATGAAATCAGGCCATAACCATTAATTCCAGAGTCAAATGAATATCGGCATGTGACATGTACTTTATTTAAATAACACTTCCTTATGACCATCTTTTGTCTGACCCCCTGGTTGCCTATTTCTTCTGGCTTCTAACAAAATGTGGCACTGTCATCTGAAATGTCTGAGTGACTTGCTAAAATTTGTATACTTTCACTTTAGCATCTTTAAACAAAGGTGTTTCATTGTAATCCAGGACAACCTAGTTAGAAATGAGAAAACACCATCTTAGTTTCATCTACTATAAATTTGAGAACTTCAGTGTGATACATGATTTGAGAAAACTGCATAAATGTTAAATCTGAAGAACTCAAATAAAGAACATTATAAATACTATTCAATCATAAAAAGAATGAAATCTTGACATTTGTGACAACATAGATCTTGGAGACATTATGCTGAATGAAATAAGTCAGAAAGAGATATAAATACTATATGATCTCACTTATATATGGAAATAAAATAAAAAAACTAAGCTTATAGATACAGAAAACAGATTGGTGGTCACCAGAGGTGTGGGTAGGAGGGTGAGCAAAATGAGTGAAGGGGGTCAAAAGGTATGAACTTCCAATTATAAATATGTCATGGGGATGTAATGTAAACATTGTAACTATAGTTAATAATACTGTATTGCATATTTAAAAGTTGCAAAGAGAGTAGATCTTAAAATACTCATTATAAGGAAAAAAATTTTAAATATGTGTGATGATGGATATTTATTAAAGTTATTGTTTTGCAATATATATAAATATTGAATTATTATTGTATACCCCAAACTAATATAATGTTATATGTTAAAATTATACCTTAATGCCTCACAGATGTGGCTCAGTGGTTGAGCATCAGGTTAAGAGCTCAATCCCCAGTGTGGGGCATGCAGGAAGCAGCAGATCAATGATCCTCTCTCATCATTGATGTTTCTATCTCTCTCTCCCTCCCTCTCTGACATCAATAAAAATATTTTTAAAAGTTTAGAAAATTATACCTGAATAAAAATAATATAGGAGGAAAAGTATTATAGAAGTATGTCAGATGATTAATTAATAAGACTATTATTTTAAAAAAAGAAAAGAATGTATCACTTAGAAATTTTACTAATGAAGTCTGCAAATACAATGTCTTGGTCACAGAACCTAAAAACATACCAATTCCTATAAATATAAATTAAACATTATAAATTGTATAGTTTCAAGCTGACTCTACCATATGTCTTGAAATATTGTCCATAGCTGAAGTAAATAATCAACTTTTTTCCTATGTTTTGGAAGATTGCAGACCTCAGGGAACACAGCCTAGCCAGGTTCTCTAGCCAGATTCTCTAGCCAGGTCCTCTAGCCAGCATCTGGTAGTGATATTGTTATGGGAATTTAGTGGGTAATCTGTTTCACTTATTTCTGTAATAATGATAATATTTTGTTAAGTGTTGCCTCGAAGATGGAAACTAATTCATGATCTATAAGCTTCGATGTCTTTGAAATTTTTTCTACATACCCCATCTTCTATATGGCTAATGATATCTTTAAGGTCAAAAAATTAGTTTTGCTAGTACCTCATCTCCTTGAGTGTTCTACATCCATTTTTTAAAAATTGTATTTATCATTGAAAAGTATTCAAAGATAGATGATAGTTCTAAGAGTTTATAATCTGGTAGGAGTAGAGAACTAGACAAAATTAACTATACTATAAAACAAGACAAAATAAGCTTTATAATCCCAGGTGTGTTGATACTATGGAAAATGGAGAGACTAATTCTCATTGCAGGGTTTTGTGAGGTGTGTATACTGTGGTTGGGAGGGGTTGGGGTAGGAATGCTTTAGTGAAGGGGTTAGTATTGAAACTAGGCATTAAAGCAGGGGTGGGCAAACTTTTTGACTCGAGGGCCACAATGGGTTCTTAAACTGAACTGGAGGGCTGGAACAAAAGCATGGATGGAGTGTTTGTATGAATTAATATAAATTCAAAGTAAACATCATTACATAAAAGGGTACGGTCTTTTTTTGTTTTTAGTTTTATTCATTTCAAACGGGCCGGATCCAGCCCATGGGCTATAGTTTGCCCACGGCTGCATTAAAGGATAGTTATGATTTTATAGTTCACGAAGTCTTTTGTAGCCCTAATATCTAAGAGATTTCTACAAACCATTCTAGACAAAGGAAATTGTGTATAAGCAATGTCAGAGAGGTGAAGATTGTCAGTTGTTTGAATAATGTGTATCCCAGTGCTGCTGGAGGTCAATGTTAATGTAACTAGGAACTGGGTTAGCAGTGGGAAATGAAGATAAAAAGAATGCTAAGGCCTTACTCATAGAGGACCTTGAATTTCATGTGAATAAATTTAGACTTTATGCTGTAGGCAATGGAAAGCTAAAATGATGGTGAGATTGTAATTTATAAAATGAAATAAAATGAATGTAAATATTTTTATGAATACAGGATGAAAATGAAGTGGCTTATTGCAGCCCATATTTAAAAGGCTTAAGAGCCTAAGTTCTGTGAGTAAACCTAGTAATAATATAATACCAATAAAGCCTTTGCCATTGTTGCTTATTCTTCTTTTAGAACAGGGTTGGGGAACTTTTTTTCTGTCAAGGGCCATTTGGGTACGTATAGCATCATTCGCCGGCCATCCAAAATAATCAACTTAAAAATTAGTCTGCTATATTTGGTCAAACAATTAACTCACTCCTAATGTCTTGGCAGTGCCAGGCCAAATAATTTCTTGGGTCTTATAAATGGCCCTTGAGATGTGCCGGGAGCCGGTCCATCCTTGCTGTTTCAAAGGACCTGGCATATATGGCATACTGTTCTTAAAATGTTTGCTCACCTTCTTGGCACTATGTGTTTTAACCAAGGTCTCCTCTCTGAGAAAGATTGTTTCCCCAGGTAGGGATTTTCCCCTGAAGTTAGGGAGGGAATAAAACCCCTCAACTAAGTGCCAGGCGGGTAATTAATCACTTTAACTACGAACAATCATGCTTAAGCTACATAATCTTTACTCCCTGGAATGGAGATAAGAAACACCCTAACCTTTGTAATAGAGATTGATAGTATTGAATCAACTGGTATAAATACAGATGTAACAAGACAGCAAGACACAGAACTTAGAACACAGAACTTAGAACACAGAACTTAGAACACAGAACTTAGAACACAGAACCTACACACAGAACCAAGAAGACAGGACCTACACAGAACTTAGAGACAGAAGAACTTTGCTGGAGAGAACATGGCAACAGAACCTGGACAGAACCTGGCAACAGAACTTGGCAGGAGAACCTGGATAGAACCTGGCAAGAGAACCTGACTAGAACCTGGTGACTGAACCTGGCTGGAGAACCTGGACAGAACCTGGCTGGAGAACCTAGCAAGAGAACATGCACACAGAACCTGGCTGGAGATCCTAACCAGAACTTCGCTGGAGATCCTGACCAGAACTTGGCTAGAGATCCTGGCTAGGCTGCTGATCAACTGAATGCTGTCTCCATATCATTCCTTCTTCGCCGACTCCGTCCACACCTTTGGGGACCCCTGGACCCGCTGGGGCTGGACCCCTGCAGAGATGGATATTCCCCACCCCTGTTTTAGAAGAATAGCATTCAGAACAAAAATGAGAGTCCTGGTATTAGAGTTCCAGGCAGGGGAAGTAGGGAGGAGGTCTGTAGGTGTGCCATCTTTAGAAAAGGACATGGATAAGCTGGAAATTATCTGAAGGACAATGCCCAAGATGGAAAGAAATTCAAAACAGTGTCTTGGTAGATATGATGGGAGGAACTAGGAATATTTGTGGACCAAAGAAGACTTGAGAGGAGGAAGGAACTATCTGATTTATGTGAAAGGCTACTGGAGAAGCAGAATTGGACTTTTTCTGATTAACTACAGAGCTGAGAATAGATGTTAGGAGGAGCAGAGGGTAGATGTTAGGAGGAGGCAGATTTCAATTCGATGTTAAGTAGTTTCTAATTTGAGAGATTTTTGAGACTTAATGGACTGCCTGAGGAGATAATGAGTTTCCTTTATAAGTGGTTATTTGAGCAGAGCATGAATGGCTATGGGTAAGATGTGAAAAAGCATTTATATATTAGGCAAGAGACATGCAGATGACAGCCAGTTTACCCTCAAACACAGAGAACCTGAGATTCAACTTAGGCAATAGAGAACTGAAGAGATATTTACAAGGAGGACTTTCAAGAAAAAAGGGGTTGGTAGTAGTGTCAGATATTGCAAAAGTCTAAATAAGTTCAGTTAAATGCTGTTGGATATGACAGTGCTTATTTGGGAGCTGATTCAGTAGAAATTGTCTATCAGAAGCTATATTCATAATGGGTTAAGTGATTATTTAGGATTTGGTATCTTTTCTTCACCAAATAGTCAAAAAAAAATTTAAGGCCTTAAGATGTGTCAGGCTAATTTAGGTGCTAGTAATATAGCAGTGAATGAAACAGACAAAAATGTTCTCCTTTATGGGGCAAGTTGGAAGATGGAGAGTGGGGATAATACAAGTAATGTCACATATAATAGTAGAAGGTGGTAAGTACTATATAAAGCAAGAAAGAGGGTATAGAGCAGTGGTTCTCAACCTTGGCTGCACATTAGTATCACCTGGGAATCTTTTTAAAATCCTGATTTCTGGGCCTCATTCTCCAGAAATTCTGTTTCTTTGTTATGAGGTGAGGCCACAACATTAGTAACGAAGAAACAGAATTTCCGGAAGATGAGGCCCAGAAATCAGGATTTTAAAAAGATTCCCAGGTGATTCTAATGTGCAGCCAAGGTTGAGAACCACTGGTATATAGAGTGATAGGTTGTGCAATATTAGAGAGGATGGTCATGGAAGACTGCCTCGAAGATGATACTTGAACAAAGACTTGAATAAAATGAGGAAGGAAATTATATGATCATCTTTGGGAAGGGACATTCTTGGCCAAAGGAATGGCATGTGTGAGTCAGGAAAACTTGTGGTATATTTAGGGCACAGAAAGATCTGAGAGCTTGAGCTCAATGAGAGAGGGAGAAGTGGTTGTGATTAGTGGTGGCCAAACTTATAGGGGTTTTACTGTAAGATATGGAGCCATTGGAGGACTTTGAGCAGAGGAGGAGCATGACCTGAAATGTTTTAAAAAGATTGCTTTGGCTGTTGTATTGAAAATAGACTATAGACAGGCAAGGCCAAGATCTGAGGGACCAACTACTGCAATAATCCAGGTAAGGAAGATGTTGGCTTTAACCAGGATTGTAACATTAGAAGTGGTGAGAAGTGACAGAACCACAGGATTTGCTAACAAGTAGAAAATTTGGGTTTTAAGAGAGAGAACCTTATGATTGATTTGAGACTTTTTGATCTAGGGAAAAGATGGAGCTGCCATTGTTTGAGATGAGAAAGATAGCTAAGCAGTGAAGAGGAAGATGGAACAGTGGCTTTTGGTAATAGGGCAGTAGGACCAAGAGAAACGTAGTTTTGTTTTTGCTTATTTTCTGGACGTATAGGCTTAACTGTCCTTATGGCCAGAAGAGAGGGTAAGAGTGATAACTCAAGAGAAATACATCTATTTGTGAAGAAAGTTTAATAAGAACACTACAGATAAAGGAAATTTAGCTTTGGAAAGAAAAATCAATTTCTTTTCTGGGAAAGCAACAAAAAATCTTGATGTAATTTATAGGAAAGTTGAAGGAATTTACATCAAATGCTGTTTTTGTAATTATAAGGTTTTAATTGCTTCAGATTTAGGGGATGAAGTTGAGATTGATAGCTAAGAAGATATTAGAGTTTAGGGACTAAACTAAGAAGTCAACTAGAGCCCAACCAGCATGACTAAGTGGTTGAATGTGGACCTATGAGCCAGTAGATCATGGTTCAATTCCTGGTCGGGGTGCATGCCTGGGTTGTGGGCTCGATCCCAAGTAGGGGGCGTGCAGGAGGCAGCCAATGATTCTCTCTCATCATTGATGTTTCTCTCTCTATCCCTTTCCCTTCCTCTCTGAAATTAGTTTAAAAAATATTTAGAAAGGACGTCAACTAGAGAGAATAAGACTTTCAGTAATATCACAATTCAGTTTTAGCATGAATTTGTTACATTTCAACAAGTTTAAAACAAACTGGTTGTAAAATTCATTGTTATTTCATGTACCACCAATAAAGCAAATAAAACATCTAAGACTGAGAAATCTCATGTAAAGCTGGGACACCCAAGGCCTGCAGTGTTAGGCTAATCAAGGCATAAACGCACCCACATGGAAAGTTACATGCCTCAATCTTGGCACTGGATGTAGGGAGGAATAAAAAATCTTACCTGATAATTTGAATTACAAGCTAATACTTGTGTAAGTCTACAGCCTAAAATCCTCTACACCAGTGTAGTCCAAACTATCCCAAGCAGAAAAATTAGGTAGTAATCAGTTGAGAGTTTCCCCAGGTGACTGGGCAAAGCTAATACAAGTCCTTCTGGAAAAATTCTTTCAACCTGTGACTAACAGAATTGTAAGATCTTTCTGATTTTAAAATGTTCAAATGTGAAAAGACATGTGTTTTAGAATTGTAATAAGATATGGAGCCAATTTGCAGGCCCGGTGACTTATCCAGCATGCTAAGCAGCTTTGAATGGTACAAGGGTTTTATAAATTCCAAATGGAGTCAATTAGCTAATGGTAAGGGAGAAAGAGATAATGAGAAGTGGGGAGTTTATACAGTCTTTCCAAGCCTAATTTTATTCTGGCAGGTGGTAGCTAGGCTCAGAAATGGCAGGTGATAAAATTCAAGTGGTCTCCTCTTTTTTTTTCATGCCCATGGTAGACATTGCATTTCTTAGAGGCTAGAATTGTGACTCTCATATCATGAACTCAGTAGATATTTGAATGGATAAATCCATGATTAATTTTGGTACCCATCTCTCACTTAGCTTGACTAGACATCAGAATCCTTTTTGTTGTTGTTGTTGTTGTTAATCCTCCCCAGAGGGTATATATTTTCCATTGATTTTTAGAGAGAGTGGAAGGGAGTGGAAGAGACAGAGAGAGAGAAACAGCGATATGAGAGAGACACATCAATTGGTTGCCTCTCATAGGAACCCCGAACCAATGTCCAGAACTGAGCCTTCAAATGGGGTACTTACCCTTGACTGAAATCAAATCCTTGACCCTTCAGTCCACTCTAACCATTGAGCAACCAGCTAGGGCCTCAGAGTTCTTTTTAATAGCAACCACTAACAATAAATCAAGATTGGCAAATGATTTTAAATCTGTTTTCCATCTCTGAGTTAGAGATTTTGAGGCAGAAAATAATTTAATCAAAAGAGGAGAAAGTACTGACCTTTGAAATCATACAGCCTAAACTGCATTTCCTGTTATATGAGATGTGATGAGTCCCTTAATATCAATGCCAGTTTCCCCATTTGGAGAGGGGTAGTCATTGCTCTCCCATCTGCTTCACAGGGAGTGTAATGCATATCAGGGAAAATGATAGATGTGGGGTGCTTTTTCAATTGAAGTGCTTAAAAAGTGAGTTTTATAATATTTTTAGCTGGCTTATTGCTTTTTAAATTGAAGTGCTTAAAAAGTGATTTTAATAATATTTTAGGCAGCCTATTTTTACATCTATGTTCAGGATGATGGACCTGAATAGAAAAAGAGTAAAGCAAGTTTTTTTCTTGTTAAGAGGAAATATTTAGTAAGAATTATTGTGTTTGGTTTTTGGAAACTGGGTATAAAAGAGTTGGATAGTTCCTACAGTCCTGAGCATTTATTTATCACTTAGAGGGCAGTGGGGCTACTAAATGGTGTAAAGTTGTTGATAAAGACTACCAAGTTTTAAGAAAAAAGTTCATTCTGACATATGAGATTCCAGATAAGATTGCTTTGCACTCAGATGAGCCTGAGACATGGAAGACAATGAGGATTTATGGTCCACTGAGCCTTCTTTTTCTGAAAAATAATAATAATATGAATTAATGTCGGAAAATAAAGATGTAAAGGATTATGTGTTAAATTATGTTAGACTACTTACAAAATGTTTAGACACATTTCTAAAGATGTTAGGAAAAGGTCACAGCCGACCTCACTGGCAGTTTGAGAGACGACATTGCAACCACAGGGACTGTGACTTCGGCTGACAATTCATAATTCAACTTCTGGGTGAATCTTATGAATTTCTAATGAGGCTTAGAACAGAGAGATGACTCTTAGGTTTCTTCAATTTATAATTCATAATTCTAGCATTTTATAACTAAGTGAAATTTAAAAAGTGGTTTCTGCCATTCTCTAATTAATACTCTTCTGTTTGTTGGATCAATGTCAGAAATTCAAGCATAAGCAAATCATTCTCCCATAAGGAACTTCCACTGCTTTTTATCTTCTACTATCCTATAAAATGTTACTGTTGGTGAGTTATGAGGCAAAGACCAGATAATAGACCTTATTTGTCACACTCAACTTTGTGGTTTATTAATGTTCTCCACTTTCCTCTATCCAGCTTATGTATTTGGAAAATAATGGTGCCAGAAAATAAAATTATCCTGTTAAGATTTACAAGCTTAGACATAGAAAATCAAGTTGGATGTGACCATGACTATGTATCTTTGCAATCAAGCAACAGTGTGCTTATTAGTAAGTATGTTACATTTATTTTCATTTGTCATATTTTAGTCCCTGGATTGGTTCAGTATTATTCCTCTTAAAATACGGTTCACAACAGCGGAGAGCACAGTAGATAATCTGCCACCTTGATCACTGGACTATTAGTGAGCTAAAATTTTGATTAACTTTCAAATAATGCTTTTAAATTGTGAACTGTGCCATGATATGAAATGGATATAAAATATATATAATTTAAAGAACAGTTATTACTATACATTTGTGTCCGTAACACCCAGCTTAGAAAGGACCTTTTTACTTTCAAGGTCCCAAGAAGTAAACAATATGCTAAATTTTGTATTAATAAATCGTTTTTGAAATTGGTTTTAAAAGCTATAGATCCTTAAAACCAGTATATTGGTATTTCTTAGTTTTGATATTAATTGAAAGAATTATAGTTTATATTGTTTTGACTTACTTTTGTCCTCATAAAATGTTATATAGATTAATCTGTGTGGATGTGTATATGTAATTAAGTCATTTTCAGTCCAGACTTGTTAAGATAATCACTTGTGGGTAGGTTCTGGACACTGTATATTTAGATACTCCCCAGATGATTCCAATTTATAGTCAAGATCAAGAACCACTCCCAGTCTCTCTAATCCAGTGGTTCTCAACCTTCCTAATGCTGTGACCCTTTAATACAGTTCCTCATGTTGTGGTGACCCCCAACCATAAAATTATTTTCGTTGCTACTTCATAATTGTAATTTTGCTACTGTTATGAATCAAAATGTAAATATCTGATATGCAGGATGTATTTTCATTGTTACAAATTGAACATAATTAAAGCATAGTGATTAATCACAAAAACAATATGTAATTATACATGTGTTTTCTAATGGTCTTAGGTGACCCCTGTGAAAGGGTCGTTTGACTCCCAAAAGGGTCGTGTCCCACAGGTTGAGAACCGCTGCTCTAATCCATCTTGACCACTCCCCACCTTGCTCACAGTGGGCCAGGCCCCTTCCTCAAACATGCTGCATGTTCCTGTCTCAGGCTTCATAGTTGCTGTTCCCACTGCCTTTCAGGTACCACATTACAGTCAGGTGTCTTGCCTCCTTAGGCTCCTCTCAGCTGTAAGTTTCATAGCCTTGTTTTTGATGGTTTTGACTTTTTGGGGAGCACTCATCTTAGAATGTCCCCAATTTGATTTTATCTGATCTTTTCCTCCTGGTTTTGCTCTGATTATGAATTAAGGGAAGGAAGTCCACAGAGGCAAGGTGCCATTCTTATCACATCATAGCAAGAGGACATGCTATCAACATAATTTATCACTGATGATGTTAACCTTGATCACTGGCCAAGGTAGTGTTTGCCAGATGTCTCCACAGTAGTTACATTTTCCCCCTTTCCATACTTACAAGCAAGTCACTAAGGGTAGCCCACACAAGGAATTGGATGTTAAGCTCCACCTTCTTGAGCAGGGAGCATTTATATAAAATATTTAAAATTATGTATGGGAGATTTGTCTCTTCACCATTTATTTATTAAATCGTTTCTTTAGATCAGTATGGACTCAGGAATATTTATTTTATAAGACTACATATTTATTTGGTTGCTCACATTGTTCTAGCTTTAACCATCATGAGCTTTTTCAGCGTGGCTTCTTGTCTTATTGACATGCCCCCATCATTTTGTGACACTATAAGATGCTCCAGGCTCCACTTAGATATTCCCTGCTCAGTCCTAGAATCAGTCAATTCCCCAGTGAACCATGATTCATTTTAATGAAGAATGGTCTGAGAAATCAAGATTTGGGTGCTGGGCATAATAGTTGCTATTAGGGTTTTATTTTATTTTATTGACTATATCTTTATTAATTTCAGAGAGGTAGGAAGAAGGAGAGAGAGAGATAGAAACATCAATGATGAGAATCGTTGTTCAGCTGCCTTCTGCATGCCCCCTACTGGGGATCAAGCCAGCAACCCAGGCATGTGCCCTGACCAGGAATCGAACTGTGACCTCCTGATTCACAAATCATGCTCAACCACTGAGCCACGCCAGGTGGGCATAGGGCTTTATTTTTATATTAGTAAATTTCTAGGCTCTCTCAGCTGACAAAGGTAGAAAATATAGGAATGCATACTAACCCATATATATTCTAGTTTCAGCTAGAACTCATATATATAAACATGAGTTCATGTAGATATTTTCAACTCTACCCAAATAGTTCCAACTCTATCTATTGCCACATGGTTCATTCTAGGGGTCCCCCAGCCCCTCAAAGAAGCCTATTGTATAAGAATTCTGTCAAAGTGCATTTTTATGTACTATGGAAAAGAAGCCTCAGTAGTAGTGATTAATTCGTGAAAATTAATGTATTAGAAAAGACAAATGTTCATACTGATGCTAGAGGAACAGAAGAAACTTTGGCAGAGTCCCTTGTCAAATAATATAGCCTATTCTTGAACGTATGTGATGAACCATGACACTTGCAGCAAGATGGAGACCACAGCAAAGCCATTCTACACAAGGTGGATGTTCAACTCGATGAGTCAATTGAAATTAATAAACAAAATCATCTGTGAATATTTGTAAGCCATTCAAGTTAATCACACACAAAAATTTGTCTGCAATTTTTCCAGTGACTCTTCTTGATTTATTTTAAAAAATTTTATTGTAATAATAATGCTTGAGGAAAAATACAGTTAAAAGAGAGTTTTCAGGTAAAATCTAAACCACCCTCTCCATTTCACTAATCTGTTCTTCCTTTATATTAATTAATCAATATTAAGAATGTTGTAATTATCTGATTTTCCATTAATATGATGCACATAATATGTATATTTAATAGTGTCTGTATATATCATATATATTGTTTTATAATATTTTTGCACATAACACTGTGCCTTATATTTATACTTATATAAAAAATGTCTGTGAGGGTTGTTTTTTTTTTAAGTCTCCATAATTGCCTAATATTGGACCAGAGGAATATCTTTTTGAAGCTGTTCCTTGAAGTTTATGGACCTTTACACCAAGGGTGTTTGATATGCTGGTATAGCAACAGTGGTGTGCTCCATTCAGCCCTGCCTTTGTTCTCCCTGCCTCATTTTCATCAACCTTATAGACACATAGGACTCTACCTCTATGGAAAGGGGCTGCTGAGTACTCAAACCCTTTGCAAAGGGAATTTTGCCATGTGGAATGTGCCTGTTGGAGAGATATGCAAGGTGCTTGTCAAGTTCTTTACCTCAGTTAGCTTCCTTAATAACGGCATATGGAAACACATGAACAAGTCAGATCCATCATGCAAGGAATTGAAATGAGCATGGTTATAACTTGAGAAAAGATGCCTCTGTGTATTAAGAAACTTATCCTTTGAATAAAGTGTATTGAAAAATAGTTTCAATAACTTTACTTTTCCTGAATAAATACTTTTGAAAAATGAAAGATCTCTAAGCTGAAGTGACAAAATAGTCATTGCAATTGAAGGATTCTTTTCTCAGATATTTTTTCAGCTAGAAATCTTAATGTGACAAATTAATGGATATTGATTCAAGTTTTTTTTAACTTCCCGAAGTATATAAAAATGTGCAAAACTTAGAGGAATTTTCACAAAGTGAGCACCCATGTAACCAGCACTCAGACAAGGAAACAAAATATTGCAAACACCCAGCTTCTTCCAATCATCTCCCTAAAATGATGTGATTTCTAATACTGATTTCTAACACTGTAAGTGAAGCCTTCTTATTTTTGAACTGATCATCTCTCTTGAACCTCAGTTTTATCAATTCATGTGATTTCATAAAAGATGGCAATTTGAGATATATTCCTGTAAGATAATGTTTTGATACTGTTAACAGTAAAACACAGACCTGAATCTACCTCATTTTGAATGCAATTTCTTTTTTGATGTATTCTTAACATCAGGGTAAGATCAAAATAAGCTCTAACTTTTCACCTTTCCTTCTCAATTTAAACAATAGCCTTCGGTGTCATTTGGTAAAAGCTCCAAAGAACTCCTTCGCAAGTAGACCAGGAGGCTTGGTGCAACCTTCCCAGACGGCAGGGAACTGACGGGGTGGCACCTGGCTGAACTGAGCAGCGCACGTGGGTAAGGCCAGGTGGGGTTAGCCAAACGGTGAAAAATGTCATTTCATGTCAAACTTTTCTTCTTCTTTCTTTAGGAAAAATAATCCACTCTTCTGGACTGTTGTAGCTGGGGACCATGACAGAACCGTGAAAGAACTGACCAAGCAGGTGAGAAATATTTTTAAAGTTCTTTGCCTTGTTGTCACATGCTAGGGACTTCCTTTCACAGAACTGTGTAATTAGATACTCGTATCCTAGTACCCCTTTACATTTATCATTTATACCAACATTTAAAGATGCCATTTGGGGTCACGTTTTGGTCAGAGAATTAGGTGAAGTTGGTCGGGTCGTACAAATTGAAGTGCATGTGCAGAAGTCCACATAGCCCAGTTTCTCCAGGACTTCCAGTCCTTAGTCACGGCCTCCTACAAATGATAAACAAGGTCACCCTTTTAGTACAAAGTCATCCCCACTGCTGATATTTGGACGTGCAGACATTGAAGGTTAATTTTGAACCATTATGCAAGGAGGTAGTTTGACTCATTGACTTGATCTTGTAATTCCCCTGCTTGCCCCTCCTGCAGGTAAGAAAGGCAAAGAGCATCGTGGTGCATGGAGATTTTAATGGCAGGACCTTGGGCTCTGACATCGCCCCCGTGCAGCCGAGCTTTCCTCTGGAGTTCAGCTCTGTGGTGAGGCCCGTGTGTCTCCCACAAGGCACGGAGCCTCTCTTTTCCTCTGAGACCTGGACTGTGGCAGGATAGGGAAGTATCAGTGAAGGTAAACGTTTTACATTTGCAGAAATTTTACTACAGGTTGTTGATTTTGAAAAATCGTCATGGAAATGATATACGGCAGGATCTGCCTTAGCTTTTCTTCCTTCCAGAGGAGAGAAACCATGTTTTATTTAGTTGTAATAGGTGATCAAATTAGAGAATGAGCTATTTTATATGTTCCCTTCAGAGTGCCTAATTTTAAGTAGGCTAGATCCATAAGGGACAAGAACGTTTTTTAGGCTTTGCAGGCCATATGGTCCCTGTCACACTACTAAATTTTGCCATTGTAGCACAAAGCAGCCACAGACAATATGTAATACAATGGATGTGGCTTTGTTCCAATAGAACTTCATTCATGACATTTAAATTTTATATGATATTTATGTCACGAAATATTATTTTCATTTGGATTTTTTCGATCATTTGAAAATGTACAAACCATTATTAGTTCCTGGATTGTAATAAATAGAACCAGGGGTGGGGCTGGAGGGTGCTGGCATGAAATTGACCCATTGGCTATAGTTTGCTGAATGCTGGGCTATATTGTAGAGTTATTAAAGCCATAATGAGATGCTGATCAATCCGAATGGGTTGATGTTTACATTTTGCTTCATTTCACTGCATAAGAGCATTTTCTTTTTGTTTTTGTGTCATTTATTTGGAATCTGTGAATTTGAAAAAGAAGGGATCGCTCTTTGTGTACAATATTCATGTTCACAGCTATTGTACGTCCTGCAGCCAAATTGCATTTTCCCAAAACCTTTGCAATCACTATCTGAAGAGGTTTTTATCTTCCCTGTTTTGCAAAAGAGGAGGTTATGGCCCAAAGATGTATGTAACTTACTAAAACCCTATGACTAGTAGGCATCAAAGCTAGGATCTAAAATCAGCGGTGACTCCGCTGATACTCTGTGAATTCCCAGCCTGACTTCAGCTCCATGTGATTTAGCCTCCACTTAACTCTCCAACTTCATTTCCTCCTTGTGTCCATCCCTTCAGGCACTGTGATCTTCTTCCTTTCTCTTAAACACCAAACTCATCCTGCGTTCTGAGCTCTGCACTTTCTTTTCCTTCACTGAGAACACAGTCTAGTCTCCCAGCTGCCTCCTATCACTTCAGTCTCAGATGCCACGCCCTTTGCTCAGACCCATTTGCTGCAGCAGAACTGCTCTTCCATCACCTACTTTCTGCATAACCCGCTTTTATCAGCTCATTGCACATAAACCTTCTTGACAGTATTTTATGTGATTATTTTCTGCATCTTATCCCTGAGACTGGGGACCTCTGGGAGGCAGATCTCTATTTAATGTAGTACTCTCTCCCCCGGGCTGACAGCTTACCTAGATTAGAGTAAACAGGAAATGTTTATTGACTGACTGCCTTCAACGCCCTTGAATAAATATATCCATTCTCTAACACTTTCAATCATTGCCACCTCCATGACCACCAGACGACTGAGAGGTAGTTACAGTCTGATCAAGATGAATCCATTCTTAGCCCTGGCTGGTGTGGCTCAGTTGGTTGAGTGCCGTCCCGTGCACCAAAAGTTCACTGGTTTGATTCCTGGTCAGGGCATGCCCAGGTTTAGGACTTGATCCCCAATAAGAGACATGCAGGAGGTAGCCAATCGCTATTTCTCTCTCACATCATTGCTTCCCTCTATCTCTTTCCCTCTCCCTTGCATCTTTCTAAAGAAAAGCATGTGTGTGTGTGTTTTTAATTTAAGAAAAGATGAATCCATTTTTTCAATCTCAGAGAAAATGAGTTTTTGATTTTGAGATATGGTAAGTATCACTGATGGGATGGATGGTCCCTAAAAAGAGGAGTTTAAATACTTTAAATTATTTATGTGTTAGATTTATGCATCAAAAATAGCACAGGATTTAGAGTCAGATGGAGGCTGGAGCCCTGTTGTGTCTCACAGGTGCTGTGAGGTCACATTTTCAGAGCTGTGGCTTCTGCATGTGTGAGCTCAGTGGGACAGCCCATCTCAAATGCTGTTGTACTGTTAGGTTGGAGTAAAGGACCCCATAAATATCAAGGGACTATATAAATGTAAGGTAATTCTTATTTTGTCCAAAAAGGTATAAGGCTATGAAATAATAAACTTATTTTTTTAATGTCATGAATCTAAAGTGATAGAGCAAATCATACAGAATACATGTTAACCCAGGCCTGACTGAGGGTCAGTTATGAGAAGAGATTTTTTAGTGTGCATTATTAGCATCATTTTAAATTGGAGTTGAGTTTTGGTCACAGTGACAATTGAGGGAAAAAAGGAATATGATTTTGGCTTATATTAGGAAATCATAAAAACAGGTTGCTATCCCATATTTATATTGTATGTTTACATAACATTTATCTGTATAAATATGTAAGCATGTCAATTACATATAACAATTCATATCTCGTTGAATCCTCTTTCTGAAATCTTATGTAGCAATATTTGAAACACTGACATTTAGAGTGGAAATGAGCTAGGAAAAAGTGTTTCTGGCCTCGTTCTCCTGCCAACGTATTCCCTTTACAAAGATGCCACATCTGGAAATGAAGACAGCCTGCGTGAGACACACAGTTTTTGACTCAATGCTCTGCATCAGCACAGGCATGCCTGAGTGATTGCAATTACATCGGTGCTAAGCAAGTCTGAGCTTCAATATATTTTCTAACTTAATTTCTTGCTCACTTCATTATCACGCTCTCTTTCAGAATCTGCTCCTTAATTAGATGGTGGTCTGGCAAGTCGCTTGCAGCAGATTCAAGT
This sequence comes from Myotis nattereri, assembly GCF_964212035.1. Classification (NCBI taxonomy): domain Eukaryota; kingdom Metazoa; phylum Chordata; class Mammalia; order Chiroptera; family Vespertilionidae; genus Myotis; species Myotis nattereri. The sequence continues at coordinate 178,400,678 of NC_138076.1, forward strand.
GCCTGTGTTAGAAAGAGAGACCTGCGAACGCACTTATTATTCTGCTCACCCAGGAGGGATCACAGAGAAGACGATCTGTGCTAGCTTTGCAGCAACTGGAGGGAAGGATTGCTGTCAGGTGAGACAAGTAGGATTTTGCAGGGGAACAGAGAAAGCTGTCATCTGCTGGAGACTGTCTTCACACAGGAGAACACTCTCAAATCACAAACAGCTCCCTTTGCCTGCTTCATAGTATCATGCCACATCCCCTCACTCAAAGGCCTAGTAGGACCATAGGAAGAGTTAGTTGCAGTATCCAAACTTGCTGAGGTGGCAGAGAGGGAGGGTGGAAACAGCCTGCAGCCAGAAGAGCAGATGAGAACAGAGAGCAGCATGAGGAGGTAGGAGATGGCAGCACCACTAAACTGACCTGCAGGTGGGACGATGTTTGCAGTTATATTTAAGTCTTTGGGAAAACAGGAACAAGCAAATAAGGATTCTAAATTAGTGTGTCCTATTTATGACTTAAGAGTTTAATTGTTTAAAATTGTTATTAATCTCCAGTGTGCTCACACTTGATTTTCCATCACAGATTAAAATAAAATAATCATGAAGAGAATGAGAACCTTTGAAAAATAGTTTTCATGTGCAGTGAAAAAAGTCACAAAGCAATAGTTTCATTTCAGTGATATTGTAGAGGCACAAAGCTGTACAGATATATTCACAGGGGCAAGCATACTATTGGCAAGTTCAGAACCAGCTAAGAAAAACAAAAAACACAACAGAATATGGGCAAATAGATTGCAAACACCAGCTTTACTCTTCACAAAGCCAACTGAAGAATGTGACTTTAGATACATCCAAAAAGCATTTCTAACACTCTGTAGCCCACCTTCAATATCTAGTCTCAATTTGAGCAGCCCTCCTAAAAGAAAGCCATGGTCTTCAGGGCAGACTTACTTCCCCAGATTTATCATTTCATACTGGTCTAGAGTGGAGGGGGAGGAAAAAAATGAATCTCTAGTCTTTATTGCTTTTGATAGTCCCTCCCCCTTGCCCTCAAATCAAGAAACATGAACCAATGGATGTCACTTTTATGGGGAGAAAACTGGGCATTAACCTGAATAGAAGTCCTTTCACATGAAAACATGAAGAGAGAAGGGAAGAGGTCCCTTCTTAACACTGAGTATAAATGCATTGTACTTAAACCCATTCACAGCATCAAGCATTACTCACATTCTGTTATATGTTGAGTAGCTTAATTTGCATTCTCCAGAAGCACACCCTGTGACAAGTACTCAAGTGTAATGGTCTGTTTAGGAAGTGCAGATCACTGGTAGGAAAGTGAGTAGGTTGGAGGTATAGGGAAGGGAAGGCAGCTTAAGATGTGATATTAAGTCACTACCACAGTGAGGGGCTGAGCTTCATCATGCAGCAAAAATCTGGCAGTGACACAAAACACACTAAGAATATTGATTCCCTCTGAAGGGTGAGGGAGCTGGGATATTTATACACTACTTCCCCAAGGTCATAGTTGGAGGGCTGCAGGAACAGCACTTCCTACATTATGGCCTGCTTTCAAGGGGACCGGGGAGGGGGGAGTGGGGGAGGCCTGGGGAGGTAGCGGGGAGAGCCCACAGGCACAGAACCAGGATGTGGACAGGAAGATCTGAGGAATATGGGAAGTCCACTCCCAGTTCTGCTAGAGGACAAAGTTGTATTATTAAAAATAAAACTCTAAATTAGTGTGTTCATTCTTCCCCTTTTGAGGGATTTTTTTTTTTTCTTCTCTGTGCTTTGAATCAGGAAAATCACAAATGGCTCTACTATCTCCATCATGTGGGACAGCATATAACATTGAGGGAAGACCTTACTCTGCATCAAGACAGCAAAGATCCTGGCTGGTTGCACAGTGGTTAGAGCGCCGGCCCCAGGACTGAAGGGTCACGGGTTCAATTCCAGTCAATGGTATGCCTCTTGGTTGCAGGCTCGATCCACACTCCAGTCTAGGCTCATGTGGAAGCCAACCAATCAATGTGTCTTGCTAACATAGATGTTTCTCTCTGTCTTTCCCCTTCCCTTCACTCTCTCTGGGAAAAAAAAAAAAATCAATGGAAAACAAATCCTTGGGTGAAGATTAACAAAACAAAAGAGAGAGAGAGAGAGAGCAAAGAGGAATTGGGGAAGAAATTAGGTTCATGCCCAAGGTGACCCGCATATTGTGATCTCGGTTGGCACTTGTTCTTATTTCTTCTTCATCCAGCAGTCATTTTGGCTGCAGCATGACCAAATTTACAGTCATTGTAGGGGAAGGAAAATACAGAGATGAGATTCTAACTGGTAAATGGGGCTAGATTTCTTTCACAAACAGGTGACTTCAGAAATTTGCTTTGATAAAATGGACTCTGCTATTTCTATCGGCCAATTGATTTTTTACCCTCTTGTGTATGCTCAGAGGTAATGAACCTGCTGATGTAATTTCTCATCCAAGAAGATGAAAATAAAAATGTTGGAATGCAGAGACATGAGAGTTTTAGATATGTGATGTAGAATCCTATGGCTTTTTGTTCACAACAAATTTCAGATTCTAAATTTTTAAAAAATTTCAAATTTTTTGACCTACGAAGGGATTTGTGCAATCACAGTGATGCATGTCCCACTCCTGCTGACTTTTCCAATTGCTTTCATACTTCTCTCCTCTTGCTTACATTTCAGCCACATTGATTTCCTTCTGACCTTCCAACTTGCCACATATTTGCCCAACTGGTGCCTTAACCCAGATATCAGTTCTGCACAAATACTTTTTCTCCAGGGTTTTGAAAATCTGTCTGAATTTTTTGTTTAGGATTTTTACATCTTTGTTCGTTAGGGATACTGGCTTGTAATTTTTTTGCCCCTATCTGTCCTGTGTCTCAGGGTAATGCTGGCCTTATCAAATCAGCTTGAGAGTGTTCCCTCCTCTTCAATTTTTTTGAAGAATTTGAGAAAGAGTGGAATCAATTCTTTAAATGTTAAGTAAGTTCATCAGTGAAGCCATCTGGGCTTTTCTTTGTTGGGATGTTTTTGATTCCTGAATCAATCTCCTTACTGGTATTGGTCTGTTCTGATTTTCTATTGCCTTAGAATTAAGTCTTGGTGGGTTGTATGATTCTAGGTCATGCACTGTACTTAATGATAAGAATACATTCTGAGAAATGAATCATTAGGTGATTTCATCTTTGTTCAAATATAATCTTTTTACAAACCTGGATGGTGTAGCCTACTACTGGAATTGTATATCTATACTTTTATATGGCTGGTGGCACAGTGGGTTTGTCTAAACCAGCATCACGACAAACTTGTAAATAATGCTTTGCATTCCCATGTTAGAATAGCTAAAACATCATTAAGTGATAGGGATTTTTCAGCTTCATGATGATCTTATGGAACACCATTGTATATGTGGTTTGTCATTCACCAAAATGTTGTCATGTAGTGCATGACTTTATTTCTTCTAGGTGGTCCGATTTTGGGTGTATAATCTCATAGCAGTCTCTTATGATTCTTTGAATTTCTGTGGTATCAGTTGTAATGTCTCCTCTTTCATTTTTTATTTTATTTATTTGAATCTAAGTATTCTAAGGTGTACAAATTGACAAAGAATAATTCTTTTAGAAATTAAAGAAATGTCTTATGAATAAATTATGGGTTATTCTTGTTCCAAAATTGAAAACAGGAACTCTGATTAAAGAAAATTTCTAGGACACATTTCTTTGGTGTTTCAGGGAGACTCTGGTGGGCCACTAGTGAGTAGACATGAGAATCATCTCTTTGTCCTCTAGGCCATCATCAGCTGGGGAGTTAGCTGTGCCTGGCCAAGGAAGCCAGTGAATTTGCTGGAGTGAGTGTCTTCTTGGACTGGATCCAATCCAAACTCAAAGGTAAAAATATTTCAGATATTATGAAAACAATGCCTCTTTCTTCAGATTTTTATCAGCATTATGAAAGAGAAGACTATAAAGTAGTACTTTAGTTTTGAAATACATTAACATGCACATTAAAGTTCTGTAAAAATATGTCTCCCTTGGACAGTTAGGATAAAACTGACCTTTCCTGAGGCTGTTTAAATCCTAGATATGCATTCTTTTTTAACAAAAGCTGCTTTGGTACAGACTACATGTTGTCTCAGGCACTCATTTGTATTTATTTTTGATTGGTTCTCTCCAGATACAAGCTTTGTTTCACTTCAGATGAATAATGAAAGCAAAAGCTTACCAAGGAAACAATTGCCACCACTCATATCTCCAGCAGACCGGGCCAGGTAATGGATATTCATGTTATCCCATTAACACAGCTAGTAAGAATTTAACAAAAAGCATTGTATGTCTGGGTCCCCTTATTTTCTTTGGAACACTATAAACTTGGTGTTGGGTAGTTTAAGCTGAAAGAGATGAGAGATGTTATGGTGAGTGTCTGGGGATCTTTTCTACCTCATAGATACAGTGATTACAGGTTAAAAAATAAATCTTGTGGTTGTGAACAAGTGCCTGAAATTTGGAGAAGTGCATAGAATTATTTTGGTCTCTGAGCTATTTATTCCTACATAAACCAAGGTCCTTATACTTTTAGGTATCTTGCTAGGTAAAGACTCTAGCTGTGAGATAACCAAGACCAGTACCAGGGTTAGTGTCTCTCTCAATTCTCCCATAATTGTTAGTGTCTGTTTGCTAATAGGGTTTTGATTTTTAGTTAATAGCAAACAGCAGCTTGAGAACTAGAAGTCTGTAGTTGACTTGTAGGGAGATGAAAATTCTATGATACCATCATTCTTGGTTTTCAAATGGCCAGGGTCTTTCCCTTCTCATCTATTTCTGCCCACTCACCCTCACATACACTCAACCACAGTAGACAACTAAGATGACTTGGAGGAAAATTGAAGAAGATGCAAGAGAGAGGGGGTGGGGAATTGTTAGAACGGTGGCTTCAGTAGGAGAGAAGGATGAGCCCGAGTGCTCAGCTGGAGGGGTTGGTCTTAGGAAGAAGCAAAACACAATTCATCCATAACTGCCAGATGGAAGGCAGAAAATTTAGTCACTGATACAGGTGTGTGGGTACATGTGGGGATAGGAGCTTCTGGCAGTTCTCTTCTAATTGCTTCTATTTTCTCAGCAGACGAAACAGGGTTGTGAAAAAAGGCTCGACGTGTTAAAATAAAAAAAGAGAAAGTATGAAATAGCTCGCTTAAAAATGACAAAGGGCATGGACTAGAAAAATGTGGTAGGATTATTAGGCAGCATACGCCTCAGAGATTAATGATTATACATTTAGAGGGAGACCAACTATTGGGTGAATTGTATGTTTTCCTCTGGGGACACTGAGTGGTACATGGATGCAGAGCAGGTAGAGAATTGATTCAGTTAGAGTGGATTTTCCCAAGTATGCAAGAGTGTAAGGGAATTGAGAGTGTGTGTGGAGAAGGGATTAAGACAATGGGTCACAGGAATTAAACTAAAAAAAGAATAAACAAGGGCCCTGACCGGTTTGGCTCAGTGGATAGAGCGTCGGCCTGCGGTCCGAAGGGTCCCAGGTTCGATTCCGGTCAAGGGCATGTACCTTGGTTGCGAGCACGTCCTCAGTGGGGGGTGTGCAGAAGGCAGCTGATCGATGTTTCTAACTCTCTAGCCCTCTCCCTTCCACTCTGTAAAATATCAATAATATTTTACAGAGAGAGAGAGAAAGAGAGAGAGAGAGAGAGAGAGAGAGAGAGAGAGAGAGAGAGAGAGTAAACAAGGATGTGAGAGGAATTAGGGATAAGGAAAAGGTGATAGGAGAGTCAGTGGTCGGCAAACTCATTAGTCAACAGAGCCAAATATCAACAGTACAACGACTGAAATTTCTTTTGAGAGCCAAATTTTTTAAACTTAAACTGTATAGGTAGGTACATTGGTATTAACTTAATTAGGGTACTCCTAAGGCTTAGGAAGAACCATACTCAAGGGGCCAAAGAGCCGCATGTGGTTCGCGAGCCGCAGTTTGCCGACCACGGGGATAGATGAATTGCAAGTCTCAAAAGGTGGAAGTGTTGGAGGAAGTTGAAAAGATAAAAGTTTGTGGCTGGAGATAGTGGTGCTTAAAACCAAGCTTATGAAAGGCTTGGGGTTCCTACTAATGACCAGGTCTCTAAGGCTGACCATTGAGATAAGGCTGAGGTCCAGTGGGGGAAAGTTGAGAAATTGAGAAGTATCAGTACTGGAATCATTACCTATATGGCTTCTGAAATCAGCAAGATTTAAGGGAAGAATCGTGTTGGAGAGAATGTCTGCTAAAATCTAGGAATAACTCGAGATCAGTTGTGGTTGATATGGTTTGACAACACAAGGGTCAAAGAGTCAAAACAAGAGTCAAAGAGTCGTGTCTGACAACATAAGGGTCAAAGAGACAAAACGAGGGTGGAAGAGTCATGTTTAGATTAAAAGGAAATCTGGAATTGGAGTTGAAATGAAGAGCAAACTTAGGTCCAACATCCCCAAACCTAATGATTCCAATGGGTTGAGTTAAATGAATAATTTCAACAAGTGACTGACTACTTTAATGCATGTAAAGCACTTAGAATTAGTGGTGGTGGTATTCTTTGACTTGTCCCATTCAGGCTATTAGAAAAGAACATTGTTGACACGTAAAGATATTTCTCATTTGCATGTGTTCAGAAATTCTTATACATGCCGAAGAACTTAGAAAGTTTTACATATGAAAGGGCATTGTTTTATTTTAGTTCTATAACTATCATATGAGATAAATGTTAGAATTATGCCATATTTAACACCCCCACCCTCACCACTTGCTTTTTATACTAGGTAATTAATGAATCCTAGCTATGGTTTTTTTCATTGTTCCCACTTATAAAAAGCAGTGACTGTTTGGGAATTCATGATTTTTAGGATTTGGCTCTTTTTCTAGGCAGATTTGTCAAAGAGGATTATTATGGAGAGGAAAAGGAGATTGAAAAGATTGGAAACATTGGGCCGCCCTGTAAAAGACATTGCAAGGTACACTACTTTAGTTGCTTTGAACAAGGAAAGAGCTCAGTTATTTTATTTCATACACAATTCTCAGATTAGAGGGCAAGGTGGGGGAAGATTAGAGACTGGGAAACCAGTTAGGCTACTATTAAATCAAAGTAGACCTAATAAATCTATCAATTAGATCACAGTAGCCATATAAATGAAAAGGAGAATTTGCAAAGAAATAACAGAGGACTGGGCAAAGGAATAGAATCCTGAATTCCTGTAGCATTGTATTTCCTTTCTACCACTCTTCATGTCTACTGTTCATAAAAATATGTTTTTTTATGTATCTCCTTGGTTAGATTATTAATTTCTCTACATAGACTGTATATAATAATGCATATACTAATTAACTAATGCTCATATATTAAAATACGTTAATTTGAATACAGAGTATTTAAATATGTAATTGATAAGAAGATTTTTATTTAGGGACTAAATAGACATAGGGGAGGAAAGAAGAGTCAGGGATGTAACCTGAAGGAGAAGCTCAGTTAGCCAGAGAACTACTGGCATCTGAAGCTCTGCAGGTATCCCTGCAGGTCTAAAGGTGCCCTTGAACTTAAAGGTAAGTCAGAGAAATGAGAGACATTCAAGTGCTTTTAGCAAATTCTTTCCTTGACCTCAGTCACAGACTCCATGAATGTAATCATTTGTCCCAGTAGGATAAATGCTCAGCAAAATCAGTGAAGATTTTAGGAACAGATCTTCAGTAGCAATCTGAAAGAAGAGAAGGAATAAAAACATGCAGAGAGTAAGGAATGTAACTCACTGTGCATTTTCCAAGAAAATTTAAAAATTCAGTGAAAAGTCATTTTACATAATTATAACTTAATTTCTACTCTTACAACCTCATTTCAAGAAAATAGGACACATCAAATGGGATGATCCTTTTTTATCCAAGAACTTGTAACTGATTGTGACAAAGTTTTAATTTTCTTCTTGTAAACCTAAATTTTCCAAGTTTGTGATAGAGCCTCATTCTGCTTTGTTTAGGCTGGTCCCTGGTGTCTGTGCGCTCTGCGCTGCATGCTGTTACTCTGAAATGGAGCTAGGAGAGCCCAGAGGCTTTCTTTCAACTCCAAGATATCCACTGGATTGTAAAGGAAAACTGAAATGTTCTTGGGTTCTCAGAGCTTCACCAAGCAGTATGGCAACATACTGGATGAGGACCTGTCACTCCCGGAGCCTCATTTGTGTCAAGATTCAGTCCTGACTATTTATGAAGAAAGCCACAGGGAGAGAAGGATGTCAGGTAACCCTTCCTGGAATTTGCACTGTGGGGTCTTTTCTGTAGAAGCAGCTAATGATCAAGAGAGACTTTGACTCGGTAACAATAGCACCGAAATGTTGATTCATGTAATACGCATGTCTTTTTTCCTAGACGCACCTAATATTTTCAAAAATTGAACTTACAAAACCGGTATACCAAAGGTTGAGTGTGTGTGTTTGTATGTAAGTGTATTCAAGAAAAAGAAAAAGACAAAAGGGCCCAACTTCTACAAACATACCAAAACTACACCAGCATGCCAGAAATGTGTACATGATAAAAAGGAGGAGATAAGATGCTTAAAATGGGGGTGAGGGGTGGGGGAGGACTAGCGTGTTATATTTTAAAATAAAGCAAAAATACAATAACGGCTTTTAAAATTGCAGATTTAAAAAGATTGCTATTAATGTGCCAGCCATCATTTTATTTCATGTACAGGCAAACCTATTTTTGTTCAGCAAAACAAACTTGCCACCTCCTGTTTGTAGAGGTGTAATACAGGCTTTTTTTGTATTACCAAAAGGAAAGAGGAAAGTGAGAAGGTGTTAGAAATAATTTGGTTTATGGGGAAAGCTGGAGTGAAAATAAGTTTGTGCATGTTGTTTTGAGTGTGTAAGCTACACACACATATGCACATGCTTGATTCAGGAGTATATGGAGACCAGGAAAATTGCTTTGAAGGTGGGATTATTTTTTTTAGGTTTACACTGGGATGAGAGATCAAATCATTGACTGAAAAGGCACACACATTTAAGGGACCTTTCTTTCAAAATATTAAATGATTTAGACTTCAGAAAAAAACTGTTAACTATCCTGTTCACTTTGCACATTTTTCCCCTACAATCAGATCACATTCACCAATCTCCTCGATTAAAATTGCTTAAGGTCCTCTCCTTATAGCTGAAATAAAATCTAACCCCTAGCACACCTTTCCCCTCTCTCTCTCTTAGCTTCCCATGCTCCAGGCCCTTTCATTCTCATCTGAGGGCCCCTGTGCATCTACTCTCCCAACTCTTCCCTCACCTCCTTCAAGTCTTGACTAGAATGTCAAGAGGCCTACTTTGATTCATATAAATTAAATCACCTCCTGCCTGAGTACTTCTTAGTGCCCTTTCCTTAGCACTTCTTGTCTCTAACATATTTTGATTTTTTTCCATGTCTGTGATTTGTCTGTGTATTCTCCTTTGAATGTGAGCTCCCTGTAGGCTGAAATTTTGGTCTCTTCACTTTGAAAATTCCCAGTGCCCAAAACAGTATCTGACACATAGATGGCGTTGAATGAATGAATGAATGAGAAATCACTTCAAAGAGTCCTTGTCAGTCTAAAGTATCATCATTTGTTGCCTCTCCCACAATGAGTTTCTATCATATTGTGCTAGTTATTTCACTGTAGCCTTGGTCTCTATTTGAAATCATCTTCATTTTCATGACTAAAATGAAAGCTTCATGAGACCAGAGATTTTGCTATTTTGTTCCCTTCTATATCTCTCCAAAGTAGGCTAATGCCTAAAGACTCAGAACATTTTTTTCACATGAATGTGTACTGCTAAATTACTTTTCAGAAAGGCCAAATCTTTTGCTGCCATTAGCAATACATGGGAGCCTCTTCCACCAAGCCCACAACCTAATATATCAATTTGGTAGGCCCTTTTACTTCTTTTTTTAAAAAAATATTTTTATTGATTTCAGAGAGGAAGGGAGAGGGAGAGAGATAGAAACATCAATGATGAGAGAGAATCATTGATCAGCTGCCTCCCGCACGCCCCACACTGAGGATCGTGCCCGCAATCCGAGCAGGTGCGCTGACCAGGAATCAAACCGCGAGCTCCTGGTTCATAGGTCGATGCTCAATGAGCCACGCCAGCTGGGCTCTTTTACTTTTTAAAAATCATTAATGGGGATACATATATTTTTCATATATTAGCTAATTGTATTTCTTATTTCTTGTCATTATTATCCATTTTTAACTATTATGTATATATGATATATACATATATATTTATCACAATTTGCAAGTGCTTATTCATAAAGTTGTAACTTGCCTTTAAATTTTATTATATGTTGATGTAAACATTTTATAATTTATTTGCTTAAATCTATTTGTATGTATCTCTGATCTGTGACTTATCTCTTTGTTTTTATATTTAAAAATTAATTCATTCTTAGTTCAGAAAAAAATTGTAATTAAAAACTGTACTTCTTTAGTCCTGCTAAAATGTATTATCTTATATAGTAAAGTGATGCTATACCTATTTCTTTAAAAATAAGTTATTTTCTTTCCAATTTATATCACTATCTTTATTATACACTAGGTTCTCCTATAAAAGAAACATTTTCTGGGAAAACTTTCCCCTTTACTATAACCTATTGAAAAACATGCTTGACTTTGATGTGGACTAACTGGGGAGCCACTGTAATTTTTCAACCTACCATTTCTTTTCTTTGAAATTGACATCTTGACCTCTGCAGAATTGTTCTGTCTCTTCAGATGATAGCTAGTAGAACTACAAGACTATAATGGAAACATTACCCCTTATTCAAGTTGGATAGTATTTTTCTATTCGGTAGAATGCTATCTTTTTCCCTGTGGGAGTCAGCAATTCATTCAAGAGCAACATTCATCTCTACTTGCTACAAATAAATATTTGCTCATTCTTCAAATAGTATTTCAACATAATTTACCCAAATATGTTATGCCAACTAATGTTGTATTTTCTTCTTGGTTACAGTCTCCTCCCTCTATTCCTCTCTGTATTTGTGGAGCACCTAGTATGAGCCAGATTTGGACTCTTTTTGGTTGTGGGGATCCAGTAGTGAACAAAATGGACAATAAAAAAAAAACCCTTTACTTATTAAGCTTATATTCTAGTGGGGAGAGTACACATAATAAGAAAAATAAAATATGTAATATATTAGGTGGACAAACCAGGGGGACATGAAGTGGGAAGAGAGACAAGTAGTGACTGGGATTGTGGGTACCTGCAGTTATATGTAGTATACACAGCAAATGTCTTTCTGAGTGGTTGTCATTTAAATAAATGTTACGGAATGATGCTGCATTATTCTTAATAGCAGATAAGTTTGATTCTAAGAAACTCACAAGTTCTTTGCATGTCTTGTTAATCAGCCATCTAAATTATTTTAGAATTATGATCATAATTTTTCCTTCCATCTTTGACTTCAGTTTCTCAAAGTGAAGCAATTAAAAAAGACTGACGATAGGGAAATAATAAATTTTCAAGTAGAAAAAGTTTTCTATTGTGGATCTTCATGGTGAGATATTTTTAATAAGTGGGTTAATTTTCTAGGAGAAAAAAAAATGGCATGTCAACATAATTTTAAAGGTAAAATAATTTACTTCCTACTGTCCTTCAAGGAGCAATGTGACATGGGCTATGATGGGTATTGGATTCATGGACCCTGTCTCCCCAGCCCACCAGTCTGTGACTTTGGATAAGTCACTTGAGTTCTGGAACCCAGTCCCCATGTGTTGCAACGTGGAATGAATTCCTACCTCATGGGTACACACTTACAACAGACAAATAAGTCCCAGAGATCTAATAATGCACAGTGCAGTGAATATAGACAACAGTATTGTATTATAATCAGCAAACTTACTGAGGGACTAGGTCTTAATTATTCCTATTACAAAAGGAGAAGTAATGATGTGATGTGATAGAGGTGCTAACGATTGCTACAATTGCAATAATATTACAATATATAAATATATCCAATAACATGTTGTATACCTTAAATTTATACCATGTTGCATGTCAGATATATTTCAATAAAGATAAATAATACACGAAAATAAATAATTCCAGTGCCTAAAATAGGAAAACTACAAAAAACAAACAAACAAAAAAACTTGAGTTCTTGTTTTTCACTAGATTTTATTTTTTTTAAACGTAGGTGAAGTATGTGCAAGAAGGCTTTACCCAATGATTTTTATGAGCCCTGAACCACTGGTGAGATTGACATAATTTACTTAAATATGTTATGCCAACTAATGTTGTATTTTCTTCTTGGGTATAGTCTCCTCCCTCTATTCCTCTCTGAAAGTATTTGTGGAGCACCTAATATGAGCCAGATTTGGACTCTTTTTGGTTGTGGGGATCCAGTAGTGAACAAAATGGACAAGAAAAAAAAACCCTTTACTTATTAAGCTTATATTCTAGTGGAGAGAGGACACATAATAAGAAAAATAAAATATATAATATATTAGGTGGACAAACCAGGGGGACATGAAGTGGGAACCATCTCCCTTGTACAAGATGCTTTCAGCATAAGTTATATTATCATTAGAGTCCAAGGTACGTTTGATCATTTTGTAAACTTATGAAGTTAAAATTCATTGTTTTTCCTTTTAGGAATAGTCAAAACTTATACATTGTTTTGTAAAAAATTGTGTTTCTGTGGGAAATGGGTTTATGTTTGGTCCAAAAGAGAAACTACTCAGTGGATAACTTAATTGACTTGTAAATCATCCAGAATTGTGATTTCTGGACATAGCTAGAACACATTGGTTGCAAAATAAAATTTTTGACCGTGATTATGATTCTATACCACAGAGAGCCTTTTCTGCAGTGGTAATTCTTGTGGATCAGAAGGTCTGTATTCAAAATCTTAGCTGGCTGATTAGCTCTGGACAGGTTGTTACACTGTACCAGAGTATTCTTTATAGTGATATCCTATATAATAAAAGCCTAATATGCTAAGTGTCTGGTCATTCGGTCATCTGTTCAACCAATCAAAGCGTAATATGCTAATGATATGCTAAGGCCACTTAACTGCTCTCTATGATGTGCACCACGGGGCAGACAGTTGACTGGTTGACCAGTCACTATGACATGCACTGACCACCAGAGGCAGATGCTCTGATGGGTAAGTTAGTTTGCTGCTGGGGTCCGGCTGATCAGGACTGAGCGAGCCAGGCTGGACACACCCTGGAGCCCTCCTGTGACCCCTCCCTGGCTGGCCAACTTCCCGCATCCCTCCCCAACCCCAATGGTGCACCAGTGGGGTCCCTTGGCTTGGCCTTCACCCTCTCGCAATCCGGGACCCCTCAGGGGATGTCAGAGAGCCAGTTTTGGCCTGCTTCCACAGGCCAGGCCGAGGGACCCCAATGGTGCACAAATTCATGCACCAGGCCTCTTGTTATAATAATAAAAGGTCAGAATGAGTTTTGAAAACAAACTACAGGAGAAACTAAGATGGCGGCATAGATAAACACCGGGAAATAGTCGCTCCACACAACAATTGAAAATTAGCCCAAAGGACGGAGCAAACATCGTCCAGAACAACAGGAAGGCTGGCTGAGTGTAATTTCTACAACTAGAAGAAAAGAAAAGCACGCTGAGAGCCAGAGGAGCTGCGGAGGCTGAGTGCAGAGGTACGGCGGCGGCGGCTCGCGCGCGCGCGGAAAGGGGGTGGCACCTGAGGACGCGGCTGTCTTTTTGAATCACAAGCTCCCGACTGCTCTGATCTCCGGTTCTGGGAAGTCTCTGGGGACCCAGGTCTCATACAGGGAGAGGCTGCTCTCTCAGGCGGCAGCGGGCGAACTTGGGGGCAGATTTCCCTCGGAGGTGCTTGCAGCCATTGCCGGGACACTGAGACGCGCTACTCCGGGCGCGGAGAATCAGCCATTGCTTCTTTCTAGGCCCTTTGACTCCCTGAGACCCCGCCCCACCCGGGCTGCGGCAGAGGCTTTTGCATGTGAATGCCCCAGAACTTTGCAACCTGATAATTGCCTAACTGCAGCCGGGCCAGCCAGACCCGGAACTTCCAAGAGAAGGCCCAAGGCCCCGCAGCGGCTTGCATTGCTTCACAGCTGAGCCTCTTCGTAGTTCCTGCTGTGAGGCCTCAGGCAGGGGCTGAATTAGCACCTCCTTAGATCCAGGAGCCACTGTACCCAGTGGTCAGAGGGGGACCATTCTCCCACTTCAGACACAGCTGCTTCCCACAGCCAATTGGCCTGGAGGTCAATTCCTCCCAGTGATCCTACAACAAGCGAGGCACCAAGAGTGCACCAAGAGTGTCCACCCCAGGTAACTGGGGAGGCTGAGCCACTGGGCCCTACAGGACACCTGGCGCGCAGGCCACTCTATCAACACAGGGAAGCAGCCAAAATGCGGAGACAAAGAAACAGGTCACAATTGGCAGAAACGGAGGAGGCCAGACGACTGGATATAGAGTTCAAGGCCACGTTTATAAGGTTTGTCAAGAATTTTATGGAAACCGCCGATAAATTTAATGAATCCCTCAAGGAGTATGGTGAGACCATGGAGGTCATGAAAAAGGACCAATTAGAAATTATGCATACACTGACTGAAATAAAGAATACTTTACAGAGCTCCAACAGCAGACAAGAGGATCCCAAGAATCAAGTCAAAGATTTGAAATGCAAAGAAACAAAAAATACCCAACCGAAAAAGAAAAAAGAAAAGAGATTCAAAAAATATGAAGATAGTGTAAGGAACCTCTGGGACAACTTCAAGCGTACCAACATCAGAATTATAGGGGTACCAGAAGGAGAGAGAGGGCAAGATATTGAAAACCTTTTTGAAGAAATAATGACAGAAAACTTCCCCCACCTGGTGAAAGAAATGGACTTACAAGTCCAGGAAGCGCAGAGAACCCCAAACAAAAGGAATCCAAAGAGGACCACACCAAGACACATCATAATTAAAATGCCAAGAGCAAAAGATAAAGAGAGAATCTTAAAAGCAGCAAGAGAAAGACAGTCAGTTACCTACAAGGGAGTACCCATCCGACTGTCAGCTGATTTCTCAACAGAAACCATGCAGGCCAGAAGAGAGTGGCAAGAAATATTCAAAGAGATGAATAGCAAGAACCTGCAACCAAGATTACTTTATCCAGCAAAGCTATCATTCAGAATGGAAGGTCAGATAAAGAGCTTCACGGATAAGAAAAAGCTAAAGGAGTTCCTCACCACCAAACCAGCATTATATGAAATGCTGAAAGGTATTCTTTAAGAAGAGGAAGAAGAAAAAGGAACTCTTACCATTTGCCACAGCATGGATGGAACTGGAGAGCGGATAAATACCACAAGATCTCACTTATTTGTGGAATATAATGAACAACATAAACTGATGAACAAGGACTGATCCAGAGACGGAGAGGCATTGATTGGACTGTCGGGCCTTGGAGGGAAGGTAGGGGAGGGTGGGGGCAAGGGGGAAAGATCAACCAAAGGACTTATATGCAAGCATATAGGCCTAACCAATGGACACGGACAACGGGGGGGTGAGGGGGTGAGCGGGGAGAGGGGGGGTAGAGGGTACACATATGTAATATCTTAATCAATAAAAAATATTAAAAAAAAAAAAAAGAAAACAAACTACACAAATATTAGATGCTATGCAATTCAGAGTTAACAGATTACTTTTTAGAACATGTAATTGGTGAAGATTTTTGACTCTTTATGAGCATAGATAACTGAAAGCTTGTTTCTCTTCTTGGCACCAAAAAACAGTGCAGATATATTTGAGGAAAAATGAGGTGAGTAATAAAGAAAAGTATGCATACCATCTGAAACTTTTTTCCCCAAGAACTATATTAAGAATACTAGAGGCCCAGTGCAGGAGATTCATGCACTGGGGGGGAGTTCCTAGCCCGGCCTGCACCCTCTTGCAGTCTGGGACCCCTCGGGGATTGGGCCTAAGCCGGCAGTCAGACATCCCTCTTGTAGTCTGGGGCTCTTGCAGTCCAGGACCCTTCGCTCCTTACCTCCTGCCTGCAGCAGAGGTAGGAGAGGCTCCTACCACTGCTGCTGAGCTCGCCAGCTATGAGCTGGCTTCTGGCTGAATGGTGCTTCCCCTGTGGGAGCACACTGACCACCAGGGGGCAGCTCCTGCATTGAGCGTCTGCCCCCTGGAAGTCAGTGCACATCATAGTGACTGGTTGGGTTGTTCAGCCATTTGGTCAATTTCCATATTACTCTTTTATTATATAGGGTTGCTTTCAGATGGAACTCTGCGTGGAACCAGCATTATCTGCATTTATCCCACATAGACCCTGGGCTGTGCCAAATATCATCCTGAGAGAGGTGCCAGTTTTCTGTATGTTTCAGGTAGAGACTTCTCAGTGACACTAACCACCTCCTTTTAACTTTTTTCTATAACAATTAGAGAAGAAAGCTGGCAGCTTTGATCTGAAAGGGCATATAGCAAAGCCTCTTTAAAATTGGTTTTATACTCATTCCCTTTTCTTTCTTTATTTCTAGGTCCAAAAGTCAGTAAAGTAACCAGACTTCATCAGAGTTCAAACCAAGAGCATGTGGCCACTTGTAATGATGTTATTCTGACCAAACCAGCAGGAATCATACAGATTTCAAGATGTTTTCACAGAACCACTATGAGGTGAGACGGGAACATTTATTTTGATGAAAGAAGTATGTGAATGATTACTTGACAGGTGGCAACACTTAGTATTTGCCTTAAATCTTATTTTTCACCTTGTTTCCTTAAAGAATAGACTTTCAGATAATCCCTGATCTTGGCCTTTAATATGCAAAAGCTGATTGTAAGATTACCCCTGTTGATAAATTGTACTTTTTCAACAAAAGAGATAACTTATCAGGCAAAGTGAAAATTTAAATCTCTATCAAAGAGTTTTAGAGATTAAAATAATGTGTGTAGAATCTTCTGGCACTTAGTAGGTACTCAGTAATTGTTTCTAAATATTGCCATGATGACAATAGAACTTTCCTCGAATTAAACAACAGATAAATTTAAAGGATAAGTGAGTCCTCTTCCCCCCAACGCTTTGCCTATTAAAAAATTAATAATAATAAAGTACATAAGTAAAAACTTAAAGGGATAAATGAAAAGTGAAGATTTATGTAATATCAATCCTAAATAAATTTATATGATTTGGGGGAGTTTGGAGAAAATTTAGGCAAGAGTAAGTCCTTAACTCTTACAGATTTGCCAGTCAGAATTTTGAATACCTTACATGACTCACCAACCATTTCCCATGATTAGTGAATTTACTTAAGCCTTTTGACTCATTAAGGATTAGAGAATATTTTTTCATTGTTGTAAATTAAAGTGGAAATCTTCCTCTTACTCAAGCACAAAGGAGTAAAAACGAAGGCGAGCTAAGTCAATAACGGTGATGCATTAAATTCTGAACAAAGTAAATAACAGTGTATGCTGTTTGGAAATAATTTCTGATATTCTTCCATCTGTGCCATAGCTGCCACTGGAGGTTATTAGCCCCTTTAAATCACTTCATTTGCCTTTTACCAACTTCCAGATGAAGCCAGCACCGTTGGCCTGTCAGGGTCACCTGTGGGTTTATGAAGGATTTGGATTAGGCAAAAAATTAATAGGTACTAATCTTCCATGAGAAACTATGTTTTTTTAAAATTTTCTTTTATGAAGTATTGTTTTATATTCTGTGTGTGATGTAAATTCATTTCATACGATGTTGAAAAACCTTACTATTACTATATTTTTTTAGATTTATGATTGAGATTAATCAAATACTCTCTCAAATTAAGTTGCAAACAAAACCCAACCATATGCTGCTTACTTGGGTCATAGTTAGATTAAATTTGCCCACAAACACCAAAAACAAAGAATGAATAAGGCAGTTTTAGACAATAGTAACACAAGAACATTGAGCCTATAATATCAATTAGGCAAAACAATGTAGGAAAAGACATTAAATAGAAACAGGGTTTAGGCTGGCAGACCAACAGTACCCGATGTGATGGGATCTGATGGTCCAGGGTTCAAATTTCAGTTCTACCACACAGTAGTTCAGTAACAGGTGCACTATAAATTCCCAGTTTACCTAGTCAACAATACGCATGCCTACCAAATAAGGTGACTGCCCAGAGGGAGAGGATATATGGCATTTCACTGGCCTTTGACTTCCTAAAAAGGAAAAACAACCCAGGGTCGTGCCAGAGTTGATAAATCAGCCAATTGTCAAACCACTGTTCTTTTTTTCTTTGGACTTACATGTTACCATCCCAGAAATAGGCACAATGACAAGCTTTGTGTTTCTACTTAAGGGAATGTCAATAAACACGGAGCTTCCTGGTTTCTGAGCCAATTTTGCATCAAAAGCTTCATAGCTTCTTGTGAGGAGAATGCAGGCTCTGGGCCAGGGGTGGGCAAACTTTTTGACTCGAGGGCCACAGTGGGTTCTTAAACTGGACCGGAGGGCCGGAACAAAAGCATGGATGGAGTGTTTGTGTGAACTAATATAAATTCAAAGTAAACATCATTACATAAAAGGGCACGGTCTTTTTTTTTTTTTAGTTTTATTCATTTCAAACGGGCCGGATCCAGCTGGCGGGCCGTAGTTTGTCCACGGCTGCTCTGGGCCCAGTATCATTGGAAACTATCTGTGCTTCTTCCTATCTTGCCTTACAGAATGCCTGTCACTTATATTGCCTCATAGGGTGGTTTTGAGACTTTAATAAGGCCTGTTAATTAACAGAAACCAAGCTTCTTCTGTGTTTAAATTAAAAAAATACATTCCCCTTTCTATTCTTTAAACTGTGCTGCTTGGAAGAGAAGATTAGACTTTTATTTTCCCTACTGTCTTTCCCTGGGTGGGATGTCTGAGTGTACACAGTTTGGAAGAACAAAGAAATACAGAAAAAGGGGGAAACTTACATTAGCTATATCAGTTATGACATACAATGTTAATGAACTACACACCTGTTCATCTTCACTTAGAATTAGTTCTTAAAACATATATACTACTTCCTATCTCCACCCCCAAAAGTTTTAATGACTCTATTTCAATTTTTGCAAGTAAGGTTTACAAACTCTAGGGGCTAACTTAATGCTTGAGGTCAGTAGATTATTCAATGAATATTTAGATTGACCAAGTATTATGATTTATCCCTAGAATGCAAGGATATTTTTTTAATATTGAAAAACATATTATGCATCATATAACTAGGTCATATTAAGAAATCTAGATATAAATTAATCATATAGCAATTATATATTTAAAACCATCTCAGTAAAAATTTATTTATTTAGTTTTACATATCTTTATTGATTTCAGAGATGAAGGGAGAGAAAGAGGGAGAGAGATAGAAACATGATGAGAGAGAGAATCATTGATAGGCTTAATTAACAGATGTAATGGAAAAATTATTTCCATTATGGTTAACAATAAAAACCATGAAGCTAAGAATAGCCATAAAATGATATATGAGACTTATCATCAAATGTAAAACTTTATACACAGACACATATACATACCAACACATAGGCACGCACACACAAACAGATCTGAATAGAAAAAAATAATATGTTCTAATACTGGAAGACAGAATGAACATTAATTCATTCCAAATTAATTTACAAATATAGTATACTAGTGGCCCGGTGCACAAAATTCATGCCCATTAAAGGGGGATTAATTAGAGGAAATATTTTAATATTGCTATTTGCCCTTTCTCTATAATAGAAGTGTCAGAGCTGAAAGAAAATTAGTAAAATGTATATGAAAATATTCCTCCTGTCAGAGTCTAGGGCATGCCGTGGGACTCAGAGTCAAGTCCCCGCCCACCTGCGGCACCTCAAAATCACACGAGACCCAGACTCAACTGGCCCCACTCCCATTGGGTGAGATGCAGACCTGGCGGGCCCCACCCTTGTCGAGCCCCACTGGGTGGGGGGTGCAGCCTCAGGGCCCCTGGCCCGGTGCCGGGCAGGGGGTGCAGCCTTAGGTCCCCCGGTGCATGCCAGGCAGGGAGCACAGCCTCAGGTCCTCCAGCACATCCTCAGGTCCCCCAGCCTGGTGCTTGGGTGAGGGGCATGGCTTGAAGTCCCTAGACCCGGTGACAGGGCGGGTGGCACAGCCTGAGGTCCCCCGTCAAGCCCTACCAAGCAGGGGGTGCACCTTGAGGTCCCCCGTCAAGCCCTGCCAGGCGGGGATGCAGCCTGAGATCCCCCATCAAGCCCCGCCGGGCAGGGACACAGCCTCAGGTCCCCCAGCGCTGGGGTGGGGGAGTGCGGCCTGAGGTCCCCTGGCCCAGTGCCAGGGTGGGGGGCACAGCCTGAGGTTCCCCATCAAGTCCCAACCAGGTGAGGGTCATGGCCTGAAGTCCCCTGTCAAGCCCTGCTGGGCTGGGGGCATGGCCTAGCGCTGGGGTGGGGGCCATGGCCTGAGGTCCCCTGTCAAGCCCCACCGGGCGGGGGGTGCAGCCTCAGGTCCCCTGTCCCAGCACAGAGCCACGCAGCCTCTGGTCCCTGCTGATTGCTCGTTAAGGCTCGTTACAGGAACTCGGCCTCTGCTGTGGGTGCAGCCATCTTGTGTTATGGAAACCCCGCCTCTGCTGTTGGTGCAGCCATCTTTGTGGTGGCGTGACAGTCAATTTGCATATTTCCTTTTTTATTAAATAGGATTTCCCATACAATTCTAATGGAACTTTTGTTCAGAGAGTAAGGAAGAACTTGATAACTCTAAAGTTTTTCCTTAAAATAAATACACAAGCCCTAACTGGTTGGCTCAGTGGATAGAGCGTTAGCCTGCAGACTGAAAGGTCCGAGGTTCAATTCCAGCCAAGGGCACATGCCCAGGTTGCAGGCTCGATCCCCATGGGGGGCGTGCAAGAGGCAGCCGATCAATGATTCTCTCTCTCATCATGTTTCTATCTCTCTCTCTCTTTCTCTCCCTTCATCTCTGAAATCAATAAAGATATATAAAACTAAATAAATAAATAAATAAACAAATTAATACATGAGCTGAAAATGCTTTGGGGGGAAAAAGACCAGGTGATGAAGCAAATTATCAGATATTAAAATATATTTTAAAACAATGATAATTGAAACAGAGTAGAGCTAGTACAAGAAGAGACACATATAAGTGGACCAGAAGGGAAATCAGAAATACAGGCATTTATATGATAAATTTGACATTACAATTCAGAGAGGAAAATAAATTTTATGCTGCATCATATCATAGAATAGCTGATTAAAGAGTTAAACATTTTTCTTAAGCCATTAAAAGTAGAAAAATAGGTAATTATTTTAGCTATAGATGGAAAAGGACCTTCCACCAATGAAAGAAAATGGAAAATTATCAATAAATTTCTATATAATTAAAACCTTTTCTGCTCTAACCAAAGCAAAGTCTAAAAAAAAAAAAGAATGAGATTTTCAACAACTCTGGGAAAGGGTTAAGGTAACTAACATAGAGAATGTTTAAATCAGTATTAGAAAAGCTCAAATCTGTAAAAATAAATTTATAGGTCCGATATCTTTGACTCAGCCTTGATTAAATTTCAAGTTAAAACCAGTCTCCAAAGCTTTTGACTTTTGTTCATTTTTCTAGAGAATGACAAACTATTGACCCAAGTGATTTTGAGAACAAAAAGTACTGGATTAACCATTAGCCTCTTTTAATAGGTAAGAAGAGTTAGTGAATGTTTGCATATCAGTTACTATACAATCTAAATTAAATCTCTTCTTATTTTGTGTCTTGTCACAATGAAATTAATTCTCTGGCCATTGGTTTACCAAAAAGGACAGTTTTCCTATAATAGCAAAACACCGTAATAGTTCTTTATTGACTTGAAACCTTGAAACTGTGAATATTATAGCATACCACCTTTGTTAGAATGTTTGTTTCAGAAAATACCATGTTTGATCAAAGTTGAAATGGTTTATCATAGGAAGCAAATTTAAGTCATCAACCTTATGATATCCATGACTATGACCTTTGTGATGGACCACTACTTGACTCAACAAGTATAAAGCACACATTTATTTTTTTAACAAAGAGAATCTCTAATGTAATTTTTTTTAAAAAAATAAGTACAAAAAATAAGAGTTTAACCAATTAATTTTTAAATACAATTTAGAATCACTATTTTTGTAGATGATACCCTAATAGAAAAATGAGTAAGGTACCTACGTGAGCAATTTATAGACAAATAAACGCATATGAGAAAAAATATTTAGCCTTGTTAAACAGAATTGAGAAAAAATTTTACATAATAAGTGTAAGGTGGCTCAGGAGGTGGCATAAGAAACAAAGAGAATCAAGCCGGTCAGAGAGGAGAAAGTTTAATCTGCGTCCCCGGGCGAAACCCACGAGCCCCAGAGGCAGGGCCAGTGAATTCACACCAACAGGGAAGGGGGGGCACTTCTTTTACACAGGTGTTTAGTGAGGGGTGGGGGGCATGATTTGAGGAAGTTCCCGCCATGGGGGTCATCACAGTATTCAGGAAGGAGTCAGTATCTGTGTGGGGGTCGTTGTGGATTCCAGGGAGGAGTCGGTATCTGTGTGGCCATCTGTCTGGCATGCTGACCTGTTAGGAATTCCAGGGAGGGTCCATTATCTCATCACACATCTGCATGCATCCGATCCTGGGCTTCCTCTGACCTAACATCCCGGCCTTTTAGTGACAGGGGGCCGAGTTCATTTTGACTACTTCCAGCTGACCAGGGATGACGAGGGGGGTGGTTAAGGCCAGGGTCAGGCAGAGGCAGGTCAGAGGGCAGCCGAGTGTAGGGATGAAGCAGGAGCTGATTCACAGTCACCCATGACATCTCCGTGATCCGGGAGCGGATGAACTTGAGGAGGCAGGGGGCTAGGAGAAAAAAGACACAGATGAGAATCAGGGGTCCTATCATGCGTAGGACCCAGGTAGCTAAGGGGCTTTGGAACCAGCCTAAAAGAGAGTTGTCCCGGGAGTGTCTTGCGTGTAGTTCTTCACTCAGCTTAGTCAGGGTCTGCACATTTTGCTCCACTATTCCAGACTCCTTGACGTAGTAGCAGCATTCTTCCTGAAGGAATATGCAGGTTCCTCCTCTTTCTGCAGTCAGAAGGTCTAAGGCACGCCAGTTCTGTAGGGCTACCTGGGCTATTGATGTTATTTGTCGCTGTAGGGAGGCTAAAGGGGTGGTAGTAGACTCCAGGGCTAACTGGAGCTTGTCATTAAAGTCCTGAGCAGTGACCAGACGGTTCCCAAGTGCCCCCCGCCCCTGGCGAGGCCTATCGAGGTAGATACTCACCCCTAACATGACAGGGAGGAAGACAGCCCGGGGGCAGGATGAGGGGAGCAGTCAGGCAAGCTCCGACTCTTCATGCAAGGTTAGTTGGGGAACAACTGTGACCATGAAGCAAGGCCTGGGGTCAGAGGAGTTTATGCAGTTGCTTAAGGTGCCTCACATGTGTAGAAGTCATGCTGCTCTGG
Source organism: Myotis nattereri (assembly GCF_964212035.1). Classification (NCBI taxonomy): domain Eukaryota; kingdom Metazoa; phylum Chordata; class Mammalia; order Chiroptera; family Vespertilionidae; genus Myotis; species Myotis nattereri. The sequence continues at coordinate 178,424,169 of NC_138076.1, forward strand.
GGTCCTCTTGAGTCTGGAGAGGTGGTGCCACAACGGGTCGCCAAGCAGCTTGGCTGCGGTGGGGGTTGTGAGGATTACAGTGTGAGGTCCCGTCCACTAGGCTTTTGGATGTAGATTCTTCAGGAGGACCGAGTCACCAGGGTGAAGGGCTGGTCCTCGGGAGTCCTGGTCAGTCGGTTCTGGCTTGGGCAGAAACCTGTTCTCGTGTTCTCGGAGCAATTGCCTGGGTAAGATATGGAAGATAAGTACCCAGGGGAGGGGGATCAGTAAGGAGATGGTGGTTGAGCAAGAAGGGTCAAAAGGGCTTAAGAAGGCGGGGCTCCTTGGTGTAGCCGGATTTTGGTCAGGGCCATGGGCAGGAGGTCCATCCAGGAGCTGCGAATTTCTAGAGAGGGTTTAGTTAGATGGTCCAATAGGTTGGGATTGGAGTGGCTATGATGAGGGTTCGAGCCAGTGACAGACAAAGAGTAGATGGAAAGTTGTGTTGATGAGGGTGGGCAAAGGAGTAGATTCAGGTTCGTAGGGCAAGACAGCATGTCCTTTAGTGAGGGAGGGATAGGTCAGGATTAATATAGGTTTTGATAAAGACAATTATAGTAGAATTGATGATTCCTTCGATATCCCAAGTCTGTTTCACCTGAAAAGACCAAAAACCTTCATTGGTGCATTCACTGCTAGCTGCCTGTAGGAGGATTATGGTGAGGAGATGAGACATATAAAAAGAAACCTGAGCTTCTTCTGGAGTAAAAAATTAGAGGGTCCCTTGCCAGGTAAGAGCCTGTGAGGAATAATGGGTCATCAGATCCTGGATGGTGCCGCTGAATCTTCTTCGGGGATGGTGGGGAGACATTTGGTGAGCCTTAGAGAGGTAGGTATTGCAGTGAAGATGGGAGGGAATGTTAGAATGTGCTGTTATCCAAGGGAAAAGAGAAAGGGAAGGAGCAGTGGAAGCCAGCGACCTGGATATGAGGCTGGAGAAAAGGCAGGGGGAGGGAGGGACCAGGCTGCGCAGCCTGTCCCCAGGCCTCTAGCCGCTTGGATTTTAAAGTTGCTGCATTTCTTCCTAGAGATAATGATCTCAGTTTCTGATAATAGCTGGATTGTTGAGTAAACTTGTGCATTCAAGGAAGTTTCCTTTGGGAAGGGTGGAGTGGGGGAGGGGGTGGCAGGGTGAGAAGGCGCCGAGGTCAGAGGGCACGCATGAGCTCTGCTTCCTTCTGGAATCTCACCTCCAGGACACGACTTTCCCTTGGCTCTCCTCTCACCTGCTCCCCTTCAGAGTCTTCACTGGTTGCTCCTCATATTCTTTACCATGAAAGGCTGAGGTGTTCCAGGACCCAGGTCCTTGCCTCTCTTTTCTTCTTTACCTAAACTCACCCTTAAGTGAGTGAGCGTGCAACTCCTCACTTTAAATACCTCCATACACAGGTAACTGCCAAATACTGTCCCCAGGATGAACATTTTTACTGAACTCCAGCACTGTGTGTGCAATTTCCCCCCTCCCCATTAGAATATACAGTAGGCATCTCAAACTTAACATGACCAAAATTCAACTCTTCATTTCATGGCCCTGCCTCCAAATTATTCTTCCACCAATCTCTCCCATCACAGTAGATGGCAACTCCATTTTACTAATTAGTTGCTCAAACCATTAATCTTGGTTATCTTTGACTATTCTTCTCACATCTCACATTGAATATAGTTCATATGTGGGCCGTTCTGCAAAATAGATCTAGAATCAAACTATTTCTCAACAATTCCACCATATTCTCATGAGTCTTTTTTTTTTTAGTCTATTTTACTCATAGCATCTAGAATGACCATTTTAAAATAAGTAATTCAGATCATGTTATTCTGCTTATAATCTTCCATTTTTTACCCAGCTCATCCTATCTAATAAAAGAGAAACATGTTAATTAGCAGTAACTTCGCTACCCTTCCCATTGGCTAATCAGCAAGATATGCAAATTAACTGCCAACCAAGATGGCTGCCAGCAGCCAGGCAGCTGACGCGAACAGGAATGCTTGCTTGCTCCAGTGACGGAGGAAGCCAGGTTCCCCGCCTGCCGCTGCGGCCTCTCAGCTGCTCTCTAAGAAACATTGTTACAAATATAGAAGCTAAACCAGCCGTGGGCAAACTACGGCCCGCGGGCCAGATCCGGCCCGTTTGAAATGAATAAAACTATTGAAATAAAAGATCGTACCCTTTTATGTAATGATGTTTACTTTGAATTTATATTAGTTCACACAAACACTCCATCCATGATTTTGTTCCGGCCCTCCGGTCCAGTTTAAGAACCCATTGTGGCCCTCAAGTCAAAAAGTTTGCCCACCCCTGAGCTAAACAAAACCCCAGAAACCTGCTTTCAGTCAGCTGGGATCTCAGAGCTGGAGTCGCAACAAAGTTTCAAATACAGAAGGTAAACGAAGCCCAGAAATCTGCTTTCAGCAGCTGAGATCTGAGCTAAAGCCGGCTCTCAGCCCCAGTGACAGCCATAGAAGGTAAATAAAATCCCAGAATAAAAAAGAAATAAAAGAGAGGTTGGGAGCTTCAGACACCTGCCAGCCTGAAAATGGCCCTCAGCCCCTCACCCAGACTGGCCAGGCACCCCAGTGGGGACCCCCACCCTGAAAGAGCTATGACCAGCTGCAAACAGCCATCATCTCCTCATCCAGGCTGGCCAGGCACCCAAGCGGGACTCCCACCCTGATCCAGGACACCCTTCAGGGCAAACCAGCTGGCCCCCACACGTGCACCAGGCCTCTATCCTATACAGTAAAAGGGTAATATGCTTCCCAGCACTGGGATCAGCGGAGCCATGAAGACTCCCAGCACTGGGATCAGCTGAGTAGCGAGGCCTCACTGCCCCGGTGTCAAGAGGAGCCGCGAGGCCTCCCAGCACTGGGATCAGTGGAGCTGCAAGGCCTCCCAGCACCGGGATCAGCGGAGCAGCGAGGCCTCACTGCCCCTGGAGCAGCGTGACAGGGGGCAGCGCCCAAACCCCCTAATCGTCCTGCGGCTCTATGTGTGACAGAGGGCGGGGTCACAACCTCCCTATCCGCCCTGCTCTGTTCGTGACAGGGGAAGGTGCCCCAACCCCCTGATCAGCCCTGCTCTGTGCCTGATAGGGGGGAGCTCCCCAACCCCCTGATTGGCCCTGCCTTGAGTGTGACAGGGGGTGGCGCCCCAACCCCCCAATCGGCTCTACCCTGAGCATGACTTAGGGTGGCATCGCAACTTCCTGATCCGCCCTGCTCTGTGCATGGCAGGGGAATCTCCCCAACCCCCTGATCAGCCCTGCTCTGTGGGTGACAGGGGGGAGTGCCCCAACCCCTTGATTGACCCTGCTCTGTGTGTAACAGTGTACGGAGCCCCAACCCCCCTGATGGGCCCTGCTCTGTGCGTGACAGGGGGCAGCACCCCAACCCCCTGATCAGCTAGCTCTGTATGTGACAGGGGTGGCACCACAACCCCCTTATCTGCCCTGCTCTGTGAGTGACAGGGGGTGGCGCCGCAATCTCCCCATCAACCCTGCCTTGAGTGTGACAGGGGATGGCACCCCAACCCCCAATCGGCCCTACCCTGAGCGTGACTGAGGGTGGCATCGCAACCTCCTGATCCGCCCTGCTCTGTGCATGACAGGGAGTGGTGCCCCAACTCTCCAATCGGCCCTGCTCTGAGCCCAACCAGGGCTGTGGGGCAGGCACCTAGGGATTGGGCCTGCCCTCTGCCACCCGGGAGCGGGCCTAAGCCAGCAGGTTGTTATCTCCCGAGGGGTCCCAGACTGTGAGAGGGCACAAGTGGGACTAAGGGACAACCCCCCCGCCCCGCCAGTGCACAAATTTTTGTGCACCGGGCCTCTAGTCCTATATAATAAAAGAGAAACATGCAAATTAGCCATCCCTTCCCTATGCTCAAGCCATACCCACCAGCCATGCCCACCAGCCAATCCGAGTGACTATGCAAATTATCCAACAAAGATGGCAGTTAATTTGCATACACAGGTGTCAAGTGCCCCAGGATGCGACGGCAGCCGTGGCCATGGGCTCCCAGGACTTTCGCCGGCCCCAGGAGGTGAGGCCGTAGCCATGCCCGCGGACTCCCGGGACCTTGCTGGCGGAGAGCGGGAGGTTTGGAGGACTTGACAGAGCAGGAGACCGCTGGACATAGAGCAGAGTGAGAGAGAGGGCGACTTGGAGGGCGTGGCTCCCTCTGTCACCCCAGCTTCCTCATCACAGCTATGGAAACTGACAGCAGGATGAGGAAGTCTCACCCCCACAGAATCAGCCAGAATCAGCCATTGGTCAGACAGCTCTCAGCGGTCAGATAGCCAGGACTCTCATTCACCTGCATCTCAGACCCTGACAGTAGAGAGGTGGGACTATGTTTAAAGAACAACTGTTGATTCAACGTAGCTCTGCAGCCGAAAGATGCTGGCGTTATCAACAGAAAGTGTCTGCAGAGCAGCGTGCGTCTGATCTTGAAAGAAGGCGGCGCCTGTGACAGGATGTATCTGAACACCAGCTACTAGAAAACGTCGCTCTGATGCCGAAAAACACCAGTATTATCGACAGAAAATGTCTAAAGACCAATGTGCCTTTGAAGTTGAAAGAAGGTGGTGGCAATGACAGAATATGTCTAGAGAACAGTCATCAGCATGTACTACTAATACCAGTAGGAACTGCCTTCTCAGCGAAAATGGAGTACATGAGGATGCAATCCTCAAACATAGGTGTGGTGGAATGACTGTTCGATGTGAATTTTGCCTATCACTAAATTTCTCAGATGAAAAACCACCCAATGGGAAATTTACTTGATATTGTAGCAAAGGGAAAGTCTGTCCAAATGATATACATTTTCCAGATTACCCGGCATATTTAAAAAGATTAATGACAAATGAAGATTCTGACAGTAAAAATGTCATGGAAAATATTCATTCCATAAATATTTTTTTTGCTTTTGCTTCCATGGGTGCAAATATTGCATTACCATCAGGATATGGGCCATACTGTTTTAGAATACATGGACAAGTTTATCACTGTACTGGAACTTTACATGCTTTGGATGGTGTTTCTTGGAAGTTTGCTCAACTCTATATTTTGAAAACAGCCAAAGCTATAAGTAAAAGATTAAAGACATTAAATCTTGTAGACATTAAAGCTAGATTCAAGAAGTACTAGTAACTCAGCTTATTTATTACTGTGTTAAATATTCTTTTTCTTTTGCCTTAAGTATGTCCAGTATTGGTTTGATTCCTATTGATTCTGTTGTAATTACATCCCCCAATTACCCTAATATTTATCCAAACATGCTGAACTGAACTTGGACTTTTTATTCCATATCAGGAAATAAAATTAAGGCAGTGATTAAAGATGAAAATAGAAGAATCTTGGAACTGTGAATGGGATTGCTTCAATATTTATGATGGACCAGATCAGCAATCAAGATAACTTGGCAAATGGGCTGAGTATGAGACCATGCCCGCTGGATCTTGACCTTTAATCCCAGCTCTTCTTGATTTAACTCCAGTGAGTTTTACCTCCCTTTACCATTAGGGAGCATTAAAATTTGTTTTTTCTCAAGAGGTAATATATTTTAAGATACTCTATTTTCTAAACTGAATACTTAGGTAATTTTTTTGAAAATTTGCTTATTCAGGTTTCATTCTCACAATAAAAATGGCCATTTTTTAGACCCAGGGTAAATTAAAAAGGAAAATGCTAACAAGATTGAATAATCTTTACAAATTTATTGACCACATGGTGTCTATCATGCTTAGATATCCTGTGCTGAGACTGACTCACAGAGGAAAACTTTTCCAAAGATTTTTGTAATCCAATATTAGATCACCCCTCTCCAGTCTCCTCCCAGTTCTGCCACTCAGGACACCCTCACAAATCACCTATCACAAAGGGCAACAGGAGAATATTTCATAGTATCTTTTCCAAGGACCTTGACCTCTTCTGTGATATTCCAGGATTTATAACACCAATATGTTCAACAATTTGCTTCAAAATTCCAAGATTACCTAACTCTTTCTTATTGGTGAGTTTGGTACCTATCAAGATTTCTAAGGCAATTAGAGTATGGGGGAGGGGAAGATAGAACATTTTAAGCTATTAGTTCTCCTTAAGATTAATTAGAGATATCTAGAGCAACAGACCTTACAACTCTCAACTCTCATTAAAGCCCTTGAGCCAAAGACCCATGGAACACATCCGTAGTTGAAAAATTTGGATTTGTTTTACTCACTACAGAGAGGGAGAACATACACTATGAGAAACCAGGAGGTCTCCGTTAGAGGGTGTTAGAAAGAGTCTACTATAGGATTTGGGTTTTGGTTGGATAGTTTTGCAGAGAGTCTAAAGCAGTGGACTTGGCTCTAGATTAGTTGCTGTTCAGGAAGTGAGGCAATTTTATGATTGGGTATCTCAATTACAGGGAGGCCTGACTTGAGTAAAGATAAAACCATAAATGAGTAGTACTCCCTCATTTTAGTTGAGAAAAAAGGGGCAGGGGACGAGGGGGGAATGAGGGAGGAGATTTGTTTGGTACTTTGGTGGCTTCGATTGACCTTGTTTTCATCTCACCTTATTATAGATGCAGAGAGTCCTGTCTGATGTTGATGTTCTGTGAGATTGTTTATTTCCGAGAGAACAGCACATTCTAGCTGTGAGCATCACATCACACGGGTTTCAGGGGCTGCTTTTCTCGTTTTCACTCTTTAGTACTCTCCAACCTGGCAACATTATTCTTCTTGAAAAGTTCTGATTAATCTAGAATTTAGAGATGTCAAATAGTTACAAATGAGACAACTTGTTTTTCTTTAATTAGCTTGTATGATTCTGTGTAAAAATGAGGGAACTAGCATTTGTTTACTCGTTTATACAATTTTATTTCATGAAAATTTTATGCCTCACGTAATTTTATTTCAATGAAACATGCCATTTCTATAAGGATTTTTTAAAACTATTGGACATAGAGCCCATTACTATTCTCAGAGCTAGTTAGAAGGGCTATCCCTTATACAGAACCACGCTGTCTACAATTCTACATAGTCTTAGTTATTTTTTCTTGCTAAATCTTTTTGTTCACCTAAGTAGAATTCAGCAGTTTTTAGCTAGTTTTTAATTATTGATGAGAATGTGAATGGAGTGGTAGTTAGCTGCCAAATTCTTTCCATTGCAAATCTTTTACAATATTTTAATGAAAGTAAATTAGCAAAATTAAGGTCATCTGGTCACCCTTCTTCCATTTATTCCATGAAAGTAAGATATCAGTAATTATTAAACACCATATTAAATTACAGGTTAAATTCATTCATTTCCTGATGTGTTAGGCACATTGGAGACACAATGGTACACAAGTCAGATGATCACTGCCACCTTCCCTTAGGAAGACAGATAATAAAGAAAACATAATACTATTTAACAATACATCTCCAAGACCTCTTCTATCCCATAATCCTAACAGCCCCTTTCTACTTTTTCTTCTTAGCATTTATCATGACCTGGCAAATATATATTTATTTGGCTAAAATCTTTCTCCTTCCACCAGAATGAAAATTTCCTGAGAACAGTACTTGGTCTCTTTGCTTCATTGATGTATCTCTAGCATATTGAGCATGAACACTTAGCAAGGGCAACCTTTGAGGGCTGTTCTGGCTGCTGTGTGGAGGAGTAGATTTTAGGACAACAGGGTTGATTATATCAATAGCTATGAAGCTATGGTAGTAGTCTAGACCTGCATTGTCCAATCAGTGTTGCTATTTAAATTTAAATTTGTTAAAATGAAGTAAAATGTGCTCAGTTGCTACATGTAGTGATTGACTACCATACTGGACACACTGATATAGAACTTTGCATCACTGCAGAAAGTTCTATTACTAGTTTTAAATAATAGATTATCTTACCTTACAAGAGGATGGCAACAATAGGGGACAAGTGAAGTGGACAGATCTAGAAACAGAACTGGTAGGATTTCCTGATGGCTTGAATATGGAATTAAACATGCAAGTCAAGGATGAGATATTGGAGGTGGTATTTCTAGAGATGGGAAGTACTAGAGAGCAAAATGCACTGGTTGGAAGAAATCAGTTAGGGACATGTTAAATTTTTAATCCTATGCTATACCCAGATGGAGTTGGCAATAGTTAGCTAGAGGTAGAACTACTGAGCTACAGGAAAAGTGTAGGCTAAAAATATAAGTTTGAGAGTTATTAGGTTGCTTCTCACACATTTCCTTTAGTTATCCTCTCTCCCACATCATCAATCTCCTCTATCATTCTCATCGGTTTCAAATATGGTCTAGTATGGCCCATCATTTAAAAGAAAGTCAAACAAGAAATATAACTGTTGCCTCAGTATCCTGCTTCATTTTACAATGAACCCTCCCACTTAGAGGCTGATGGATTTAGAAAGGTTATGGGATCAATGGCTAGATGGTCATTACAGGAGGGAAATACTAATAGAATTGAAGGTAGTGATTTAGAAAGTGGGTGTTCAAAATAAAAATTTCAGAGGTGTCAAATTATTACAACTTTCCAGACCAGTGTTAGTAAAGAATTAAAAAATAAAAGGAATGGTAGTTCTATTGTATGGTCAAATTTAGTGTTGCCAGCTAGCTGGCATCCTCAGTCTCACAAATATTCACCAATTCCAATCATATGGGCTGTTGCCCTGTTTTAATGGTTATTTTGTTCTTGGTCAAGCATCAGTTTTAAGGCTCATTGACAAACTAGAACATATGCATAGAGCAAAATGACCAGGATGTTATAGGGTGTGGACACTGGGGCATATGTTTATCTTAGAGGAAAGAGAAGACAGAGGATCATAATTCTTCTTTATAAATATTTATGGAATTATCATCGAAGCCATGTATGAAACTTGTTCTGTGTAATAATACCTAATAGTTATTGAGTATTTACCATTATTCAGGCATAATCCTAAGAATTTATAGCTCTCTTAATCTTCTTAAAAATCCTACAGAAGTATTTATGTTAGTCTCATCTTAAATAAAAGGAAACCAAGTCACAAAAAGATTGAATAAATTGTTTTCAGTGACATAATAGGCAGAGAAAGTAGAATTTAACCCAAGCATTCTGATTTAGCATTCTGATTTAAACACCTACATTCTTGGCCATTATGCTAATGGCAGTCATTACTTTGATGCCTTTTGATTTAACATGAGAAAGAACAGTCTAGCAGTTAGGACTGTACAAAAGGAGGAAATGCTCACAATGTCCCACGTCCTATTTTCAAGGCTAGTAATCATATGTCCAGGGTTATTTTAAAAGGAACTCAATGTTAGATGACATATTACCATAAACTAAATGGTCTCTAAGTTCTATATTTAACCCAGTCCCTTCTCATCTAGCTACCACCCATCTTAAACCTAAAGACTGTGATTTCTGTATTACTAATCGTAGTGGCAATGCTGTATTTGGAAGAACCAAGGATAGAACCATTTCCATACCATTAAAACTTTCTCTCCAGGTTAACACTGTTTGGTTATTTAGTCAGCAGTGAAACTTCTTAGCCACATAATTACCCGCTTATATTCCATATCTGTTCACAGAGACATCATAAGACACTTTATTAAGTGCTTCACTAAAACCAAGATTCATTAAGTTTATCTCATTTCCCCTAGCCACCATCTAATTATCTCTTTCAAAAATTAAATCAGGTTAATTTAATGTGACATGTTAAGGATTCCATGCTGATTTCACGTGACCGCTGAGTCCTTCTCCAAGTGTCCAGAAACCATCTGTCTAATAATTAGCTGTACAAGTTTCCTGAGGTCTATTTTTACTTAACAAACACAATACTTTATAAATTCCAATTTAATTAACCCCATGTGAGTATTATTATTTGTATCTCCATTATGCAGATGAGAAATCTGAGGCACAGAAAGAGTTTAAGTAATTTACCCAGGACCACATAGTTAATAAATTGCAGCACTGGTTCAGACTGGCAGTTGGTAGATGGAATCTGCCTGTAAACACTAAGCTGCATTACTTCACTGATATATATGACCTTGGAAATCCCCTACAACTCTGGTTTCTCTGTCTCTTACCCACCCCCAAACCCCCCAAATTCCTTTTTAAACAGAGAAACATTTTCCCATTTCCATTATTTTAAAATGTCTGGGGTTTTTGTTGTTTCTACCCCGAAGCCCCTTATTTGACATGGTATATCCCCAAAGTTCCCCATCACTTCTAATTCACCATACAGTTTCTTTGAAGTTAAGAGTAATGTAGAGTATAACTGTTCCCTTATTCCCCATATTTCTTTCTCAGATTTCTGAGATAACATTGTCTTTAAGACAAATCAATAGTGTGCCATTGTTTTAATTTAGGAGAATTTGAATTACAGCATGTACAGATGAATCACATCAAATGTCCTGTCATTATCAGAACCACCTTTGTGCCAACTTTCATGTTTCTGAATTAGGAAAGGATCCTCATTATACCATATTTGGACAACCTGTATATCTTAGTTTGAGCTTCTATAACAAAAATGCCATAGTGTGGGTGGTGTAAATAACAACTATTTATTTCTGAGTTCTGGAGCCTCTAAACTCCTAGATTTGGTATCTAGTGAGAACTGGCTTCCTACGTCATAGGCATCTGTCTTTTTGCTATACCCTCTCATGGCAAAAAAGGGACCAGGTAGCTCTCTGGGGTCTCTTTCACAAGGAGACTAATTCCATTCATGAGGGCTCCACTCCCATGACCTAATTACCTCTGACAATCTCATCTCCTAATACCATCACATTGGGGCTTAGGATTTCAACATACAAATTTCAGGGTATGCGGGGGAAGACACAAAACATTTGGCCCATACACTGTTTCTCTGTACACTTACTTTCACCAAAATGCTTCTTTTCTTATTTTTCACAGTCACAGATTGGTACACAATCCTACATCATTTCGTATCAATTGCTAACCCAGTCTTTCCCCCTTGACCTTTTAAAATCTCTACCCTTCCATTGTTGCAATCAAATCATGAATTCCATCCTACAAATCTTGATCTTATATTGTTCATAATCATTTCTTTGTCAATATTAACATTTAGAATTCAATATCTCCTCTCTATTGTCTTTTAATTATTGAGTGCTAGAGGCCTGGGACACGAAATTCGTGCACTCAGGCGGCGGGGGGGGGGGGGGGGGTCCCTCAGCCCAGCCTGTGCCCTCTCACAGTTTGGGAGCCCTCGGGGGATGTCCGACTGACATGGAGGTGGGAGAGGCTACCACCACCTCTGCTGTGCCTGCCAGCCATGAGTCCAGCTTCTGGCTGAGCAGCATTCCCCCTGTGGGAGCGCACTATCACCAGGGGCAGCTCCTGCGCTGAGCGTCTGCCCCCTGATGGTCAGTGTGCATCATAGCAACTGGTGGTTCCACTGTTCAGTTGATTTGCATATTAGCCTTTTATTATAAAGGATTTCTCACATTGCAGCTCATTTATGTGGTTCCAAAAAAGAATGTGTCTTGATATCCAGTGGTGCTTACCTGATGGTGCAGTTTAACGCTTATGAGTCTATGGGAAAAAGAGGTTTTTAAACTTATTTTGGAAGATATGATTCAGAAAAGCAATACTGGGATCAAATTGCCTACCAATGGTAAGTAATTGTTTTAAAAATGTTTATTAAATCAGATACCACATAGGTCTTGAAGGAACGCTAGTTTAAAGGTCACTTACAGATACTTTCGTTTCAAACCATTTCTTAATGCATGAAAATTTGGTCTCAGGTAACAAAATTAATTGGTGTGTGTATGTGTGTGTGTGTGTGTGTGTGTGTGTGTGTGTGTGATTTTTATTTAAGAAATAATGATAAAACATACAAGTCAGTTGCTACTTAAAAGACCCAGTGAGGACTATTCAAGCTAAAACAAAAGTAGAGGTCAGTGTGTTCCCATGTCTGTTACCATGGTTCTTTTATTAAGTACCTGCACCCCATTTCTATAAAGGCCCCAAGAGAATATGCTAGTTGAACATATACAAACTTATCTGCATAAAATAGAAACAAATTTAATGATTTTTGTATTGACCCAATCTTCTTTTTTAAAAAAAAATATATATTTTATTGATTTTTTTACAGAGAGGAAGGGAGAGGGATAGAGAGTTAGAAACATCAATGAGAGAGAAACATTGATCAGCTGCCTCCTGCACACCCCCTACTGGGGATGTGCCCGCAACCAAGGTACATGCCCTTAGCCGGAATCGAACCTGGGACCCTTGAGTCGGCAGGCCGATGTGCTATCCACTGAGCCAAACTGATCAGGGCTGACCCAATCTACTTTAATCAAGAATTCCATTAGTTGTGCTTAAGATTTAAAAGCCTAATGAATGTGTTATTAAGAGATTATTTTGATTGTAGTGTAATTCTGGGAAGAATTCTAATCAACTTGCAATGCGAAGTTCTTTTTTATGTCACTTTGACTTTATTATGATAAGGGAAGTGAATGAGCTCTTGGAAGAGTCCTTGATTTGAGCTATAGGAGACTGAACTTCACTATTCCACAGGTGTGCTTTTTTATTGTTTAGGATGCTCGCCTAATTGATGCTTCTGTCTCCATTGCTTTTATCTTTCCATCTCGACATGTCTAAACTGAACCTTTAGTCTCACAGTAAAAATATTTTGGCTGCCTCATTTCCTTATTTAACTATTCCTTTTTTGGAAGTAATTTGAATACAATAAAATATTGATATGGTATATGTATACAGACAGCCCAAAGTTATAAGACTTACTACATATTACCACATACAATGTGGCTTGTAAATGCAGTAAAAATATGCAGTAAGACAGAAAACCTTAATGGACAAAACCATTTTTGAATAAATATCTTTTGTAGGGTTTTGTTTTTTTTTTGCCGTAAGACTAAGATAGCTTAATTTTGAAGTTTGCATAATTTTTAGAATATGTATCTAAAAGGAGGAAGGATCCATTTTTATACATATCTGAAAAGAAAGTTGAAATGAGTTTTTGCTACAAGTGTTGAATAAATAAATCCACTCTACTAGAAACTTTTTGTTTTAAATGGATTTCTGGTATAAAAAATAAATTTCAAGTAAGGAATCTAACAAGTGAGCACATTTTATAATTCTTAAATTATATGGCTATGGAGATGCTTAACTTTCTTGTTATTTAAGGAAATACTTAAGTAAGCCTTTTAAAAATTTCCTAGTGGATTCTTTTTAAAACTGAGAATGGAGTAGACATTTTCCTTACGCATTTCCTTTATGTATATGGCTATGGAGAAGCTTAACTTTCTTGATATTTGAGGAAATCCTTAACTAAGCCTGTTTTTAATTTCCTAGTGGATTTCTTTTTAAATCTGAGAATGGAGTAAGCACATTGCTAGACATTTTCCTTATGCATTTCCTTTATGTATACATTGTATTTGAATACATTTAGTATAAAGTATTTTGGTTTGTTATACTGGGATAACACAAATAATGCCACAGAAAGGACAATGTCCAGTAATTTCGTAGTTAAATGCAATATTTAAATTTTTATTTTAAATTGATTTGTGCTCCAATTTGTCTAAAGATGTGTGTATCAATGCTTCAGTTAACTTGACTGATTTTTGCTCATTTTAAGAATTCTAGTTTGAGCCTACAAAAGAAACAAAACACCTTTATTCTGAGATTTTCATAAGTATTTCTAGCTAATGTTTTGCTGTTACTTTTCTGAGGAATGACACTAGAAAACAATACAGAAAGAAGGCCAACTGACAGCGGCACACTGTGCCTTTAGCTGTGTGCCTGTGTGGTGCAGGGGTGCTGGAGCTCTTGGAGGCCCTGCCGTGGGTGTACCTGCTCTCTTCCTGTCACAAGGAACTTTAAGCATCAAGTTCCCTCTTGCCAATGAATGGACATACTGTATAAGGCTGATGACTCTTTCTGGGCTTCCCTAATACATTTAGTACTAATAGCTTTTAATTTTAAAAGTCGGTTCCTGCTTCTAGGTCTAATTTAGTTAATAAACAACTAACAACACTTTCTTCTCTTTCCTCTATAAAATGGAGATAAGGATGTCTTAATATTTTCTCATCAGTCTTTTAAGCCCATACCGAGAGGATAAGGGTTGCACAAATGTGGATTTCTTTTTTTCAAGCTCTCTTGTTCAAAGTTGTCTGATCATTATACCCACTCCCCAAATAAATATCTAAAGTTTCAAAGAATTTTTTAAATGCCTTCTTTTTTTTCAGGTTTTAAACTAAAAAATAAATAAATAAAAGGCTTACCCATTTTTGCAACCTCAATCCTTGCCTCTGGCACCCACCAATCTGTTCTCTGTATCTGTTAAGTTTTTTGTTTTTGTTATATAATGTGTGTGTGTGTGTGTGTGTATTAGATTCTACATATAAGAAAGATTACTTGGTATTTGTTTTTCCCTGTCTGACTTATTTCACTTAGCATAATGTCCTCGAGGTCTATCCATGTTGTCACAAATGGCAAGATTTCATTCTTTGTTATGGCTGAATAATATTCTATTTTATATATACCATATTTTCTTTGTTCACTCATCTATTGACACTCAGGTTATTTCCTTATCTTGGCCGTTGTGCATACTGCAGTAAACATGGGGATGCAGATATTTTTTGGAATTAATGTTGTCTTTTTCCTGTGGATAATTACCCAGGGTCGGATTGCTGGATCATATGCTAGTTCCATTATTATTTAAAGAATGTCCTTTAAAAGAAACAGCCTTTTACTTTTATCTGAATCTTGGTCTCAGTGTGATGTGGAAATAGCTACAGACTTCTTCCTCAGAACTGTTAGCTTGATGCTTTTCATATGGTCTCCCAGAAGTGTTGATAGGTGACACCATCACAGTGTCCTATAGCTAAGTGAGTAGATGTAATGTCTTCTGTGTCTCTAAAATAGGCTTTATAATAAAAGTATCTGCTCAGATAACTTGAAGAGCAGGAACCTTCAACAAATCAAAAACTCATTTTCTTTACCACCCCCAACTCTTGCACTTAAGTCATAAGAAGGCATCCTTATTAAGGCAGATTTCAGACTTCCATCTGCTCAAAATTACCTGGGGAGTTTGCTATAAATGGAGTCTTAGAATCTTAATGCTGAATTTTTATTTCATGAGTTATGTCTGGGATTCTGCATTTTTTAAAAAATATATTTTTATTGGTTTCAGAGAGGAAAGGAGAGGGAGAAAGAGATAGGAATATCAATGATGAGAGAGAATCATTGATTGGCTGTCTCCTACATGCCCTGCACTGGGGATTGAGCCCACAACCCAGGCATGTGGCTTGACCAGGAATTGAATAATGACTTCTTGGTTCATAGGTTGATTCTCAACTACAGAGCCATGCAGGCTGGAATGGGATTCTGCATTTTAAATGCACATGCCATGGAAGGGCATTATGGTAGGTAATAAGACAGAAAAATACAAATATCATATGATTTCACTTATATGTGGAATCTAAAGAGCAAAATAAATGAACAAAGACAATAGAAACAGACTCAGGTACAGAGAAGAGACTGATGGTTTGCCAGAGGGAAGGGTATTGGGCGTTGGGTGAAAAAATTGAAGGGATTAAGAAGTACAGATTGGTAGTTACAAAATAGTCACAAGAATGTAAAAAACAGCATAGAAATTATAGTCAATAATATTGTAATACCTGCATGCAGTGCCAGATGGGTGATTGCAATAGTATATGATTATTTAACCATACAGTGAGGCCTTGACTTACGAGTTTAATTGGTTCCAAGACGGAGCTCGTTAAGGAGCTCATTAAGGATCTCGTTAACTCAAATTACTCTGTCAACTCAATGCAAAAAATCCCCCGAGAGACAGCTCATAAGTCAAGGCCCCACTGTATACTGTATACCTGAAACTAACAGAAAATGATATTGAATGTAAACTGTACGTGAAAAAAAACATTTTTAAAAAGAGGAATTGAGGGATAGAGGGTAAAGATAGTGGTAAAATGAGATAAAAGAACAGGGAAAATTTATAACAGCAAAGGCTTACAGGATCTTTAGGGTTTGTAGGAGTATTGGTATCTGGACACTATAGAAACTATGCTAGAAAGGATTATCTAGGTGGATATTAAAGTCACCAAGAATTATGACAGGAGTAATGAAGGAAATGGTGATAGTGAACCAGGAGCTAAACTCTCAGGGCCTGAGGACTGCATGTGGAGGGGTGGATGGTATGAAACTCAAAGCACAGGAGCAAGGAGAACCATCCCACCAGCAGACCTAGTTTTATGGGCTGCACTTACATTAACTTGTCTTTTCTGTAACTTATTAGTTCCCTAATCTAAATTCTGAAAATGTCTTTAGAAGGGTAAGGAAAATAACAGCAACTTTTATTTTATAAAAATTTAGTTGATGCTTCTGTGAAGTTTTATTGATAAAAAGAAACTGACTTTAACCTATCACTTTTTAGCTTTATATTCAACAGTATAGCCAACTGAGTTATACCTCAAAACTTTTAACATGTTATGGAAAGAAAACTGTGCTATATGTTCTCTTTTTATAATTTATATATGACTAGAGGCCCAGTGCACAAATTCGTGCCTGGGTGGGGTCCCTCAGGGTGGCCTGCGGGGATCGGGCCCCAGCTGGTGCCCCCAGCCTCACAGCCCCACAACCCCACCTGGCACTCCTCTGTGGCCTGGCACCTCCCCCTCACCTGCTCCACCATCCCACCTGCGGGGTGACCTAACACCCCCCTCCCCCCCCACCTGGCTCCCTCAGTGCCTGGGAGCTGAGCAGCGGCCCCACCCCCCACTGCTGCTGCTGGTCACTGTCTACAAGGCGATCAGTGGGGCAATTGGGGCCCCACTCGCACCTGCCTTGGCCTGGCATCATCCACTCTCTTGTTCCTCCATCCTGCTGTGGTCCCGCTCTCATTGGGGCCCATCAGTGCCGGCAGCGCCTCCATTGCTGACCATTGCCAGTGCCATGTCACTTATGCCCGCCATGTTCCACGCTGCCCCCTGGTGTTAGCACACATCATAGCGAGCGGTCGAACTCCTGGTTGAACTCCCAGTGGAACAATTTGCATATTAGGCTTTTATTATGTAGGATTGTTTATTTTGTGTTGGCATACACTACCAGAGATCATTTTTGTGTACTTACTGTGAACCTAATAAATTATTTGCCTAGTAAAGAGAAAAATAATGAATAAATAAATAATGTACATGCCAGATTAAATACATGTAGTCCTCAGATATTTCTTTAAGAAACATTGTACTAGGTAGTAGAGTAACTATAGCTTTCAGAATAGCTTTCTGTGACCATTAGATAGACATATAATATAATGTATAATATTATGATTATAATAATATGTAGAATTATTACCTTAAGGCATCATAAATCTTGATTGTCAAAGAAATACTACATCAAAGGCAAGAAAGTAGGTACTTAAATTTTTCTCTCAAGGATTTAATGAGAAATCCCTACTTTCTAAGAATTCAAGATAATAAAGATTTTAATGTAATTGGAAATTGCCTGGGGGAGAGTGCAGGTGGAGGAGGGTGTGGAGGGATAAATTGTGATGGACAGAGACTTTAATTGTGGTGGTGAACACACAATAGAGTGTACAGATGATGTGTTGTACAGCTGTGCACCTGAAACCAGTATACTTTTGTTAACCAGTGTCACCCCAATAAATTCATGAAAAAGGAAAAAAGGAGAAATGTTGAAGAATTTATTTTTAGTAATTTTGAAAAATTATGGCATCATTAAAGGTGGTATCTATTCTCCCACTCCTTTTCTTATGACAAGCACTGTCATGGACAACCTAATATTAGGAAGAAGTTACCTCTCAAACGTAGGAAATAGTGATTTGGTGCCAGTGAAAGCTGTATATACTCACTCTGGCTTCTCACAATTTCCTCCTAATGATGACCTATCCTTGTTGCGTCCGGAAAAGCCTCTTGAACTAGGTCAGTATGATTAATTCTTTCCCATATTTTAAAGTTTGCCATATAGTTTATGTCCTTCATCTTGTTTAAAAGTTCTGTATGTACTTCTGAAGTTAAATAATTTCAGAACTTTTTAATATTCAAATATATTTTTCTGTAGAAGCTGAAATGCCTACCTAAAACTTTTTTCTTTTATGCATTTTTAATTAATGGAAGTCTAGAGAAGATGTCAAAGCTATACATTTTTACTTTATTCTATTTAATCTTCTGAGACTGTTGTATATACTATGAGGTTAACCCAAAAACTGAGAACAGGAATTTGAACCATTAGATGTTCAATTTTCTGTCCCTTCATGACTTGCTAACATTTTGTCCTTTTAAAATGTTTATTTAAACCAAAGCTACCATAAAAGTGTTAACCTGGCCCTATGACCTAGTAGTCAGGCAGCCTTGGGCAGGTGATGTAATTGTTCTGAACCATGGCTTTATCATTCATAGAAAGGGAACAACAGTAAACCACAACATGGGCAACAAACCAGGAGCACTGCATTTGGTGTTCTGTGTATGTAGTGTATAACCACAGAGACACACATACAAATGCACAATATTTATGTGTACCCAAATTTCGTAAGAAAAAGAGGGAATGTTTAAACGTATAATGTATAAATATAGTTTGTAGCATGCCTTTATTAAATATAAAATTAAATATAACTACTTAACTATATATATAAAAGCCTAAGTGACCAGCTGACTGGCCGACCCTTCAACTGTCTGACCAGTAGCTATGACGTGCACTGACCAACAGGGGACAGATGCTCAACGTAGGAGCTGCTGAGCTGCGGTGACTTGGTAGCTGTGGTTCTCGGGTGTCAAGCCCGATTCCAGGGTGCATCACTGGAAAACCACCCACTCGTAATCTGGGACCCCTCGAGGAATATGGGAGAGCTGGTTTGGGCCCGATCCCCACAGGCCAGGCTGAGGGACCCCACCGGTGCATTAATCCGTGCACCAGGCCTTTAGTTAGCTATAAGATGCATAAAAGGTTTAAATGGCGACAAGTGTGGTTTTCCCCACTCCTGTTATATATTTGAAAAAAGAAGACAATTATATTCTCCTCCACTATCATCTCAAATTCAATCAGGTGATGTCCTGGAAGTACGTGGACAAAAAGGCAGGCAGATTTTTAAAAACTGTTGTGGATGAGAAACCAGGAGCCCCACATTCCAGTGTGGGGCATGTGTTTGTAGTGTCCGGGGAGGATGTGGAACTACCTGGAGCAAAGGAGTAACATGTCAACTGGGATGATGCCTTCTAGGTAATTAATAGATATCTTCTGGGAGGCTTATTAAATTACAGAGTTAAAAAGGGTACTGCAGATCAGAGTAGATATTTCTAGAATCATCACTGAAAAGCAAACAATGTTAACATCAATCCTATGGACTAAATGATATTTGCCTCTTTCTCATCTTTTTGATTAGGAGAGTTTGTTTCTCCAATCTGTTTGCCAGGAAAAGACAATAAAATAAATGTACTTTCCAAATGTGTGACTGCTGGATGGGGACTAACTGAACCACATTGTGAGTATATTCACCACCTCTTCCAACATTAGAATCCAAACAAATATATGCATAGTCTGAGTATATTGTCTATTCATTTTCAATTTTTCTGTATTTTTAATAAAAATGGTAGTAGAAAAAAGTCTTTTTCATAATGGATCTAAAGGTGACTGATTAGGTTTTAGGCCATCATATTTATTGATGTTAGTTCACTGATACTAGTTCATTGATACTTGTAAAAACTTGTGGTGGAGAATTTCTAGTGGTTTTATTACTTAATAAATATTTGTGTGTCTAATTTATATATAATTACTCTCTAATTGCACTGTGAACACACGCACTTACACACAGAATTGTTTTCATAACGATATACTACTACAATGCAACGCCATACTTGGAAAATACGAGCCTATTTCCAAAGATGTGAGACATTTTTCTGAAATGATAGTCTGATAAAATGGTAAATGGGTATAAAGATTATGTGACAATAACTAACCTGTGTAAAGATCAAACCCATAACTCTGGTCTCATTTCCACTGTATTCTGCAACTGAATTAACAAGTTACAAGTAAATATACGATGAACTAAAGACAAAGTCACAATGCAATTTAACTTGTCAGCTTCCAGATAGTCAGCACTTAAACATATTGTCCGTTAAACAAAATTCAGGTCAAAAGAATGAGAGAACCCTGAAAGCAATGGAAGAAAGTATGGATTTAACTTGAAAATATGAATTTTGTATTGTTTGTATTGTCAACAACTGATTTGGGTGTAAACTTTGTCTTTTTCCTTTTATAAAATGATATTTGTTTTCCTATCTTCTTAGGACTGTACTAAAGGCAAAAGACCCACATAAAATTTTTTGTTGTTATTTCTGTTGTAAAAGCCACTGTGGAGTAATAATATCAGTTTGCTTCTGTGTGTGTGTGTGTGTGTGTGTGTGTGTGTGTGTGTGTTTAAACAAATTATCTAACAGTATCATTACATTGCTGAAAGGAAAGAATAAGGGTCCTTAACCTTTGAAATATATATGGGCTATTTTTATTTATCACTTAAAAGCATTTATCTAGGTTGTTATATATGTTTTTATTCCTTTTCTACTAGAAGATGAATTTTCTAAAATTGTGCAGCTGACAGAGGTGCCATTGATCAGTAGTACATTTTATCGAAGCTACTGGGGACTGAACATTAAAAACACCAATATCTGTGGTGGGGCTGCAGGATCATCCTCATGGGTGGTAATTCAAGGATTGCATTGATGAGTGTAGGAGTTTTCTTCAGTGTATCTCATGAATGGGTGTTTGCTGACAATAAAGAGGTATAAAGTTATGGTAATTTTAAAATGAAAAGTGAAAAGAATAAGTACATTGCTAAATTGATGTGCTGTGATTATTAATTTAATACTTGAAGTTAATTCAATTCTCAGAAGGAATTATTCATTTGCTTAGTTGAACTATGTGAAGTTGGTAATATCCAACTGTTTTGAACCTTAAAAAAATAATAATTTCTTATGGTTTGATTTCATAGCTGAATTAGGTAGCTCAAAGTGCCTACTTCAAGTAGCACTAAAGATATAAAGAGGTTTTCATGTAATTCAAAACTATTATTTAGCCATTGTATTTAGTAGATGCTTGAAGTTTTCTGCACTGCACACTTTATTGTCAGTATTGAATTAATTTATACTCACTGTATCTTTTAGCCTCTCCTTGAAAATATGGATTTTGATATGATTCAGATATCTGTAACATCTGCCAACTACCCGAGTGGCTTTGGTTTTCTACGCTGTTGTGGGTAGAAATAAGAGATGCAAGAGTGATTTATGCCTTGTCTGATCATCCTGTGCATTCGGGATTAGCCTCAAGTATAGATCATGCAGCCAGGAGAACTTCTGTCTTTGCTGGTTGCAGGGAGAGTTTGGAGGACCACTGCAATGCGCCCAGGATGGGCAGTGCAAGCTCATCGGTACTGTGAGCTGGGGAAGTAGTAATTACCATCCTACTCCATCAAAGGTCTTCACCAGAATTTCTGCCTCCAGGGACTGGATCACATCTGTCACTGGAGGAGAAGCATGATCGCTGAGACAGCAGCGAGGTGGAACTGTATTATAACAGTATACTTGGAAAATAAGTCTCTTGTCGGTACTAAAAAACTCACCGTCACTTCTCCCAACCCTTATATTGAGGAACTTGGATTTGGTGTGTTTCATACATTCAGTAATAAACATCAGTCGCAGAAATTTAATGTTACTTCATGCCTCCTGAGAATTTAGTAGTATCTGCAATGTCATGAAGTTCTTATCTAGTGGATCATGTATATACCATAGTTGAATACTATAATATACACTTTTACTATTTTTTTCTAGTTTGGTAAATATTGGAAATGTTATTAAGCCCATAAAATTATTAATTTTATTCACACAGAACAATACCCTGCGCACAGTCAGATAGGAAAGGTCCCTGTAAGTTTCACAATTTCAATGAGGAATGGACATTGAAGAAATTATTTATCAGGCTTATCACTTGATTTTTAAATTTTTAGTTAAAATTTTAGGACATTTCAATTATTTACAAAACATTTAATTTACCTGTACCTCTTTCTCTAAGTTGTAGCCAAGAACTAGGGAGCAAGTAACTAAGTCTACGGTGTTAACCAGTACACTATGCTGCTTCTTAAAAAATGTGAGGGAAGTAGAAATAAAGCAACTTAAGGTTGATTTAACATTTTTGGACTAATCCTGACAGGAAAGTCTAGAAATGAAATGGCATCAGTGGAAACTATTTGTCCTTATATTCTAGGATAGTAAAATTTAGTATTTTAATAAATGTTAATTCACCAAATAAAAGGGTAGTCTAGTGTTGTGGTCATTATGTCCCTGCCTCTCCTAATTATCTGACTTTGGGTAAATCACTTAATGGCCACTTGAATCAATTTCCTGATTTATGAAACAGCTAAATAATAGTATAACCTTACACCGTTAAATGAAGATAAGTCAAGTAAAGCAACCAAGGCAGAACTCACTGGGAAAACAATGCTTAAGTATTAGTTGTCAATATGCCTTTGTAAGACTTTTCTGGTCAATCAATCAGAAAATTAAAACCTCAATATTTGATTGGAAAATATAACAGATGTGCTTACTCTCAAATAGTCCCCATTTAACCTTTCTTTCCAAAGTCCCTTCTATTACCTCTTCTACTGTGAAGTGTTAGGAAAAGATGAAGTACTTTCTCAAGAAATATTTGACTGCAAAATACGTATTGGCAACAAAAGGGTGAGAAAGATGTGCTTTCTTAAGGAGCATACTATCCGGAAGACAAAAACACTGAGCAAATAATTAAAAGCGTTACCTAAGCCTGGACAAGGAAGCTTAACTATTCCCAATGAGGGGAAATGAGGAGGCAAAGACAGGGAGCGTGGTGCAGAGATTGAGAAGTAATATGCATTAATTAGGATTGCAAATGATAAATCCTGCGCCCAAGCCTTTCATCAGAAATGCAGTACAGTAGCAGGAGCTGCGAGAGATTCTTTCTGTGGCCTCCAAGGGTCAGTCAGAAGGTAAACCTGCACCCTTCCTGGAGAAGCGGATTCCTTCTGGCCACGTGCTTACACCTAAAATAAGTTGCAACCTCCTTTCGGTTTAGTCACGCCCCTCTCATCCTGACCACGCCTCTCGATTCACAACACACTTCGTCAGCAAAGGACTTCTCGCGAGAACTCCACATTGTCTCCCTTCGCTGTTTCCAGCGGTGGGCGTCTCCTTGGCTCTCGCGATATTTCCGGGCAAACGGGAACCCAAGCGACCCGGGCTTCTGTGAAACATGGCGGTCGGCTGGGACCGACATACAAGGTAAAACGCCGAAACCCTGCCTGGTGCTGTTCTCGCGGTTGTTCCCGAGCGGTTCCGGGCGTGAATGTAGTTGAGGGGGTTGAGCGGCGGCCATGGAGTTGGCTTCCTGCCTTCCTCGCTCTCCTCTGGAGAGCGGGCCGGTCCGGGGAGCCGCTGCACTTCCCCCGGGGGCGTTACTGGCAGGACCCTGGGCAGCGCTACCCGGGCGCTCCCCTCTCCCCGGCTCGGTTTCCCTGCGCTGCCTTGCAACGGGAAGGAGTTCGGGTGCTGCCCCGATCGCGGCTGACGCGCACCCATTGCTTCGCGCGGTGCCCGGTGCTCCGGGGCACCTCCCGTCCGCGGGCGCGGAGGGTCCCGCCCGGTGAAGACCGTCGGGTCCTGCCCTGATCCCCTCGGCGGTCGGGCTCCCACCACGGTTCAGACAAATACCAGATGCTCGGCAGCAGGTTGCTCGCTCTTTTTAAGAAGCACTGCGGTCGCGGCCTCGCCTGGAAGGGGACTTTCGCACCTCGTGGGGGAGATGAGGAAGGGGCAGGGCCGGTGAGATGTCACAGGAGAGACAGGTCCCTGGTCCCTGCTTTTCTCAAACCCTTCTCGGATCGAGAAGCCCGTGGAAAGCAACTCGCCAGCTCGTGGTAGCGAATAAAGAGCCTTGGGTCAAAGGTGGTGCATAGAGTTGAAAGATCATCATTGGAGAAAATATCTTTTAAGTTAAAATATGTAGGACTTGGTGCCCTGGGGACTACGCAGAGTTACATATCTGTGAAAATGTTGCAAGACTGGCTTTCAGAAACCTTTAAAATACGGTTAAAAGCAGGATTTGTTGATGCGTTTGAAGTTGTACTTGAAGTACTCCAGGTGATTGCTTAGCCTGATACTTTGAACTCCAGCCATTATACAGCCATTATAAAGATAGAAATCACAAGCTCGGTCACTTCTTGAGGAATTCGGGATATATATGGGCTTACTGAACTTGTTTATTGAAATCTTTAAGTTGACGCAATTATTCCAGCTCTCTTAGAGGAAATACGAGAAAAAGAAATTCCATGATTTGGGGTTTAGGGGTGGGGTGGGGGGTGGGTAAGGAGTTTCTTTTAGAGAATAAAGTTTACTGAGTATTGGTAATGGCTGGAGGGTACAGATCATAAAATATATCAAGCTTGAAAGATCTCTCGAAGGAAAGCAGGCCTCCTCTGGAACAACAACAACAAAAGAATTAGGGGGAAAAACGAATTTATTTTCTTTGGGGGTTAGTGATTTAATTGGAAGAAATAGTGGTTTTATTTCTAATAGAGTTACTTTTAGGCAGTCTCTTCCTGCTACTAATCCTAGCTAACAGTTTTTCAGTGTTGTTATTGTCTCTTAAATGTCATGATAGGCAAAGTAAACTCTTTGTGCCTTAGTTTCCTTATCTGCAAAATGGGAATAAGTAATAACTCATGTGGTGATTGATGAGGATTAAATGAGTTAAAACATTCAAAGCACTTAGAACAGTGCCTGGCATACAGTAAACATAAAGTATTAGCTCTTGTTATTTTTAAATTTTTGTTTTCTAACTTCTGTGGTTACTCACAAAATGTTGCTTTGGTATTTAGTCAAAATACAGACTGAAGAAGACCTTTTTTTTAAAAAAAAAATTTTTTTTCTTAAATTTCTTACAGACCCCTAAATTGCTGAAGCACTCTTCATTTTATTTTTAAAATAGAAGTTAACTCATAAAATGTGTCTGACTACCTGGATGGAGAGACAAATAGAGTGGGAAGGGGAGCAATAGAACTGGATAACAGAGGAGTCCAAGAGATTGAAAACACAGGGAAAATGAAGACCAGATTCTGTCCTAGTCAGGCATTAAGGAGCTGGAAGGATAATTGGTTAGGCTTAGAGAGGAAAGTTAGTCTCTTGGATTTTAGAGGTAGAGCAGTTTAAAAATTAAGAGTAGCCAAAACATGGCCCTGCTTGTGTGAGGCTTTGAGTAGAATTAAGATGGGGGTTGCTGGAGGTTTGCATGGTAAAAGGGTTATAATTGTGAGCGACTACCGTAGGATGAGGGCCATCAGGTTGTGAGTTCCAAAGGATGGTGATGGAATGGGGAAGAAGAGAAGCAAATCAAGAGATCCAGATGCTGAAGTCATTAAGGAAATTTTTGTCTTTTTAAAAAAGTTTTTTTACTTTGAATATTGAATGTATTGGTTGACATTGGTTAATAACATTATATGTGTTTCAGGTGTGCAGCTCTATAATACATCATCTGTATATTTTATTATGTGTTCGCTACTCCAAGTCAAGTCTCCTTCTATCAACCTGCATCCCCCCTGAAAATTATAAATATATCCAGATGGAGAAAACAATAATAAGTATTAAAGTGAGAGTGTACACTATGTTTTGGAGCGTGAACTCTGGAGTCAGGCTGCTTGGGATCAAATCTAGGTTATTCCACCTGTTGAGTGGCCTTACAAAAATTACTTGACTTTTCTGTGCCTCAGTATCCTTATATATAAATGAGATAAAAGTAGTATCTACTTCATAGAGCCACTTAGAGGATTAAATTAATATATAAAGTCCTCATAATATCTAGCACATAATATGAAAATTAGGCCATAATTCTATGTAGTATATGAGTTTATTACTAGAAGATAGACTTGAAAAGGGAAGAGGCGGTTGAGAAATCATGATGAGACATGCTAATATTTTACCCTTTGAGACTCAGAAATAAAGTAAGGATTTAAAGGAATTACCACCAGTTGATTGATAAGTTTTCATATTGAGAGATGGTAGAAGGATTATTTTTAGTAAAATTAGGAGTTACGGATAACTTGTTCAGATCAGAAGAGTGGTGCCCTACCAGTGTGGTTCTGTGGTTGAGTGTCAACTCACGGTTTTTGCAGGGTCTATTCCCAGTAGGGGTGTGCAGGAGACAATGGATGATTCTCTCTTATCATTGATGTCTCTCTCTCTCCTCCTTCCTTTCTGAAATCAATTAAAAAAAAAAAAAAAAAGAACAGTGGCTCTGTAGAGTAGTGACAAGTACTGGAAATGCAGTGAGTTTCTTGGATGTAGGTTGGTGCTGAGTTAACAGGAATGGGGCAGGAGTAGCAGTAGAGTGACAAGGTACTCCATTCTAGAATAGTAATCATGGAAAATAGGAATGGAAGAAGCTAAAGACTGAGAAGCAGCCAATGGGATAGACTAGCTAGACTTTTAAGGGAGGAGAGCTGAATAGGCCATATGAATTGTTAGAGGCTTTGTAAAACTAACTTTTACATATCTTTGTATTACCTGTAATTTAAAGAAAGCATCTTTAAAGCTTGTAAAAGTATAGACAATTTAGGAACTAATATTTACAGTTTTATTTATTTGCCCAATAATGCTACCTGCTGTGTGCCAATCATTGTTCTAGGTACTTGTGATATACGGTAGTGAATAAAACAGAAAAGTCCTTCTCTTTGTGGATCATATGCACTGAGTGGCCAGATTATTATGACCACCCCATCAGTACTTCATTGACACTTACAAAAATACTGAATATTGAAAACTTCCTAAGCAAATACTCTCAAGGTTTTATTATTATTTGCATAACTAATTCACTTCATTGTACTGATGGGGTGATCATAATAATCTGGCTGGTCATAATAATCTGGCCACTGTGTGTGTGTATATATTTATCTTAAAATGATAACTTGTTTCTATTGGAAAGCTGTACAATCATGGGTGTTTCTGGGGGAATTTCCCACCTTCCTTATTTTTTCCCTTCTACAAATGTTTATCAAACACTTACTGTGCCAGGTATTGGAGATACAAAGATAGGTTGACATGATTCCTGCTGTAATATTATAATGGCAAAAACAGAAAATTAAACAGGCAATTAGAAACAGTGCTCTTGGAGTACTTACTATAACTAGTACTATGTATGAGGTCATAGGTTTCTTTCCCCTTCAAAAGAGAGATGTCTAGACTGAGACTTAAAGATAAGTGGGAGTTAGCCAAATATAGAGGTTTGGTAGAGGGAGAAAGGCTATGGCTGGCAGAAAGAACATGTTAAAGGACTAGAAAGTGATTTGGTTTGGCTAGAATTTAGACATTGATGGATTGGGTTTGAAGAGATAAGCAGGACCTGTTTTTTTTGTTGTTGTTTGTTTTAATATGTTTTTATTGATTTTAGAAAGAGGAAGGGAGAGGAGAGACATCTAAGTATCAATGAGAGAAACATCAGATGGAACTGCTGCCTCCTGCAGGCCTCCTGGTGGGGATGAGCCTGCAACCAGGGCATGTTCCCTGACCAGGAATTAAACTGGTGACCTCCTGTTGCATGGGTCAATACTCAACTACTGAGCCATACTGGCTGGGCAGGACCTGGTTTTTGAGGGCTTTTTAAACTTTGTTAGGATAGAATCCAAACTTTTCAAATGTAATAGGTATGAACCTCTACAAAGATTTTAAAAGAAAATGCATATACTCACTTTTATGTTTTAAAAAGATTATTGGTTGTAGTATGGAGAGTGAACTGAAAGATTGATG
Organism: Myotis nattereri; assembly: GCF_964212035.1. Lineage (NCBI taxonomy): Eukaryota > Metazoa > Chordata > Mammalia > Chiroptera > Vespertilionidae > Myotis > Myotis nattereri. Next base: position 178,451,989 of record NC_138076.1, read on the forward strand.
AGTAAACGTTTTTGAAGCAATGCAGCGATAGATTGTGGCCATTGGGACCAAGGTCCTAATAAGGAACTTCTCAGTGAGCCTGGAAAAGAGAAAACAGATTTGAAAGAAATTTAGGAAGAACTTAAGTTTAAGGATGTAACTCATGTTTCTACCTTGTGTTATTGCCTTGTGTTTTTGGGTACATGGTGTCATCATTAATTATGGTAGGGACACAGGAGAAACAAGTTTGGTAAAGTGAAGTTTTCATTTTTGGACTTCTTGAGTCTGAAATGTATTTGGAATGCCCCCATGAAAATGTAATAGAGGCAACAAGATAATGCATGTCTGCAGAGAGCTTTGGACTGGGACTAAAGATTTGAGAGGAATCATGTAGATGGGAAATGAAGGGATGGGAGATCACTTGGGGAAAGTGTGGAGGTTGGGAGGAAGGCCTAGTGTAGAATTGTGAGGCAGAAGAATCTGCAAAGTAAGCCAAAGAAGTCTTAGAGGTAGAATGAAAATCAGGAGTATACTATCACTTATGCCAAGGGAAGAGTGTTTCTAGAAGAAAAAGGAACGGTTGTGTATTTTCTTCTCATAGGCAAAATTAGGTAAAGACTGAACCTGTCCACTGGATTTAGTACGAAGGAAGTTGTTAGTGACCTTGCTGAGAGAAATTTACTTAAATGAACCTGTGCTGAGAAGTAGTCACAGTGGATGAATGGGGACAATTTACTCTCTTGTTTTGTTAATACTCTCCCAGGATATTTTTCCATTGATTTTTAGAGAGAGTGGGAGAGGGAAAGACAGAGAGAAATATCCATGTGAGAGAAACACATTGATTGGTTGCCTCCTGCACCCGCCCCAACTATCCCCAAACCAGGGAGGAGCCAGCAACCAAGGTACTTGTCCTTGACCGTAATTGAACCCTGGACCCTTTCGCCCACAGGTGGATACCCTATCCACTGAGCCAAATACTCTGTCTACTGAGCCAAACCGGCTAGGGTGACAACTTACTCTTTTAAGTTTGCCTATAGGTATGCAGACAGAGATCAGGAGCTGGACTTGAGCTTTAGTGGAGAGTTTTAAAGATAAGAAGATTGAACATATTTAATATGTAACTCCAGTAGGAGACAATGAATAGGAATTGAAAGATTGAAGGAAGATCGATTTTGGTGCAGTTACTACTAAGCAGGTACAGAAAATAAATTTGATTATTTTCTCAGTTGAACCATTTTAGGGAGCAGGAGTCTGCTTAATGCCTAACAAACACTCAGAAGCTTAATTTACAAATGAAAATACCAGTTTTATGACTTTCCTGGGAATTAGAAAATGTCATCTATTTTGTCTACATGTTCTTTTTTTCTTAGAAAAACCATATACATGAGAATCATAATTATAACCCGAAGGCCACTTTGTGAGCATGGAATCTGCGAGGGGAGTTAGTTGGATGTTTCCAATGGCAAATGAAATCAACCTATGCTAGTACATTCATCCAGCTTCACTCTAGGGCAGTAGCGCCCTCCTGGACCAATTAGTAGTGTCCCTAGTTAGGCCTGCTCTCGTTTGGACAATATTCATGATTGCTGCCACTTTTTATTTCTCTGACTCTCCTTTTCCTCTAAGAATGCCCTTTCTATGGCTTATTCTTTCTATATTAACCCCACCCATTAGATTTTAGACAAATCTTTCTGCTTTTTTTTCTAGAGACATTCTTTTCCTTTTAATGGCTTCTGCAACCATTTATTTATTCTCAGTTAAGTGTTTATTGTATTAATATAGCTCTGATTTCTGGTAGTGCTTTATAGTATCACCTATATTATTTCTATAAGTCAGTCATAAAAATTACATAAATATTTGAGAATTCAGTTATTTTATGGCTTTGTAACATACTGTATGTAGTTGGCATACTGATAAAAAGAATAGCAATCAATTTTCAAATATTTGGTAAGTCCAACATTTTGTAAATAAAATAATTAAAATCCTCCCATGATCTACTTTTAACATTTTGGTGTATACATATATTGGATACCACAAGTTTGTTTCTATCTTCAATATGAGAAATATCCCTATGACCCAAGTTTTGTGCATAACTCAGATTGTTGCCTTAAGATAAGTTTCTAAAAACGGAATTAGTCAAAAGGGGAATGGTATGTAGTTATAGTCTCATTAGCAATGTATGAGCATGCCTATTTTACTTCATTGTCATTTACTAGTGAGAATGTATTATTTTTTCTACACAGGACGTCCCCCCAAAATGTATACTCACTTTGAATGATTATAAAGCCAGTGTTTATTAACATACAGTTCATTTTCAAAATGTAAAGGAATTCACAAAATTGAATTTTTTTTTGTTTATTAATGCCTGTTTTCAAGCTGATGATTGCTCTGGTCCGGGCACTGCTGATAACTCGAAGCAATGGAATCACAATCATCTAGAATCATTTATTTCAGTATTTGTGTGCCCTCAATTTGGCCACTGTTGCCGGTTTTATGCCGTAAACTTTATCTTTTATGTATCACCATAAAAAAAAGTCTAGTGGCACTTTACGATAAATTTTCTTTGTTCAAAGACTAGTCTGGCTTCATCCCTTTTTTCAAATCAGTTGAACTTGGAAAGGAATGAAAATTAAAAAGGAATGAAAATTAAGTCAGTTATCAGCTGTTAAAGTGTGTATACATATTTTGGGGATAGCCTATATTTGTAAATTTAATAGAAATATGTATTTTGATTTGTATATTTAAATATTACAAATATGATTGACTACTTTTCAGACTACTTTTCACTATCCTTTTTTTTTTTTGCCCTACTTTATGTGTTTGTGTGTAGAAATTACCTTTCATTAGTATTTTTTGTCAGGGTGGGAATGGAAAAAAGGAAAGATGTGAATAAATGTTAAGTTTTTCTCAAGGAGGTTTGAAAATATTAAGTTCTTCCAAAGACATTTATCAGTTTTTTTAAAAAAGTAAACCTTTTTATCTTTTTCGAGGATACATTTATTCATTGTTTATTCCTTAGCATGACTATATGAAAGGAGAAGGTTTTCCTGAAGATGAGGCGGCTGAATCGAAAAAAAACCTTAAGTTTGGTGAAAGAGTTGGATGCCTTTCCAAAGGTTCCTGAGAGCTATGTAGAGACTTCAGCTAGTGGGGGGACAGGTGAGTATCAATTCAAATTAAAACTCCTACACTAAATGCAATTTCTGAGTGATCCAATTAACAACATACAGAAATAGAGTCATGAGGAAGAACTCATCAACATATAGTAACTTTGTAACTGGTCTGTCCTTATGTGATACTGTTTTGCTATAATTTTATTATACATATTAGAGGCCTGGTGCATGAAATTCGAGCACGGGGTGTGGAGGATGGGTCCCTCGGCCCGGCCTGCACCCTCTCGCAGTCCAGGACCCCTCAGGGGATGTCCGTATGCCAGTTTAGGCCCGATCCTGTAGGGATCCCTAAATCAGCAGTCAGACATCCCTCTTGCAATCCAGGACCACTGGCTCCTAACTGCTGGCCGGCCTGCCTGATCGCCCCTAACCACTCTGCTGCCTGCCTGATAGCCCCTAACCACTGACCTGCCTGCCTGATCACCCATAACCACTCTGCCTGCCTGTTTGTCCCTAACCACTCCCCTGCCTGCCTGATCGCCCCTAATCACTCTGCCTGCCTGCCTGATAGCCCGTAACCACTGGCCTGCCTGCCTGATCGCCCCTAACCACTCTGCATCCACCCCTCCACTGCCGCTTCGTCCTGAAGGATGTCCGGAAGGTCGTTTAGTTGTCCTGTCTAATTAGCATAATACGCTTTTATTATTATAGATATTCTCTTTGGCAACTAACTCAGTGTAGTCTGAGCATTTAGCAGTATTCATTAAAACATTATGGAATAAGTTAATCCAATTTTACTGCTTTATTGCTGGTGAGTTATGTATAATATTAATAGGATGATTATATACAAATATAATTTAACTTCAAAGAAGTTATTTAATGATGTGAAACTGCCTCAGTGCCTTTTTGGTTAAGAATAAATCAATTTATATGTGATAATAAAAATTCTTAAATTTCACTTTACTGGAGAGAGGCAGCATAGGGTAATAGTTAAGAGCTTAGACTTTAGAACCAGATTGTATAGATTTAAATCCCACTTCTTCCCTTTCCTAACTAAATGACTTTGAGGAAGTTAATCAAATGCCTCTGCTTTAGTTTCTTCATCCATGAAATGGGGATGATATCAGTATTTACGTAGTAGGGTTGCTGTAATGATTAAATAAGTTAATATTTATAAAATGCTTAGAATAGTACCTGGTACAGATAGAAGTATTTGTTAAGTAAAATAAATAAATAATGGAATATATAAGAAAAATATGGAACTATAGCAGTATTTACTATTATTTCTTTTCCTTTGAAGAGCTAATAAGATAATATGTTTCACATAAGATTGACATTTCATTTGGTAAATGTGTACTAAGTTGCTTGCTATTTCTAATCTTTTGTGATTAACTTTTGTTAACAAAAAATAGTGCAAGTTCTTGTGGCACAATAAATTTTAAATATGTTTTGTCATAGTATATGATAGTTCTTTCCTTTTTCTCACCTTTGAGTTGCTTTTATAAATGAAGTGGTTTGTTTAGGAGATTCCAAAGTACATGAGAGTGTTATGAGAGATTTGAGATATATGTTGTTTTTTTTAATTGGGCTGCAGGCATGGATCCATTTTTAATTATGAGGGGATTATTTTCAAATTTGTATTCTAAAATATTTGTTCATTATGTCTATGACTAGAGGCCTGGTGCACAAATTCGTGCACCGGTGGGGTCCCTTGGCCTGGCCTGTGGGGATCAGGCCAAAACCGGCTCTCTGACATCCCCTGAGGGATCCCAGAATGCGAGAGTGCACAGGTCAGGCTGAGGGACCCCACTGGTGCATGATGGGCCCGGGGAGGTACCGTGGGAGGGCTCCAGGGTGGGTCTGGCCCATTTCGCCCAGTCCTGATCGGCCAGACCCCAGCAGCCAGCTAACCTACCAGTCGGAACATCTGCCCCCTGGGTGTCAGTGCGTGTCGTTACAACTGGTCAAATGGTCGAAAGAATGGTCAGACACTTAGCATATTTGGCTTTTATTAATTAGGATGACACAAGAAAGTAAAAGTTTGATGTCTTGTAATATTGAAGCAATAAAACGCTTTCTCAATAATACAAATATTTGAATTAATTTTTGTGTTAAATATTTTTTGAGCTGTTTTAGAAAAAAAATCTATACTGGACATTGTAAGAAAAACTTTTTATTGTAATAATTCACATGACATGCAGTAAGGCATTCTGTGATATATTTAATTTCACTTAAAATAAAATTGTTTATTATTTTGTAATAAAATTAAAATTTTTATTAAAACATTTATTAAAATTTTGTAATAAATTAAAACAAAATTGTTTTACAAAACTGTTTTAATTCTCTTATTCTTTTTTTTGTTTGATTTCTCAGTTTCTCTAATAGCATTTACCACTATGGCTTTATTAACCATAATGGAATTTTCAGTATATCAGGATACATGGATGAAGTATGAATATGAAGTAGACAAGGATTTTTCTAGGTAACTTTTTTTTTCTTGAAATACCTTTAGATTCAAATTGTTTTAAAGATAACATACCTTTTTAAAAAATGCCTAACTTCTGTATTTGGCTTATTTTAGTTCTGAAGAAATAGTTCTGATAAATTCTCATAACTAATGCTTTAGAATCATTTTAGAATAATTTGAATACTGGATAAAGTGTAAAAGGGAGGTTCTCTGATTTAGTATGCACTGTATAAAAAGATTAGGAGAATATAATATGTTTTTATTTTAATGTGTTGAACTGGTAGCAATTATTTAATGTTTTAAAATTGTTTACTCTTTACAATTTAAAATAGATACTGATCTGTGTAATTTGGGAAATATATTGTTTAAATATACGTTATTTATGCTTGTAACTTGATTTTTATACATTACATCTAAATTAAACTTTAATGTAAATAACATCACTTAAAACTTTGAAAATATAGCACCTTAGTAAGGAGACAAAGTATACCTTATTTTATTTGTAGTGTTTGGATTTTAATTGATTGAAGATAACAGATTTATATTATTAAGATTGTACTAGGTAGGAGAGCCATTTACTTTTCAATTTCAATCCCAGCTCTGTATTTACTAGCTATGGAAGTTACTAAATCTGTATATGCATGTGCTTGAGTTTCTTTTTCTATTAAATGGGGATAATAATTATAGTACCTTCCTCATGACACTAGTGAGAAGTAGATTAACATTTATAAATTGCTGTGTAACCTTGGGTAAGTCACACAATTGACTTCTTTTGGGCCTCAGTTTCTTTATCTATATCTTGTGTATTATTCTTCATAACATAGGTTTTTAAGGGATTTGTTATTTTTCTTTGTTTGTTTTTAGCACCAATGAAGCACTTTATTTTTTCCAAGTGGAGTCTTATATAGCTCACCACAGAAGTGTAGTGGGTATGCCCAGAAGCTTTTCTAATTGGTCCTCTCCTCTGGTTCCTACAGTATCTCTTGTGCCTAAACCCCAGGGTTACTGGAGCACAGCTTGAATCTAGACAACTTGAAGACTGTGAAGCTCTAAAAATGTATTGAAAAATCTTTTGAAGCCCTAAAAATTTCTATTGAAACCAGATGCAAATTATTAGAGTAAAGAAAGTTTTGATAGCCCAGGGAAAATTGATATTGATGGTACTCATTCTGTTATTCATGGTGCTTAATTGATTCTAATATTTAAAAATTAATTCAATTTGAATTCATCATTTGGAAATAAAGCATTAGTTGAACCTTTTAGGAAGACCGTGCAAAACTTGAAGCATGAGAGGCTTTCTCTGGCAATTTGGTTGCATTTATCAAGTCACACAGACCTAGTTTTTGATATGCCATTTCAGTGGGTGTGTAATTTTAAGCCAGGCATTTGTACTGCCCTGAACACCATTGTCTTACCTACAGAACTGTGAAGCTACCCAATTTACATGTCCATGATAAAGAATAAAGGAGATAATACTTATAAGGATTCAGGCATAATGCCTGATGTATAGTATTTATTGGATAAATAGAGGAGAAAGACTTGCAATTCCTAACTCTTGATTTTAAAAGTTTTAAAGGAATATTCTACATAAGGTTTATGTAAACAAAGTTTAAAACTTATTTTTCTGAGTTTCTTGGAGTTATTTAATTGAGTAAAATTAAATTGCAGGGTACTATATTAAAAACGTGTGAAATCAGAAAGTCTTTTGGAATAATTGCAAAATAGAAACTTTTAAAGCAACTTTGCTTTGGCCATAAAAAATACCATCCAGGTTCTAATCGACATTTTTGAAATCCAAGTTTTTCATAAAATTGATTTATATTTCATGTTTTGTTGATTACTTGGTAGGTACTAATGTTTCCTTTTTGTTTTTTAGCAAATTGAGAATCAATATAGATATTACTGTTGCCATGAAGTGTCAGTGTAAGTATACCTTGAACTTGATGAATCCTTATATAGTTGTGGCTTAAACAATTGCTAGTAAAAAGTGAAAACCACTCATTGTGTTTTAACTTTATTTTTCTTTTATGATATCTTAACATGCTGTTGCAGTGCTATTTAATAATGTGTGTTGTTTTTCTCCCCAAATTATATTCTTTAAATTTCTTATCCAGAAAGAGAAGAGATTTAACTTTCACATTCATATAATTAAAAGAAATAGGTGGAAATTTTTGTGAATCCAAGTTTTAAAATATGTGTGTGTGTTTTTTTAATTAAGTTCAGAACAAGGAAGGGAGTGGGAGAGAGAGATCTGTCTGAATCAGAGTTTTAGTTTAGGTACATCCTTTATTTATTTTTTGTGTGGACTACCAGTTTTTATATGTTCCTCAAGAATATCCTGTTTCACTCTTTTTTTTAAAAAAAATATATTTTTATTGATTTTTTGCAGAGAGGAAGGGACAGGGATAGAGAGTTAGAAACATCGATGAGAGAGGAACATCGATCAGCTGCCTCCTGCACACCTCCTATTGGGGATGTGCCCACAACCAAGGTACATGCCCTTGACCAGAATTGAACCTGGGACCTTTCAGTCCGCAGGCCGACGCTCTATCCACTGAGCCAAACTGGTTAGGGCCTGTTTTACTCTTTTAACTTGCCACCCTTTACTTTTACTCTTGCATATTAAAATACAGATCCAAGTACTTTAAGTTAATAGTGATTTCTTTTCTGTTTTCTTCAGACTTTACTTGATTATACTGGTAGAAGTTAAAAAAAAAAAAGTTAATATGTATTTTAGATAATGTTTGAATCAGTAGTGCTCTTAAAAAATGAGGATGCTTTTGAATGAAAGTTGACTTTTAAATTACCACTTGAAAAGTAGAGACAAGAATTCAGTAGTTCAGATAAAATTTTTTAAAGTGTTAAATAGTATTACCCAATTAAGGAAATTAATTTTAGGGAGATTTTATCTCAGAACAGCCTTAAATTTCTTTTCCTTTCCCATTTATTTTTCCTTACATTGTGGTTTTAAGAGAAAAAGTTTGTATCCAAATTTTGAGCTAGTATTAATGCTGAATATATCATTTTACCTTATTTTAGGTATTTGAATACCATTAGAATTTTAGCCTTTTCAAGATAAACTTTCTATTGATATTTAAAAAGTCATCAGTAGCTTTGCCTTAAGATTTCTTTTAATTGTTAAAAATAATCCTTGTAATTAATAGTTTGTATAGCAGCCATTTAGTACTTATAATTAGGTTGCCAATTTTTGCAAAGCTCTTCAATAAAGTTTATATGTTCATATATATATATATATATATATGATTATTGATTTTTCACAGAGAGGAAAGGAGAGGGATAGAGAGTTAGAAACATCAATGAGAGAGAAACATTGATCAGCTTTTTCCTGCACACCTCCTACTGGGGATGTGCCCGCAACCAAGGTACATGCCCTTAGCTGGAATCGAATCTGGGACCTTTCAGTCCGCAGGCCGACGCTCTATCCACTGAGCCAAACCAGTTAGGGCAAATTTATATGTTTTACCATGAGATGCTGAGTCATTTTCTTTTTTTTTACTGTGTAAAAAGTAGAAAAAGCATTATTTTTTAAATTTCTATCAAATCTATATAATGCACTGTTTTAACTTTTAAATAAGCAGTATAGGAAAGTGAGTTTTCTGGTAGTCATCTTAATTTGTTTACTTTATATCAGATACAGTTTGACTCTTAGCATAGAATGTAAAACTTTTAATTTTTTTTTAAATGCAGATATTGGAGCAGATGTATTGGATTTAGCAGAAACAATGGTTGCATCTGCAGATGGTCTAGTTTATGAACCAGTAAGTTTGATTCATATATTTTTTAAAATAATATGCTTTTAGAAATTGCCAGTTAAAAATGGTTTTAATATTTTCTTTTGGTTTTGTTTCAGCTAGTTTTTAAAATATGTTTTCTTAATGCAAAAAGTAATCCATATTCTTTGTAAAAATTTAGGGGTGGAACGTTTTATCTAATACTAAAATCTTGAGATAACCATTGTTAGCATTTTTAATAAGCCTTTAATGTCTGTTTTATAACTTTATTCTTATTTTATATTTTTGTTAATGCTTTCTAATAGTTTTCTTTTCTCTTTTCTTAGAGTTCCTATGCTTTTTTTCCCTTTTACTTTTGAAATCAAATATTTATCCTTTATATCCAAGTGTGTATCTCCTTTAGTTTTTGTTTGTTTTGCTTGGAGATCTTAATTTTTAAGTGTTTTTGCTTGTTTGCTTTAATGATATTCAGAGCAATGCTTTTACCTCTGTTTCAAATGATCATATGATGTTGAATTTTGTGGAGTGGTTCTCAGTATCTTTATTAATTCTCACATTAAATACATATTTTGAACTTTGCCTCTGAGTTCTGGGAGATTATCTTGATCCAAAAGGACCAATCTTCTTTTCAGTGCCCTCATTATGTTTTAAAATTTAGTGATTATATTTTCTACCTTTAAGATTTTGCAGATCACTCCATTTTTTTCTGTCCCTACTCTAATTCACAAGGTAACTGGGGAGAAGTTGCATGGTGATTTTCAGATATTAGCATTATCCTTATGTGCAATGATGTGAAAAGAGTTGGGAATCATGCTGCAGACAAGTTCAGCAAGAGGAGAAATCAGAATAAATTTATTGAAATCAGAAAGATGGGACAATTTAACTTGGCGTACATGATTTATAGAGTTTAGAAAGAAATAAGGGTCAAAATTACAGAAGGATGTTCCAGGTTGGTATAATTAAATAACCAAAGGCACAGAAGCAGAACTGTTTGATAGAATGAGGGATTGTTCTACTTGTATTAAAAAGCAACTATTTGTAAAGAGAGAATAGTAGATTAGGGCCTGATTATGGAGGGGATAACTAATAATGTTAATAAATTAAAAAGTAGAATTAATATGCTTTATTATCAATTACCTTTATGAAAATCAAAAGTGGACTTTTTGTTGCAAATTAAATTGTAGATATTGTATTAAATCATGAGAAGCTTGCATATTTTACTCTATTTAAGTAGCCAAGTCTGATTTTGAATTGATGAAGGTAATGCCTGAATAAAATTTCTTGAATTATTCTTTAATGATTAACGCATTTAAGAATTAGAGTGCTCTTTTTTAGCTCATTTAAAAAAATGTTGATTTCATCATGGTATTATCCCAGCAAGAATATTGGCTTTGGAAGATTGAATATTACACTTAAGCTGTATGATTTTATTATGTTTTTCCTATTTAAATACTTAAAGTTTTATACTGGCATTATTTAAATGATTAATAACATTTCTTTACACTATTTTTAAATGAAAATTATTTAAATTTTTTAGGTTGACTTATAGAAGATTCAATATAAACATGAATACTTCTTTACAACACAATAAATTTGTTTCCTGTTCAAAGAACATTTTAAAAAATCTATACTAATAAAAGCCTATGTGGTCTTCACACCCTCACACCGTAACAATCCATCACCAGGAGGCAATCCATCAAGGAGCCCTGGATGGGTGGGTGGGGCCTACCTCTTTGGGGAGATAGATAGCGGGGCTCCCACGCTGTGAGAGGGCACAGGCCAGGCTGGGGAATCCCATCCCCCCAAATGTATGAATTTTGTGCACCTGGCTTCTAGTCTTATCTAATAAAAGAGAAACATGGTAATTGGCGTACGACCACTACCCTTCCCGTTGGCTATTCAGGGCAATATGCAATTTAACTGCCAGCCAAGATGGCGGCCGGCAGCCAGGCAGCTTGAAACTAACATGAGGCTTGCTTGCTTCAGTGACGGAGGACTCCAACGTTCCCTGCCTGCTGCTGCAGGCCTCTGAGCTGCAACTCTAAGCAACTATGTAACAAATATAGAAGGTAAACAAAACCCCAGGTCCCCCAGCAGGATCGCAACATTGTAAGCAAAGGCCAGAAACCTACTTTCAGCAGCGGAGGCCTAAGAGCTGGAGCCAAGCCTCAAAGCTAAAGCTGGCCCAGAATAAAAAAAAGAAAAAAGAAAAAAAGGAGCGGTTGGGAGCTTCAGTCACCCCCAGCCTGAAAACAGCCCTCAGCCCCTCACCCAGACTGGCCAGGCACCACAGTGAGGACCCCCATCCTGAAGGGTGTGTGACCAGCTGCAAACAGCCATCATCCCCTCACCCAGGCTGGCCAGGCACCCCAGTGGGGACCCCCACCCTGATCCAGGACACCCTTCAGGGCAAACCAGCCGGCACCCACCCGTGCACCAGGCCTCTACCCTATATAGTAAAAGGGTAATATGCCTCCCAGCACCGGGATCAGCGGAGCCGCGAGGCCTCCTGGCACTGGGATCAGCATGACAAGGGGCAGCACCCAAACCCCCTGATCGCCCTGGGGCTCTGTGTGTGACAGGGGGCGGGGCCACAACCTCCCTATCCACCCTGCTCTGTTCGTGACAGGGGAAGGTGCCCCAACCCCCTGATCAGCCCTGCTCTGTGCCTGATAGGGGGGAGCTCCCCAACCCCCTGATGGCCCTGCGGCTCTGTGTGTGACAGGGTGCGGCGCCCCACCCTCCCTGCCCCCACGGGTCCTGCTCTGTGTGTGACGGGGTAGAGCCATAACCTCCCCATCGGCCCTGCCCTGAGTGTGACAGTTGCAGCGCCCCAGCCCCTTAATGGGCCTTGCTCTGTGTGACAGGGTACGGAGCTCCAACCCCCCTGATGGGCCCTGCTCTGTGAGTGACAGGGGGCAGTGCCCTAACCCCCTGATTGGCCCTGCTCTGTGCGTGACAGGGTGGCGCCGCAACCTCCCCATCGACCCTGCCTTGAGTGTGACAGGGGACGGTGCCCCAACCCCCCAATCGGCCCTACCCTGAGCGTGACTGAGGGTGGCATCACAACCTCCCGATCGCCCTGCTCTGAGCCCGACCAGGGGTTGCACCTAGGGATTGGGCCTGCCCTCTGCCACCCAGGAGCAGGCCTAAGCCAGCAGGTAGTTATCTCCCGAGGGATCCCAGACTGCGAGAGGGCACAGGCCAGGCTGAGGGACCCCCCCCCCTTCCCCCCGAGTGCACAAATTTTTGTGCACCGGGCTTCTAGTTATTATATAAAAGCCAAGAGAAATTGACAATGTTGGTGATTATGTTTTTCTTTATTTTAGGTAATGTTTGATCTTTCTCCACAGCAAAAAGAGTGGCAGAGGTAATAAGTAAACAAAGTATTGTGGTCCAAAGAAATCTAGATCCCATTTTGTCTATTTTGTTTATTGTGACTTCATAGATTGGCATATTTGTCTAGGCATTTCTCTGGATGAAATATTAGCAGAATATAGTATATAATGTAATCTTTACACTTTCAAAAATTTTACCAGATCTTAAAGTCATGTTAATCCTATTTCTAATGTACTTTGGATCATAATATACTGTAGGTTTCATTTAAAATTTTATTAACTATTTAAAAATTTTTAAAAGCGATATTTGATCATTGTTTAACATTCACTTTGGACAGAAAAGATATAAAGTAAAAGTAAAAGCCTCCTCAGCATTCCATAAACCTAGTACTAATGACTAGCAGTAATAACCAGACTTCTTGTGTAGCCTTCTAGAAATTTTCTCTTCATATATAATGTTCTATATGTTTGCATATGTATGTTATTCATATAGGATCATTTCATGTCTGTTCATTAACTTGCTTTTTTTCATCAGTGGTATTTTGTACAACTTCCTATTTAAGTACATATAGTAGACTGTTTTATAAATAAACTATACCTATTCGGATCATTATTGATGGATAGATTGCTTGCAAGATTCTAATATTGAAACAGTGCTTAGTGAAAATTAAAGAAGGTAAAATAACTTTGAAGATACAAAGTTATTGCTGAAAATGGTAGGAGATAATATGGCCCAAAGGTAGAAATATTAGAGGAAAACTTTAATTTTTGGTTTTGTTGTTTGGAATAATTTCATAAGTTAGTGTGAACATACAAATTTTGTTCAAAAAATCTTTAAGCAACCAATTTATTCTTGGTGGCTAGATATATTTAAAAAGAAAATCTGCTCATGGGTTCTTGAATGTAACTTTGTTTTTTATAATCCACTGCCTTATATGTTGATATTCTTTGTAAAAGTTATAGGTAGAATATAATACTTTCCTTTGAATGGTCTTGGAATAGAATAAAGTTCAGGTTTCTTCAGAAAAGGAGATACCAGGTGATATTAAATGGCACAATGGCCTGGATTGAAATGAGAAATTGATACTTGTGTCTGGTTTATACTCCCACTTTAAGTATATCAGATCTATTGTGTGGCCTCTTATTTGTCTAATTTCTTTTGTATTTATAACAATTTATTTAATGCCTGACAAAAAGTAAGAATTTTGTAATTGCATGCATGCATGAATTGAGATATTCAGATGAGCAAAAACTACTTATTGGTGACTGAGACTGCATGTCCATTATTGATGAAATCAGACAGTTTTATTGTGGAGCCCAGTTATAAGACCTATAGCCACCCTACCTCACTCTTCCTGCTTTCAAGGAAAATGATCAAAGAAAACTTGGTACTTTATATTAGAATAAAGTCTTATAATAATAAATGTATGGCTTAGCTAAGTCATCTAATTATTATGATTATTTAAAAAGGGTTGGCTTCCTTTGTTCCTTTGTGTACCTTACTGTATTTATAAGCTATTGTTTGTGTTATATTTAGGATGCTGCAGCTAATTCAGAGTAGACTACAAGAAGAACATTCACTTCAAGATGTGCTATTTAAAAGTGCTATTAAAAGTCCAATTCCCCTTCCATCAAGGTGAGTTGTATACTCTCCAGGTCCACCCTATGATGTTACAAAAGGTCAGATTTCTTTTTTTTTTACCGCTGAGTAATTGGGTAGATGTAACACAGCTTTTTTATCCACTCATCTACTGATGGGCATTTGGGCTGCTTCCAAATGTTGGCTATTGTAAATAATGCTGCAGTATGTAGGGGTGCATATATTCTTTTGAATTAATGTTTTGGGGTTTTTTCAGATATATTCCCAGAAGTGGAATTGCTAGGTCATAAGGCAGTTCCATTTTTAATTTTTTGAGGTAACTCCTTTCTGCTTTCCACAATACCTGCACCAATTTGCATTCCCACCAACAGTACACTAAGGTTTCCTTTTCTCTACATCCTCACCAATACTCGTTAGTTGATTTATTGATTATAGCCATTCTGACAGGTGTGAGGTGATACCTCATTGTAGTTAATTTGCATCTCCCTGATGATTAGTGACATTGAGCATCCTTTCATATGTCTATTGGTCATCTGTATGTCTGTCCTCTTTGGAGAAGTGTCTATTCATGTTCTTTGCCCATTTCTCAATTGGATTGTGTTTTTGTTGTTATTGTTGAGTTTTATAAGTTCCTTATACATTTTGGATATTAAGCCCTTATCAGATGTATTGGTGAATATGTTCTTCCATTCAGTGGGTTGTCTTCATTTTGTTGATGCTTTTAATAGTTCAACAGCACTCCCACTAAGGTGAGGTGTATATTTTAAATGTGCAACTATTTATTAATGTACTTACTTTGACATCATTTTAGTATTGATTTAGTTCTCTGGATCTCATATTTCTCAGAGAAAATGTAATCATTCTGTATGATTAAGGTGTCCTTTTACTCTTAAAGTTATAGTCTGTGATACTGATCAGGATTATCACAAATATAGTTGATCCTTGAACTACATTGGTTTGAACTGCTCAGGTCCACTTACATACAAATTTATTTCAATAACTTACCTGTACTGTTTTCCATCCGTGGTTGGGACCCCACAGGTGTGGAGGGCCAACTGTATGCTTTGCCATTTTATACATGGGATTTGAGCTTTCCCGAATTTTGGTACCCTCGAGTCCTAGAACCAATGCCCTACAGATACTAAAGGACAACTGTGTTAAGTTTTGGTGGAATCAAAAGTTATATGTGAATTTCAGTAATCCTAACACTTGCGTTTTTAAGTGTTCACTGTATTTTAGTTTATTTAGTTTTTCTCTTTTATGTGTGTATGGTATACCTCTATATAAAATTGTTATGTTTTAAGAACAAATTAATTGTATTTCCTATTATGAGGATGTATGAATTTTGATTAGGAATTTTGTGTTTTTACTTTACTTACTTTTTTTTAGATTAGAATAACTGATAGTTGAAAATGTTATAATCATGAAATGATCATTTAAATCTAAAACTATTGAAGAGGTTTTACATTTGCTTAGAAAGAAAATGTCATTGTCTATTTGAACTTAGATGGCATGCCTTTCTCTTACCTCATTTATAGTCCCATCCTCCCCTATCCTCTTAAGCAGGGGTCCTCAAACTACGGCCCGCGGGCCACATGCAAATACAAATATTGTATTTGTTCCTGTTTTGTTTTTTTACTTCAAAATAAGATATGTGCAGTGTGCATAGGAATTTGTTCATAGTATTTTTTAAAACTATAGTCTGGCCCTCCAATGGTCTGAGGGACAGTGAACTGGCCCCCTGTTTAAAAAGTTTGAGGACCCCTGCTCTTAAGTAACAAAAATAGATGATGAAAGTATGTCTTTGTTGGGCTGATTCTTTACTTTTAATCTTTCTTCTATCATGGAACTTAATCCTTTGGTTAGATTTGAAGAACCATGGAATTTTAGATTTGTGTAAGTGTAATATGTAAATAATAATTATGTAATTTTTTTCTATTTCATAGCTATATGCTTTTTTATAAATGTTCAGACTTCCAAAAACTGCTTTTCTACTTTTGACATTTAGAACATTACCTGAAAATTGATCCTTACAGATCAGTATTGGTGATAATATTGTATGTGCTGTAAGTAATCCTAGCATGTCTTGTTATAATAGGGAAGATGATTTATCACAGCCTCCCGATGCTTGCAGAATTCATGGTCATCTATATGTCAATAAAGTAGCGGGGAATTTTCACATAACTGTGGGCAAGTATGTTCTTTTCACCTACTGAAAATACTTTAGACAAATTGCCAGTTTGTTAAAAATAAATTCTTTGCTAAAATAACAATATATGATTAACTACTAAAAGACAGCTTAAAATGTTTTGTATCTGTATTTGATGACTTGAGATTTGTCCGGGCTTTAATTTCAGGATAGAGAAGACTACTAACTTTAATACTACTTCAAAATAAAGTTAAACAGTCATGTCATATTTTATATGTTAAAGTAAATGAGCTGTAGGTACAATATGAATTAAAACCTACTTACCAAGTTTTAGTAGCCTGGAAGTTCTTACGTAGACATTTCATTAATTTGCTCATTTTGTTGGATGGTGTTGTTGTTTTCCTGTTTGGTGATTATCACCAAAATGTAAATCCTAACTAATTTGAGACAGGTATTTTGATATAGTTAGAAATTAGTAGTGTCTGGGGAAAAGTTAAATTAGATAACAGTTAAGGAAAAATATTAGCTCATCAGCCTTCATAAGCAGCACCCTGCACAGAAACTGTTATGCAATGAATAGTTGGTAAATTTCTGAATGGATTCTCTGATCCTCTCTCCCTTCCTTCCTCTCTTCATCGTGAGTTGCAGAACTGAACAATTCTTCATTGTAAAAGACATTTTTTGAGTACTTGTTATATGCAAAGTAACATGCTAGATACTAAGAATGAAACAGTGAAAAAAGGGAGTTTTTATCCTTTTGGTACTGACTGAGAGAATCCAAACTTTAAACAGTTAATTGAACTAATAACTATATAATTATAGTTGCATTGAACCTAAAAAGGAGAAGTATGATTGATAAGAAACTATATAACAAGGTTACCTGACTTACTTTGCTTGTCAGCAGAGGCTTTATTGAGGATAACTATAACTGTTCAAACTAGTGGATGATTAGCAGTTTTATAGATAAAGGAGAGAAAGGCATCTATGCTCAGGGAAAGGTTACAAAGCAGGAAAGAGAGTAGCAGAAGATTGTATATATATTGAGAGACAGCATGAGAATTTTATGCAAAATTATTTCAGTATTTATATAGTGATCAGATCAAACATTACTTTGTCTTTGTTGTCCAATTCTTTTTAACATTCTTTTTTAAAATATGTATTGATTTCATAGAGTAAGGGAGAAGAGAGATAGAAATATCTATGGTGAAAGAGAATCATTGATTAACTGCCTCCTGCACGCCCCCTCCTGGGGACCGAGGGCAACCCAGGCATGTGCCCTGACCTGCAATTGAACTGTGACCTCCTGGTTCACAGGTTGACACTCAACTACTGAGCCACATGGGCCAGGCTATATTTTTTGTTGTTTTATTACTGTTGTCACCACTCATTCTCTTCATTCCCAACCTATAGCTGGGAATCTTAGAATTTCTTGGTGTCGTACAGGCAAATACTAGTTGGCTCAGAGAAATATAGAAGGTTTTATTATATTTTTGGAAACAAACAATATCCTACTTCAAACCTAACAAACAGTATCCTGCTCCAGAGCTAACTGTGAAAGGGCAAAACTCTGTTAACAAATACTGTATGGGCATCCATAATTATAGTCTTCGTTCCTAGTTTCACCTATCTCTTCATGTGAAAACTTATTCCAGCAATAAGAGAGGCCAAATTGAAAAGCATCTGGTTTGCATCTTATCCTTATCATCTCTGAAGTATCCTATAAACCACTCCTAATTTTTTGATAATAGGTTTGTCAAATTCAATATTGATTTTTTTTTTTTTAAGAGCTCACATTACCTCTCAGGCACAGTATCATTTTCAACTGTATTATAAAGGAGAACTATTTCAATATGCAGATTGTTGAGCATGACTACATTAGATAAGGCAGTGAAGTAGGCAGATGTTTGCCACTTATATGTCTCATTACAACAGCTGCAAATGCAAACAGATGTGTTGGCCACTCAAATATCATGAATGGTATTTCTTTTCTTTTTTTAATATATTTTATTGATTTTTTACAGAGAGGAAGGGAGAGGGATAGAGAGTTAGAAACATCAATGAGAGAGAAACATTGATCAGCTGCCTCCTGCACACCCCCTACTGGGGGTGTGCCCGCAACCAAGGTACATGCCCTTGACCGGAATCGAACCTGGGACCCTTCAGTCCGCAGGCCGACGCTCCATCCACTGAGCCAAACCGGTTAGGGCATCATGAGTGGTATTTCTATTGTTGAACTGATACTCTGAAATAGTGAACAGCTTTTGTAATACTATGAACAAAACAAAAATAACATTATATCTGTTTCCTGGGAAATTTAGTATATATTGAAACTACAACAAAGTACTTTTTTTAGATAAATGGAGTTAAGTTCTAGACTCAGGTCATTATACATAGGTTTTTCACCTATGTAAATGCCTTTTAGAGTGTCATGCAAGATGTGGGACAGTTTTGCATGATGTGGGACAATTTTATTTTGTGTGAGACTGTCATTGCCTTGCAGGATGCCTTGCTTCCTTGGCCTCTGTCCACTAAATGCCAATAGAGCTTCTCCCCAATGACTGTGACAACTGAAAATGCCTCCCCCCAGTGCCCTCTGATTTTCAATAACCTTTCCTTCATGGAAATTTACATGGTAATATATCATAGCACATGAAAAACATATAAAATTCAAATTTCAGTATGCAAAAATAAAGTTTTACTGTAAAACGTTAGTCATGCTCATTTGAAGTTGAAAGTTTATTTATGTACCTAACTATATAATATCTTCAATTTTGTATCTTGGTCCACAAAGCTTAAAATATTTACTATCTGAATCTTTACAGAAAAAGTTTGCCAACCCTCAGTTTATTAAATTGTTGAGATGAGTAGACTAACAAATCATAGGCCAATGTTAAGAAAATTATATAACTTAGAAAAGATAAGATCCCTCTTCAGGTTTTAATTTAGTTATGTATTTAACTAATTATTTTAGTTTCTTTAATCTTTTTTCCTCCTTTCAGGGCAATTCCACATCCCCGAGGTCATGCACATTTGGCAGCACTAGTCAACCATGACTGTAAGCAGTTTCTGAAATACTTTTCCATGAAGAGGTCCTTGAAAGAAAAGTGTTTTATTTGTTTAGTTTAGTGCGGGTGCAAGATAGGGCTTTGAAAGTGGACTGTTTTGAAAACATATTTATAGGAGAAAATAAATGATTAAATTTACCGACTCTAATCCATATTCTTCTGTCCTTAAGCGCCTGTCTTCTGTTTAGTCATGGCTCAGAAGTTGCCCAGGTTAGGGAGGACAGCCTAGTGTGCTTTATATTACTTTGTGCACATTTCTGCTAATTTCTATAGATAATGAAGGAAACATATTTCAAGTTTATTTTAATATCTAAATATGGACATATATAGTATTCAAGTTAGTTCCTTGTAATGATTGTCATAAAACTTAGTTTTTAAAGTCTGCTTTAGAGAACAAAAGTAATAAAGTCCATAAAATCTGTTTGGTCCTATATAGCAGGGTATTAAAAATATACCTGACCAGTTAATTATTTGGATTCGTGGACATCATCCTAGTGGTTTCAACAACATAATCCTATTACTAGGTGGTGATTGGACCAGGAAAGACTTATTTTGGGGGTTATCAGGCTTAGATGTAATATTATTTCTCAGACATTGATTTATATATAATCATGAAATTTGAGATACAGCATTTTATCAGAATTTACTTACCTTTATGCATTTAATTCCCAGATATGTATATGCGTTTTTCTCAAAGTTAATATGGTTTTAAATACTATTTTATTACACCTGCATATTTTAGATGTTTTCATCTGAAAGTAGATAAAAATGTGAAGCCACCTGTAATATGTGTTTTGAATAATAATAATTCTCCACTTAATTGGTTTTATTTTTTGCCTTAGCATACAACTTTTCTCACAGAATAGATCATTTGTCTTTTGGAGAGCTTGTTCCAGGAATTATTAATCCTTTAGATGGAACGGAAAAAATTGCTATAGATTGTAAGTACTTAATACTTATTGTTGGAATTTGCATGTAGGCAATTTTTTTATATCTTTAATATTAATACATTTTTAATAATCCTCTTAACCCCCTTGTAACAGATAAGCATATAAATCTTTAAGTAGTTTAAGTGGTTAATAAACTTTAAGTGGAGATGTGTGTGGAAAGACTTTGTCCTACCAGGGGATAATATTTAAAATGTTAAAAAAACGAACCAGAGAGCAGAGTAAAAAATTAGAATTTAATGTAGGCTGGAGGAGTAGAACTTAAAAACTCTCTAAATGTATGAAAGATTAATGTGTTAATAGGGCATAACTGCTTCCCTATAGTCACTAAAAAAAGAATGAGAACAGAAGGAAGTTTCAACATTCTAAGAAGAATTTTCTTTTTGGTATAGGTTCATAGTTCTAAAATGCATATTTACCACTATGGAAACCTCTGCAGAATTTTGCAGACATCAGAAACCTACAGTTATTCTAGAATGGTTTGGTTATCAACACAGATAGAATTTGTACATCAAGCATATCAAATTGAAAAGCTAATATGAGCCAAATAAACAAGATTTAAGTTTATGTGGGTCGCAAAAAAACAAATGCTTCAATTTTCATAGAAACGTAGGTTTATTTCAATAGAGACATGCTGAATACAAAGGGCTGAAATGAATGAGTAATCGTTAACATAAAATAATAGACCATTTTAATAAAAATGTTTTTTCTTGAACATTAATTTACCAGACACTGAATAACTGCACAAATTAATAAGTGTAATGCAAATAAGCCTATTTTTCTTGCTCTCTGAAAGCGAAATATTTCCTGTTGCGCTCACCAAACAAGTTAGTCCAAGACTAATGACGTGGCAATTGGCTGCTAAAATATTTGCTGCTAGTTTTAGTGGAGAGAAATGGTGTATCTGCATGTAAGGCGCGTAAGGGAAATGAATGCAACATGTTTATAGTAATTATTAGCAAACATAGTTCATTATTAATAGTATAACAGGATCTTGTAAAAATTAAGTTACGAAATTTTTATTAAAACATTTCTTACATACCATTATATAGGCTGGGCCGCCTGTGGGCCGCAAGTTTGACATGCTTGTTGTACATTATAACACAGATACCTTTTGTTTCTGTTTTAACCTTCTATTCCACTTAAAATTTAAGTTTATTTAGATATGGGTGGATTATTACTATGTTTTTAACTCTTGTAGCAAGTAATCTCTTGAGCTTCCTGATGGTTTTGGTTCCCTTTCCTCTTCTTAAATAGTCATATTGTATGACATGTCCCACTTTTAGGACCTTTTAAGGACATCTAAAGCTTCCTATACTAGCGGGGATTCAAATCTTTACAAAACTGAAATTAAGGATTTCATTTTTTAATTAAAAGAGCTTTATTAATATTGTTTTCAGTATCTTATTCTTTTAGTATCCTAATATATAAAAAGCCAGGGGCCATCATGACCAAAACAACTGGACAGACGACCGAACAGCAGGTTGCATGGGGCGACAAGGCTGGCAGGGGTGTTAGTGAGGGGTGACCAAACGACTGAACAGCAGGCCGCGTGGGGTGACCAGGCCAGCAGGGGTGTTAGTGAGGGACGACCAATCGACTGAACAGCAGGCTGCATGGGGTGAACAGGCCGGCAGGGGGGGGAAATTGGGGGCGACCAGGCCGGTGGGGGGGCAATTGGGGGCAACCAGATCAGCAAGGGGGCAGTTGGGGGCAACCAGGCCAGCGGGGGAGTAGTTGGGGGTGACCAGGTCAGCAGGGGGGGCAGTTGGGGGCGACCAGGCCAGCAGAGGGGCAGTTGGGGGCGACTAGGCCAGCATGGGGGGCAGTGAGGGGCAACCAGGCCAGCATTGGGGGGCAGTTATGGGTGACCAGGCCAGCAGAGGGGGGGAAGTAAGGGGCGACCAGGCCAGCGGCGGGGGGTGGGGGTAGTTAGGGCAATCAGGCAGGCAGGCAGTCAGGTGAGCAGTTAGGAGCCAACGGTCCCAGATAGTGAGAGGGATTTCCCGGATTGGAGAGGATGCAGTCTGGGCTGAGGGGACCCCCTCCCCCTGTGCACAAATTTCATGCACTGGGCCTCTAGTATAGTGTTATAATCAGATACATTAAAGATGTTTTACTTAAAATACTGTCTTACCTTCAGACTATTTTGTGTTTGTATGAGAATGTTTTCACTTAAGGACACTTGAGTGTACTGAATTTAGAAATGTCTGAGTAGAAATTATAAATTCTTATAATCTAATTTTTAATCTAAGTATATGTTCATTGTATACCAAAATGCATTAAATATTACTTTAGAAATGTTCATTTGAAAACAAGTTGGCTAATACTATGTTTCATGATGCTAAAATGAACTATTAATTTCTGTACAGAAGTGGTTCTAAATATAAATATTAATTTTCAAAAGGCTTTTTAAAAGTCTACTTGTTCCTAAATTCAAAAGACTAGTAGGTATTTAGAGTTACGTTATAAAATGCCACTAGATGAATGTCAGTAAGTTATTCAAAGCTTTAAAGCAGATACACTCCTCTCCTCCTAACATACGTTCTCTTGGGCCTCTTTTCAAAAAGGATAAAAAGTTAGCATTAGAAATCTACTGTGTTCAGGTAACCACCTTCTCCTTAATGTTCTCCAGAAATTTTGAGGGGATTACTTAACAGACACACCTTTAAAACTATGCAGATTTGAACGTATCTAAAACCTTTGGAACAATTTGTAGCTTGCAGCAACATTTCATTCACCTGCACCCCATCTGCCTCCCACCCCCCAGACTGGCAATTAAGTTATTTAACAAACATGTAGCCCTTTCTTGAATTAACATTAGACAAATAGATCTTCAGTAGTTGGCTGGACACAGGTTAAAAGGATTCTAGTTTTTCCTGTCATATTTCTTTGACCATGATTTGTTATTTATTACATTGAAACTTCACTCCAGCTTGTGGAGAGATTCCTTTTGTCCTTCATTTTTACCCACAAGTCTAATTATCTCACCTATATGTGAGTGAGATATTTGGTTATTGCCTCACCACTCTCAGTTTCAACTTTTGTCTTAAATACTTAAAGCCTAAACACCTTTTCTCCTATCACTTTCAGCTTGCTCTCTCTATGACATGATAGAGCAGTGATG
Source organism: Myotis nattereri (assembly GCF_964212035.1). Classification (NCBI taxonomy): domain Eukaryota; kingdom Metazoa; phylum Chordata; class Mammalia; order Chiroptera; family Vespertilionidae; genus Myotis; species Myotis nattereri. The sequence continues at coordinate 178,475,526 of NC_138076.1, forward strand.
GCGAACCTATGAACTCATTTTTTTGGTCGATTTTTCTTTGTTAAATGGCATTTAAATATATAAAATAAATATCAAAAATATAAATCTTTGTTTTACTATGGTTGCACATATCAAAAAATTTCTATATGTGACACAGCACCAGAGTTAAGTTAGGGTTTTTCAAAATGCTCACATGCTGAGCTCAAAAGGTTCGCCATCACTGTGATAGAGTTTATTTGTAAAACACCTAAATCTAAGCACAGAATGAGCAACTCACCTTACATCAAAGAACAAGCTAAGGGATGAAACTGAAGACCACCCACAATTGATATGCTATGTACTGGTGGTAGACAAAGTTGACACCCTTTCACCCTAATATTGTCTATGATAATATTTAGGATATTAAGTTGAAATTAATAATGGGAGAATTGGTAAAAAACTTTATTTTTTAAAGTTAGTGTGGTACAAGTAGTAAGAGAAATAAGTGATGATATTGAAACAAGCTTTGATTTATTATGTTAGAAACTTGTTTAATGCTATTGTGTGAAGAAACCATTATACATACCTCTCTGCCTCATGTCTACAGTTTCACCCTTCCTTCCCTATTCAAAACCCTTCCCTCTCCTATTCAGAATTAGACTGAGATAGGAGACAGACATTGGATTGGTAGAAATAAAAATTCATTTATGCTAAGCAAAGAAAACAACTAGACACACAAAAGTATATACTGTTTACTTCCATTTATATGAAATTCTAGAATAGGCAAAACTAATCCATGAATTTCATAAAATACTAGAGGCTTGATGCACGAAACTCGTGCAAGAGTAGGCCTTCCTTCCCTTGGCTGCCGGCACCAGCTTCCCTCTGGCACCTGGGACCCAAGCTTCCCTCCAGCAGGCACCCAGTACCTGGGCTGGCTTCCCTCTGGCTGCTGGCAGGGACCCGGGACCCGGGACCTGGGCTTCCCTCGTATCCCTGGCTTTGTCCGGAAGGTCATTCGGCTGTCTGGTCTAATTAGCATATTACGCTTTTATTATATAGGATAGACCTAGAGAATTAATGTTTTGTATTATGTAAACTGTTAATTATTCAGAATCAAAAATTAGTAATATAATGGTATTTATGACTTGTTCTAAACCTAGACATGCCTAATTTTTATATATAAAAGCCTGAATAACCGAACGACTGGTCACTATGATGCACGCTGACCACCAGGGCACAGATGCTTAACACAGGAGCTGCCCCCTGGTGGTCATTGTGCTCCCACAGCCAACCTCCCAGGGCCCCTCCCCCTGGCTGGCCAACCTCCCGCAGCCCAATCGCCAGCCAGGCCGAGGGACCCCACCCGTGGACAAATTCGTGCACTGAGCCTCTAGTGACTATAAATATGATCCTTTTGATTACACAATAACCCAAGCCATCATTGAATAGTTTCTTTAGTTAGTTTCTGCTGTGGTATCAATTTCCTTACATTTAACCAAAGGGTGGCTAATTCAGTGTTGGTTTACTTACATATTTTAAGATATTAGTAGAAACTGAAAATATGTCCTGTGATGGTTAGAGTATTGTAACTTTTCTCTTATTAGTTTTTGTACTGTAAAGGAATGCTACTTTTATTTTCCATATTTGATATAAGGATGGTAATGATTACAAAGATATCTAAGTGACTAGTTCATCCTTTTAAATATCTTATAAAAGATACGTATATAACTATTTGAAATATGCTTACTGAGAAATTATTTTATCAAGTATTATATTGATTTCATTTAGTCTTTTAAAATTACTTTTTGTTAGATGTTTAGTCACAAGCATTACATTTCTATTAGTGTATTTAATAGAAGGAGGATATGTTTGGCAGTAGTTTTGTTGCTATTGGATTGATGGAAAACACAATTTGTTTTTATTCTAGACAACCAGATGTTCCAATATTTTATTACAGTTGTGCCAACAAAACTGCATACATACAAAATTTCAGCAGACACCCATCAGTTTTCTGTGACAGAAAGGGTAAGTTAAATCCAATTAATAAAATGATTTTTTTTAGCATTTTATATTCCTCCTGCAACACAATAAGGGTGTATTTTCAGTTGGTGCCCTCCCCCATTTAATTTGTTGAAAAATTGAAATGCATTAATATTTTAAGACAATAAAATACCAGAAATGGGTCTTAATATGTTCTAGTGAAAGAAAAGAAGTAGAGAAATGGGTGTTAATATGTTCTAGTGAAAGAAAAGAAGTAGTATATATGTATATTTTTTTTAATCTGGAAGGTTTTGTATTCAATTAACTCAAAGTTATTAAATTGATGGCATTAATTATTTTAGTCTTAATATCTTAATTTTGTAATGTTTTCTCCTGTATTGGTATAAACAGTTTTCTTATTTGCTGGCAGATTCTCTGATTGCTATGTTACTTCTTATTTAATTAACTAGGGGCCCGGTGCACGAAATTCATGCACTGTGTGTGGGGGGGGGGGGGGAGTGTCCCTCAGCCCAGCCTGCCACCTCTCACATACTGGGAGCCCTCAGGCATTGACCCCCATCACCCTCCGATCGCCTGATCGGCCCCTTGCCCAGGCCTGACGCCTCCGCCAGAGGTGTCAGGCTTGGACAGGGGACTCCCATCTCCCCCTGATCACTGGCTCTGGCCCCCGCCTAGGCCTGAGGCCTCTGGCCCAGAAATCATGCCTGGGCAGGGGACCCCCATCTCCCTCTGATCGCTTGCTCCACCCCCCGCCCAAGCCTGACGCCTCTGACCCAGGCTTCAGGCCTGGGCAAGGGGACCATCATATCCCCCCAATCCGCGGCTCCGCCCCCCGCCCAGGCCTGATGCCTCAGCCAGAGGAGTTGACCCTCATCACCCACCGATCACCAATCACCGGATCGGCCCCTTGACCAGGCCTGAGGCCTCCGGCAGAGGTGTCAGGCCTGGGCAGGGGACCCCCAGCTCCCCGCGGTTGCAGGCTCCGCCCCTTCCCAGGCCTAACGCCTCTGGCCTGGGCGTCCTGCCCGGGCAGCGGGGACCTGCAGCTGCAGCGGCCCTGCGATCGTGGGCTCCGCTTTAGGCCCAGGCAAGGGACCCCTAGCTTCCGGGACTGCCAGCTTCGACCGTGCCCAGCTCCCATCGCTGGCTCCACCCCTACTTCCTGCTATCACTGGCCAGAGCAGCAAAGGTGCCTGATTCTCCGATCATGGCTGGGGGGCAGGGCAAAGGCGGCCCCAGGGCCGCCTTTGCCCTGCCCCCCAGCTCTTAGCTCCCCCCTGGGTTTCTGATCACTGTCAGTGGCAGGGGGCTTCTTCCTGCTGTCCCTTTCGCCTCCCTGCGTTGTGCCTACATATGCAAATTAACCGCCATCTTGTTGGCAGTTAACTGCCAATCTTAGTTGGCAGTTAATTTGCATATAGCCCTGATTAGCCAATGAAAAGGGTATCGTCGTACGCCAATTACCATTTTTCTCTTTTATTAGTGTAGATGTATCTAACCTTGGTCATGCATGCTTATTGTGGCTCAGATAACAGATTTTGAGGGTTTGTCTTCTGACTTGTGCTTTGTCTACTTAAGAGGACAAGTGTTTTGCAACCTTAGGGTGCATTGGCCTTATAAATAAATACTAGAGGCCCGGTGCACAAAAATTTGTGCACTCGGGGGGGGAGGGAGGGTCCCTCAGCCCGGCCTGTGCCCTCTCACAGTCTGGGACCCCTCGGGAGATAACAACCTGCTGGCTTAGGCCTGCTCCCGGGTGGCAGAGGGCAGGCCCAATCCCTAGGTGCAGCCCCTGGTTGGGCTCAGAGCAGGGCCAATTGGGGAGTTGGGGCACCACCCCGTCATGCACAGAGCAGGGCAGATTGGGAGGTTGTGATGCCACCCTCAGTCACGCTCAGGGTAGGGCCAATTGGGGGGTTGGGGCACCGTCCCCTGTCACACTCAAGGCAGGGTCGATGGGGAGGTTGCGGCGGCACTCCCTGTCATGCACAGAGCAGGGCCAATCAGGGGGTTGGGGTGCTGCCCCGTCACACACAGAGCAGGGCCCATCAGGGGGTTGGGGCACCGCCCTCTATCACCCACAGAGCAGGGCCGATCAGGGGGTTGGGGCGCCACCACTCTCACACTCAGGGCAGGGCCGATGGGGAGGTTATGGCTCTACCCCATCACACACAGAGCAGGGCCCATTGGGGGGGGGTTGGGGAGCTCCCCCCCCTATCAGGCACAGAGCAGGGCTGCTCAGGGGGTTGGGGCCCCGCCCCCTGTCACACACAGAGCCACAGGGCGATCAGGGGGTTTGGGCGCTGCCCCCTGTCACACTGATCCCGGTGCCGGGAGGCATATTACCCTTTTACTGTATAGGTTAGAGGTCTGGTGCATGGGTGGGGCCGGCTGGTTTGCCCTGAAGGGTGTCCTGGATCAGGGTGGGGGTCCCCACTGGGGTGCCTGGCCAGTCTGGGTGAGGGGCTGAGGGCTGTTTTCAGGCTGGGAGTGACTGAAGTTCCCAACCGCTCCTTTTTTTCTTTTTTTTTTTATTCTGGGCCAGCTTTACCTTGAGGCTTGGCTCCAGCTCTTAGGCCTCCGCGGCTGAAAGTAGGTTTCTGGCCTTTGCTTACAATGTTGCGAATCTGCTGGCTGAAGTCCGGTGGTATTTGTTACAATGTTTCTTAAACTGCCCGCTCAGAGGCCTGCAGTCGCAGGCGGGGAACGTTGGCTTCCTCCAAGGATCCTCCGTCACTGAGGCAAGCAAGCCTCATGTTAGTTTCAAGCTGCCTGGCTGCCGGCCGCCATCTTGGCTGACAGTTAATTTGCATATCTCGCTGATTAGCCAATGAAAAGGGTAGCGGTCGTACGCTAATTACCATGTTTCTCTTTTATTAGTGTAGATGACAGGATCAGAATGCTGGAATTGGACAGTTTAATATTTCTCATCTATTCTGGGTTCATGTTTTCTTACTGTGTTTAAGAATGGTAAATATTCAAATAGTAGTGTTCAGAAGAATTCTAAGGCAAATTTAAGTATTTAAAAATTTGCTTGAGATGGAGTTTTCTTTTAATAGTCTTATACTTTGTGATGGCTTTGTCCTTAATGCCTATAGAATTTTCCTTATTCTTAGATTAAATACTAAATATTTTAGGGGTGAAGTGTCATGTGTTTAAAACTTTTCACATGGCTCAGCAGGGGAATCAAGTATACTGGTATAATAACTCTGTGTGTGTGTGTGTATCTAGGTAAAGTGTACACACGTATATATGGTGCTTTTCTGCATTTCTGTATGGGTAGGGAGACACCATTTCTCACTAAGATTGGCACCACCTGATGTCGGTCTACATAGTGGCCAAGCTTTGGGGAAAACAGGCACACATCATTGCTATGGCAATGCAAAACAGCATAGTCTCAAAGGAAGGGAATCTAGCAGTATCTATACAATGACTCAGTAATCCCAGTTCTAGGAGTTGAATACAAGGATAAAAGTAGAGAAAATATCACAGTGATGTGTGTATGAGGGTATTCTTTGTGTTATTTATAGAATACTAGAAACAACTTAAGTGGTACATCCACAATTGAGGAACATGCAACTTCAAAAAAAAGAGAGAAAATATATAACTGTATACCAATATGAAATTATCTTCATGATATATCCTATATAATAAAACCCTAATATGCAAATCAACCAAATGGCACAACGACTGGTCGCTATGACATGCACTGACCACCAGGGGTCAGACGCTCAATGCAGGAGCTGCCCCCGGTGGTCAGTGCGTTCCCATAGGGGGAGTGCCGCTCAAGCAGAAGCTGGGCTCATGGCTGGAGAGCGCAGGGCAGTGGCAGGAGCCTCTCCCACCTCTTCTGCAGGCGGGCGGTAAGGAGTGAGCTGTCCTGGACTGCAAAAGGGATGTCCACCTACCGGCTTAGGCCCACTTAAGCCGGCAGGCAGATATCCCCCAAGGAGTCTTGGACTGCGAGCGGGCACAGGCCGGGCAGAGGGACACACACACACACACACACACACACACACACACACACACACCAGTGCATGAAATTTTGTGCACCAGGCCTCTATTTTAAAGAATTAAATAAAATAAAAAATAGAATCCCAGAGCATTTGACCATTGCAGAGTATTTTGTGCCAATAAGGTGACTAAAACAGTTGTGTTTCACTTAAGAAACAAAAAACACAAAAGGAGTACCTGGAGTTGGTAAAGTGGAAGATGAGGGGGATAGAAATTGGGAGGACTGGCCTTCATTGGTCCTGCAACCCAAAGGGGATCATTATTAGTCTTTTGTTCCATGGATATTCTGATTGATCCCTGAAATATCTTTCATCCATAGAGGTGGTGAGAGCATATTTTGGCATGGCTGAACTTATCAGGGCTTTAAGATGAAGTCACTTTATTGGAAACTTGAACAATGGCTTTATAAGGCTCTATTGTGTTAATAGGGGGATGGGTTTTATAATGTCCAAATAAAATTGTTTTAACTTACCTTGTTATTTGTATTCTAAAGCTTGCAGTTCAGTTGTAGCTGAGTCAAAATAGGTAGGGCCTGACAATAGAAGTCACAACAAAGCATTGTGATAGTATAGTTGTTTTGAGCTATAATAGAAATGTTTTAGAAAGTTTGCAAACTTGATTTTGAAGTGTAAACAGAAGGAATGAAGTAGAATATTTTCTTAGTGTGCAGTGTGGTAGGTTTATAATTTTAGTTTCATTTCTTTCAAGAAAACAAATTTTTAAACACTGAACCAGTTTAAACCAAATATTGATATCTTTAAAATTAATGCACTATTTTTTTCCTGTACTATATCTCATGTTTAAAATGAACAGCAGAGAGTGAAATTGTTTGTTTTTAAATCTGATCATTTAAATAACAGGAAGTAAATGATTAATTTGTAAGTGCTTAGCAAAGAAATATAAAAAATATGTCAAAATAAGAATTTAGTTTTCATTGATTTGGTCAATGAAGAATGTCCCACATAGTTAGTTATAAGCTCTTGAGCTCAATAGGAAATGTGTATGTTAAGTGACCTTTAAGAGAAAATCAGAAAGAATAATTTTCTCCTTTAGATTGCTTCTAAAGCTAACCACTCAAAGAACACAGAACAATTTGATTGTCTCTTAAGACCCTAGACTAGTGGGGCAATTCGTGCAGAGGTTTGGATGTCCCTCTCCCACAGTAAGGGTGTAGGGCTTCATAGTGACTGTATGTAAGTAACCAGCTGACATAAGTCCTGTTTTGCTTCTCCTCCTCTCTCTCCCCTTCCTCTGCCTTCCTTTAGGAACGTGTCATTAACCATGCTGCAGGCAGCCATGGATTCTCTGGGATATTTATGAAATATGATCTCAGTTCTCTTATGGTGACAGTTACTGAAGAACATATGCCATTCTGGCAGTTTTTTGTAAGACTCTGTGGTATCATTGGAGGAATCTTTTCAACAACAGGTTAAGATTCATTCCTTTTTTGTCTAATTTCTAAAACTGTTGCTGACACTGAAATTAAGATGTTTGTACTTAAAAGGGGCAAAAAATATACACACTTTTTCATGTTTTGATATTTAAAGAACTTTTTCTTTTAAGACTTCATTCCAAATCTCCAAAATTAATGGATTAAGCATACCTAAACTCACTGCATTCAGTGATTTAAGGGAGATTACTTAGTGAGCTAGACAGATCCTGGAAGTGAATCCAAGTTCTCCCATTTACATAGTGATAGCTTTGTATAAATCGCCTACCTTTTCTGAAATTGTTTTCTCATCTATAAAAAAGGGAATAATGGTTCCTAACTTGCAAGTGTGTTGTAGAATTAGATGAGAAAATGCCTAGAAATATTATACACTTGAATGTAAATTTTCTATTTGTTTTAAAGTATTTTTAATTGTATGATATGTAAAATAATATCTAATGGTACTTGGAACTATGTGATAGTTCAGTCAGTGTTTTTATGATTTTGACCTTTTTGCCCTGATATTATGGGGTTCTCTCAAAGATAATTACTTTCAGAATTGTAAGAGTTAACTAAGTACAATAAATAGAGAAAGGAAATAGTTCGTTCTTTATCCCCAACCCATATTGAGTATTACATGGATTGAGTAGTTTATATACTTTGAATTATATTTTTTAGATAAATGACTAGCTTTTCTTATAAAAGTCTTTGTCATTGTTTCATTTAAATGCATTTAAATTTGTGGTGCTGGTATTTATTTTTTAAAATTATGTGGGTGGAAGATGTATTAAGCACTCTTGAAAAGATTACTTTGTCAAGTTCAGGAATCATTGGATCTTATGATTTTGAAAATAAATTCATTTGTTTTAAAATTTAACTGTCATTACTTTTAACTGTGGGGGTAAAGCTGACTGTTTTCTTTCCTTCCTTAATCTATACCATTATAGTTCAGTTTTATATTATTTAGGAAATAATTACATTATAGCATAATTTAATTAAAACATTTTTTTATTACAGGCATGTTACATGGAATTGGAAAATTTATAGTTGAAATAATTTGCTGTCGTTTCAGACTTGGATCCTATAAACCCGTCAATTCTGTAAGTGGTATAGTATAAATGGTACTGATCTCTAACTCGTAGTACTATTGTTAAATCTAAACAGTATCTTTTGGTGCCCAGAAAAAAATTGTCCCAATAAAGCCTTGTGTTTAGAGGAACTAGTGTAATGAGTAAAACTGATGCTCTGGTCTTTTTCTCCCTAGGTTCCCTTTGCGGATGGCCACACAGACAACCACTTACCTCTTTTAGAAAATAGTACACATTAGCACCTCCTAGGTGAAGGAGAAAAACTTTTTGCCTGAGACATCAAACCTTTTTTAATAATAAAATATTGTGCAATATATTCAAAAGAACAAAAAAACATGAATGGAAAGCAGGAATCATACCTAGAAAAAAAAGAAAAAACCCAAACTGAAATCCTATATATGTTGTGTCTGTTACAAATGTCTTAGAAGAAATTATGCAGCTAATCAGTGAATAAGTCCAACTGGAATATTGCTTCGAAGATGACCCCTTCTGATATTTTCACAGCAAATGGGCAGTGTCGAAATCGGACCTTGAAGAGGCTGAAGGAAAGAGGTCAAACCACATCTAAAGAAAAAGGCATTAATAGTGCTAATGTCTGCGTCCTTTTGTTTTTAAAATATGATGTCAGAATAAAATATGGAAAACTAGTCTAAACTTTAAAAAGTTGTGATCAGGTCACCTTGTTAATAAAGGTAAACAGGGATGGGTTCACATGCCATAGCCATATTAATGTTAAGCCATAATGAAAAGACCATTTATCCCATAGTTTGGTCTTTTGAAGGTAACTGCTTTTCTTTAACCTCTGGCTATTGACTTTGTTAACTATTGAAGGCAGGTGAATTCAAAGACTAAGGTGAATTCTTACAGGGGCAGATACATAGGTGCTATAATATGTAACAGGAATCATTCACAAATTGGATGGTGGGCACTTATACAGGGAAAAGAAAGCACATGTTTTTAAAAGATGCTAAATTTTCTAATCTGATCATATTGTTGGTATACTGTGGGAGCAGGGGGTGAGTAATAAAAAGATACACTACTGATAATGAAAATTATCAGTTTGTAAAATATTAAGAAAAGTAGAATATTTTATACACGCTGTGGTGAGTAGGCGACAGGGTAACTTTAAATAAAATAAAAGTGAGGCAGCTATTTAAGTAAAACAAGATGTCATATCTGAGAGGTTATCATTAAATGATTTCCGTTAAACTATCAAACTGGATGAAAGAGGTATTTGCATTCAGAATGTTCTGAATGTGGTTGATTCTGTATTAGATTGTGATGTTCTTCTTACTATTTAAGACTTGATTTAAAATTTTCAGACTATAAAAAGATTAAAAATGAGAGGGAGATATCATTCAGGTACCATTAAAAACTTATTTGGAATATGTGTGCTAACATCAGTTTCCTTTTGTAATACTTAATGTTAGTAGAAGAATCTTCAACCAGTCCCCATGGTGTAAATCACTTAGGGAAATAGGGAAACAAAAATTCCGGGTAAGTACCAAGGCCAAGGCTAAAAAGCTAGATTTAAAAATCATGGTTTTTAGAGGATAGGCTGTCACAAGTTGTAGTTTTTCAAATGGATTTTTTTAAAAAGTAAAATGGTTTCTTGAAAACAGTTTGGACAGTAATGTAATGGAGAGGAGAAATACTGAAAAAACTTTGCAGTAAAGCTTATGTTGAATGGTATTTTGCAGAAAATAACAAGCATCAATGTTTAAAATGCATTTTATCATTAAAAGCCACAAAGTTAACTGATTAATACAGGTGACATAACAGGCTTTGAAACATATTTGAATCCAGAAAATTCCAAATAATGAATATGTTTTTTATTTCTTCAGATATTTCCAATGAAAGACTAGAAACTAATAGAAACTAAACTATTCCATCTCTCAAAAGGAATTTTAACTGGAGAGAATTAGAATTTTAGCTATTTTTATTAGACTGTTGGTTCTATGAGTCTGCTTGTCAGAGAATTCCATCAAATTTCAGGGGTTTTGTTTTTTAATGGGAGGAAAGACAATAACCATTTAGAATTATTTTCTTTCTTATAGGATTATAGCAGTTAACTATCTCTTAAAATTTTTAAATCTTCATTGTTGGAAGTATTACACATGTTCCCTTTTCTCCCCCAATAACCCCTTCTAGCCTGCCCCTCTGCACCAGGCCTTCACCACCCTATTGTCTGTGACCATGGGTTATACATCTATATATGCATATAAGTTTTTGGATGATCACTTCCCACCCATCCACCTTCCCCTGCCTTCCCTCTGAGGTTCTGCAGTCTGTTCTATGCTTCTATGTACCTGGATCTATTTGTTCATCAGTTTATTTTGTTCATTAGATTCCACATAATTGTGATATTTGTATTTCTCTGACTGGCTTATTTTGCTTAGTATAATACTTTCCACGTCCCTCCATGCCATCTCAAAGGGTAAGTGATCTTCCTTTTTACTGCTGCATAGTATTTCATGTTATAAATGTACCACAGCTTTTTTATCCTCTCATCTACTGATGGGCACTTGGGCTGTTTCTTGATCTTAGCTATTGTAAATTGTGTTGCTGTGAACATAGGGGCGCATATATACTTTAAGAAGAATTTTAAAAATTATTTAGGTACTTATATGATTTTTAATTGTTTTCATGTTTTTCAAATACCATATTGAAATGTTAATGGAATTATTTTTTCCCATTAAAACTATAAAAGGAATTTCTTCAAAGCAAAATCTTGCTTTGCTATTGATTTTCATTTTAAAAATTAAGAAAGATTTCCAGCTGAAATTCCTTGAATAGCAAGATCAGATTTTTTGGCAATCAAAACATAAGATTCTTGTCAGCCCTTTGGATGATGGATGATGAAGTATTTCTGTATATTAAGATTTGTTAGGTGTTCTGATTTCACCAAATGTTGCTTTGAACACTGTATGTAGTGACCTATTCGGCTTATGCCTGGGGATGCCTTCAGTAGGATACCTAAATTTATTAACTCAATCCTTTTTATTAGGCTGTTCATAATATCTACACATATATTTCAGCCTAAATATTTTGAAGTTGAGACCTTGAATTATATGAAATGTTTTTTTTTAATTATTTGCATACCTTGGCCTATAAGAAGAGATGAAATATTTAGGTGAATAATTCTCTGCTACAGTATTTGTACACTTCAGACTACCTCTTGGAAAAGCTTAACTCAGAATTACAAAATTCTATTTTCAACTCAGATAATTTAATATGCTTTTCTCATGCATTTTATGATACAAAGCACTGAATTTTTAAAAAATTTATGAATGCAAACAAAATTTACAATCTTTAATACAAACTTAATTCATAAAGGACTGACTAAGATGTCTTAATTTTTTAATGGCGTAAGGGGAGGGCTAAATTACATACATTCTGTTTTCATGTCTGAGGTTAGTAATTCAAGTACTAACTTACATATGTAAAGTAATCTAGCACTGAGCATTTTTCCATACTTCTGTGTGGACATATGGAGTAACCATTACATTTTAGTATAGGTAGTTGCTTATGTTTCCAGAACATTAGATTTGCAGTTTTAGAAAAATAGCCACGTGGAAATTTGCATGTAACTCCTGTGAACTTTGCAGATTATTGATGTTTTTGGAAATTTTAGGCTGACCTACGTTAACTATTAAGTTTATTGTGAGAGAACACATTATTTGGGTGTTAGTCCCTTGGGTCAGTCTATTTACCTTGAGATTCTAAATCAGTTATTTTAAAGTGATAAGTGGAGATAATGATGTTAGGTTAGTATAAAATTGTGAGAAATATTTTTTCTGAGTTCTGTGTCCATCTGTCCTAACTTTCTCTAATATTAATTGCCTTGCATGGTGACTGTCTTCAACTCAGTAGTATTTATTACTGTATCGGGTATTTAGTGAGTGCAGAATATAGGGGTTACCAAAACTTTTCAAATATAAATACCTTTTCTTTCTACTTACCATCCCCTTCCCCCCAAAATAGGAGGGTTTTTTCCCCCTCATTGCACTGTATATCTTAGGCACTCAAATAATTGTTAGTCTTGATTTAAAATCACTTCTTTCATACAGATACCTATCTGCTTTCACTGCTTACAAGAGAACTATGTCATGTCTCTAATATGACAGGTAGAAAACACTGCAGCATATAAATGCTACCCTATTAATGGTCAGCAAAAGTGGAGCATTATGTACTTATATGTTAATTTGTATTGAACCTGGTAGGTTCTTGGGATGATTACATTTTTTATCAGGGAGGGTTAAAGACACAATACTGAAAAAGAAAAACAATCTTAATTCAAATTTCCATGTAATCAAAAGTCAAAATGACTACTTGATCAGTGGAATTTATTGAATTGGTAAAACAATCAAAAGATAGTAAATTCTTAGAACTATTATGTTTTATCCAGTCTCATTGAATTATATATATTTCATTTTTACTGTATCTGTAGTTATCAGTGTAACTCAAAAATATTGTGTAGACATCTTAAGCTAAAGATCACCAGCTGTTTTTTTCAGAGCTGGGTTGTGTGCCCTGGAAAGTAATTCCCAGAACTTAGATGAGATTGGGGTGGATATTGTCCAGAAGAGTTACCCCAAAATGCCTTTTATGCATTCAGAAAAATCTCAAGTAATCCTAGAAGCTGCCCTCAGTTACTTCAATGTGCCATTTTGAGTACCAATTATTCCAGCTAGTGAGCATAAACATGTTAACATTCTATGTTCATGTAATTGTCTAGTAGTTGTGATTATTTTTAATTGGGCCCCAGTTATTAAACTTGAATAATAACCCGTGTTTTTAGCATGAGATAACTGCAATCAGTATGCACTGATATCTCAAATAAGATGAAAGTTAGGGTAATAGTTATATAGAAATTTAGGAATAAATAGTTTTTAGTAATTCATTTTTATTATACATAAAATATTTTTAAACAAAACACCTATTCTCTAAATGTAGTCACTTAATGAAGTCTGTCCTTTTCTGCTGTACATTGTACAATTAGCAATGTGCAACTGGAATGATCGAGACACTAGACACACTAGTGATCTGGTGCTCACTAGAGTACTCTTCCCCACTTTATAGAAAAAGACTGAGACTAGCATTTAAATTTGTGTTTAAAGTTTTGTTTTTCCTCAATGCCAAGATCAAGAGACTGGGTTTTTATATGATTCCAGCCTAGGAGCTTCCTCTCCATTTCATCACTCCTATTGAGGCCTGAGTAAAATAAGCTTAAGTAGAAGGTTACAGCATCTGTGAGGATGTTGAAACCATTCTTCCACTTCGATTGATTTTAAACCTTTATACTGGGTACCCCAGACTGGTCTCAAGGCTAGAACTGCCTTTCTTGAGCATGTTTCCACTTCTGGGTGTTCTGTGTTTAATGAGTTGCAGTTAGTCCTCTCAATGAGAAGAACGCTAAATATGGAAAGAGGGTTGTACTTTGGTGTTTTATATTCAAGGACATAGAGTGTTAGGAAGCAATCTGGAAATTATTTTTTCCTAAAATATGCTTGGCTATGACTTTCCTTCTCTCGCATTAAAAGAAAAAAAAAAAGATATAGAAATAGGAAATAGGGGTAAATACATGACAGGACATTTGACAGGTGATGAGGTCGGGCATAGTCTGCCACTTCGTAGTCTTGAGGACCACAGTTTGCTGTTACAGATGTATCTGAGAGGTACCGGATAAATGAAGACTGCCAACTGTTCTTAGACCTTGAGCATGCTGGGCGCCCTAAAGTAGGAGAGAAACTTATAACAGAAGCTCACGATGAAGAACCAGACGTTCCGAGCCATCTGAGATCTTGCCATAAGAAGGCGCCAGGCGATGAGGAAGAGGGCAGTATTAAAGAGGTAGTGAATATTTCGGAGCCTGGGGAATGGACATATAGTCAAAGTTAAAACAGTGCCAAATACCCAACTATTATCTGAAACATAAATGTGTTTCTTTCTGGCTATCACAAGCAAATAATTAAATGCTTACAGGTATGACCTGATAAGCCTTTGAGTTTCATCTTTCATTTCCACAACATTCTCAATAATCAGATTTCCATAAGATTGCCTTGACTAGTTTCTATTTATCATACTTCTTTCTACTGTAACCTATCTTGCAGACATGGCTAACAGTCTTTCTTAAAGGTACTTTGATCATATTACCATATCACAAATTTTTACTGGTTCCTGTTCACTAGAGGGTAAGTCCTGAAGTTCTCAACCTACTGTTCAAGGTTCCACTCTGTTTTCAGTTTACGTTTTCATCCTTACTCTCTCTATTAACCCTTTGCTTCTGCCAGAATTATACCAGGCTGTTGTGAGTCTTTGTCCTTGAAGGGATTAATGACAAATTTAAGGCAGCTGAAGGACCTGAAGTGTGGTTAGGCCCATTTTACATAGTCTGATCAGTCTCCTGCCTACTGGGTATTCTTTCTCTATATCACATGGTAGGGTGTGGTAGAAGAATCAAAGACACGGGTTCATGTGTGACTATGAACAAATTACCATTGTTATTGATAAAAATGGGATAACAGAAAGAATGCCTCATAGGGGTGTGGTGAAGGTAAATGAAACAGTGTATCACAGGGCATAGTATAAAGGGAAGGACCTATTATTTAGTAAAAGCTGAAAAAATGTTAATTCCTCCTTTCCTTGGCTCAGATTTCATGTCTGGTGTAAAATCGGATACACAAATATTAACTGACCGACTATGCTTACCTTTTTAAGTGTTGCTTTGCTTCTGGGACCCCAGCCATATCCTCTTTCAATAAGTACTTCTTGACTCCTAAAACGTAATTTTCAATGTATTCCAACCAGTTCAACTGGCGTACATCAAAGTTGAATACCTGAAAGGCAAAAAGATAAAAGGATTGCCAGAATTGCACGGCTGGACAATCACTTCGTTCACTTAATTTTCTTTTACATAAATAAGCAACAGTCAGTTTAGAAGACTTAGCTGGATCCCTCCAAATAAGTTTATTTGAGCAGCTATTTCGAAGGCCCTGATAATATAGATTACCATTTCCTTGCAATATTTAAACATGGATCAAGCACAAACACTTTATCTTCAGGAAGTCTTGTGAGGGAAATTTAAGGAACTGTTATTAGTCTGGTAAAAGCTAATTTCATTTCATGTAAAGATGGATTAATTTTTAAAAGTGATGGAATAATATGTTAGGGACCAAAACAAATTATAAATCATTTTCTTTCCATTTCTCTTAAATGTTCATGGTATCTCTTGGCCTACCTACTTTTCCTACAATATCAGCACTTATGCAGATTAAAGCAAACTTTGGAAAGCAAAGCCTTAAGGAGTAGCTTAGCAGAATTTATATTTTGTATTTGCTTTAGAGATATCCATTATGTCTCTCAGTGTGCCATTAAATGAAGCCATTCAAAACAGTTCTTTTAGTGTTAAGTGGTAAGGAAAGCTTTACTTCTCTTGAAACACTAGTATGTTTTCTCCTGGACAAAGAATGCCATGAAACTATTTTCCCTTTTCCTTTCCCACCAAAAAGCTCACCAAAAAAATTCACTGCTTCAACGGGAATGACTTAGGTAGGATCTTGTATACTATGGATAGACATTATATTTTTTCATTTTTATCCTTGACTTCATATTCTAATTCAATTTATTTCTATTTTGTTTACATATGTGTTTATTGTAAGATATATCAAATCTTTGAGATGATTTTGAGTATTATCAAAGAGAGCAGATGAGATTAACAAGTTACAAAGAGCTTCATAGATTTGTCCAAAGCTGAGTTGCTTTCCAAAAGTAATTCTGTATCATTTTGTTTGGATATGTTTGTTTTCCACAGTATCACTATTACGTACTCATGGATATAAACAACGGCCTTTTCTTTTATTCTATTACGTACTCATGGATATAAACAACGGCCTTTTCTTTTATTCTATTTCACTTTTCTAAGGGAGATTTCAATGAAGCCCTGGTTAGGAAACCTGATTCTGTGGGGCAAATCAAACTGGAAGCCGAGCCATCCCAGAGTTTGGCAATTAAATCCAAGTATTCAGGACTATTATCTTTGCTAAGGTATTTTGAAATTGTATGTTAAATCCACTACAGATTTGATTTTTTTCATGACATTTTTAGTGATTTTAGCTTAAAATAGTAAAATGTAAAAAATGAAACTCTAAGCTCATTTACCTTTTGCATTATTTAGATGGTTAAATTCTGTGGAGAAATGCAATAAAGATAAGCCTACATAAAATTTGAAGCTAATTTTTAAAATACTGTACAATAGCTTGAGGTTTTTTTTTTAAATAAGCTGGTTTGATCAATCAGCCATGCATTTCAAACAGGTGTTTAGAAGAATTTTGTACAAGGTATGTAAACATTTCTGAAAATAGGTCTACTTCATGTTAATTATAGAGGTACTCAGTGATGATTTCAATTAAAATATCCTTCTAGATCTCATCTGGTTTATCAGCCTAACATTTATAGCGTTAGATTGTCCAAGTAACCGTTTGGTTCCGTGGCATAAATTCTAGGATTGGATTTGAATCATGTTCTATGAGGCTGGTATGTTAGGAGTAAAATCCTTAGCCTCCAAGCTAGGCTAGCTACCCACTTAATGTTTACTTCTCAATATGACTTGGTTTCTTGTACATGCTGTCAAGAATGAGTTAAATCAAGAAATGCTTTTTTCTTTAAAAAGAAATTTCAGTGGAAAAGTGTCAATCGAGAGTGAAAATTTTAAAGTTAAATTGCAAACTAATGACATGATCAGGGAACTCTTGACTCCTTAAGGAAGGCTAGAAGCATGTACAAAGCACAAAATATTTCTATATTTGTGAATTTCAGAATATGCAAAGATTTCAGGGCTTATTGTTTGTTACCAAAGCTAATATAAAGAAATAAATGGCGCTGATGCTAAGCAATTAAAGTGAAGGCATGTTTTGAGAAATAAAAGGCTGAGTTGATTAAATCATTATAGGGAGAAAGATTGACAATGCTGGGGAGAGGGCAATACTGATGGAGGGAGGTCTTTTATGGGATAGGATAAATAGGAGTTGAGGTTAGCTTTAAAAAGATAAACTATTTTAGAGATGCCAAATGATTTTGATTTGATAAGAACAGTGGAGGAGAGAGTGTACAAGCAGAAAATTAGAAATTTTTATCGAAATCATATGCTATGGCTATTAGGGGAAAGATAGAGGTACCCAGGATTTGTTGAGAACACAACAACTGGGAGAGTGAACAAAGAATTAAAGATAACTATATGAAGACCCCAGAACAATAGTGAGGATCTAACAGAAGACCAAGACCCTTGATTTCTTACCTACATTGAGCTTGTTTCCTGCAACTGTGTTGATAGCATTGACTGATTTTCTTAGAGAAAAAAAATTCTGTGTATAGCCCAGCTGGTGTGGCTCAGTGGTTGAGCATTGATCTATGAACCACAAGGTCACCATTCAATTCCCAGTCAGGGCACATGCCTGGGTTTTGGGCTTGACCCCCAATAGGGGGCATACAGGAGGCAGCCAATCAATGATTCTTTCTCATCATTGATGTTTTATTTTTCCCTCTCCCCTCCTCTCTGAAATCAATAAAAATATGTATATTTTTAAATTCTGTGTATATAAATAGAACTTTATTCATCAGCTTCTCAGGTCAAATACTTCCAAATTCCAAGTGAGTAAGATTTTCCTATTGGCTAAGTCAGTGCTGTACTTACTCTCTGGTCTTCAGGACTCAGCTTGGACATCAGCATTTCTGTGTTGCTTGTGCTCCATTCCCAGCTCCGGTTGACGAAATACTCCAGCATGGAAACAGTTCTTAAAAGCCGATTCATGAGCTTTGTCATCCTGAGTTAAAGATCAGATAGGAGCCAATATCATCAGCATAGCACAGATGGCTGCTTCCCTGTTACTCAAGGAATACGTGCGAAATTGTCTTTGAGAAAGAAAAATTATCCCTCCACCAGTCTTCATCTCCACTAATTCTCATAGCATCCCAGGTAGGTAGGTATAAATCTGCACTTGTATGAATGCAGTAAAGTGAATTTAAGATAAAGTGGCCACAATAATAGGTGTGGAAGCCAAAATTCCAACCAGCTTTGACCTCAAGAAGCCTCTGCTTCTGTAATCTCGCCATCCTGTGTCCCATTACTTAAAGTGGACCATGTCTTCCAATCCTGTAATCAGGACTTGGACCAGCTCGGCTTTGTGGACTTGCCAACTTAACAACTTACAAAAACTTCCATATACAGTCTAATTGCTCTTCACAGTATTACTCTGAAGTAGTTGAGATCTGTATTATCTTCATTTTACAGAAGAATTATTAATAGGTTTGTGGTTACATGGCTAATGCTTAAACCTAGGACTTACGGGTACAAGTCACCTTTGGCCTATAGAACAATTGATTTTCACCTTAATCAGGCAGATCGTGATAGTAGTAACTCAGCAATGATTATGCTGTTTTGGGAATTTGGTTTTATTTATGGTCAATCTTAATGCCCACATACTTAATGACTCCTGAGGTTCTCTCATTGTATCATGGGAAATTCTTTGGCAGGAGATAAAATAATGCATCAGAACAGGGTTCTATTTAGCTGTTATTATCTAACATCTTTGCTGCAGACTAAATATTTGTGTTCCCCTGAAATTCATCTTGAAACTTACATCCCCATAGCATGATGGTCTTTAAAGGAGGAGACTGGGAGTTGGTTAGTGCCCTTATAAAAGCTCATTCGCAGCATTGGAGGGCACAGAAAGATGACTGTCTAGGAACCAGGTTGCAGGTACTCAACATACCTAGTCTACCAGCTTCTGGATTTTAGATGTCCCAGTCTCCAGAACTGTGGGAAATAATCTATATTGTTTATAAGCCCTCTATTCTGTTGTAGCAGCCCAAATGAAATAAGACATTCTTCATGCATTCTATAACTCTGATGTAACTGATGCAATTTCAATAGATTTGTTTTAATTCTTAATCATCGTGCAATGATATTATATGTACAGGACTTTATCAGCACAATAGTATTTTTTTTATAAAGAAAAAATACAGTTCTTATTCTCATAAAATACATAAAATGCAAAAGCCAAAATGTGATTCATTTTATCACATAAAAATTTAGAACTTCTTTTAGTAATAATAGTGTTACTGTATTCTACACGCTCTTATTCAAAACCATATAAAGTAGCTATTATATCTTTTTTTTTTTTTTTTTTTTTTTTTTACAGGTGAGAAAGTTAGGCTTCAGGCAGGTTAAGTAATTTAGGGCTCATGTGGCAAAACTGGTGAAGTCAGAATTCAGACTCCAAACTTACATGTAGCTCCCCTTGTATTATAAAAATTTCATTTTCAAAGCTATAAGGAACAGACTTAGAGGAAATACGTCAAATATAGTTGTGTACACATACACACACATGAGTTTCCAGAAATTATTAAGGCCAACCCAATAGAAAAATAGATGAGAAATAGCAACTCAGAGTAGAGAAAATTTGAATGTCTAATAATGTCTAATGAACAACTGATGGAGGAGAAAACTTGAATGTCTAATGAACAAAACTTGAATATTTGATGAACACAAGGGAGTGCTAAGGACTTGGGGCTCAAATAAAAGTAACAAAGAGATGCCATTTGTTGTTTTTATTTTGACAATTGCAAATGGACAGAACCTTTGTCCATTGAGGGCAACCAAATATACTCCAATCCAGCAAAACCACCCCTCAGCATCTTCACCAAACCAGTGGCACATTCTATAAAAAAATTCATGTGCACTGGTATTTGTTTACCTCAAAGCAAACCTATATGTATTTCCATATGTGGTTGTAAATGCATAGATCAAATACACGAGGTGAGGGAAGGTTCTAGAAGGACTCTAGCATTTTCTGCCATAAAGATTATTATTAAAATGTCTATCAAAAACAAACCTACCAATTTTCCACAAATATTACAATTTAATTAATCAAGAACAAAATTCATAAAGGTTTGTATTGGGTCCCTTCTTTGTCTTTTCTACTTATTAAATTTGCTCTTTATATAGGTCTTCCATCCTTGATATATTTTATAAAGTCTTTAGCATTTCTGCTTACAATGTTGTTTTCTTTTCCCATTTTATGTAATAAGCCCCATACAAATATTTTCCTCATAGCCACAGTGTCCCCTTTTCACTTTGTTCAAGGAGAAATTGACAGTTACCGAGTGATGAGCTCTTAATAAGGTCTGTGCAAAATTTAAATAAACTCTACAGTGCCTATGCTTTAGTCACTTGCTCCACTAATAAGGATGGAAATGAAACATGCTGAGAAAAACTTCCTCCTTTATAAAGAAGCTAGCACCAAAGGCAAGACTATTCATATTTCTGATTCTTGGTTGCAGAAGTTGCCTTTGGTAATGACATGATGGCTCCTCAGACACATGTAATATTCAAGTGAGACAGAGATAAAACAGTATGTCCTGTGTCAAACAGCAACATGGTGACAGCATCTAAGCTCTGCATACTGTTTACCCTGTTCCCTCTAAGCAGTGGGTCTGAACCTTCCTAATGCTGTGACCCTTTAATACAGTTCCTCATGTTGTGGTGACCCCCAATTTCCTTGTTACAAATTGAACATAATTAAAGCATAGTGATTAATCACAAAAACAGTATGTAATTATATATGTTTTCTGATGGTCTTAGGCGAACCCTTTGAAAGGGTCCTTCAACCCCCAAAGGGGTGGCGACCTACAGGTTGAGAACC
Organism: Myotis nattereri; assembly: GCF_964212035.1. Classification (NCBI taxonomy): domain Eukaryota; kingdom Metazoa; phylum Chordata; class Mammalia; order Chiroptera; family Vespertilionidae; genus Myotis; species Myotis nattereri. The sequence continues at coordinate 178,496,720 of NC_138076.1, forward strand.
GCTGCTAAAGTCTTTACTCACCTCCAGGTGGCAGTAAATCTAGCCCAGAGTTCTCCAGATCTTTCCTCCATCACTTCCTTTGAGACTATTTGCAATTTTCCCCTTAGCTTCTGTTTCCTCATTTGTGAAATTGGGATGATGAGCATGTCCTCTTTGGGCATTGTGAGAATGAAAATGCATCTTCCCATGTGTGTGTAATTGAGGCTGGTATCATTATTGTACATTTGAAGATTACCTAACAATTTAGAAAACCCCAGACACAAGGGTCTCAGATGTTTTTCTTTTTTAGTGGATGAGTACTTGCTAAATTCATCAAGCAAGTTCCTTAACATTTAACTTCCTTTATTATCATGGAGGATTTTAAAGGTATGGGGCTTGTCACTACTGTTGCTTTGGTTATCCCAAAAGTTGTATGTTCGTGTGTGTGAGATTCAGTTTTCACCTCTGATCCCCAGCTGAAGGGAGGACTAAGGACTGTGAGGCCCTAATCTTCCATGCAGCCACACTCTCACAGCTGTTGACCCAGCTTCTCACCTGGGCTTCCTTCCTGTGAGTCGTAGATAGAAGTCGTAGATGATGGCAGGGGCCCAGTGGCTGACGGCATTCCAGTACTGGGTTGTGATGGTGTTGGTTGTAAGGTCAGCATATGGCCTCCTAAAAGCTCTCTCAAATGGAATTTTTTCAAAGGTTGCCAAGACTTGGAATCCTGGGTGAGGTGGGGGGGAGCAGGGGATGAAATAAGGAGTAAGTCTGGAGCACATAAACCCATTGTGGTGGATGGCATTTGCAATGGGTCAAAACAGTAAAGAATAAGTATTTGCTTTGTAGAGTCAAAACTCAATTTCTGAGAACATTACTAAGATTTTTATCCTGGCAAATAATCACCTGCAAATTTTAAGCAGGTGACCCAATTTTAAGAATTGGGTCATTTTCATGAAATCTTTAGTCTAAAACAACTTCTACAAGAAATAGTTTTAATCAATATAGTGAATGTTATTCAGAAAAACTTAAATCCATCATTCAATTTCAGGGTTATTTAGCCTGTTCTAAAAGTCCCAAGACGGAGTCTAAGGGCCATATTTCCTTGTTTGGATCACTACTTTAGGAACCAACAGGAAAGTTTCGTAACATTTTACTTAAACCTTATAAAGGGCTCCTTAAACCTTAAACCTCAGGGCTTCAGGGGAAAGAGAGACGGTAAAGGCAGGACTCCTCTGTGCAGGTTCACTTTAAAGACCACAGTCTTTTACTTCTTTGGGATTTCTTCTCTGGGAATACATCAGACTCAATTATCTACTCTTATCTCCAGAGGTTTTTTTCATAATATATTTTTTCTTTACATATTTTTACTTAGGAAAAGCCACGTTAAAATTTTTAATGTACATTTGCAAAGTCAATAATTTTCAATATTCATTTGTATTCCATTTTCATTTTATCTATGTAGAATGTTCAAAGAATATGCATAAATGCATTATTCAATTATGATGAAGACAGCAGTTATTATGGTAATAAGATTATTGCTTTAAAAGATACTTAGAAATCTACATGAAAAAATATATACCCTATACAGAACAGATTCTCAAGAAACATCTGAACCAGAAACCTGGACTGTTTTCCTCCCAGAGGAATTCATATTTACTTTTAAGAATCACTAGTGGAGTGGTTACTACACATTCAAGGGAGGCCAGAGACCTGTCTTCAATCTCAGGCACCAGCTCCCCATATGAATTTGAATAAATCATTTAGTCTCGGTCTCATATGTAAAATAAAGCAAACTCCCCAGATTATTTTTAAGGTCACTTTCAACTATGAGATTCTATAATTCCATAAAACAGATATTAAGAATTATTGGCATGGAAGAAGACTATTTTGAATCTCAGCAATAGAATTTACATGTAACATCTTTTTATTTAAGAGCTTGAAATATCTTGTTTGTGGCTACTAATGCCTCTTTTTATGAATGATATTTTAATTCTGTTATTGTGGTAGAGATATATTTTTTATATTTTTATTTCCATATGTTTTCAGAATTATTTAGATAATCTAAATAACTGGATATATGCTTTAAAGAATTTTACTGCTAGAGAATTTCACTTAATTTTCATTGAAGTGATAACTTTGCAGATAGCAATTAAGTGTTCTGAATTAGAAATCAGATTCTAAAATATTAAGTACATTTGATTTTTTTCTACATCTAGTACTTAAAAATAGCTAGGTGATCTAAAATTTCAGATTTTGACAAGAAAATCAACTCCTAAATTGACAAAGGAGTTCAAGATTGGTTAGCTAATTTTCTGTTCTATGCCGGATTCATTCATTCAACCAGATACCTTCAAGGTTCCTCTTTTTTAAAGGAAATATTTTTATTGATTTTGAGAGAGAGAGGAAGGGAGAGGGAAAGAGAGAAAAACATTAATGTGAGGGCAAAACATCAATCGGCTACCTTCTGCAACTCGGTCATGCCCCCTTGCCTGGGAATCAAACCAGCAACCTTTTGGTGCACAGGAGTGCACCCAACCAACTGAGCCACACCAGCCAGGGCTCAACTTGACTCTTATGGCTAACTGCTAATTAGTGAAGAGTATCCCTGACTCAATAACAGTTTATATTGTTGGACTTTTCTAAATCTACTTTATCGTTTCACATTGTTAGGGATGTAGCAATGCAGCGAACAGTGGCTGCAGCAGGAACAGTGGCCCCCACAGGAGCAGTGTTTGATCACTGACATTGCTTATTGCTGACGTCTACTTGGTTTTACTTATTTTTAAAAATCTTTATAACTAATGGACTGCTTATTTCTTATAGTCATGCAGATGTTCCCACTGACCCTTCTTTGGTATATTATACTTACCTCTTACACATACACAGTTGTAATTATTTTAGCTCTTATTTTTGTGTGTGTGTGTTTTTCCCCATTAGATTCTAAGCTTCGTGACACAATTGGTCTAATTTTTCCCGTGGCAGACATAGTAGTGATGTAGTTACATTGCTATGGGCACTTACCCATTTTGCCCCAGTAACAGGGATTCAAGTTACCAGAAGTACAGTGGTAGATTAGCGTTGACTTAGGTCTGGAAAATAGAAGAAAATTTAGGTAAATAAAACAAAATGGAGAACTCATCAAAGAAAGATAAGGGAAAATAATATTTTAAAAAGGATGTTTCAATAATTCTAATGAGTAAGGTAACCTAGGCAACCTTCCTTCTTTTGGTTAAGCAAAATGGAAGAAGTGGAGGAAAAGTGTGTGTGTGTGTGTGTGTGTGTGTGTGTGTGTGTAAGGGATTGAAGAGATTGGAAATAGGCTGACATATTTGTGGAGCAAATGGAGGTGTCATGATGAGGCGTTAGAAGAGACTAGGCAGTTAAAAGCAGAAACCCTGAAGTTTAAAATGTATGGATATTGCTAGAGCAGAATTTTTCAGACCAACCAATGGGAAGTTAGCAGGGCACATATTAACTCCTAGACAAAGAAGCTTTGGTGGTAACCCATTTGGGGACCCCTCTCTGCTGCAGGGAGCTTTATTACTTTACTATCTCTAATAAATTTTGCTTTTGTCCATGAACGCATTCTTCGGTTTTGCAAGATAACAAACTTAGACCCAAACAGAAATTTTGGCATCAATGATGATGAGAATGATCATATTTCTAAATTATGGACATGTTTATTGGGCAAGAATACAGGCTAGGTTTTTTCCTAAATCCAACTAAGTCCTGCTGGTTTGGAAAGTCTGACTCAAAAAAACATTTAATTCTATTTGTCATTTACTACCAGAGCCAAATATGCAAACAACCTTTTTTTTTTTTCTTTGTTTCAGTAAATAACCCATACATGGTGGTCTGAACTTTAGGCATTTATCAGGAACTGAGCAGGTCAGTGAAACATAAAATATGCTCTCATTTTATCCCCTTTTTTCTCCTTTGTCTTTAAAACAGGAAGCTCTATTTTAGGTTACTAACTAAAAAGAAAAGCTTTTTTGTTATCAAGAATTATATGATTCACCTAATCGGTGTGGTTCAGTGGCTGAGCTTTGACCCATGAACCAAGAGGTCACTGGTTCGATTCCAATTCAATTCCCAGTCAGGGCACAGGCCGGGCTTGCAGGCTCGATCCCTAGTAGGGGCCGTGCAGGAGGCGGCTGATCAGTGTTTCTCTCTCATCCATGTTTCTATCCCTCTCCCTTCCGCTCTCTCTACAAAGTCAATAAAAACATTTTTAAAAAAGAATTATATGGTTTAATAATTTAAAGGGTGTTACTTTATGATCAATGAAGTATTAAGTAGTACTTATAAAACAACTCAATGCATATATTTGGAACTATGTAAAATATTGAAACATATACCCTGTCACATTTGGGGTCTTCTACAGTACAATGCATATATTTTGAAAATAGGCCTAATATATTCACCCTCCTTATCATTAAATATTTGAAAGAAAACCAACTTAGCATCCTCACCTGTGAACTGCTGTGTACCATCCCACAGCCAAGGTGAGATTGACGACTGTATCAACGGGAATCACATCTGCCACAGCCATTGGAGTAGCTCTCAGGGCCCGGAGAAACCCTTTTCCTGTCTGCACAGGAAGAAGGACATAAAATATTAAGCCAGGTCTCAAGTAACAGCTGGAGAGAATACTGATGCTGTTAGTAATGACAGCTACCATTGACCCACTGCTTACGAGACTACTATACCACGGCTGATGTCACAGCCTGTCCAGTCTTCCAGCCACATTCATCTCAAATGCCAACACTTCTATGAACCACTCACTAGTGAGTGGTCCTGGGTTCCTTTAGGGAGTGGAAGTCCTCAAATTTGGGAGAGGTAATATATTTAGTTAATTAACAAACACCAAGAATAGTTTTTCACATCTTAAAAATTAATTCATAAGCATTGTTTTCCCCAATTTCCCACTTATACTGTATTAGTTTACCATTTCCTAATGATGCTTTCTGCTAGTGCTTACTAATTTACAAGCAAGAGCAGACACTAAAAGTTTAAGAAATATTTATTTTTAAAAATTAATAAAAATCTACCTTTTAACAATTTTGTTATTGGGAAACTTTTCCTTTGGTATCAGTTCACCTCACAGATCACTGATGTTATACAGATGTAAGAATTGGGAATTATTCATGTTAATAAGTCAGTTAATAACTAAAAAGTTGTGTTTATTTTATGAATTAAATATTTATACCCTACATATTTCCAACATCCTTTTTCAGTGGTTGTTAGCACTTTCTTATGTTCCTAATTTGTTGTAACTGATTCCCCTTCCTTTGGACATAAGAAATTAGTTTGGAAAATTTTAGATAACTGAGTAAATGTGCAGTTTTGTAAACAATGTAATAAGACACACTCTGGGGTCATGTGAAAATAATTAATTATATTCTACGTTACCAAATGTCCACCCATAGCTAAACCTTAAAGAAGAGGAAGGCAGGTAGAGAACAAAAAGAGAGGAGCTGCTAGAGCAAAAAAGAAATCAGAAGGGTCATTCTCACTGTCTTTGACAAGTGATCATAATTCACTGTCTTATATTTGAATTTTAGTTCCTGTTGGACCTCGCTCTGAGAACACAGGCAGTGTCTGAGGTATGAGGTTTGTAAACTCAGAGAATTGAATTGCGGTTCATTGTCCTAAAGAGTGGAGTTGTGGTTCTGGTCCTAAAATGCTTCAATATGAACTGTGACCACCCCCCCCCCGCCCCGCCCACCAGCTCAGGCTGAACCAGTCTTCACGGCAGGGGACACGTACACAGGGCTGTTGGCCCAGAGGAACCAGTAACGTTTCTCCTGGTCTGTGAGAGGTGTGCTGAAAAGTGTTTCCTCTATCCGTCCATTTTTAATTTGAAATCTTTGCCCGAGTTGGTGATTCTCTTTCTTGTATCTATTAAGAACTGGTTACTGATATATTTTATGCATTTATATAATTTATATCCACACACAGAGAAACTCTTGTATGTGTTTTATAATCAAGAATTTAATAATCTTTGTGAATATGGTTTTTATTGCATCCCCAGTTCGCTGCATTCAAGCTATTAATGGTCAGCGCAAAGGAGGAAACACCCCCATCTTGTGGTAATGAGAGAGAACTACAGGCATGGTCCTCAATGCTCAAAGGCTTTCCAAAAAGAAAACTCCTAAATGGTCGTTGATATTACAGTACATCTGTTTTTCTGATAATAAAATTTACAAGTAAAAATAATTTTATTCTGCCTCTATTTTCCAATCACCATAACTGAGATAAGGTACTTCAATTGTAGTTAGTAAAGTAACATTTATGGTTTTGGATCAATGAAGTTAAGCCAACACTAAGCATGTTGTTAGTTACTATCTCTCCACTACATTTCAAGGAGTTATTTCCACGTTAGTATACATACCGCAATAATGAGCCCACTAGGTCCATTTACGTTATCAACCCAACCCTAAAATAAAGAAGAAGATCTCTATTGATTACACATGTCAGAAAAGTGTAATACCTTTGGAACATTTGCAATCTAATCTTGATACATTTCAAACAGGAGCACTGAGACCCCAGCTAATATAATTGCCTAATCCAGTAGGTCTCACATCACACACAAAGGTCAATGGCAAAGCACTGTATATTTCTGCACTTCATTTGTGCAAGAATTAAAATTCTGCCAGGAGGAGCCATGGGTAGTTTCAAGCTGTTATAATGACATCCTGGGGGCTAAATTGGACCTGCTAACCAATTCATCAATCATCATTTTCCTCCAGCTCGGGCCTGATTTTTATCTCCCTGGGGGAACACTTCAAACATGATTTCTAGGAATTATCCATTTCTGGAGAATTTATGAATCATACCATCCACGCTCTCTCTCTCTGTATTATATTAGCTTGCTTAGAGATGTTAGAGGAGAGATTATGCTTAGGAGCCGTAGGAGGAAAATGTCTTTTTGAGTTTGTCTCCTCAGCCCTAAGCAAGTCAGTGGACCATATTATGTGTTTCTTCATCTGTAAGAGTCAAAATGCACGAGGGAGAGGAGAGAGGAGAAGATGCAGGGGTTATTCGCCGAGCCGTTTACTCGGGACCGGGTACTGCGGAGCACTCCCCTCACACTGTCTCAGTCTCTGCACAGTGGGGAGCAACAGCCCAGTTTTACAAGTGAGACAGCTCAGAAGTCTGCATTGTCAGTAAGTAGTGGAGCTCAATTTTATCTGCCCTAAAACTTCACAGAAGGACAGAGCAGTACCCAGATGTCAACAGTGACTATTCCCAAGCTGAGAAGCTTTTGTGAGCTTTGTGATTCTGATTTACCCTGGCAGTGGTGATGCCACCGATTTTGCCATTAAGAACAGTCTGCTAAATTTATTTTTTTTATTTTTTAAATGTTTATTGTTTTTTAGGGAGAGAGGAAGGGAGAGATAGAAGCATCAATGATGAAAGAGAATCATTGATAGGCTGCCTCCTGCACACCCCACCCTGGGGATCGAGTCTGCAACCCGGGCATGTGGCCTTGACCAGAATCGAACTCGGGACCCTTCAGTCCATAGGCTGACGCTCTATCCACTGAGCCAAATGGCTAGGGCCAGTCTGCTATATTTAAACTGTAGTGGAAAAGGCAAGAAATGAAATTACCTCCTATGGAAATTTTAAGACTAGAGTTAATGAAAAGCTAATTTAAGATCTCCAGCCAACTCCAGATCAGTAAGTCCCAGAGGAGTTTCAGGCTAAATAATTCCTGAACCAAATGTGGAATTTTGCCCTAATATAGCGGTTCAGCTATACATCTGGGGGGGGGGGGGGGGGGGATGGAGAGAGAGAGAGAGAGAGAGAGAGAGAGGAGAGAGAGAGAGAGAGAGAAAGATCAGAAAGTGACTGGGCTAGAAGGACGCTGGCCTGGAGGCAGAGCAAGGAGTCCTGTGGAGGGGTGAAGGGACTTACTGGGAAAGGCTCCTGCCAGGTTGCTCCCACGATGGAGGGCCTCACGATGGCAATGTTTAGGTTGCCGCCCTCCTGGTGCACCACCATCTCTCCCAAGGCCTTGGTGTAGGTGTACGTATTGGGCCGATCGCCAATCAGCTTGGGCGTGATCTCGTCAATAATAGCATCATCTAACCACCTAAAGTTAGTCCAAGGAAAAAAGAATTCCAGCAACAATTGTTACACAATAGACTCAAAAACACTGTGAGCCACAGACAATCAAATAAAACACCCATGTTCTAGCTTGAGTTCTGGAATTGAGAACAGTCACTGGAAAGTGAGGCTGAATGGGAACCTGTCCAAATCATATACAATGGCTGAGCCCAATCTCACCAGGTGAATCCTACCTCCTCCCACCTAGATGGACAGGTTTAACAGCTATGCAATCTACTACATTATTGCAAACTACAGGTCTGGTACATGAAATTCGTGCCCAGGGGTGTGTGTGTGTGGGGGGGGGGGGGGGTCCTTAGCCCGGCCTGCACCCTCTCCCAATCCAGGACCGCTGGCTCTTAACTGCTGGCCTGCCTGCCTGCCTGATCACCCCTAATTACTCTGACTGCCTGCCTGATCACCCCTAACCACCTCTGCCTGCCTGACCACCCCTAACTGCTCCCCTGCCTGCCTAATCACCCCTAACTGCCTCTGCCTGCCTGCCTGATGCCCCTAACCGCCTCTGCCTGCCTGATTGCCCCTAACCACTCCCCTGCCTGCCTGACCACCCCTAACTGCTCCCCTGCCTGCCTAATCACCCCTAACTGCCTCTGCCTGGGCCCCCACCACAGCGGCTTAGTCTGCAAGGACGTCCAGAATGACGTCTGGAAGGTCATTTGGCTGTCTGGTCTAATTAGCATATTACACTTTTATTAGTATAGATAATCTCTATCTTCAATGACTTTCTCTCCAACAGGGTCAGAGGTATATGTTCATGGAACACGTTTGTGAATGCCAGTCATGAGCCCAGGAGCATGCTGGGTGCATTCATGGCTTTTAAAGGCTCTCTTGTCTAAGATGCTTCTGTGGCCACCCACTCAGTCATTGCCATCCAGTTAAAACCCAATGCACCAACCAATCTTGCAAATTTTAGCTTCTAATTTTTAAAATTCCATTCAATGCCTCAACAAATGAAAGCAACTACCAGTACTTTCAGCAGACTTATAATCTATTTTAGCAAATCTATGAAAATATTTTGAAGCTCTGTTTGGAGCAGTGGTTCTCAACCTTGGCTGCACATTAGAATCACCTGGGAATCTTTTTAAAATCCTGATTTCTGGGCCTCATCCTCCAGAAATTCTGTTTCTTTGTTACTAATGTTGTGGCCCCACCCCATAACAAAGAAACAGAATTTCCAGAGGATGAGGCCCAGAAATCAGGATTTTAAAAAGATTCCCAGGTGATTCTAATGTGCAGCCAAGGTTGAGAACCACTGGTATAGTCTATGTTAATAACTTGGTAATTATTTCCAGAGATATCCAATGAATTCTGAAAGGCCTTAATAACTACTAATAGTCTACCATGTGGAGTGGTTACAGTACTCTGAAGCAGTGGTAATAGTGATTATGGAACACTTCTACTTACAACAAGACATGTATCATAAACAACTGAGTTACCATGGCATCATCTCAATCCTTTCTTTAAAGGTGTCAGAACCATTTTTGATAATCTTAGAGTCTACTGCAGTTCTTGAAAGAGCAATACAATTATTGTCAATTAAATACTTAATGTTTCTCTTTGCTGGCAGACCTATTTGCTCAAACTTTTGGTATCATATAATTTTTAAAAATTAGATTTCTTTTTTTTAAAATTAAATCTTTATTGTTCAGATTATTACATTTGTTCCTCTTTCCCCCCCCCCCCATAACTCCCCTCCTCCCAGTTCCCACCCCACCCTCCACCCTCACTCCCCACCCACTGTCCTCATCCATAGGTGCACGATATTTGTCCAGTCTCTTCCCGCATCCCCCAAACCCCTTTCCCCGCCAAGAATAGCCAGTCCATTCCCCCTCTATGTCCCTGATTCCATTATAATCACCAGTTCATTCTGTTCATCAGATGATTTATTCATTTGATTCTTAGATTCACTTGTTGATAGATGCGTATTTGTTGTTCATAATTTGTATCTTTACCTTTTTCTTCTTCTTCCTCTTCTTAAAGGATACCTTTCAGCATTTCATATAATACTGGTTTGGTGGTGATGAACTCCCTTAGTTTTTCCTTATCTGTGAAGCTCTTTATCTGACCTTCAGTTCTGAATGATAGCTTTGCTGGATAAAGTAATCTTGGTTGTAGGTTCTTGGTATTCATCACTTTGAATATTTCTTGCCACTCCCTTCTGGCCTGCAAAGTTTCTGTTGAGAAATCAGCTGACAGTCGTATGGGTACGCCCTTGTAGGTAACTGAGTTTCTTTCTCTTGCTGCTTTTAAGATTCTCTCTTTGTCTTTTGCTCTTGGCATTTTAATTATGATGTGTTTTGGTGTGGTCCTCTTTGGATTCCTTTTGTTTGGGATTCTCTGCGCTTCGTGGACTTGTAAGTCTATTTCTTTCACCAGGTAGGGGAAGTTTTCTGTCATTATTTCTTCAAATAGGTTTTCAATATCTTGCTCTCTCTCATCTTCTGGCACCCCTATAATTCGGATGTTGGTATGCTTGAAGCTGTCCCGGAAGGTCCTTACACTATCTTCGTATTTTCGGATTCTTTTTTCATTTTGCTTTTCCGGTTGGGTGTTTTTTGCTTCTTCGCATTTCAAATCTTTGACTTGATTCTTGGGCTCCTCTGGTCTGCTGGTGGGAGTCTGTATAATATTCTTTATTTCAGTCAGTGTATGCTTCATTTCTAGTTGGTCCTTTATCACAACATCGAGGGTCTCAGTAGATTTCTTGAGGATCTCACTATATTTATCGGCGGTCTCACCAGTCTTTTCGAGGGCCTTACTAAATTTATCGGCGGCTTCTAGACAGTTCTTGAGAGACCTTAAAAGTGTGGTTTTGAACTCTATATCCAGCATTTTGCTTTCCTCCATTTCTGTCATTTGTCTCCTATTTCTTTGTCTCCGCATTTTTTATGCTTTCTTGGTGCACCCCCTAGTGGTCTTTGTGCACAGTCTTGTTGTAGTTAAGCCTTGATTGTTGTAGGTAACACTGGGGGGGATTTGACCTCCAGGCCAACTGGCTGTGAGAATCAGCTGTGTCTGCAGTGGGAGGACTTCTGCCCTCTACGGAGGTGCTAATCTAGCCTTTGCCTGAGGCTATTCAGCAAATGCCTCTGTACAGGGCTTGGGCAGGGTGGGTCGCAGGGGATCCACGGGGCGGGCGGAGCGAGCAGTTATGGCTGCTCTCAGTCCCGTCCCCAGGTCTCCAGATGCTCTACCTCTCAGTGTCCCAGCAACCGCTGCAAGTACCTCGGAGAGAAAGCTGCCCTTGAGTTCCTACTGATGCCAGACAGTCCCGCTTCTCCTGTTTGAGTCTGGGTCCCCAGAGACTTGCCTGTAACTGGAGCCCAGAGCCTGAGACTCCCTCCCGATTGAAACAGACAACCGCACCCTCAGCCGCCAGCCCGCTCCACACACACCACCGCACCTTTGTATTTTACTTCCGCAACTCCTCTGAGTCTCGGTATGCTTTCCTCTTTCCTTCTAGTTGTAGAATTTCCCCTCAGCCAGCCTTCCTGTGGTTCTGGGTGATGTTCGTTCCATCTTCTAGTTGTATTTTTGAAGTGGTTGTGCAAGGCAGCAATCTCTGGTGTTTACCTATGCCCCCATCTTGGTTTTTTCCAAAAATTAGATTTCTTAACTGTGTTAGTATGATTTGATACATTTATTCCTGTGTTATAAAACTGAGCTCAGTTATACTCTTTTGATTGTAGAAAAATCTTAGCTGTTACCACTTTGTTCCCATTGCATACTGGTGAGTAGTGAAGATGTATTTATGCCAGGACTTGTTCAGAAACTCCACTCTCCATTTAACACCTCTCCCTTGATGTTGGAGTGGAATATGAGCATTGTCTATGATGTTTGGTTTTTCTCTTTGCTGCTATTTATTAGTGCTGAATGCTTTCTAGATACTCACATGCGTTTTGTTTAAATCGAATAGGGAAAGTTTGAGAAGTTCCTAGAATTAAAAAGCTGTGGTAAACTTACTAGTATACTATGGAATATTATGCAGCTATAAAAAAAACTATATCTTACCTTTTGAGACAGCATGGAGGGACCTGGAGAGTATTACACTAAGTGAAATAAGCCAGTCAGAGAAGACAAGTATCACATGATCTTATTTATATGTGGAATCTAATGAAAAAAATAAACTGATGAACAAAATAGATCCAGAGACATTGAAGCATGGAACAGACTGATGAAACTCAGAGGGAAGGGGGGTGGAGGTGGGCAGGAAGAGATTAACTAAAGAACTTACATGCATATATGCATAACTCATGGATAGATGATAGAGCAGTGAAAGCATGGTGAGGGTAAGTTGGAGGGGGCCAATGGGGGGGGGGAAAGGGCTGTGAAGAAAAGCCATTCTAAGAAAACTGCAGACCCAACCACACACTAGGAGTGTATGTCACGCGCTGGCACCAGCTGCTGTCCTGACGTTGATCTGCACTGAAAGGGCACTCTTAGAGGCTTTATCAAGTTGGGTGAGCTAGCTTCTTAGAAAATGTTGGTTTCATAGGTTTCTAAGAACACAAACACAAGAGAAGGTGTAGTGTTCTGTAGATGGTCTCCCTCTACCATTCGTAGCTCCACCTGTATTTTGTCATATTATCTTCTCATTTCCCCCATTTTTACTTGTAAAAATGGCAATGATTACATCTACTCTAAATGTTTAGGTTATGATGAGGACCAACAGAAATAGTCACAACTGCACTTAAAGCTTTTTGATAAAACAAAATGAGCCTGTCAACCTAAGGCATTCTTAATTTTGGTGAAGCAACCAAGGAGCATAAATCTACAGAGGCAGTCGCTGGTTTCAAATTCATCTTTTCTAACGCAGCCAAACAGGCCATTGTTTCCCCCAGCCACTTCCTTCACAGAGAGGAGTGTAACAAGTACGTACATCCCTGATGAGTGTACAATCAGTTCATGCTCTTCTTTACCCAACTTTGATTTGCTGCTGTGGTTTGTTCTCCATTTGTTTTCAAAACAGCATATAAGTTAGCATGGAAACCAAAAGGTATTTCTGAAATTAACCCAATGTCCTTTGGCACACTCAAGAAGGCATTTTGAACCCACTGGTCCCAAATTCTAAATTACTTAAATTGATTAGAAAGAATCAAAAAGTTATTAAAGATTTCAGAAAACAATGTGTGTGTGTGTGTGTGTGTGTGTGTACATGCCCACAATTTCCTCTAAATATTACTTACCTTTCTGGTTTAAAACTTATTGAATCAACCTCTTAATATCATTCATCTATACTAATAAAAGCCTAGGTGATCCTTGCACCCTCTCACAATGCCCTCATGTCATCACAAGATGGCCACCACAAGATGGCCGACAGGGGAGGGCAGTTGTGGGTGACCACGCTGTCAGGGGAAGGTAGTTGGGGGCAACCAGGCCTGCAGGGGAGGGCAATTGGGGGTGACCAGGCCTGCAGGGAAGGACAGTTGGGGGCACAGGCCAGCAAGATAGGGCAGTTGGGGGTGACCAGGCTGGCAGGGGAGGGCAGCTGTGGGGGACCAGGCCTGCAGGGGAGGACAGCTGGGGGCGACCAGGCCTGCCAGGGAGGGCAGCTGGGGGTGTCCATGCCTGCAGGGGAGGGCAGTTGGGGAGGACCAGGCCTACAGGGGAGGACAGTTGGGTGCAACCAGGTCGCAGGGTAGGGCAGTTGGGGGTGATCAGGCCAGCAGGAGTAGGCATCAATCAGGCTGGCAGGGGAGCGGTTAGGGGGTGGTCAGGCTGACAGGCAGATGAGCAGTTAGGAGCCAGCAGTCCATTTAACAAAGAAAAATCAACCAAAAAAATGAGTTCGCGTGTCACCTCTGACACGCGTGTCATAGGTTCGCCATCACTGTTATACAGTACACAGAATTTTCAATTTTGTGTCAGCTACTCAGATGCCATCTTAAGATAATACATTCTAGAAACAAAAAGATCCAGAAACACTTCTTTTTTTTTTCGTATGGCAAATTAGCTGTGGCTTTGGGTGACCTGGTAGCTTCAAAAGTGTGATTTTTAGTAGGTACAAATCTATTGGGGACTTTTTATTGAATTAGAGCATTGAGAAATTAAAGGACACCAGAAGGTGAGGGGTGTGGGAAAAAGAGGCTACACTGGTTACTGGAACAGGAGTGAACTCCACTGCTGATGCAAACTGCTCAATGAGAAAGCACTTTAACACACTGTTTCCCAGATATGCCAGCTCATAAAAAACTCACGTGAGGCCTCGGATAAACTTCCAGATTCCCTGGGTGGTCCTAAGGTACCACTGTGGAACCACTAATTCCATTTTTAGGGCTGATAACCTAATAATTTGGTGATTCTTATGGCCAGGCAAATTGGGGAATCACTAATTTAAAAGAACTCCACTTCACAAATTTAAGTCATTACAACTTAAATTGGGATTAGCTCTCAGAAAGGCATTGCTTCTTTGAGTAAAAAAATTCAATACAATGAAGCTTTAAAAGAATTAAATTCCTGGTAATAGAAATGCAAGCTGTGACAATATGCATATTCTAATCTGGTAGCTAATTAAATATGTGTAAGGCCCATATGCAAAGCATTACCATGTCTTATAGTATTTCTTTTCCAAATTCACATAGGTGTTGTTTTTTTTATCTGTTGCCACGCCCATTCTAGTTCTCTCCACCACTGGATCTCTGGTAATGGGTCTGCCTCTGGCTACTCCCCAAGCCAATCTATGTAAAATCCTTCCCTTCCATGACCATATTACCTAGCTCACTTTCATCCAAGTCTTTCCTTAATTAAAGCAAATAAAACAACTGACTAAAGCCTTTGCCATCTCACACACACACACACACACACACACACACACACACACACACAGTCCTCCTTCAATGGATCCCCACTGCCTACAGCGCTAAGTGCAGACTTCTGCACGATATTCACAATCTTCTCTGGGGCTATTCACAGTCTCCACAGCAGGGCCCCAGCCTATCTCCAGCTTGATCACTAATGGATTCCCTGCACAGGGAAGGTATGCTACCAAAGTGGACTGACATCTATATCCCAAATGTGCCCCAGGTTTGCTGGTTCCAGGTGCTCTGTCTAGCATGCACCCCAATCCACCTGTTCTTCCAAGTTTATCCCCTATGCCTGTCTTAATAGTCTTTCCACTCCCTCCAATTCCATCGACTTAATATGTCCCATCTTCTCCACCACTCCCCGAGTACAATTCTTCCCTGCTCTGTTTGCGTTTGATTGTGAGCTCCTTGAGAGCACAATCTATCTATATGTTAAGAAAGTACCTTTTAACCTCTGGCTCTGCCAAGTCTGTGGGTAGACTGGGAAGACGAAAGCCACGTGGCCAGAACCACATGGCTATGGAGGAAGTTCTCTCTGTGACTTACTGGATGAGAGCCTTTTGAAGAGTTATTCAGCCTCTCTCAGCATTTGTGCCTTTCTTAGTACAGCAGTGATAATATCAACCCTACAATATTATGTTAATGAATTATCTGAAAGTGTCTTTGCTGACAACAGTTGCTCCACAATGATTCACAGCCATCCTTCCCTTCTTAGTGCTTATTTACTGAATTGACCTAAGTATGTCAAATAAAGCAGTAAATATGTATGGATCCATGTTTCTACTTACTAGTTGTTTCAGGTTTTCTTAAAGGTGCAAAAGCCCTTTTCTCCATCATTAGCTCCATTAAGAGAAGTTTCCTTGGCTTGAAAGATATGGACAGCAGCAGCCCCAAAGCCCTATCTTTTCTGGTCAGTTATATGCATTAAAGAAAATAATAACTGCACTGAAAAAAGTGAAATTTCACTGCTAATCCCTGGTCCACGTACGCACATGAGTTCCTAAAGGTGAATATCACCAACTATGTAGAAGCTGGAAATATAAAGGCAGAGGTGAGTCAGTATGGTGGCACATATCATGATAAAATGTCTGTGATGGTTGTGACGAAGGGCAGAAGACAAGGCAGGTATAAGAGCCAAGAAAATCAGTTGCTTCACACTGATTAATGGCCATGCTTGTCATGCCAATTAAAAGCATTAACTCTTAATTGAAGTTTTAATTTTAAATGTGTTTATGCTGAAGTTTTTATACTGCTACAATCAAATGTTATCTTTTGGGAATGGTTCAGGACCATCAGGATTCTGGAAGCCTCAGATGTGGGCTGAAGGAAGGGGGTGAAGAAAGGGGGCTGTGGGAGGGACAGAAAATGGGGTGAGCTGGGAAGGATGGGGCAGGGATGGTACGTGTCATATTGAGACTCACAGTCCCATTCCCTTTATTAACAACACTGAGCAGGATCACTTGGGCTTAGGCAACTAGGAAAGTTTTTAGAAAAAAGTACAAATCATCTTTTATTTCCCAGACTGGAATTCCCATTAAACTGGCTTTCTGGGAAAAGAAATTCATTTTAGTTTGTCATTGGTGATTCTCTTTTTTTATTATTCTATTTTTCAGCTTTACTAAGGTATAATTGACAAATAAAATTGTAAAGTATCTGAAGTGTACATTGTAATGATTTTATATATGTACTAGAGCAGTGATGGCGAACCTTTTGAGCTCGGCGTGTCAGCATTTTGAAAAAGCCTAACTTAACTCTGGTGCCGTGTCACATATAGAAATGTTTTGATATTTGCAACCACAGTAAAACAAGGACTTATATTTTTGATATTTATTTTATATATTTAAATGCCATTTAACAAAGAAAAATCAACCAAAAAAATGAGTTCGCATGTCAGAGGTGTCATAGGTTCATCATCACTGTACTAGAGGCCCAATGCACGAATTCATGCACAGGGGTCTGGCTGGCCTGGCCCCAAACAGGGTGGATCAGAGGCAGGCCTGTCAGGAGGAGACAGCGGAAGGTTGGCTGGCGGGGCCTGCCCCAATCAGGGCCCAATCAGGGCTGTGCTGGCTAGGGGAGGATCCAAGGGTGATTGGCCAGTGGGCCCTGCCCCTGATTGGGAGCGGGGCCAGCCATGGGGAGGGGCTGTGGGTAGTGGGCCAGCCAGGCTTGCCCCCGAATGGGGTTGTGGGAGGGCCTGTCTGGGGTCAGCGGCTGGGGGAGGGGCCGTGGGCCAATCAGCGTGGCGGGGGCTGATTGGGGGTGAGGCCAGCCATGGGGAGGGGCTGTGGGCAGTGGGCTGGCCGGCCCCATCCCTAAATGGGATGGGGGGGCCAATTGGGGCCAGCAGCCTGGGGTAGGGGCCATGGATGGTTGGCCAGCTGGCTCTGCCCCTGATTGGGGTCTGGGGGCCAATCGGGGGTGGAGCTGATTGGGGGGAGGGGCCATGGGCTGATTGAGGTGGTGGGAGCCCATTGGGAGCGGAGGGGCTGCAGGTGGTTGGCTGGCCAGCCCTGCCACCTATTGGGGTAAGGGGAGCTGGACGGGGGGAGGGGTTGCGGGCTGATCGGGGTGGGGTGGGCCAATAGGGGGCGGGGCCAGCCATTGGGAAGGGCCACGGGGGTAGTTGGCCAGCTGCCTTGCCGTCGATTGGTGTGGGGGAGGCTGATCAGGAGCAGGCCAGCTGAGGGGAGGGGCCATGGGAGATTGGCCCACTGGCCCCACTCCTGATTCGGGCGGTTTGCTGGCTGCAGTGGGTGTCATAGCAACTGGTCATTCTGGTTGTTACAGCATTCCGGTCACTGGCTTTTTGTGTATATAGATACCTTGTGAAAATATTCCATCTAGTTAATTAACACATTTACATGGGTGATTGTTTTGAGATCATAAAGCCCAGAATACAGCTTTAAGATCTTCTTGTCTAATTCCTGGTTCCTTTTTTTTTTTTTAATGAGCTGGATTACTAAGAACAAGGACAGTTGTTAAACCCTGTGGGGTTATTGTTAATAACAATTTTCAAGGAATTAGAAACCTAAAAGTCTTGGAAATAATTTTATTTTAACCTTAGGCCCATTAAAATACAGAGAAGGCTGAGAATAAATACATTAATCAACAAAGTAACTAAGCCTAGATTAAGGTGAATTAATATTTATTCAGAATAACTTTAATGATATTTGTTGTTATTGAACTTCAAGAAATTCCATCTGATATAGGAGTCCTTGCAACAGTCATAGACAATGATGTAGTTGGTGATGGGTTGCTGGGCATTGCGCAAAGTGTTATTGAAAACTTTTAACACTTAGGTTTTATTTGAAGTTTAAGAAGAAAAAAGGGCAATCAGAAACAGGGGTAATATACGAGCTTATAGTTATTTTACACATAGGACTTCACATCCCAAAATATCAACTTGCTATGAAATTCTGTCATCTATTCTTGCTTTTGTCAAAACAAACAAACATCAACCCATTCCACCCCGTCACCACAAGCCAGAGCAGTATGATCATCATCTAGTGACACCAAAAAGTTTTCATTCATGCCCTAGCCAGTGCAGCTCAGTTGGTTGAGATCATCCCATGCACCAAAAGGTTGCCAGTTTGATTCCCGGTCAGGACACATACCTAGGTTACAGGTTCTGTCCCTGATTGGGGTACGTACAGGAGGCAACCACTTCATGTTTCTCTCTCATGTCGATGTCTCTCTCTCTCTCAAATTAATAAAAACATATTTTAAAAAGTTTTCATTCATTCAGCAAATATTTGCGTCTCTACTGTGTTGGCACTGGAGAGCAAAAAAGAGCCAGACACCTGCCCTGCTGGAGGCAAGGACCAAAAAGTGGTTAGCATGTAGATGCGAGGAGTCTGTGAGAAGGCTGATGGACTCTGATATTCAGCAGGGCTGAAAATCTGCATATTATTACCTGTTGCTGGCTGAATAATCCTTTTATTGTTTACCGAACTTTACATTGAAATGTCTGTTTGCTTTGCTAAAGGGTAAATGTGTATTCCAGTAAATAAAAAGCTGATGGGTCTGGAGATTCAGCGAGCTTCGCCACTAGACTGAAGCCTCCGCCTGGCTTTCCCCCATGCCTTCTAAATTTATATTTCTTGTCTAGTGTATCCATTTATGTGTGGCCCCTTCTCCAGATTCTGAATCCTTGCTGCAAAAGGTTGTGGCACTGTCCTTCCCTGTCTAATGGAAAATACAGATTAGCAACCAGTGTTGAGAATGAATATGGGGTACTATGGTTCCACTGAAGCCTGAGGGACTCTAGGGGAGAGTTTTGCTGTCTGAAGCAGAAGTGAAGTCCTCTTTAGGAATAGCGCTTAGTAAGGAAAGGCAGGTGGTATGCGAGAGAAGCGATTACTTCTTTATTTATTGTCTAAAGTTTTACATATGTCTCCTTTTTCCCCACTTGACACCGCCTCCCCCCTCCCCCCAAGCCATTACCTGGGCAAGCCCCCACTGCCCCAGTGTCTGTGTCCATTGGTTAGAGGAGCGATTACTTCTGTGTGACTGGCACAAATGGAAGGGGAGGGCCAAGAGGTGCAGTTGAACAGGTGGTCCCAAATATAAAGTTTTGAATTAATAAATGGTAGTTATGACTTTTTTCCTGTTTTAAAAAATACCTAAACTCCTTAATTGCATTCAAAATATATTCTGCTGAGGTAAAATATAATTTCATTCGTAGTTCTGTTTGGCTGCCTATTTATTTAAATAATTATTCTCCTTGGAAAGCAGCAAATGACAGAAACATAAATTTTGTGCAAGTGTCAATGAGAGTCTGATCACAAATCATGTAGCAATCAACTGCCTTTATGGGCTGACATATAGTGGGGGAGTGGGGGAAAGGCTGAACACCTGAGATAAATCAAGGTATTCTCTGCTTTGAAATCTAGGGGTGTTGAGTTTCTGGACACAGTTTGGGAGGCAGGGAAGTACCTGGAGAAATCTCTCGCTGTGGTTGAGCGGAGTATTTGCTGCCTCCCTCTTTTTCTGGGGGACTCTCAGAGACTACCGTGTGCCTCAGACTGTGCTGTAACCTTAGGTGTCAGAGGGGTCATCAGCGAACTGAGTGTGGACTCTCAGTGCCGGGGTCTGGAACCAAAGGTCTGTCCCCTTCCTGGCATATCCATATGTAAGCACCATATGCACCAAGAGACAGCACTTTCAGGAGGCAGCTCACTGACCACTCAATTCCACCCTGAAAATGCCCGAGGCTTTAGCCTTCCCTGCACTGACCTAGGGCATCAGTGTGTCTTTTCTCTATCTATCCCGACAAACTCCCCACTCTGACAGCTTTCTTTTCACCAATTAAGCAAAACATGATCTATTAGCAACTGTAAGTCACCTCCAGGTCCTTTAAAGGACTTTCATTCTTCTTTGTCCTGGATATTTTTGATGACAGGTAAAAATATCTATCCTCAGAGCTACACGAGATAAAAATGTTGGCCCTGAAGGGAATGAACTCTCGATTTAGCTAATGCTTTCTTTTGAAGAGTATATCTTAAATGGAAATACAGTAGTATATAACATTAAAATCTGACAAATTCACTGTGAAATAGTCTATTTTCTCTGCTCTGATACTTTTTATGCAGAATAAAAAAAAAAGGCGGGGTGGTGGTGGGGGGAACAAGGCAAACTTAGTAAATAGAGCAGAAGAACAAAGAAGCAGAAAACAGAAGCATACTTATTCTGAGACTGCGGTCATGTCCTAAGAATAAAGTGGTTCCTGTTAGTTGGCAAGAAGGGGAAATGCTGCATATTATTTCTCCTGCACAATAGGAAAGTAAGGAAAGTGTATCTTGGCCAAACAGGTCAAGAGACTGACTCCTACCAGATCTGGAGGAATCCTTTTCTCTTTCCATTTTTCTTTACTAACCTTTTGATTACTGCTATTGAACACCCCTTAACACTACAATGATTGCTTGTGTTTATCAGTTTATCACCACAACTATAAGATGGGCACTATTATTAGCCTCATTTTACAATGAAGGAACTGAAACTCAGAGAGGCCAAGGAACTTGCTTGGCATCACATAGCCAGTAAATTGCAAAGCCTCAAGTTGAATCCTTGTCAAGCTCCAAAACCTGTCGTCTGAGCTTTCATAGGCTAATATGCAAAGTGTCCCCTTGGGAGTTCGACTGGGAGACCTGGAGTTTGATCGCTCTCTATGACATGTGCTGACCAGTAGGGAGCTGTGTGGAATGGAGAAAGGCCCTGGCTGGCAGCCAGAAGGCCCTGATCAGCCCTGATCGTCAGTCAGACCGAGGGACCCTACCCATGCACAAATTTTGTGCACCGGACCTCTAATATACTATATTTTCTTTAGTGACAATACTGAGTTTATTAAGAAGTGAGAAACCACTTCTATGTAAAGTATCCCCAAGTACCTCTTTCAATCCTAAATGATATAACAAGACTAAGCTATTTAACAAGACCTGGGGATGGAGGGACTAGCAGGGGCAGGGTAGCTAAAGCTAGCACCATTTCAAAGCACATTGTTTCAAGGGTATTCCCCTTTGCTATCTCATAAGTGAAAGACAACAAAGAATCAAAGACAAACATAATCTGCTCACTCCTGTCCCCTCACTTAAGCCAACTTACTCCATAGAGTCGATGATTTTTTTTGGCTCCACAGGACATGGATATATGACTTCATCAATGTGCTTCAGGTTACAGTTGGAAAAGGCAGTAGAGATATGTATGAAGGCTTCGAGCTTTGGCATCTGACTGGCCATGAGCAGGAGCTTCTGGGTGGCAGTAACGTTGAGCTGCACGGCATGTCTAGAGAGAATTAAGCAGAAGAAAACACAGCTGGCCTGTATCATGCTTCTTGGTGAAAAGAGGGTCAAGTATACCTACAATCCCTACTCTTACTTAGCACTGCTCTGAAGTTCCAGCCTTGTAATTAGGAAAAAAAATTCACAGATATAAATATTAACAGATGTAAAGCTGTCACAAACCCAATGTCAGATTACATCATTGTATATCCGGAAAGCAAACAGAAACAGCTAAAAAATGTTGGATGGACAATAAGATGACCGAGTAAGGACAGAAACAACAATTAGAGAATACAATGGAAGAAAGGCACAGATTCAAAATCCAATATTTAGATATATATCACATCCTATATAATAAAGAGGTAATATGCAAATTAACTCTCACATCCTCACAAGATGGCTGCCTACGACCAGGCCAGCAGGGGGGTTTAGTGAGAAATGACCAAATGACTGAACAGCAGGCTGCATGGGGTGACCAGGCTGGTAGGGGGGCTGTGAGGGGCAACCAGGTTGGCGGGGGGCAGGGCAGTTGGGGGCAACCAGGCCAGCAGGGGGGGCAGTTGGGGGCAACCAGGCCAGCAGCAGGGGGCAATTAGGGGCAACCAGGCCAGCAGAGGGGGGCAATTGGGAGTGACCAGGCCGGCGGGGGGGGGGGGGCAGTAAGAGGTGACCAGGCTGGTGGTGTGGGGGAGTAGTTAAAGGCAACCAGGCTGGCAGAGGGTGGTGCAGTTGGGGGTGACCAGGCCAGCAGTGGGGGGCAGTTAGGGGTGATCAGGCTGGCATGCAGAGGCAGTGAGGGGTGACCAGGCTGGCATGCAGAGGCAGTGAGGGGCGATCAGGCTGGCATGCAGAGGCAGTGAGGGGTGACCAGGCAGGCAGGCAGGTGAATGATTAGGAGCCAGCGGTACAGGATTGTGAGCGGGTGCAGGCTGGGCTGAGGGGACCTCCCCTCCCCCACCCCATGCACAAATTTCATGCACTGGGCCTCTAGTTAATAATAAACAAATAGACTCTATTAAAAATGATAACACTTCATTAAGGGTCATGACAAAAAATTTGAATAAATAGAAATATATTGTTCCTGGATAGAAAGAACCAATCTCATTTTCTAAATGAATCTACATATTCAGGTAATCCCAATAAAATTTCCAACCCTTTTAAAAACCTGGAAAATTATTGTAAGTTTAATCACGAAGTATAGCAGGTGATAATAGTCAAGAAAATCCTATTGAAAAATGATGTGTGTATACTTGCCTAATAAAATAAAAATTATAATAATTAAAATACTATGATGTTGAAAGAGAAAGCTGAATGAAACCAAAAATGAGAATTTAATGTTACAAGTTTCCTTTTCAAATAAAGTAAAAATAAATCATTTAATAAATGTTTTAGAAGTAACCGTGTTAGAAATAATAAAAAAAGGTTACTCTACATTCACACCTACCTCACTCTTCTTTTTACAGAACTTTCCTGACTTCTCATTCCCCCTTAAAGCTAAAGAAATGTTAAATGGGTCAAAATTGAAATGTGAAAATGAAACTAAAAATACTAGAAGAAATTTCAAATAACTGCATACATAATAAAAACAAAGTTGAGGACAAATGATAAACTGTTAAAATATTTGAAGCCTTTTAAAAAACAAAGAATTGTTAAATCTTTCAAGAAATCTTAATATTTATAAGAAAAAAATGCTTCAAATGAAAAATAGGCAAAAACCATGGATAGGTATTTGAACAAAAGAATAAAATACCAATCAGCATTTAAACATCTTCAACCTTTCTAATTATCAAAGAAATAAAAGTCAAACCTCACTATGCCATTTCCATGATCATACTAACAATGTTAAAAAGAATTAAAGAATTATAATAGAGTATTGTTGTGGGCGTTGAAATGGGGAATCGTGTGCATAGTGATGGTGTAAATTGATGATACCACATTTTGAAGAACAATTTAGCATTCTATAACAAATTATAATCTGTTTCTAATCTGGGCACATTTGATACATACCTAACAATTCCACTTCTTGGTATGTACCCAAAGGGAAGCACCCAAAGGTATATAAAAAACATTTAGGTACAGAGGTGTTCATTGCAGAGTTGTTTACAATAGTAAAAAATTAGAACAATCCACCAATATAGAACTGGTTGAATATATTACATATGTGTACAAAGAAATATCATGTAGTCATTACAAATTATAATAGAGCACTCACTGACAATGAAAGATAAAAAAAATAAATGAGCAGTTTGCAAAAATGTTCTCAATATGATGACTTTTTTGTAGATTTGAACATAAATCTATTTTACTATGGATGCATAAAGAAAAACTGGCATGGCTTAGTGGTTGAGTCTCAACCTATGAACCAGGAGATCAAGGTTCGATTCCCAGTGGGGGGCACATGCCTGGGTTGCAGGCTCGATCCCCAGTGAGGGGGGTGGGGGGGTGTGTGCAGGAGGCAGCCGATCAGTGATTCTCTCTTATCATTGATGTTTCTCTCTCTCTCTCCCTCCCCCTTCCTCTCTGAAATCAATAAAAATATATTTTTTTTTTAAAAAGGGGAAACTGGAATGAATGTTCTCCACAATATTAAGTGGTTAGCTCTCGCATGTGAGATTTTGGAGAAGTTTTACATCTTTGTACTTTTTTCATTGGGACTATCTTTTATAAAAAAATCAACAACAGAAACCAGAGAGAGACTTACACACGTGTATGCACACACACATATCCATACAAGCCTCGAGAGGGGAACAGGAAGTACCTCAGGTGGTCGTCGAAGCGCACGGTGGCGGCACAGTGGAAGACGATGTTGGTGCAGGACAGCAGCTCCTGCATGTCCCCCTTGCTGATGGCCAGGTCCTTCTGGTTGAGGTCCGCGTAAACCGCTCTGATCTTCTCCTGCACGTTGGGACAGACCTCTTTGACTTTTTCAAACAGCTGAAACATAAATATAAATCAACATACAAAGATCACCAGCACCAGCATCTTGTTCTCACTGACTTGTTTCACTGTAATTCTCAAAAATGGGTTTTAGTTGTAACGTCACTTAAAGAAGGCATCCCAAGAGCATTTGCTTAATGTCATGCAATTCAAAGTCCGTTTGGGGTCATTCCTGCTGGTCATAATTTGATAAACATTTGAAAAAGTCAGTTCTAATAACCAGGAAAAAGTGTGTTTTGAACTTTCCTGCAGAGTGGAGGAGTAAGAGTAAATTAAATATACCCGGCTCCATCCCCTCCTCCTCTATGAGGCATCTCTGTGTTTATACACGTTGGTGGTTCCATTTTGTGCTGGAAAATACTGTTTTCAGTGCAAAATTACCAGCCTATATAAATTTTCAGGCTTTACAAAGTCTCATGAGGATAAATTCAAAACAACATGTTTAACTGGCCAGATTAACAAGATGTCCTAGTAACACAAACATAATTGGAAACAAATTAAGCACATTTATAATGGTTAAAACAAATACAAATTTTATATCGTCTCTTTCTAGTATAAATGGCAGTTATTGCCTAGTAAGATAATTACATGAGCTCATGAACCTTTTATGGGATTATAATTGATTTTTTAAAATACTCTAATTTATAAAGGGCCAAGGGAGGAGCAGTGGCAGCTTCAGCTTTCGTTACAATTATTCACTTGGCTCAAGGTCTCTACTTTCGCCTCCACACAGAAGTTCTCAAATTAAGTTGGTGTTTTCCATCTTGTCAGGAAATATGATTTTAATAAAATGATCTTGGTCCCAACCTATTTTGGTAAAATGGAAATTTACTGTAATATTGGTATGATATGTTAACAGCGGGGGGAAAGAAATGTAAGGCTGAATGTTTAGAAAGGTTAAGGGCAGAGAAAATTCACCTGTGGTTTTAATCATAATAGAGTAGCAGAGACAGTCCTCTTCTACCCTTGAACCACCAAAGACCGTTTTCATCTATTCCTTGATCCTTAGAAGCAGGCTTCTTCTCTCTGTTAGAGACCTACCCCAGGCTTTTCTTTGGGTAATAAGTAGTTGGTCTCAGGTAGTCAGAGGAATCATGCCTCATTTGTGTTAGGCAAGACCATATTCAGAGGCCATGATGGGAGTTTTATGAAGCTGATCAGAGAAGGAAATTAAATCCACATATTGCTTGGCAAGTTCATATATTCTATCTCTAAGCTACTATTTTTCTGCAAAGGGTCAGTCTTTTCCATGGGGTGTTACTTCAATTCTAAAGATAACTAAATTTGTAGAAGGCTCTTGTTTTGAATCTGCTTGATAGATTTTATTCACAAAAATTTATTTAAGGTTCTGTGGCATCTTTGACTTTGGTCTGTAATGATTTTTGGCCACTTGACAGTAAGAAGGGGAAGGTGATTTCAGTGTCCACCCTTCAAGCAATGGGGTTCCTCATGTCTGATGTAAGCTGCTATACACAGATTTTCTTTTTCCTTTATTTATTTATTTATTTATTTATTTTTGTGATTCTAAAAGGCAGAGGATGCTTCACACCATATTGTACTTTTAGACAATCAATGCAATGTTGAACAGCACCCAAATACTAATTTACAGCATTACTGTTATAGGAGATAATTATTATTTCAAGAAATAATGTCTCAATCTATATTCTATATATTGACTTATTATTTCAAATGAGAGGACATATTTGAATGAAATGGTCTACTTAAAAAAGTCTGAGTTTTCTGATCTAAGTAATAAATGATTATGGTGAGTCAAAATAAATCAATGAATTAGCTGCATTATATGACATGCCTTGTCTGAATCTCATCATATTGCTATAATTTCTAATAAAACAACACTCTGTAAATACTGCTACATCCTACAGAGAATGCTAGATGTTACAGCCAACTGCCATTCACCAGGTCAGTACTTTTCAAGGTGTTATCCTCCAATCAACTGCATGAGGATCACTAGCAAGTATGCCTATTAAAAATGTATATTCCTGGGCTCCATGAAAGAAACTGAAGAAGACACAAATAAGTAAAAAAAAAATGCAATGGATTGAAAGAATCAATAGTGTTAAAATGTCCATCCTATGTAAAGCAATCTATAAATCCAATGCAATCTCTTTCAAAATATCAATCACATTTTTCAAAGAAATAGAACAAATAATCCTAAAATTTTTATGTAGCCACACAAAACCCTGGATAGCCAAAGCAATCTCAAGAAAGAACAAAGTTTGAGGCATCACACTCCCTTATTTCAAAAAATAATACAAAATGGTAGTAATTAAAACAGTATGGTATTGGCATAAAGACAGACACATAGATCAGTGGAACAGAATAGAGAGCCCAGAAATAAATCCATTCATGTATGATCAATTAATTTACAACTAAGGAGCCAAGAATATATAAAGGGGAAAGGACAGTCTCTTTAATAAATGGTGTTGGGAAAATTGGACAGCTACATGCAAAAGAATGAAACTGGAACACTATCTGATACTATGCCCCCAAATTAGGTCAAAATAGATTAAAGACTTGAATGTAATACCTGAAATCATAAAGCTCCTAGAAGAAAATATGGTGGTAATCTCCTTGATAGGTCTTGGCAATTATTTTTTAATCAAAGTCAAAAGCAACAAAGGAAAAAAAATAAATAAGTGGGACTACATTATAGTAAAAAAAACTTCTGCACAGCAAAAGAAACCAGTAACACAAATGAAAAGGCAACTTACTGAATGGGAGAATATATATGCAATCATATATCTGAAAATGGGCTAATATTAAAAATATGTAAAACCAAAACAAAACCTATACAACTCAATAGCAAAAAATATCCAATTGAAAATTGAGCAGAAGATCTCAATAGACATTTCCAAAGATGACATAGAGAGAGCCAATAGACACATGAAAAGATGTTCAATATCATTGATCATCAGAGAAATGCAAATCAAAACCACAAGATATGGCCTTGTACCTGTTAGCATGCCTATCATAAAAAAGACAAGAAATACCAAATATTGGAGAGGATGTGGAAAAAAGGGAACCCTTATGCACTGTTGGTGAGATTGTAAATTGGTGTAGCCACTATGGAAAACAGTACATAGATGTCTCAAGAAATTAAAAACAAAATTATCATATGACCCAGCAATTCCACTTCTGGGTATTTATCCTAAGAAAACAAAAATACTAACTCGAAAAGATATATGCATTGTCATGTTCATTGCAGCATTATTTACAGTAGCCATGATATGAAAACAACCTAGGTGTCCACTGACGGATGAATGGATAAAGAAATTGTATATAGATAATGGAATATATATTTATATATACTAGTGGCCTGTTGCACGAAGATTTGTGCAATAGGCCTTCCTTCCCCTGGCTGCTGGCATCAGTTTTCCTCCGGCACCCGGGACCCAGGCCTTTGGTCTGGCCGCAGCAGTGAGGCTAGGCTTCTCCACTCTGGCTGCTCCCAGCCACTCCTTTTTTTTTTTCTTTCCAGCTCCTCGAACGGAGGCCAGGGCGGGCTGGAAGCCTGGGTCTCCCCCGGTGACCCAGGCCCCCAGCCCCTCCTTGAGCGGAGCCCATGCCCCCAGCCACTCCTTGAGCGGTGTCCAGGGCCGGTGGGAAGCTTGGCTTCCTCCATCACCGGGTGCAACCCAAGCTGCCTACTCACTCCAGCTCCTTGGCCGCCACCATCTTCAGTTGTCTTCAGTCTTCACTCTGTGGCTGTGTATGCAAATTAACCGCCATCTTTGTTGGGTTAATTTGCATAGTCACTCTCATTGGCTGGTTGGTGTAGCGGAGTGGCAGAGTGACAGAGTGATGGTTAATTTGCATGTTTCTCTTTTATTATATAGGATAATGGAATATCCTATATAATAAAGGGCTAATATGCAAATTGTCCCCTTGATCGGGAATTCAACCAGGGGGGCGGGGCCAGCCAGCCAACCTCCCGTGTCCCCTCTCCCCAGCTGAATTGGGGCAGGACGGCTGGACCCCACCAGTGCACGAATTCATGCATAGGGCATCTAGTATATATATATAATGGAACGTTATTTTGCCATAAAAAATAATGAAATGTTGCCATTTGTGACAACATGGGTGGACCTCAAAGACATTATGCTAATAAAATAAGTCAGACAGAAAAGCAAATACCATATGATCTCTTTGATATGTAAAATCTTAAAAAACAAAGCAAAATAAAAAACAACAAGCTTGCCAAAACCGGTTTGGCTCAGTGGATAGAGCGTCGGCCTGCGGACTGAAAGGTCCCAGGTTCGATTCTGGTCAAGGGCATGTACCTGGGTTGCGGGCACATCCCCAGTGGGAGATGTGCAGGAGGCAGCTGATCGATGTTTCTCTCTCATCGATGTTTCTAACTCTCTATCTCTCTCCCTTCCTCTCTGTAAAAAATCAATAAAATATATTTAAAAAAAACAAAACAAACAAAAAAAAACAACAAGCTCATAATACAAAGAACATATTGGTGATTGTTGCCAGAGGCAGGGGCTGGAGGTTGGGAGAAATGGAAGTGTGGGTATATATTTATTTAAAATCAATGAATCGCCGAAACCGGTTTGGCTCAGTGGATAGAGCGTCGGCCTGTGGACAGAAAGGTCCCAGGTTCGATTCCGGTCAAGGGCATGTACCTGGGTTGCGGGCACATCCCCAGTAGGAGATGTGCAGGAGGCAGCTGATCGATGTTTCTCTTTCATCGATGTTTCTAACTCTCTATCTCTCTCCCTTCCTCTCTGTAAAAAATCAATAAAATATATTAAATAAATAAATAAATAAATAAATAAATAAATAAATAAATAAAATAAATAAAATCAATGAATCGAACTACTAATCTTGTGTGGTAAATGTTATTATTTTCATTTTAAGGTTTAAATAGCCCAGCCATACAGAATGTAGGTTCTTGCACAAGCTCTTATTACTCAATTTATCCTGAGGTGTTTGCATCCCCAAACCTATGTTTTTTAACCTCAGCATGTACACACATACACAGTATATTCCTGGGCCCACTAAATAAAAAATTACTGGGACATAATCAGGACTTTGCATTTTACATGAAGTTTTCTAGTTGATTTTTACTGATCCCAAGATGAGAACTTCTTATTTGGAATGATAACACAGATAATTACTGATGAACAAATATCATTTCCCTTTATAACTGCCCAGGGCAGTTACAGGATATCGGTGGTTTTCAAGCAATAGGCATAAGAATAATCTGGGGACTGAATACAAATGATTCCCATACTCCACCCTCAGAGACCTGGGCATGGTAGGTTTGGTATGTCACCCAGGAAGTTATACTTCTTAACAGGCTCCACTGATAGGTCTGACATACTTGGAGAAACACTGACTGAAAAACTCATGTCCATTTGTAAAGCCCGGGCTTACATTTCGCCCCCCGACCCTGGTTTGTAAACTCGTTGATTCTTGTCCATCTATACTTGGCAGCTCTCAGTTCATTGAAAGGATTCAAATTTTGTTTATTAACTTAAATTAATTACTGTGAGAATACTAATGGAATCATAAATGGGAGCTGGATTCCTGAAATTGCTTGGCTCCCAGCTCTTTCATGGTGGGAGGATGAAAGGTGGCAAATCACTACTCCTAAAAAAAGACACCCTGGGCCCTCTGTGCAAACTGCTAATGGCAGCTGGAAATTCTCAGAGCAGAGCAGACCCTTTTCCTTTGTAATAATGACAAGCCCAAAGGACAGACGAAATGATGCACATGGATCCTCAATAGATATCAGCTCTTCTGAACATTTCTTTTGCTAATGAAAGGATTTTAGAGACAGGAGAGGCAGTTAGGGAAAAGGCAGTTTT
Source organism: Myotis nattereri (assembly GCF_964212035.1). Lineage (NCBI taxonomy): Eukaryota > Metazoa > Chordata > Mammalia > Chiroptera > Vespertilionidae > Myotis > Myotis nattereri. The sequence goes on from NC_138076.1 coordinate 178,527,191, forward strand.
AGGGTAAGGGTCCATGGGAGAGGAATGCATACTTGATGGGCGGGAGATAGATGGCTCCAACCCACCCGATTGTTTACAAGAATGTTACAAGGTAAGGGGAAGAAGAGGAGGGCGGCACTGGGTGAGCTGTGAACCTTGGAAACTGATACCATGCAGGGAAAAGGGGGAAAGAGGCCAAGTAGGAAAACATGGGGACATAAAATAAGGAAGGGTCCAATTAGAAAGGAGGATGAACAGACAAAGAAGCTTCGAGCATTTATAAACCCGTAGACAAAGAGACTCACTGGACTGGTTTTTTCCCATCTTAGAGAGCGAGCAGGGGTCTTCATTTTGGGGACCTGTCCCAGGGGGAATTTGTATACACTTGCAATAAACTTCCACACTTTTGCTTACAATCTTTCAGTCTGCAAATTTATTCTTCAAACTTCATAGGACAAGAACCTGTGAGAAGAGTCCCAGCTCGCCATTCGGGGTATCACTAATGTGAGACATGGTCGAAAGGCAAGAAAAAGTAGACGGAATAAAAATGAGTGAAAAATATAATTTCAAAAATTTCACTGAAGCCCCACCAATGAAGAACTTAATATAATTATTTTAAATTTTAAGTGCTGATCTTATTCCTTCTCATATATTCTTTTTTTAAATTATATTTTATTGATATTTTACAAAGAGGAAGGGAGAGGGATAGAGAGTTAGAAACATCGATGAGAGAGAAACATCGATCAGCTGCCTCCTGCACACTTCCCACTGGGGATGTGCCTGCAACCAAGGTACATGCCCTTGTCCAGAATCGCACCTGGGACCCTTCAGTCCCCAGGCCGACGCTCTATCCACTGAGCCAAACCGGCTAGGGCCTCATATATTCTTTACTTAGTGGTATAAAACTGAGACGGTAAAGAAGGAACAACTACTCGCCATTTAGGAAAACTCAAGCCGAGGGGCTGCTGCTTCTCCACATATGAAACCGTGTGGCAGGAGCAGGCACATTTCTGTGGTCCCTGCAAGATAACAGCTGGGCTGTGAGCCAAGCATTTCAAACTGATAACAAAGCTATATGTTGTTTTTTTCTTGGAAAGTTCAGGAGTGTTTCCTTGATTTAACACTACACTGGCGAGTATTTCTCTCTACTAATTTGTTTTTAAATATGAGTGACTATCTTATTTATGGCAATAGTAACTTATCACCCAGAGGCAAGAGAGAAACTTCGCAAATTCTAAGTAAGAAAATTCAGCAGAATGCGGAAACCAGAAAGAGAAATTATTTTGGAACCAATAAACTCCTTAGGTACAACTCACCTTGGGTAGCCAGACACTAAGATTGCATTTTTCTTAGAAGCAGGACATTTATATCGTGCTTTTGAAGCAATGTAGATGTCCTGAACTTGAACCCCCACCATCCACATGACCTCATGTTGGAGGTATGCACAAAGAGGTTCGGTCACTGTTTCCTGGGCACCGTTGGTGTAATCAAATCTTTTATGATCATGAGAGTCTTTAATCCTTATTCAGTTTACTGAGTCCCTCTCTTCAAATATAACTAACTATATTATTTAGTCCCAAGAACCCACTAAAATGCGCTTAATATTAAAAAAAAAAAAAAGGTAAGCTCCCTTCAACTAAAGAGCAATCTTTGTGAAACATCTGGTATTCTAAAGCAAAAGAGAACCTGTAACATCTGTCAGAGAAATTTTAGAGTGTGGAGGAAAAGCGAACCAATGGGTCGTGCCAGTTAGCTCTCAAACAAGAAAGACTTGTTAAGAAAGGATATAATGTAAGTTGAGAACAATTAAGCACAAATAAGTACATGAAAATTAAGAAAAATAAAACCATCATACCCAATGTAAAGATTCAAAAATTTAAAAAATGTTGGGATTTGGCTAGCTCATCAATGAACTCCCATAAGATATAAAAAACTGACCTAGAAGTTTTTACTGCTTAGTGAGGACCATTTCTTCAGGAATAATGCAGTGTTGTGTGGTTGTGTGGTTATCAAACTTTGGCACAGAGCAGGGTTGCTTGGGAAGTTGTTTATAAAACCAAACACCAAAACCCCAGATGTCCTCACTGTGGAGAGCATGACTCCACAGTTCTGAGTGGAAGCTTGGGCCCCTGTGCTTTGTGCAAGTCTCTAATGAGTCTGATACACAGGGAAGAGGAGAGCCATCAATGATGTATCAGAAAGATCAGTCAGGTTCTTGGAATCAGGAAGGCCAGGGTTTGCATCCTAGTTCTATCATTTATTATCTGTGTGACTGGGGCAAATGACTCACCTCTTAGGTGAATGCCTTCTGGTGCCCATCCTATCTAATAAAAAAGAAACATGGTAATTAGCCGTACGTCCACTACCCTTCCCATTGGCTAATCAGGGTGATATGCAAATTAACTGCCAGCCAAGATGGTGGCCGGCAGCCAGGCAGCTTGAAACTAACATGAGGCTTGCTTGCTTCAGTGACGGAGGAATCCAACGTTCCCCGCCTGCCACTGCCGGCCTCTGAGCTTGCAGTTTGAAACATTGTTACAAATATAGAAGCTAAACAAAACCCCAGAAACCTGCTTTCAGTGAGCCGGGATCTCAGAGCTGGAGTTGATACAGAGTTTCGATTATAGAAAACAAACAAACCAGATACCTGCTTTCAGCAGCAGAGGCCTCAGAGCTTGAGCCAGAGCTAAAGCTGGCCCAGAATAAAAAAAGAAAAAAAAAGAAAAAAAGGAGCAGTTGGGAGCTTCAGTCACCCGCCAGCCTGAAAACAGTCCTCAGCCCCTCACCCAGACTGGCCAGGCACCCCAGTGGGGAACCCACCCTGAAGGGTGTGTGACCAGCTGCAAACAGCCATCACCCCCTCATCCAGGCTGGCCAGGCACCCAAGCGGGACCCATACCCTGATCCAGGACACCCTTCAGGGCAAACCAGCAGGCCTCCACCCGTGCACCGGGCCTCTATCCTATATAGTAAAAGGGTAATATGCCTCCCAGCACCGGGATCAGTGGAGCTGAGAGGCCTCCCGGCACCGGGATCAGCGTGACAGGGGGCAGCGCCAAAAACCCCTGATCGCCCTGCGGCTCTGTGTGTGACAGGGAGCGAGACCACAACCTCTGTATCCGCCCTGCTCTGTTCGTGACAGGGGAAGGCACCCCAATCCCTTGATCAGCCCTGCTCTGTGCCTGATAGGGGGGAGCTCCCCAACCCCCTGATCGCCCTGTGGCTCTGTGTGTGACAGGGTACGGCGCCCCCCCTCCCCCATGGGCCCTGCTCTGTGTGTGATGGGGTAGAGCCATAACCTCCCCATTGGCCCTGCCCTGAGTGTGACACGGTGCGGCGCCCCAACCCCCTGATCCGCCCTGCTCTGTGTGTGACAGGGGGCGGTGCCCCAACTCCCCTATTGGCCCTACTCTGTGAGTGACAGGGGGGAGCTCCCCAACCCCCTGATGGGCTCTGCTCTGTGTGTGACAGGGGGTGGTGCCGCAACCTCTCCGTCGACCCTGCCTTGAGTGTGATGGGGGCGGTGCCCCAACCCCAATCGGCCCTACGCTGAGTGTGACTGACGGTGGCATCGCAACCTCCCCATCTGCCCTGCTCTGTGCATGACAGGGGGTGGCACCCCAACTTGCCTATCGGCCCTGCTCTGAGCCCGACCAGGGGCTGCACCTAGGGATTGGGCCTGCCCTTGGCCACCCAGGAGCAGGCCTAAGCCAGTAGGTCGTTATCTCCCGAGGGGTCCCAGACTGTGAGAGGGCACAGGCCGGGCTGAGGGCACCCCCACCCCCCGAGTGCACAAATTTTTGTGCACCAGGCCTCTAGTCCTATATAATAAGAGCCTAATATTCAAATCAATTGAACGGCGAACTTACTGGTGGAAGGAACAGTTGCTATGATGCACACTGACCACCAGGGGAAGATGCTCAATGCAGGAGCTGCCTCAAGCCCACAGGCCCCAGGCCAGCCAAGATGGGTGCCAACAGGGCCCCCCAATTGCCCTGCCAGTTACCCTGCAGAAGGAGATGACCGACCAGCAGCAGTGGGGGGGCATGGGGCCGGCTGACAAGCAGGCGGCAGCGGGGGGCGGGGCTGGCGCTACCCCCCAGTCACCCTGCCGGTTGCCTCCCACAGATAGAGGCTACTGGTGGTGGCAGTGGGATGACCAAGGGGGGGGCGGGGCCACCTGGTGAGCAGGCGGCACCACTCCTCGATCGCCCTGCTGGTCACCTCCAAGGTAGACACCATCAGGGTCCCCCCAATTGACCCACCTGTCACCCCACAGATCGCCCCTGATCACTGGCCAGGCCTAGGGAACCTACCCGTGCATGAATTTCGTGCACTGGGCCTCTAGTTTATCTACAATGCTAATCACCAGACGATCTTATTAGATGACCTGGAGAACTAATGATTCAGCAGACACTCTACTATTCTTAAAAACAATTTTGCATTCAACAAGATTTTAATTTAGTTTACATAAGTGCTAGAGGCCACACAATGTTCAGTCCATCACTTTGGGAATGCCTTGTTCCCACACCCAAGGCCAGTTTCACAGAGTTCTTCTGGAGAATCAATTACCTGGTTAGAAGCAGCAACATCCTAGGGGAGGCAATGCAATGCAGCGGGGAAAGCATGGGTGTTTTAGAGAAGAAAGAACTGAACTGAATTCCTGCTTTGTCGCCCAGTGGGTGTGGTTCAGTGAGCATCAAACCATGAACCAGGAGGTCAGGGTTCGATTCCCAGTCAGGGCACACGTCCAGCTTGCAGGCTCAACTGGGGGTGTGAAGGAGGCAGCCAATTGATGTTTCTCTCTCTCTCTCTTCCTCTCCCTTCCTCTCTCTGAAATCAATAAAAACATATTAAAGGGAAAAAAAGAGAAATTCTGCTGTCATTCCTTGGACAGATGTCAACTTTTTTGGATTAATTTCTCATCTGCAGAGGTTGCAATACGGCATACCACAGTTCTGTGAAGATTAAATAGGGTAATGAAAGTCAGATGTCTAGGGTAGTGCCTGCCACTTAATAGGTTCCTAATAATAGAAAAACTCCCTTTCTGCTTCCACAATAGTCCATTTTCCAAAGGTCCTAATCTGACAGCTGCGCATGTATGTGTGAGTATTTGTGTGTGTGGGGTCATCTCAAGGTTTCTGGTTAGACCATGTGATCCAGATACCTCTGAAAACTGAATGTGTTCCAGAGTCATGTTGAATCTTGTGGCTTAGTGACTGTTTGTGTGAAATTAGTACAGGCATTTGGAAGTTTTAAAAAAAAAAGGCTTGGCGTGATTGGAAACAATTTAAAAAGAAGGGATGGAGATGGACACCTGAAATCATGTCAGTGATCGAGGTAACTAGTGAATGGTTATTGAAAAAGAAAATGAGGAATCGAGAGAATAAATTGCTTCTGTTCCTGTGATCTTTAGTATTTCCACAGGACTAAATCAATCTCTTTTTTTTTTCTTTTTCTCTTGAAAGAAAGGAAATGGCCCACAGGGGAGAGGCTTAACATGCTTCAGCTAATCTCAGCTGAGTAACTGTCAAACTGAAAACCAGTTACAGGCTTTTAAAAGTGTGTGTTTGTTAGTCATGGGAAATTTAAATGCCTGGCAAGATTATAGTCCCTCTAGTTGTCCCAAGTTTATAGAGGCCTCTTGATTTTTGTGGGATAATTGGTTTCTTAGGAAAAAATATAGTAATGGAACAAAACTGGCTTTGGGGATTTATAATATAAACTTGTTTTCAGTTGCCTTTACCTTATATAGAGATATAAAAGAAATATTCAAGTCAATTAGGAATTCATTTTTGGAAGTAGGGATAAGCAGCTTTTACAAAACAGGAAGATTTTTTTGTTTTGTTTTGTTTCTTTAAACAAAGGGTCTTTAAAAATTAACTGCCGGAAGCCGGTCCATCCTTGCTGCTTGACACAGTTGCTGCAGGAAAGAAACATCTGCACAGCATATGTTTCAAGGGACCTGGCGTATATAGCATACTGTTCTTAATATGTTTGCTCCCCTTAGCGCTGTGTGTTTTAACCAAGGTCACCTCTCCGAGAAAGGTTGTTTCCCTAGGTAGGAATTTTTCCCTGAAGTCAGGGAGGGGATGCCTCTCCTAGAAGGGTTGTTTCCCCAGGTAGGAATTTTTCCCTGAAGTCAGGGAGGGGATGAAACTCCTTAACTAAGTGCCAGGCGGGTAGTTAATCACTACAAACAATCATGCTGAAGCTACATAATCTTTACTCCCTGGAATGGAGATAAGAAACGCCCTAACCTTTGTAATAGAAATTGACAGGATTAAAATCAACTGGGATAAATACGGATGTAACAAGACAATAAACAGCAGAACCTCTCTGGAGATGGAGACCAGAACTTGGCTGGAGATCCTGGCTAGGCTGCTGATCAACTGAACGCTGTCTCCGTGTCTTTCCTTCTTCGCCGACTCTGTCCACACCTTTGGGGACCCCTGGACCTGCTGGGGTTGGACCCTGGCAATTAACAAGGAACTTTACAAAAAATGAAATTAACATTTCAGTTGGGTGTTTCTTAATACTCAACAAGTTCAGCTTGTTGGCCTTTTCTTTGCAGATGTTATTTGGTTCAGTGTTAATGTTTTTAGTTCGAAGTTGTTGGCTTTTTATTATTACTTCAAAGTTAATTTCGTTTTTTAATATATTTTATTGATTTTTTACAGAGAGAAGGGAGAGGGATAGAGAGCTAGAAACATTGATGGGAGAGAAACATCAGTCAGCTGCCTCCTGCACACCTCCTACTGGGGATGTGCCTGCAACCAAAGTATATGCCCTTGACTGGAATCGAACCTGGGACCTTTCAGTCCGCAGGTCGACGCTCTATCCACTGAGCCAAACCAGTTAGGGCCAAAGTTAATGTCTTTAAATGCATTATTTTTCCTCTTAAGGATTAATTTACATAATGTTGTCTAGAAAACGACCAAACAGTGATAGTCTTGCAAAAGGCTCAATTAACTGTTTCATTAACTTTTCCCATCTTCTATTGTCTGAAACACAATTAATCAGTTCTGTGAACTGAGGGCCCGATGTGTGACCCTGCATGATTCATTACAGAAAGCTCCCCAGGGTATTTCAAAGTTGATTTATTTCAGGGCCAACTGAGGGCTTATTGAATAATTCATATTTTCCAGAGAAGTTGACTTGAATTATACAGTGCAACCTGCCAAGCTCTCCTTTGTTTATAAATCCACTTTCTGGTTACATCATGCAGGATGGGCCCTTCCTGGAAACCTTGACTTGTGCCTGGTCTTCTCTGATGCTGCGTTCCAAACCCAGCATAATCTCTCTGTGACCCTTCCCTTGTCTGATTACCATAACTTGCTAGGAAAAGACAGACTCATTGTTGGCACCATATTTTTCTGTGTATAAGACACCCCCATGTACAAGACCACCCCCCCTTTCCCAATCCAAAATTAAGAAATCAATATTTTAAACATTTTTCTGGTTTTCCTCTTAAGGCCTTCTTTTTTGGCATCTTAAGGAGTTGTTCTTCCTGTTTTATCCACTGTTTGATCATACATTCAGTGGGAGGAGGTCCAAATTGTCTCTCTGCAGCTCTATTTCCATGCTCTTTTGCATAGCTGATTACATTCAGTTTGAATTTTGCAGAGTAAGATAATCACTTATCGGTATTTATCTTTTTATTTTTTAAAAATTGTATGGGCTCAGAATGCTCCAGTCCCTGTTGCATCTCTGCACTCTCCACCTTCACCTCCACCTCCAATTACGGCATCAGCTGACATCAGTAACAATAAGGCTCATGATTGGAGGAAGTCTGTTTGACAAGGTATGGGCAGCTACACACGGTGCCGTTTCCTCCTTGGCTGACTTCCATGTATAAGACACCCCTCAATTTTTAGTCTAACGATTTTAGAAAAAAATAGTGTCTTATACACAGAAAAATATGGTATCTTCTCAATGAAACTTTGCTTAGATGCTGGCCTTGTGATCACTCTTAATTAACTACCTCGGTCTTAATGTAATTTCAACTATTTGGGGTTTATTTTTCAGGTATGGATTTTGTCTTGATGTTTTCTTAGCAAGTTATTCAGAGTAGATTATAGCCAGTTTAAGATCCTAAGTAGACATACATGGAATGTGGTTGTTGTGGAAAACAAAACAAAACACACCAAACAACCCACATCTTTATGGCACTAATAAACCTCAAAATACTCTCAATATTTCTTGGAATTTCACAACTGTAAGATTTATTTCCAACTACTTATCTGTTATAGCAGGGGACATCATATTTTGTTATAGATAGCAAAATAGAGAAAATATCAATTTCTGTATCTGAAATTGGTTTGGTTAAGATGGAAAGCTGATTAGTTCATAATTAAACGAGCACATTTTTCATAAGTAAGAGACTAAGCAGCTGGCTTAGGAAACCTCAGCACCCACAAGTTGAAAAGCATGGGGTGTGGTGAGCATGTTCATATTGCAACACATGAAACATGGCTTATTTTCCTTAGAAGCTTCCCAGATGTGAAAGAAACAAAAATATTTTTTTTAAAAGACAATGTTGAACAGTTGGAGTTCGAGGGGGATAGGGGAGGGAGAGAGGAGTAAAGGGGATATAAATGGTGATGGAAGGAGACTTGACTTGGTGTGGTGAACACATAATACAATATACAGATTATATGCTATAGAATTGTACACCTGAGACATTTAATTTTATTAACCAACGCCATCCCAATAAATTCAATAAAATTAAATTTAAATTTAAAAAATACATGTTCCCTTGGAATCCCCTCAATCTCCTGACGGGCAACCACTGTGCTGGACAATATCGCAGTAGGCGGCTACCTGGCTGGGTTATATTGCAGCAGGCAGCTATCCAGCTGGACACTATCGCAACAGGCAGCTCCTATTGCCAGAGGCAGCTTCCCAGCTGGGCATTATCTCAAGAAGCAGTTACTATCAGTGAGGAAGTCACTCATGAGAGGAAGTCACTATTTCCTCTTGGGGTTGACCAGGCCGGGTGGCGGGGGGGGGGGGGGGGGGGGGGGTGGCGGAGTGGCGGGGGCTTTGCTATCCTGAGAGGGAGAGGCTGTCACTATGGCAACAGGCAGCTACCACAGGGCAGGGCACTATCCAGCACTATAGCAAGAAGCAGGTACTATCACCAGAGGCAACAACCTGGCCAAGAACTATCAGGAGAGGCAGCTACAGGGACAAGACTATGTTGCAACAGGCATCTACATGGCCATTTCTGTGATATCTACACTAATAAAAGACAAAGAAGCTAATTGATTGTACCTTTGCTATGACCTAAGCCATGTCCACCAGCCAATCAGAGCGACTATATGCAAATTAACGCAACCAAGATGGCGGCAGGCAGCCACAGAGCTGGAGCAAGCAGGAGGCTTGGTTGCCTGAGCGATGGAGGAAGCCAAGCTTCCCACCAGCCCTGAGCCAGCTGTGGCCTCCGCTAAAGGCAACAAAGTTTCAATTATAGATGATAAACAAATCCCAGATACCTGCTTCCAGCCAGCCTCCACTGGGAGCTTGGGTGGCTGGGGGTTGTGGCCAGCTTGCAAACAGCCATCAGCCCCTAACCCAGGATGGCCACACCTTCATGGGTTGAGGGTCCCTGCTGGGGGGCTTTGCCAGCCTTAAAACAGCCCTCGACCCCTCACCCAGACTGGCCAGTCACCCCAGCAGGATGCCCTACCCTGAAGGGGCTGTGATCAGCTTGCAAACGGCCCTCAGCCCCTCACCCAGGCTGGCAAGGCACCCCAGTGGGGACCCCCACCCTGAAGGGGCTGTGGCCAGCCTGCAAACGGCCCTCAGCCCCTCACCCAGGCTGGCCAGGCACTCCCGCCTCCTCAGCAGCGCTTAGGATGTCCGACTGCAGCTTAGTCCTGCTCCCCGCTGGCAAGTGGACATCCCCTGAGGGCTCCCAGGCTGCCAGAGGGATGTCTGACTGCCAGCTTAGGCCCGATCCCCCACGGAGCGGGCCTAAGCCAGTAGGTGGTCATCCCCCGAGGGGTCCCAGACTGTGAGAGGGCACAGGCCGGGTTGAGGGAGCCCCCCGAGTTTTGTGCACCGGGTCTCTAGTGAAATAATAATAAGGGAAAAAATACAATATGGTCTTGAATGGAGAAAAACAAACAAAGAACCCTTCCTTAGATTGTTGTTGTGAGGACTATAAAAGCATCTGTCCTTTAGCTGACACTCATTAAGTAAGTAGTTGTTATGATTATTATAATATCATTGATGCTAGTTTTGCAGGACTTGACTTTTGTGTACTTCTTTGAAAACTGGAGGATTCCATGCTTATTACATTTCTGGAACTGCCAGAGAGCTGCAGGTTATTCCTCAGGTTATTCCTGACCCTCCCATGTCAGATTTCCTTTCCTCTCACAAGCCCCTAAGTCCCTAACATGCCCACCTCAAACTGAACCACAAGTGATCCAATTTTTTAGAACTTACCTGGGTCCTCCCTTAAACAAAACCCCTCTGGATTAAGTCATTGTAAGCTTTCACCCGGCCTTCTTTTCCTTTCTATCGCTCCAAGCTTTCTGGATTTCTGAGGGATCAGTGAAATGTCAAAAGGAAGATAAAAATAAACTAGAGACAATTATGTTAATAATCTTGGTCTTTACTAAACTTGGTTTTCACAAACTAACAAACCCTGGTGCTTTCTCCAGACTGAAGACTGCTTTCAGTTTTGTTTATAGTTTTTAACATAATCAGTGTTCCAAAGTACAACTTCTTGAGGTCGTACAGTTCAAGAACTCATCAAAGAAGGTATGCAAGATGCCCAGCTTCTTTTCAAACAACTATTTTAGAAAATATCTCATAAGTGATAAAATCAAAATATCAAGCCCAAACCAAAAATATAAGCCCTACCCAGCCGAATCCCTTTTCCACTAAGGAAAGACTATGAACTTCTGAATTATAGACAATCTGAAGCCCACAATCACAACTAGCCCCCTTGTTGTGAATCCTTTGCAAAATTGCCAGCCTGCACTGCAACGATCTACACCCTACACCCGTGGTTGGCAAACTGCGGCTCATGAGCCACATGCGGCTCTTTGGCCCCTTGAGTGTGGCTCTTCCACAAGATACCACGTGAGGGCGTGCACATACAGTGTGATTGAAACTTTGTGGCCCATGTGCAGAAGTCTGTATTTTGTGGAAGAGCCAGTATTTTGTGGAAGAGTCACACTCAAGGGGCCAAAGAGCCACATGTGGCTCGTGAGCGGTGGTTTGCCAAGCCACAGTTTGCCAACCGCTGATCTATACTAATAATAGAGGCATATACAAATTGTCCGGGACGCCGTCACAGTAACAGTAATGACCAAACAGCAGGTTGCATGGGGTGACTAGGCCGACAGGGGGGTTAGTGAGGGATGACCAAATGACTGAACAGCAGGCTGTGTGGGGTGACCATACTGGCGGGGGGGCAGTTGGGGGCAACCAGGCCAGTGGGGGGGGGCAGTTAGGGGCGACCAGGATGGCAGAGAGGGACAATTGGGGGTGACCAGGCCCGCAGGAGGGGGCAGTTGAGGGCGACCAGGCTAGCAGGGTGGGAAGTAAGGGGCAAGCAGGCCAGTGGGGGGGGGGGGGCAGTTAGGGGCAATCAGGGAGGCAGGCAGAAGCGGTTAGGGGTTATCAGACTGGCAGGGGGGGGCAGTTAGGGGCAATCAGGAAGGCAGGCAGGTGAGCAGTTAGGAGCCAGCAGTCCCGAATTTTGAGAGGGATGTCCGACTGCTGGTTTAGGCCCAATCCCTGGAATTGGCCCTAACCGGCAGTAGGACATCCCCTGAGAGGTCCAGATTGGAGAGGGTGCAGGCTGGGATGAGGGGACCCCGCCCCCCATGCAGGAATTTTGTGCACCGGGCCTCTAGTCTCATAATAAATAGATAACACCTACTTTGAAGAAGTCTTCTAATTACTAAAAATAAAACCCCCAAGTACCTGCACATGACAAATGTTCTACAGGCTGGAGGAAAGCTCCCTCGGCAATCCATGCCGTTCTCTCCTGGTTCATATTAATCCTTTCTGCTGGGGTCAGAAGAGCTAGTTCTCCTTTTACATTAACCTATATTTCTTTTTCATTAATTCTTCCCTTAGTGTTTGTCACAAAGGTGACTCCTTGAAGCTGATATAACATCTTGACTCCCGAATGAATCCTGAGGCTTGACTCCCCCTGGCTTGTGGAATGTACAAGAGAGCTCTGGGCTAATTACCAATTCCCATTAGTTCTGCCTCCAGGGCAAGCTGCCCTCAATGTTATCCATGTCTTTCTTAACAGGCCCTGGATCTGGAGCCTCGCAGCACCTGGTCCCTTTGCTCCCCAAACATTCCTTTCCCACATGGAGGTTCCCTGCTCACTTGCCCGGGACAGAGCCTAAGCACTCTCTTTTCTCTTATGGGAAAGCACGACACATTCCCAGGAGCAGTTGGTTGGTATCTTGTTGGTATCCTCTCCTCCCTCTGCCCCCATATCCTGGCCTTCACCTGCCATTTGAGGCCACATAAGACACTGTAAGGAGTCGCTTTGTAGAGAGTCGCCTTGCCCAAAGTGTCTTCCCAGGAGACATACCTTACTATTTAAGATCTGGATGACCCTCTGCTGCAGTGTCTGGCCGGCCTTGGGCCTCACAAGGATATAAATGACTTTCAGGTCCGGACTGGTGCGAAATAGCTTTTCCATCAAGACTTTCCCCAGGAAGCCTGTGGCCCCGGTGATGAGAATGGACTTGCCACCATAGAAAGCTGCAATCGAGGACATGATTCTTCCCTTTGTCTCTCACGGCTCCAGAAAGAGGTTCCTGAAAAGGAAGAGAAATAACAGAAGATTACATTCCTGAAAATTCTAAATTGCGGTCGTTTAAACTGTTTTTGGGGCTCTCAGAATTTTGAATGCGGAGAAAGGTTAGAGTGATAGCATCATGGCTTATTGACAACATGACTCACGGTAATCAATATTTTTTCAGCTCACTGTACACGCCAGACTTTATGCTGGGAACTGTGGGCAAGAAATGAGTAAAACATGGTTCCTGCTCTCAAGGAATTGCTCACAGATGAATGCAGGGGACAGACACATAGAGATTGTTATGCAGTATCTAGCATGGTAAGTGCTGAAACAAGGGGACACAGTGGAGGGGTGCACAGCAGGACCTGGAAATTTCAGGAAGGCGACACCTGAGGTGAAACTGGAAGACAGAGGAGGGCTGTGGCAAGCGTGTTCCAAGCCAGATACAGAGCGAGACAGGACAAAGGTCCAGGGTGTGGTGTAGCATGCTGTCCGGGGGAATAAAAGGGGGTCAGGATGGCAAAATGCAAATAATAAGGCGAGGAGTGGCTCTATAACCTGTTAACCCAAAACTCAGAACAGCTAGAGAACTTTTAAAATTATGATGCCATTATTATTTCATTGCAGTTTTTTTTTTTAAATCCTCACCCAAGGATATGTTTTTCATTGATTCTAGAAGGAGAGAGAAACACTGCCGCGAGAGAGAAGCATCGGTTGGCTGCCTCTTGGGCATGCCCAACTAGGAATCGAACCTGAAGCCTGGGTATGTATCCTGACCAGAAATCGAACTTTCGACCCTTTGGTGCATGGGGTGATGCTCTAACCACTTAGCAACACCAGCCAGAGCCCATTGCAGTTTATTTAGAGACATTATCGGAACAAATAACTTTTGGTTTCACTTGAGCTAACTGGCTCTGTCCTACCCAGTCATTTCTGAATTGTTATGTTCTCTTCCTTGAGCTGAAAATGGGTCTAGTGCAGCGGTGGGCAAACTTTTTGACTCGAGGGCCACAATGGGTTCTTATAAACTGGACCGGAGGGCCGGAACAAAAGCATGGATGGAGTGTTTGTGTGAACTAATATAAATTCAAAGTAAACATCATTACATAAAAGGGTACAGTCTTTTTTTTTTTTTTTTTTTTTAGTTTTATTCATTTCAAACAGGCCGTAGTTTGCCCACGGCTGGTCTAGTGCCATCCTTTCCTTCATATGCTGCTCACAGCATTGAAACACTGCAAACGAGAAAGGGCAGAGAAGGTTGCACAGGGAGGCCACAGACCAGAGGCTGGTTAAGCCCTGAAATAGCACCGGTGCAGCCGAGCGCTAGGTAAATCCATTGAAGGCCCTGTTTCCACAGCCTGGGGAGAGGGTGGTGGGAGCCAGCTGCAGCACTTGGTTGCTGGGACTCCTGACCCACAGTCCCCATGCAGGAGGAATGCAGCATGAAGTGCTTGTCTATAAGCCCAGCTAAAAGACTGTTGACTGGAAGCAGCATCTGAGTTTTGAGTGAAGGCAGTGCTGGCTCTAGGGGAGCAGACTTCCTTTCCGTCCACTGGCTTTTCCGGCTACAGCAAATCCTCGGCTGTCTGCTTGGACGGGGCTGGTGTGGATCTTGCATAACAACAGCTCAAGGGACTGGCCTTGGCATCGGGGTTATAAAGAAGAATATGCAACAAGTCCAAGAGTCCACACCCAGCCTCTTCAGCTTCGGTCAAGGTCACTCTGCCAGTAACTCCTCAGGAACAATGAATGACTTTTCATAGTTACAATGTACACGTTATAATTTATAGTCATGATTTATACTTTGAGGATCTTGTGGCTATTCTCTTAAGCAGAACTCTTTGCCTTTAGAAGATTCATTCATTCATGAAATTATGCAACAAATGGTTTTGGGTACCTGCCATGTTGTCACTCCAGCAGAGGAGGCCCGGGATACAGAGATAAGCACATACATAAACAAGACTGTTACAAATGTAGATAAAACTGGGATGGATGACAGAAATCACACCCCATCATCAATACTCTTCACTTTAGGAAATCTGGGTTTCAGATCTAACATTTGTTAGACCGACTGAACTGCTATTTAAACCCATTTTATTGAGGGTTGATGTGAGAAATATTATTTTGAGGAACACATTTGGACCTTGTGCAAAACATCAATTAATGATATTTTTGTCATATTATATAATGTTATTCATATCACAAGCTACCCAACCATTTTCTCAAGAACTGAGCACTTTGGAAAAATACAGACTCGTCTTGCCTGGCCTGCCTTGAAGCTCAGAAAAGTGGTGTCACGTGTTTAGATAACATCCTAGGTTAGGACACAGGTTCTAAGGGAGACTGCCCGAAATCAAATCCCAGTCTATCACTTATTAGCTGTGTGACCCCAGGCAAATTATTAATCTCTATGCTGCAATAAACTGGGGACAACAAAAGTATCCCCTTAATAGTGCTGTGGTGAGAATTCTATGAGTGAAGACATGTAAAACTCTTAAAAATATGTCACAGAGAGTACATTAAGTATATACTATTATTATCAGCTATCAATACAGTCACTAGTTCCACATTTTCCCTCTTAATTGTTCTTGCTTTTCCTTTTGACATTTGCTTTAAATGTTCTGTCTGAAGCATTTTCTATACCCTCTTTTGGAAATAGGAGGAGACAATTGGTAACTCAATTCATTGTCAAGCCAAATATGGTGTTATCATCAAACACAACTCCACTAGATGATGAATCTTGCCAATTCTTTTCTATATGAAAATGTTTTGGCACCATACTCCTCCACTCTAATATTTGGCACAAGTGAGCATGGCTTGGGGCAGAAAAATTAAGGAAGGGAAACCGAGTTTGGATAGAGTGACTTCCCAACCTCATTTCTTCTGATAATATCATTGTTTTGTAATCTCATATGCTTTAGTGGAGTTATATTTTCTAGAAATGCAAATATACTGTTAAGACATTTTGGTTCCAGACAGTTTTGCAACCTGTGATGAAGAATTTTAGAGAGCAGGAAACATACCTCTCCCAAGCTTATTTCTCATGAGACAAAGGAAGGCTTGATATGTCCTCAAAGAATGGAATTTGCCTGCTCTGTCCACAGCCCAAATACTTCTCAAACACAACAGAAACCATAGCAGGGTACACCGAGTGCCCCGAGAGGAAAACAAAACATACACCAGTGTCTCCCGGAACTGATCTCCTGGTCGTCAAGACCAGGTGACCACGGTGACCGTGACTCCAATCAAGGCAACCGATTCTGAAAAATGTCAAAGAGAATGTCCATCCTCAGCTCAAAGCTGCTTCAGGGATGTTTCCTCTGTTTCTTGCTTCTACTCTCAGACTATGGCTTGGTTGCTGGCCCCAGAAACTCCTATATAAAAATGGGCTCCCTGAAACTTTTTCCATATGGCATAGCTTTGCAAGGTCCAGGAATTGTTAACTCCTAATGTAATTAATTCATTAAAAGACTTACTTTAAACATTAAAATAATTTTAGAGTCATTTGTGAAGGATATGCCACTCTAGAAGGAGAAATATGTTTCGAACTGCTGACCAGGCCACGGCTTGCCTTTTGTTGTTGTTGTTGTTGTTGTTATTGTGTGTGTGTTTTTTAAATATTTTATTGATTTTTTACAGAGAGGAAGGGAGAGGGATAGAGAGTTAGAAACATCGATCAGCTGCCTCCTGCACACCCCCCATTAGGGATGTGCCTGCAGCCAAGGTACATGCCCTTGACCAGAATCGAACCTGGGACCCTTGAGTCTGCAGGCCGACGCTCTGTCCACTGAGCCAAACTGGTTAGGGCTGTTGTTGTTGTTTTTTTTAAAAAAAATTTTTATTGATTTCAGAGAGGAAGGGAGATGAGAGAATCATTGGTCAGCTGATCCTGCATGCCTCACACTGGGGATCGAGCTCACAACCCAGGCATGTGCCCTTGACCGGAATCGAACCCTGGACCCCTCAGTCTGCAGGCCGATGCTCTACCCATTGAGCCAAACCAACCAGGGCAGGGCTTGCCTTTTATATAATCTCAGATCATAGGTGCAGACAGCACAGGACAGGTTCCTATCCTTTAAGCCCATGATATCGTTTGTGAAAAGCCCACGTCACTTTGCAAACTCCAGACTCATCTCGTACAATGCAGGATATCAGATGCTTGAATGAAAAAAATAAGGAGATTATGAGAGTCACCCAGTGTATTTTTTAAATATATTTTTATTGATTTCAGAAGAAGAGAGAGGGAGAGAGAGATAGAGACATCAATGATGAGAATCATTGATTGGCTGCCTCCTACAGGCCCCGCACTGGGTATCGATCCCGCACCCGGGCATGTGCCCTGGCTGGGAATCGAACCGTGAACTCCTGGTTCATAGGTCAATACTCAACCACTGAGCTATGCCGGCTGGGCCAGTGTCTTTTTACTAAATGTCCACTCTGAGCCAGGCACTACTCTGCGATGGTAGTAAACCAGCTGTATGCAGCTTAGAGTCTTCCTTTTATTCTGGAGCATTTTCTCCTTAGGATCACCAGTTTCCCCATGATCATTAATGAAAATAGTTTTTACTCTCCTTTTGATAGTAAAATGAGGCTGTTCTCACTTCTAGTGAACAGATTTTAAAATAATTGTAATAGTTGTGCCAAGTTATATATTTTTTTTGCACAGCATATGGGAACTTTAATTATTCTGTGAGTAGTTCTGGAAAAAGAAAAAAATTAAGATTCAAATATTTAAGGGAGACAAGTTTATCCAAATTTCTTGGTTGTCCTTTAGATAAAGGCACTTTTATAAAAGAAACTTTGCCTCTGAGGAAACTTACTCGTACTTATTTATTTTTTAATATATTTCTTTACTGATTTCAGAGAGGAAGGGAGAAGGAAAGAGAGATAGAAACATCAATGAGAGAGAATCACTGATTGGCTGCCTCCTGCACACCCCCTACTGGTCAAGCCCGCAACCCAGGCATGTGCCCTTGGCCGGAATCGAACCTGGGACCCTTCAGTCCGCAGGCTGATGCTCTATCTACTGAGCCAAGCTGGCTAGGGCAGGAATCTTACTCTTGATGAAGGTTTCCGGGCCTTGGCTCTATTAACCTTCTGGGACAGATGCATTTTGTTGTGGGGCTGCTCAGTGCAATGCAGGGTGTGAACTTTGTTAAATGTGCTCTAGCCACCACCCACCTCCCCAGAGAACCATTGCTCTAGGGCCTTCTTTAATTCTCATTTTATAATATTCAGCACATCCTATTAAAAAGTCAAGATTCAAGGATGAAACTTCTGCTTGTAAAGCTATGTATAAATATGACCCCTTGCCACACCCTATTTTGTCTATATTGGATCATTCGTAACTAATGACAGTTACCCAAGCAAATTATATGTGTGGCAAACTGGATAGTCTTCAAAGTGGAGATGAAGGAAGATTTTTCCAGAGAAAGATTTCCCACTTTTTATTTAACAAAATTTCTTTCTGTCTCATAAATTAGATTACTAACCTCACTTTTCATTTAGATTGACTCTCAGTTTTATGAATCTAAACCTATAATGGGCTAACTTAAGAAAGAATGACAAGGACCAGCATGAGATCAGCCGAGAAAAAGACCATTTAGTATTGGTTGCCGTATATTAATAATTCTGTAGATAACCAAGTCAATCTCATCTATAAGTAATTCTGTTGCCTTTTCTTGGAAGCTACCAAGTATGCTGTGTGTCAAGTGATATCTCACATAGACAATGGGGTTTTGGTTGGCAATGTGCCCAGTAATATGGGTCAGACTATTGAAAAACAATCAATGCTGTTTATTTCAAATTCAGTAAATTGAAGTTGTTCATCTCCATCAAAAGTAAGTACTGTAAACCTTTCAATAAGTATGTTGAATTAAGGAAATACACTTAAAATAATATTCAAAGAAAAAGAGGAGAACACTAATTTGTAGAATATCATTACGCCCATTACAAATCCCCACGGAATAGCCTGGAGGGGAATGAAATAGAAGACAGTAGTTGTATAATAGTGTGATGAGATTAAAGGGAAAGAGTGTTGTTTCATGGCGGCAATTGCTTTCCATGATTTTAAAAGGTAATTTAATAAACACATACTTAAAAAAAAATGTTCTTAGAAAGTAATAACAACCAGTGCTGTGGGCAAAACTTCCTAAGTTTAAGATGCATTTAAATTATTTTTAAAAGTGTGGCTCAGCAGACATTGCACACTGTTTTTCAACTAAATTGTGTCCCCTTCAAATTCATATGTTGAAACCGTAACCCCAAATGTGAAGGTATTTGGAGATAAGGCCTTTGGAAATAGATTCAGGTTAAATGAGGTCATAAGGGTGAGGCCCTCATCTGATAAGACCAGTGTCTAATAAGAAGATGAAGAAATGCGAGGGAATACTTTCTCCTTCAACAAACACCAAGAGCAGGCCACATGAGGCCACAGTGGGGAGGCAGTTGTCTACAAGCCAAGAGAGCTCTCACCAGAAACTGAATTTTCTGGCACCTTGATCATGGACTTCTGGCCTCCAGAAATGAGAAATAAATGTCTGTTGTTTAAGCCAGCCAGTCTATGGTATTTGTTATGACAACTCTAGCAAACGAATACATGCACAAACACACTAGAACAAAAACATGTGCATTTTTGGATAAGTGAGTAAAATAACTCTTGACAATACTATATATCAACCTTTCCAATTCTGATGTAACCCTTTATTATGTAGCAAATGTATCTGTCTCATATTCTCATCTTTGTGGCATAAAGGTATGATATCAGTGCTTGGTTTTCACAGATTTGTGAAAATATGTGCAGGTCTTCTTTGATAAACTACAGAAACCTTATTAACCTAAGCCTTAAAAACCTGTATTTATGTCATATGTCTGTGTGAAAGGCCTAGTGATAAAAAAGTTTTCATCAGAGAGATCTTCCATTTTCTTGCTTTGGTTTCCTGCATATATCCCAAATTATACAACTTGGCAATGAAATCAGGTACTTTTTACTGTGGGCTTCTTATGTAAAGTTTTTCTGAGAGAACTTTTACTAGGATGTTCTTGATGGAAGAATATTAACTCCCAGAGGTACTGTGGGCAGCTGTTGGGCATAGGCCTCACTAATTGGATAAGCAATGCTCCATTGTCAAGAAAAACAAAGTCGGAAACAGTCCCAGATGGAGAGGGATAGTTCAGGCTGGCTTTAAGAACACAAAATTTAGCAATCACCCCAACTCATTCTTCTAAGTTAGCTTCTGCTTAACTTATTATTAAGTCTTTTTTTAAAGTCAGGATATGACCTAAATTCATAATTTCATAGTAATTGATTAAATAGGTGAACTTGGTGCCTACTGTGTACTAACTACCGTATTAGGTGTGGATAATTACTATGCAAACATTCTTCCTAAATGGTGAAGCATTTAAAAATGCATGGTTTCATTATCATTGTTTATAGGTAAGTCAAACATCAGTCGGCATGGGAAGAATCTAAAATATTAAGAGAATCACAATAAAATACAAACCACGAAGTTCCCTATTTCCTCTTGGTGAATTATAAATTGGTCAGATTATAAATAAAAGAATGGTTGGTCAACACAATGACCACCAAGAAACCCTACTGAATGAATGGTAAACCATGTTCATGTTCTCCTTGGAATTAAATACTTTTTATTTTGGAGATGACATGACAGCTCTCTCTCTCTCTAGAAAGAGAGGGAAAGAGAGAATGGGAAACAGAGAGGGAGGGAGGGAGGGAGGGAGGGAGGGAGAGAGAGAGAGAGAGAGAGAGAGAGAGAGAGAGAGAGAGAGAGAGAGAATTTTAAATTGTGGAGGTTTGGTAAATCCAGAATATCCAGAACAGGTGTCTGTTCCAGTAAGAACAACACACTGACCCTTCCCTGATGGAAGTGGTCCAATGTAGTCAGTCTGCCATTGGGCAGCTGGTGGGTCACCCAGAGGAATGGTGCCATGTCAGGGACTCAATGCTGGAACTTGCTGCTGGCAGACTGGACCCTCAGCAGTGGTTACAGCCAAGGTGGCTTTGGTGAGCAGAGGCCCATGTTCCTGAGCCTGTGCATAGCCTCCATTGTGTCTCTATGGCCCCTTTGTTCACGAGCTCATTGAGTGATGACAGGGTGGCTGGGGAAAGAGGCCGACTGGTAATTACAGAATAGGTCACCCTATCTACTTGATTATTAAATTCTCCCTTTGTTGAGTTCACTCTTTGGTGAGCATTTGTATAGGACACAAGTATCTCCATGTTTTTGCTCATTCTACACACATCTTTCCCAGACTTCCTTGTCATCAATTTTCCAATAATGTCCCAAGACCCTGACCACCCAGCCAAACCATTGGCCACAGGCCATGAATCAGTATATAACCCACATCTGACCAGGTGCACTGCTCAAAGATCTGCTCACTGGGATGATTTTCCTTCACCATGGTCCTTCAGGAATGGTCCAGAAAGGGGCTGTACTGCTGCAGATATCCACTTTGTGTGGTACCCACATATCATGCAGAACCATCTGTAAACCAGGCCTGAGAATTCTCTCCTCTGTCAACTGAGTGGTGGGAATTCCCCATAAGGTCATAGGTGTAGCCTGGGGGAGAGAAGGCAGTGTAACCAAAGTGGGGACCATGGGCATTTGGGTCACTTCTTCACGTGACTTGTGTCTTCGGGGCATGCTCGGGCCTGATCAGATACATACAACTTTCAGTCAATGGAGTGCTGCTGAGCAAGCACAACTTTATGGCTGGGTGGGTCAGACAACAGCCACTTCCGATGGACAGCTCAGGTTTCATGGTACGTTGGTGGCCCATGGTTATGTGTTCAGTCTCTACTAAGGCCCAGTATCTGGCCCAGAGCTGATTCTTAAAAGGAGACTAGTTGTCCATAGAGAATGGAAGGGCTTTGCTTTAAAATCTAAGAGCCTGTGCTGTGATAGAGTCTTGCTGAAAGCCCAAACAGCATCCCTATCTGCCACTGGCACTGCAAGTACTATTAGGTCTGCCGGGTTGTAAGGCCCACATGGCAGAGTAGCTGGCACAGCATCTTGGACCTGTTGCAGATTCTCCTCCTGTTCTGGGCCCTGTTCGAAACTGGCAGCTGTTTGGGTTACTCACTAAGCAGGCCAGAGTAACACCCCCACATGAGGAACGTGTTACCTCCAAAACCCAAAGAGGCTCACTAGGCATTGTGCTTTTTTGCTTATATGTACATATATTTATTTACGGTTGTGGGAAAGGCCAGATGCAATGACTTAGCTTTTACTTTAGAAAGGATATCTCAGCACACCCCACACCACTGGACCCATAAAATCTCACTGAGATTAAAGGCCCCTGAAATGTTGTTGGATTTATTTACCACTCTCTGATACTCAAATGTCTTACAGATAAGTCTAGAGTGGTGACGACTCTAGACCATCAGGTCCAATCAGCGTAATATCACCAATGTAATGGACCAGTATGATATCTTGTAGGAAAGAAAGGCGATCAAGATTCCTGCAAACCAAACTATGACATAGGGCTAGAGAGTCAAGGGGCAGTGAAGGTATTGCTGGCCTTGCTAGCTGAAAGCAAACTGTTTATAGTGTTTCTTTCCTTCTCTCTCTCTCTCTCTCTCTCTCTCTCTCTCTCTCTCTCAAATAAGATTACCAATATTTTATGTAATTTTTTTCCAGTATGTGGAGATATTATTGGTATACATCACTATATGAGTTTCAGATGTACAGCATAAAGGTTTGAGTTACATATATTGTTAAGTGATTACCACAATAAGTTTAGTTAACATCTATCATCTCATATAAATACACGAAAAAGAAATTAAAAAATAATTCTCCTTGTAATGACAACTCTTAGGATTTACTCTCTTAACTAAGTTTTACAGCAGTGGTAACTACAGTCATCATATTTAAATTACATACATAGCACTTATAACTGGAAGTTTGTACCTTTTGACCACCTTTCTTAAATTCCCCCTCCCCAAACCCTCCTCCTCTGGTAACCACAGATCTGATCTATTTTTTCTACAAGCTTCTGTTGTTGTTGTTGTTTCAGATTCCACATATAAGATCATACAGTATTTGTCTTTCTTGTTTGAATGGCTTCACTTAGCATAAAGCCTTCAAGGTCCATCCATGTTTCTGCAAATGGCAGGATTTCCTTTTTTATGGCTAAATAATGTTCCATTATATATTATATATTATACTAGTGGCCCGGTGCACAAAATTCGTGTGTGTGTGTGTGTGGGGGGGGGGGGTTCCCCTCAGCCTAGCCTGCATCCTCTCCAATTGGGGGCCCCTTGGGGGATGTCCAACTGTGGGATTGGGCCTAAACTGGCAGTCGGACATCCCTCTCGCAATCTGGGACCACTGGCTCCTAACTGCTCACCTGCCTGCCTGCCTGATCGCCTCTAACTGCCTCTGCCTGCCTTCCTGATTGCCCCTAACCCCTCTGCCTGACTGCCTGATCGCCCCTAACTGCTTCTGCCTGCCTGCCTGATCGCTCCTAACTGCCTCTGCCTGCCTGATCTTGCCACCAACTGCCCTCCCCTGCTGGCTTGGTTGCTCCCACAGCAACCCAGCACTGACTGCAGGACTGACTTCCGGTTGGTCAAGTCTTCGGTTGTTTCGGACATTACGGACCCTGGGTTTTTATATATTTGGATATTTTTTATCCATTCATCTTACAGAGGAGACTTAGGTTATTTCCATGTCTTGGCTATTATAAAAAATGCTGCTATGAACATGGGGGTGCAGATATATTTTTGAGTTAGTGTTTTTGTTTCCTTTAGATATATCCCCAGAAGTAGAATTATTGGATCATATTAGGATTTCCTTATTACTTTTTTGAAGATCCTACATACTTTTTTTCCATAATGGCTGTACTAACTTATAATCTTTGGGTGTTTTTTTTAATTTGTTCTTTTTTAACAGAGATTGAGAAGAAAGCTTCTGCCAAATAACAGGAATGATGGGATATGTTAATTTTCTCAGGCAATAAAACCACATCCGGTACAGTTTCTGTAACTCAGCAGCTCTCAACTTGTGGGTCGCTACCCCTTTGGCAGTTGAACGACCCTTTCACAGGGGTCGCCTAAGACCATCCTGCATATCAGATGTTTATATTACGATTCATAACAGTAGCAACATTACAGTTATGAAGTAGCAACGAAAATAATTTTATGGTTGGGTCACGACATGAGGAGCTGTATTTAAAGGGCCAGAAGGTTGAGAACCACTGCTAACTGAAGTCACAACAAAGTTAATGTTTATATCTAAAAGCATACAGTTCTTTTGCAGCTATGTGGGTTACCAGAATTTGTTACTGTCAATAATTAGACACAATATTTATAAGCTATATCCATCCAAGGAAAAAGCACAGTGTTAGTCATGTGGTGTAGTGAGATTCCAGCACCTTCGTCATGGCCACTTACCAAGTAATTATTCTTGGACCATGTCGGCAACGACATATTTTTAAAGGTTAATACAAAGGTTAGTTAATTATACCTAAATCCATATAATATGGTAAATTAGAAATCCTTATTTCCTAATGGAAGTTATTGATCAGAATCTGTGCCAATATATTGAAAGCCTTTCAAGAAAAACCTGAATAAATGTAAATACAGTTGACCCTTGAAAAACATGGATTTGAACTGTGCAGGTGTGCCTAAATAAGGCAGATGTGGGTTTGACTTTCAGCTCTACTATTTACTAGCTATGATCTTAGGCAAGGGACTTAGCCTTCACCAGGTGGTTTCTCTGTTTGTGAAAGGGGAACAATATTATTGGGAAGATTTAATAATAAAAAAAAAAAGGCTGACAGAACCTGGCACCTTTTACAGTTGGGGCAACAAGGCTGGAAGGGAGGAGATGGGTGGTAGGAACATTGGAAGGACATTTTGCTTTACTCTTACCATGTTCTATCTTATATGTTTGTGTACAGAGTTTTCTGCTGTACACAAGTTGAGGTTACTTAAGGGCAGAGACCTTAGTGGTCATCATCATGTGCTCCAGACATTATAAGTGAATGAATAAATTCTGTCCTATCCTGTTCAGCATTGATTTTATATCAGACCCTTGAGCTCTTACAGGGCAGGGGCCGTAGGTTCATGTTTAATACCTAATGCTTGGTAAACTCGAGGGGCCCGATCAGTGTTATGCAAGTGAAATGAATGGATGAACAGACAATGGATAAATGGATGTGTGTGGGATCATGTGCATCCTAGTTCTGGCTGGATGCTAAGCCAGGTCTCTTGTCTTTGAAATCCTGGTCTCCTGCAAGAGGTTCTGCTCGTCACATGGAAATGTGCAGTCTCCGACAGGCTGCGTGAGCCAACTGGCTTGGGAAATGTTCCTGTGAAATTATTTGACTAAGTTTAGCATTTAAAGTTCAAATTCTGCACCACTTTCCATGGACTCCAATAAGATAAGCTACTTCAAGTCATTTTTCCTTTCTGTTCATTGAACAGGGCTTCAAAATTCCATTTTGTGTGTGCATTGATACTTTCCAGAATTTAGTATTTTGTGGGGGAAGAAGTGACCAAGATATCAACTGCTGATTAAATGTATACTATGTTCCAGGCATTGTGCTAGGTGCTGGGAATACAGCAATAAACAAGACACTTACCTGTTCAGGATAAAGTGCTTTGTCTCTCATCATGTGAGTTCTTATTACAGAACTTTGAACAACTGTAAGTGGCTTTAAGCTCATTGGTATCCCCAGAATACATCCTAAACTCAGGATGAACTGAGAGACCTGTTAGGACCCTGCAGTTTCTTCTGGGCTTGGACAGTTCCTAAAAGTGACATTAATGGGATGGGCGATTTCAGACTCTCCCAAGGAATTCACAGGTGTTTTTCTTACAACTGATGTACCATTCCAACTCTGACATAATTCCACAGAAAAGGACCTAGTTATACCAACATAATCTGGCTTTCCTGAGTCTACCCAGTTCTGAAACAAACTCCAGCACGGACATCAAGAAAAAGGTGCCAGAGAGCAGTGGTTTCAAACACTTGCTGAGACTGTACTTTATTTATTGAGCACCCGCCAAATGATAGCGCTGTGATGGATGCTTTCCATGGGTGCTCCTGAGAGACTGCACGTGAACAATGGCCAGACCTTGTAGAAAAGGAGAGCTTTGACCTACAACCTGCAGCAATCTGCTCAGGAACCCAACCTCTTCTCTACAATACACAACCCAGGAAGCCAGCCAGCCGTAAATCTGATTGTCTGGAAGTCAAATTGCTACCTCTAATGGCAATCCAAACAACCTATAGCTGCTGCAACAGTCAGCCCAAAGCAGCCAGGACTTGATTAACAATTGACAGCTTCCCTAGTTTTTGTCCCTATTTTCAATTTAGCACCAATTAGAGAGAGCCACATATACACCACTACCCGATCACACAGGGCGCCCCACTGGTAGTTAACCTGCCTACTTGTAGCTTCTCCGCGACAATCATCTCCAACAGGGCAGCCCTGAAGCCTCCCCTTTCTTCCCCAGGAAGCTTTCTAGCTCCTTTGCTTTGGCGTCTGTGCCAAAACACAAGCGAGGGTGACAATCTCGTACTTGTTCCCAACTTGGTTGGTCTTCCTGTATTTCCACACAGCTCTTACGCTCATTTTACAGTTAAGGGGAATTGTAGAGGTTAACTTGCGAATGGGGCCACACAAGTGGCAGAGCAAGGCTTTCAACTTGATCTCACTAATTCCAACGTTATTCCAGGAACCCTTATCCACGTGCAGAAAAATAAAAGAGGCTTTTTCTCCACTGTCCTCTGCTAACCCTAATTTTTACTGTTGGAGTACTTTTATCTTTCCTTAAAAGTTAGTGACTCCAAGGATAATGCTACTAATCCATATGCCTATTGGTGTAGCAGTTAAATTCAATTCAGATGCACTATTGAGAGTTTAAGAGGATTTCTGGGGTTATAGCAGTAACTCTAATTCCACATTTCTTTATCGTGAATAGAATATATGAGCAGATCTAGAGCACGGTAGGTGGTAAGACCTGAGTTGCTTGTGGGGAAATGGGACTACAGTGCTGCCCACTTCAGCTGCATCCCAATGACTGAATCAGGGCACGTGGGCATTGAATGTGAGCCTCAATGTAATTTAAAGGATTTAAAAATAGCATGCGCCTGTCAGGACGCAGACTTTTCGCATGTGGATAGTCACTAATTTAGAAAAGGGGCAAACTCGCCAGGGTTCACAAAGGGGAGTTGATTTAAAGGAAGGAAGCTCTTTGTCTTATTACTACATTTTGTCATTTTGGGTTACCAGTTCTAAATGGAGTCAAGCTGTCAAGACAAAGACCTCAAACTTACATCCATGTTCCTATCCAGGACACAGAAACCCTGCAGTTCTGTGTCAAAACCCTTGTGGATCATTTGTGTGTAACATGAAATGCTGTGTATTGAAATGGACTTATAAAAACACCCCGAGGCCAGGTAGCATGTTCAGCGTTCAGACTCAGTTCTCCAAAACCCTCACGTGTGACTCTGTCACTGTCACTGGGTGTGCTGACGAGTGGTTTCTCCACAGAGACCCTAGAGAGGCGGGGGTGCTCCTCACCACTTAGACATACGCCGTAGGGTCATGGGCCACACTCTTCCCAACTCTCCCAGGAACCAACCACTCCCTGGGGCGGAGGTGCCTCCTCAGGAATGAAAGGCAGGCAAGACAGGGAGCAACACAGGTCTGGCTGTTTAATATGCAACAAGAAAAACAAGACTCTTTGCTCTTCATTTCAAACATTAACACGGAAAGGAAGGAAAGGAAGGATTTTACATTTTATACATATTTTTTTGAAAGGAGTACAAAATACAACATCAAAGGAAATATTGGGAGCATTGTCACATCACAATGAAGTCTGCAAAACACTGTAGTCTGTGAAATTAAAAAAAAAGAGAGAGAGAGAGAGAGAGGGAGAAAGAAAGAAAGAAGTTGAGCTAGAGAGACCAGAGAAGGGAGGGAGCAACATTTTTTTTTTTTCCTGAGAAGGGAAGGAAACAGTCATGAATATGCACAAAAACAGAAATCACAATTTGGAGAATATCTAGACAAAATTAATCTAAACTTTACAGAAAATCCTCCTTCATTTTCTAGAGAAAGTTTTTCTTAAAATTTCTTTCAAATGTAAAGTCACAGAAATACTAGAGGAAGACAGTTAAGTGCATTTGTTTACATCCATACATAAACATCCATACATTATATCGTATCCACACATATATGCCCACTTTATCTATGTAGCATATGCATAGCTTACTCTTTCTCTAGTACAAATTCAGAACGCATTTTCAAAACTGGCCTTTAAATATAGAGTATAATTCCTAGCATTAAAAAAAACAAGCTCCTAAACCACCTTTCCTCAACCTACTCCTCTTATAATCTTCCCCATCTCAGTAAAGAAAAATTCTATTCCTTGTGTTGATCAGTGCAAAGACAATGAGGCCACCTCGACTCTTTTTCTCACATTATCCAATCTTTGGCAAATCCCATCAGCCCTAACTACAAAGTGTATTCAGGATCTGACCACTTCTCATCACCTTTGCTCATGACAAACTGGTCCAAACCATTACCGTAAAAGCCTCTAAGTCAGTGGTTCTCAACCTTCTGGCCCTTTAAATACAGTTCCTCATGTTGTGACCCAATCATAAAATTATTTTCATTGCTACTTCATAATTGTAATGTTGCTACTGTTATGAATCGTAATGTAAATATCTGATATGCAGGATGGTCTTAGGCGACCCCTGTGAAAGGGTCGTTCGACCACCAAAGGGGTCGCGACCCACAGGTTGAGAACCGCTGCTCTAAGTGGTTCCTTTTGCCCTTACCCTTGCTCCACCAACAGGCCATTCTCTATACATTAGCTCAAGTGATCCTTCTCAGAGGCAAGTCAGGTCTACCAGTCCTATGCTTAAACTCTCCAATGGTTGCCTTTTGTTTGCATTCCTCCTTCCTCAGAGATTTCCCACCAGTTCCCTCAGGTTTGCTCTGTCCTCTGGAATCCCTCCTGCCTCTCCTCTGCCCCTCTTTCTTCTTCCCGATTCCCATCCCAATCCCGGCCTTAGAGGGGGTGAGAGGGAGTGGTTCTTAGGACTAAAGGTGCCCATATTTACTTTCCTGAACAAAAATAGAAATGATCTCCCTAGGAGGATTTCTGAGTTGCATTTCTCTATGTGCAATGTCATCATGTTACACTTTATTAGCATTATCTTTTTCTCCTTGTAAGCCTTTATTGAGAAGGGACTATAGCTGTTAAAAATGTTTCCAAGAACATCTAGGTCAACACCAATTCCAAATACAGTGGCCTTTCTCACTCACATAAAAGGCGCTGAGTGACTTGGCCCCATTACCTCTAGTAGATGATGGCATCTACTACCACTGCCTCCCTCCTTCCTCCACCTCCCCACCCCCGACTCAGACCCAGTCCCTTCTGCTCAAGAGAAGCTCAACTCCAGGCTTCAGTTCCCATCCTTCTCCCTGCCCAGGGAGGATCCCCACCCACAGCTCTTCTCTTTCAGGTCTCAGTTCAAAGGCCGCTTGTTAGGGAGACCTTCTCCCAAGTGTCCCCCCTAACACATCCACCTCATCTCCACACCCTGTACTCCCTATTCAGTTTATCATTTCTTCTTCACAGTACTTATAACCACCTGGCATCATTTATATTTATTGGGTTATTTGTTTATAGTCTGTTTCCTCCACCAACTAAAACATAAGCCCCAGCCCTACCCGGTCTGGCTCAGTGAATAGAGTGTTGGCCTGTGGACTGAAGGGTCCTGGGTTCAATTACAGTCAAGGGCACATGCCCTGGTTGTGGGCTCGATCCCCAGTAGGGGGTGTGGAGAAGGCAGCCAATCAATGATTTCCTCTCATCATTGATGTTTCTATCTCTCTCTCCCTCTCCCTTCCTCTCTGAAATTAATTAAAAAAAAATACTAAAATATAAACCCCAGGTGGGCAGGGAGTTTGTTTTGTTCACCACTGTCTGCTCAGCGCCAGCTGGACACATTGACTACATGATGTTCCCTTTATCGGAATGTTCTCAAGTCCTTATTTGTCTTGTCATCATCCAGTCAGCCTTCAGATATCAGTTTGTCCCTTCCACTGAGAAGCTGTCCCTGATCTTTCAGTCTAATCTGTAATTTAAACTCTTTCATACACCTTTCTCTGTCAGCACTTACCACCATTCTAATTTGACATTTATCTGTATGATGCCCTGATTAAAAGTGCTCCCTAGCTAGACTTTAAACTCGCTGAGGGAGGAACACATCTGCCTATGCTCATCACTATCCTCGGGACTTAGGGGAGAGCCCAGCAGTTGGTAGGCACTCAATTGTGATTTTTTTCAATACATGGATGAATAAATCAGAGAACAAATAAATATAATCTTTTTAAAAGGTTTCTGGCTTTACTTCGCCAACCAATTCTCTTTGTTGTTCAGGACTACTTTGTTTTTTTGTTGCATTTTCTTTAAATTGAGAGATGAAACTGTCAGCAGGTACATCGTAAATTAAAAGTGAGATTGCTAGAACAGCGATGCCCATAGGGACTACCTGTAGAGCTTGTTTAAAAATCAGGCATCCAAGATTTTCATATGGATCTATTGAAACATATCAGAGGCTTTTCAGGATCCTCACACTTTATCTTACTTTGTTTCTTCATCATTAGAATAGTTAAAAACAGACAACTTCAAACTATATCAATCCTGATAGCACAGGTGAACCGCAATCGGAAGCTCAGCATGCCGTACTCAGTGGGGAATATGGGCTTTAGAAGATCCTCTATCATGGGTGGAATTGCTTTTGAAAACAACCTTTGTTGACCTGGCTGCAAAGAATGTCACAACTGAGTAACTACAGAAAGAACTTTGCTGAGTTTCTGCAAATGAAGAAAAACAAAACCCTTAGTAGTCCCTGTTTTTCTTCTGCCTCAGACAAAGACAGTCTTCATGAGTTTCACCCTGACTCTGTAGATGTCAGTCGGGGCGTCTACACTTCAGGAAGTTTAAGATTTTCTGCTAGAATATGATGGGGGAAAATGAAATAAATCACCACAAAAATAATTTTATAGCAAGTTCCTCAAATGAATTTTTATAGTACAATACTTATAAATAATAACTTGTTTAAAATTTAAACCTTTAAAATAAATGTAATCTTAAGAAAGAGGGTGTCATTTTTTTCAGAAGGAAACACGGAGACCTTACCCCAGTATTTTTAAAATGAGAAGTCCTGACTATATTTTTGTTTCATTTGGAAACAACATATATGCAAGGTTGAAATACAGGACTATTAAAATATTTAATGAGGGCCATGTATATTAGGTTAGTACCTGTAATGAGGTTTGAAAAACCTACTCTTTATTAAAAACAAAATGAAAGCCAATTGTATTGACCTTAGCAAAGTATACCAATGAAATATACATCATTTGTGGCTATTCTGTCCAAGTGTCAAATCTAGAACGGGGCAGAGGTTAATTGCCCTGGAAAATTAAATGTGACATAAAAATTCTTCAAAAAAAAATTTTTTTTCCTACAGTCAAGAAAATGCTGCTTTTTCAGATGTTTCCTTGGCTGACACTAAAATTTCTTATTTTATAGTGTTCTTGAAGAAAATCGATTGTTTAATAAAGCAATCTGCCTGGATAAAACTTCCTGGAAACAATCCATTGTTATACCCTTTTGTAAAGGCAAAATGACAACATAATCATGTTGAAAGTCTTGGGGCAAATATCAGAAATACACAGAGTACCTAATCAATAGAGAAGAAAAGTGACCTACTTCTTACCTGTAAGTTAACATTACCCATACAGTGTGCATTGACCCTAAGAAAGATGGAGGGGAGAATTCATGTTAATGGTCAGAAATTAAATAGATAAGAAGAAACCACGGTGTCAGGGATAGTGGATTAACCTTTCATACATTACCCATATACACTGAGAAGCATCAATGATGCGAATCATTGATTGGCTGCCTCCTGCACACCTCATACTGGGGATGAAACCCAAAAACCAGGCTTGTGCTCTGACCGGGAATCAAACTGTGACCTCCTGGTTCATAGGTCATTGCTCAACCACTGAGCCACGCTGGCTGGGCCTTGGTTATTTTCTACAGGGTGTGTTGTTGGTGGATAACCTTTTAATTTAGTCTTCAAGTTACAGGATGGCAAAAGCAAGTTGCATTGAACTGGAAGAGGAATGGACATGAGAGATGGATAGTGATGGACAGGACTCTGGGAAGAAGGTGAAGCGCCTTGATTGCATGAAGGGATAGTTGTTGCGTCACATTAGGTAAAAGCATGATGTCGTTTGGAAGTTTAAACCTAGCAGGAAGGGTGTGAGCGAGTGCCCAGTACCAAAAGGCGTGGACTAGGCGGGGTGTTGCCTGTGGATGCTCCGGACTAGACCTGCCTTCTCAGCTCTCTCTATTGTAGGAAGTTGGAGGCCACCCTTCCTTGACTCTCTTGCTAGATGGGTTTTACTCGCAATTGACCAATGAGAGAGGTCCATGTACTATTTGAAAAACAAAAGAGAACAGAGGCCGCTATTGTTCCTTGGGCCTCAGAGGGCAGGTGTGAGGGCTTGTTCTGATGGCATACGTGAGCTTTTTTTTTCAAATGAACTCTTAAAAAATTTTAAATATGCATCATTTTTTTCAACACTTCTTAGTGCAAATATCATCCAACGAAAGAAATGGAAAGGATTACTAGCATTGATTGAGCACTTCCTATGTTACAGACAAATGTTCCATGTACCATGTAATTATTTTCTCAGATAATTCTTGCAATAATTTCAAGAGGTAACAAATGAGGGCTCTCAGCCCAGGGAGTTTAAATAACTTGTGCAAGTCTAATAATAGAAGAGCAGGGATTTGAACCCAGAAACTCTGTCTCCAGTGACTCTTTTCTTCTATATGAAACTAATAAGATGCCTTTATCTGAGCATTCTCCAGGGTAAAGAGCATGCCCCTTTATATCCTCACCTTGTAATTCAGTTTGGAAATAACTTACGGGAGCTGCAATCCTTTTAAAAACCGAAACCAGGTGAGGCTTCAGGGTGTCTGAAGATACACTAATGTACGACTATTAGGCAACTCCACTCTAGGGAGAATATGATTGTTTTCATTAAATTTTCCTGTTTATCTTACAATTTCCACATCTGCATTTGTCCTATAGTCTTATTGGATAGCTGCCCTGTAACTGTAAACTTGGACCAACAATATTAACAATAACAATAGCTTAGATTATTTGCCCCAGGCCTTCCCCTAAGGGTTCACATGTGTTAACCCATTTAATCCTTATAGCAATCCTATGAAGCTGGCATGATTATGTCAGATGAGAAAAGGGAGGCTTAAAGAGAGTAAGCAACTTGCCCAACAGGTGTGGTAAAGAAAGAAAGTTTATTCAGTACAAAACAGCTCAATTGTGATACAGCACAGCTGTGAGGCCCGAAAGTTTCTCATTTACAAAGTTAACTAATTACTTGTTATTTGATGTTATTTTTGTATCCCTTAGTTTCAGAAAAGGACATGAGGCAATGAAGGGCTCACTTGGGACCCATCAGGTAGTCCACAAAATCACACATCTTTCATATCATTGCACTTTCATATATTCACAATTTAAATATCTTATAAATATCTTTTAAAGATATTGCTTAAGTCTAATAAATCACTAATTTGGTATGTATAGAGTTTGAGCATGACCCATGGAGAATCCAGTTGAAGAAAAAAGAGGTGAAACATTTATGGAATGAAGGCCCATTCCAATTACACCCCACCCAACAGAACAGAACAATCAGCCTTTTGAGCACTTTAGAGTTGATTATTTAAAGAACACACACACACACACACACACACACACACACACACACCTATTGTCAGACATGAGCTGGAATAAATAACCTCTGATTTGAGTATGAAAATTAAATTCTTTTTTAAATCAATTTTTCCAGGCAAATTCAATAAAATGATCAAACGCAATTGAAATATTATATTCTTCCCTGGAGCTCTCAAGTTCCCTGCTATTATGATCTGTGTTTGACTCCCATAGCAAAATCCTTGGATTATAAATCTGTACCAGATGTGCCCAAATGACACTTGCTAATGCACATACTCCAGGCAAAATTGAATTTCAGAGACTGGCAACAACTATCTCACCCCCCCCTCACCCCCCACCCAATACCCCACCACCACTAAAAGTTCAGCATTTCATATAATGCAGTCATAGTGCAAAGCAATTTTTCTCCATTCAAACATTTAAATCACTTGCAACAATTATTAGGCTTGTGCTTCACAGCACAAGTTGAACTGAGCCCTTATTTCTAAGCAATGTAAACCACTACAGATTTATGGATTTTACCTCACAGGAAATTAGTCATGGGTTTCTTAGGATAAATGAGTTCTGATGAGCTATGGTGAAGACCAAGGAAAAGGGAAAATGAGTAAGAAAGACAAGTCTCTCCCCCCAAGACTCATGCAGCTTGTCACTCCTACCAATAGCTTTAGCAACATCTGAGACTTCATTGCTTGCTTGCTTTTCTTTTACCTTTTTGTCTTCTCTCTCTGGCTTCAGGTTTCTCTAGGACCAGAAGGTTTGAATATGAAGGGTTGAGCAGGAAACGTGGCAGAAGAACCTAACTCAACTCTAAAGAGCTGTAGGAGTTCTCACAGAATCCCACAACCAGCAGCCTTTCGTTAGGGGAGCTTTGCCTAGGGAAGAAAGGTTCGTCTCACTATTATATCTCTGTGCCTGGGGTCCAGTTCACCTCAAGCTGACATTGGGAGACTCTATAGGCTGGGTTCCCAAGGACAACTGCAATCACCTATGTATTGTGAAATGCAGACAATGCCTTCTGGGTTCTAAAATGTTGCCATTGCAGTGCCTGGCACACACAGTTTGAAAATATAACTTGAATCTTAGCATTTTATTGTACAATTTATCTATCGTGGATGGAAGGCCCTCTCCTCATCTACTCTTGGAGCAGTGGCACCACTCTCTAAATGAGCAAAGCAGGAGATCACTGTTTTAGCCAAAGTCACATGGGCAAGACAAGATTCAGACTAGGTGCCCGGGTCTTCCTGCCTGGGCACTTTCCTGGCATGTCCTAAACTGACTAAGAGTCCAGGTCCCATGTCTGGGGAGCTGTCCTCACCTCCCTCAACTCCTGCTCTTTCTGTTCACCCTGGGCTACTGTCCTTTCATAGACATAGTTCTCACTTTTCCATTGATCCATATTCCACTCTGCCTTGGAAACCTTCACTTCTTGCTGCTCATTGAAGCTTCATTAGGAGGCCTGTTCTGCAGATGAGGCCTGTTGCAACAGGCCAGTCGCATGCTGACCCCAGAGGTCAAAGAAGGGATAACATGAGAAATGAGCCTTCTTACATCATTGTTGGGGATGAGGAACTGTATCTGATTTGGTATGTTCTTTAAGAGCCTATAAGCTATTCACCTGAAATAATGGGGGTTTAGAGTAGCAGTTAAAAATAGTTAACTATTCTTTAAAATATATTTTTATTGATTTCAGGGAGGAAGGGAGAGGGAGAGAGATAGAAACATCAATGAGAGAATCATTGATTGGCTGCCTCCTGCATACCCTACACTGGGGATCGAGCCCATAACCAGTGATGTGCCCTGGCCAGGAATCAAACCCTGATCTTCTGGTTCATGGGTCAATGCTCAACCACTGAGCCACACCAGTCAGGCAAGAATAGTTAGCTATTCTTTAGAATAGACTTAAGAATAGTTAGTTTTTTTCCTTTCCATCTCTTTGGTTTTATTTAAAAATTGCTCTTTTTTTTGTTAATCCTCATCTGAGGATATTTTTTCCATTGATTTTTAGAGAGAGTAGAAGAGAGGAAGGAAGAAAGAGAGAGGAAAGGAGGGAAGGGGAGAGAGAAACATCAGTGTGAGAAAGACACATTGATTGGTTGCCTCCCACATGTGTCTGGACCAGGGCCAGGGTTTGAACCTGTAACCCAGATATGTGCCTGTGAGCAAGAGTTGAACCTGTGACCCTTTGGTCCACGGGCCTATGCTCTACCACTGAATCACACCAGAGGGGCTGGGGGAGGGGTGGGCAGGAAGGGGTTGTCTTATGTTTTCTTAAGCGATGTGACAAAAAGTCCTTTTACATTCTTGAAAGCATTGCAAAACTGCTTAACTGTAAATAACTTAATAAAAGTCTGTCTACATAAGAAAAAAAAAGAAAAATATAACTTGATTATCTTGTTGGTGATCAGGAACTGGTATCACCTTGTAATTCATTCAATCGTTTATTTATACAAGAACAAAAATTATTCATGACCTGTTATGTATTAAACACTGTGCTAGGTAGTAAAGATAAAGAGCTTGGAAAGTAAAAAGAAAAAAAGCACCAAAATACATGTACTTCCAAAGATATCTTTCCACTTCAGCTTACTAGTAATCAGTTCCATGTGTTCGCTTGGGGAAAGAGAAGAAAAAAGATTTTATAAATGCAGAAATGCACAATGGTTAAGAGCACCATCTCAAAAATCAGGTAGTTTAGGCTACAACTGTAATCCTGACATAGTCTAATTAAGTAACTTTGAATAAGTTTGTAACTGCTATGTGCTTCATGCTCTCTGTCTATCACCCTGGGATGAGGTTAATAATAGTACTTCCCTCACAAGATTATAGGGAGGATTAAAAGAAGGAATTTACAGAAATTAGGACAATACCTGACAAATAGCACATTATATTACACATATTTTCATCACCTCTGAAGTTGATCATATTTTCTAGATTTCATTATAACAAAATGTCAGTGTGTGGGCAGTTCTGCTAAGGGTTTTGTTCTGATAAGACAGTTGATATTACTCATCCACGGATGAGCATTATGACAGAGCTTATTGTCTGGAGCTATAAAACAACTAGTACAGTACCACTAGCATTCTAAATTGGGTCTAAAATTCCAACTTAGAAAGGTTATGGTGACAAAACTTGTTAATTAACCAAGTTCCTCTCCCCATACCATTTGCTTTAGGCATTTTTTTTTTCTAAGAGAGATTGTAGCAATTTATAAACCCAACTGCCATGTGGATTTTATTTTGTGTAACAAACAGTTCTTTAGAATTATGGGCCAACTACTCTTCTATGGACCAGATTTATAATAATGACCCACTTAATCCTCATATGAGCCATAAGAGGTAGATAATAGTAGTACCTACCTTGGATATAGAATTCTAACTGGGCAGATTTTCATTGTCAGCATTTTAAAGATATCATTCCATTATCTTCTGATTTTCACTGTTTCTGAGAAGAAGTTAGTCATCATTCTTACTGTGGTATTCCTGAATGTAATCTTTCCCCCGCTCCAGTTGCTGTTAAGATTTTTCTCCTTATCTTTATTTTACAGCAATTTCCTAGGTGTTATATTCTTTGTGCTCATCCTTCTTGGGGATCTGGAAACAGGTGAGGGCTGGACACAAATCTATATATGGAATAGAATATAAATGAATAACTTTGCCAAATGATAGTGGAAGAAGACCTAAGAGCAGGGGGTTAAATATAGCATCCTGAGTAACCTTACATATTAAAAAATATTAAAAATGGTCAGAGGAAGAGCAGCTAGAATAGAATCCAAAGGTGGAGGTCACAAATCACAAAATGGAACTACCAAGGATATAGTGACCAGTGGGAAATGAATGAAGCAGTTCAGCAAGAATAAAGACTGGAAATGGAGCTTTAGACCTAGCAATTTTTTTTTCTCTCAAGAGAACACATTTGTTTTGTTTTTAGAGCAGAGGCAGAAGTGGAATCCAGATTTTTAAGAATTTGCCTTATATTATTTCAGGTTCAGATTCATATACTTTTATTGGTTGTATCTTGATGAGCATGTATTTATTCTCAATAAATAGAATAAAAGATTTCTAAACATGCTTTGGGAATTTCTAATTACTATACTTTTAAAAGTGACTAACTAAAATGTCATTAATGGAAGCAGAGAATATGTCAACCACAGATTGTAGTTAAAATCTATTTTCTACTCAGATCAAATAAAGTCCTATACAGATCCTCCAGGTTTCTGTTGGGCACCTTCCCAACAAACAGAAGGATGGTTCTGGGAAGCACTGCAGACACATACGTCTTCGACAGGCACCTTCCCTTCCTGAGTATTGTTATACGTCTAAGGCTTCCTCCAATAACATTCAGCCTTTTTATTTTTTCTTGATTTCTCAAGACGTATGAAGACCGGTCCTATTCTCTATAATTTTCTATTATCCCTAGTAAAATTTATCATTGTTCATTACTGCATTTCTTATAACCAAGTGTGTGTGTGTGTGTGTGTGTGTGTGTGTGTGTGTGTCGGGGGGGGGGGGTCTGAAAACAAATATCTGACAATAAGAGAATAAAGAAATTAGTTTAGTCATGGAGTTAACACAATGAGGTTATTTTAAAAAATGGCTGGGCATAATTAATAATATGGAAAAGTATCACTATATTAAGTGAAAAAGTATGTCTGACCTATATTCTGGTTCATAGAATAGGAAGATTCTTACAGAAATAATAAAATTTTTGAAATTGGATTTGCCTGAAAATAACATATGGCCCTAAGCACCATGTTAAATAGTTTGGGGCAAGGAGTCCCACAGTTATTATTATTTCCAAAATAATACAACCAGGTAAGCATGTGCTGTAGTTATGGGCTACCTTACGGCTGTATGTGAGTCACTTTTCAATTATATGTCCTTTGAGTGATTTTCAGAGAATGTCATATCTCAACACAAAGTTTGGATTTTTCATTAGAAGATTAAAAAAATCACTCTGACATCTTTCTTACACCAGTAAAGTTCAGTAGCTCTTCTAACAAAGAAACAATGGAAATCCATGAAACAGTGTTCCTTATCATTATATGAGCTGTACTCTTGATTAATGTGGTTTCCGTACCTGCCACTAAATCAAAACTTCTGGACCATCTGTTCCTATATTTTGCTTTAGAATTTTTGATTGGCATTGAAACGGAAAACTGAGTATTTACTCATGTTTTGTTTAAAAAGAGAAAAACTAACACAAAACATTTCCTCATTAAAATGACTCAAGTTAATTTGACAATAAGTCAACCAAGAGACCCAAAGCATGTCAAATAGAGATTCCAAGCTATTCAAAATTTTCTTGTGACAACTACTTATTTACAAAAGAATCTGAAACATTGATTTTTCTTGGTATACTGAGTATTCATGTTTCCATCAAGACACTGTCAAAGTGAGTTTTCCTCTAATTCACATAGTGCATATATATATATATATATATATATATCCCATCAGTCCTTTAATATCCCTGTGAGTCAAGGAGAAACATTTTCTTCATTTGATATACAGAAAATCTAGCGCAAGAGATCAACTCAATTATTTTAGAAGAATGAATAATTCATTGGGAAAAATATGTGGTAGGATAGTTAACTGGCTAGAAGAATAAACACTATTCTCTGGCTGAGTTTAACAAAAGAAGTAAAAATAAGTAATGTTCTTTCATTGGAATTAAAAAAAACCAACACCCTGCAAATTCAGGGAGGATACATGGTTTACTATTAGTACGTATATTCATTCATTCATTCATGACCTGTCAGCTCCTATTATGTGCCAAGCTACTTCTGGTACTTGATGATCAAGCCAGAGCTTACCATGCAACTTATTTAATAGGAAAACAAAGGTATTTCAGTGCAATATTATGGATCACCGTAATGTCCCCCCAAAGCTAATGTAATCTTAGGATGCATTTATTGAAAGATAGTATCTAGAATAATAGTATATTTAATTCCATCCTAGTCTGCACTATTGTGACCATAACCACTCTAAAGTAGATATAATAAACTGATTTCTATGTTCCACTCTAAAATAGATACAATACACCAAAACACATATA
This sequence comes from Myotis nattereri, assembly GCF_964212035.1. Lineage (NCBI taxonomy): Eukaryota > Metazoa > Chordata > Mammalia > Chiroptera > Vespertilionidae > Myotis > Myotis nattereri. Next base: position 178,566,815 of record NC_138076.1, read on the forward strand.
ATGGAGCTGGCCATGGAGGTTAAAAAACTAAAACTTATGTCATATGAGTAATCGTTGAAAGAACTCAAGAGCTAGTTAAGAGAACAAATAACTTAGGAAGGTCATGACAGCTCTCAAACACTGAAAGGACTAACACGTAAAAAGGGAATTAAATGTGTTCTTTCTAACTTTAAGAAACGGAACTGTAATAAATGGGTGAAAGATAGAAATAGATATAGTTCAGTTTAATATAATAAATCATATTTTGATCATTAGAGCTGATAGAGTGTATTGCCTGAGGAGTTAGCAGATGTATATCCAAGCAGAGGATGAAAAACCACTTTGCTGGTACACTGCTGAAGATACTCAACTATCCAACGGATGGCTGAGCTAGATGACCTTTTTATTCCTTCAGAACATGAAAGTCAATTCATCTACGACGCAAGTTAGAGAGCTACAGGACAACACTGAATTTCTTTATCTTTTCAAAAGTGTTTGATTCTATCAAAAGATTTACTTTCTGAATGACTTTGATCAACAGGGATGTTCAGGGCAAGATCTTACGTTTATTTTGTGTTATAATCCAGTTTATATTATCTTGTTGCCCTCACTGCTCTAGGACTCACTGTTTCAGTTTCCCGGGCTGCTGTAACACAGTACTCCAGGCTCAGAACAACGGAAACTGAGCATCTCACAGTGCTGGAGGCTAGAAGTGCAAAATGAAGGTGCTGGCAAAGCCATGCCTCCCCTGGTCCAGGCTTCTGGTAATTCCCTGACTTGTGACAGCAGAGTCCCCATCTTCACATGATGTTCTCCCTGTGTGTGTGTGTCTCTGTGTTCAAATTTCTTTTTTTACAAGGACACCAGTTATTTTGGATTAGGGGCTCACTTACTTCAATATGACTTCATCTTGACCAATGACCCTATTTCCAAATAGTCACACTCTAGGCCATTGGATGTTAGGATTTCAACATACACATTTTGGGAGGACAGAAACCAGTGGCAAAGAGGCAGGCCTACACAATTCATTTCTACCCAGCCGGCCTAGCAAAACTAACTTCCAGTTTTCTACTGCGAGGTCTGGAAGCTCAGCAGCAGAGTCAGAAGGAGTAAAATCACTGCTCCCACTATGGATTCAATGAGGCCTTCGTAAATTATTAAAAGGTATTGATCCCAAAGGAATGCACCCCTTTCTGAACTGTATAAGCTTGACCTGGAACCCATGCTGGCCTAATGTCAACATAAATACATGGATGATCAACCTAACCCACTTCACGTACTGGAAAAAAGAAAAAGATTCGGCCCGAACCAATATGCTCAATTAATATTTGACAAAGGAGGCAAGAACACACAATGGAGCCAAGATAGTCTCTTCAATAAATGGTGTTGGGAAAATTGGACAGATATATGCAAGAAAATGAAACTAGACCACCAACTTACACCATACACAAAAATAAACTCAAAATGGATAAAGGACTTAAATGTACGACAGGAAACCATAAAAATTCTAGAAGAATCCAAAGGCAACAAAATCTCAGACATATGCCGAAGCAATTTCTTCACTGATACAGCTCCTAGAGCACTTGAAACTAAAGAGAAAATGAACAAATGGGACTACATCAAAATATAAAGCTTCTGCACAGCAAAAGAAACCATCAACAAAACAACGAGAAAACCCACTGTGTGGGAAAACATATTTGCCAATGTCATATCTGATAAGGGCCTAATCTCCAAAATTTATAGGGAACTCATACAACTTAACAAAAGGAAGATAAACAATCCAATCAAAAAATGGGCAAAGGACCTAAGTAGACACCTTTCAAAAGAGGACATTCAGAAAGCCAAGAGACATATGAAAACATGCTCAAAGTCACTAATCATCCGAGAGATGCAAATCAAAACAACAGTGAGGTACCATCTCACACCTGTCAGACTGGCTATCATCAACAAATCAACAAACGACAAGTGCTGGAGAGGATGTGGAGAAAAAGAAACACTTGTGCACTGCTGGTGGGAATGCAGACTGGTGCAGCCACTATGGAAGACAGTATGGAGTTTCCTCAAAAAACTGAAAATGGAACTCCCATTTGACCCTGTGATCCCACTTCTAGGAATATATCCCAAGAAAACAGAAACACCAATCAGAAAGGATATATGCACCCTATGTTCATAGCAGCACAATTCACCATAGCTAAGATCTGGAAACAGCCTAAGTGTCCATCAGTAGATGAATGGATTAGAAAACTGTGGTACATCTACACGATGGAATACTATGCTGCTCTAAAAAGAAACTCTTACCATTTGCAACGGCATGGATGGAGCATTATGCTAAGTGAAATAAGCCAGTCAATGAAGGAAAAATACCACATGATCTCACTCATTCATGGGTAATAGAAACCATTATAAACTTTTGAACAATAATAGATACAGAGGCAGAGCTGCCTCAAACAGATTGTCAAACTGCAGTGGGAAGGCCGGGGAGGGTTGGGGGGCAGGAGGTAGGGGGGTAAGAGATCAACCAAAGGACTTGTATGCATGCATATAAGCATAACCAATGGACATAAGACATTGGGGGATAGGGGAGGCTAGGGGACTGTCTAGGGCGGGGGGGAAAAATGGACACATAGGTAATACCCTTTGTAATACTTTAAGCAATAAAAAAAAGTATTAATTTTTTAAATTTTGAAAATGAACTGTATGTTAATAAACACTGATTTTATAATCAAAAAAATAAAATAATAAAATAAAAATATTTTCCAATTTGTTGGTGCAAAAAAAAAAGAAAAAAGAAAAAGACAGAAGACTTTATAGGACTACACTTGTAAAGTCAAAAGCATTTCTAAAGACGAAAATGATATCAGAGGGAAAATTATTGTTATTCATTAAATTCTGATCTCTACTGTTTCTTTTTATTTTTTTAATCAACAGTAGTTTATTTATATAATAAGTTAATTATACTTCAATACAGCTGTTTGAAAAGATTTTGTTTCAATTTTATAAGCAATGGGAAACCACTTAAGATTTATAAATGAAGAAAAACTATTGAAAAAATTGCCAGTAAAGAATTATTCAGATTAAAATATAAAACTAGACAATGTCCTTGAGCATCTCCAGGAAGGCCTGCGGGGATGGCGCCTCCACATTCGGGAAGGTGTCGTGGACTCTGCCGTACCAGAAGAAGTATCTCTCCTCCAACCAGATGAACCCGAAGTGGTCCTCATCGAACAGGATGAAGACTCCAGGGCAGCAGTGCCTGGGGTAGGCGAAGGGATCAACGTCCATGCCATAGAAACACATCCTGCAGGTTTGGGGGTAGTTCTGGTCACTTGAGCGCACGCCCACAGGCAGCACAAATGGGACAGGCTGCTCCTCCGAAGCTGCGGCCCCGGACTCCCCGGCGCTGGGCTGGGCAGCGCTCTGCCAGCCATGGCCCTGGCTTTCCTCAGTCCCGTCTTCTCGCTGCTGCTGCTGCTCCCGGGTCACCTGCTCGTCCATCTCCCGGACCACGCGGGAGAGCTCGTTGAAGTCGCGGAAGATCTCGCCATCTCGCAGCTGGATGCGGCGCAGGAGGTGGATCTCTAGCGCCTTCGTGCCGATCCCCATGAGCCTGGTGACCCTGGCGTACTTCCCGTGGAAGCTGAGCATGACGGTCGTCGGGCCGAAGGCGTTGTATTTGCGGTGGAAGAGGCCTGGCCTGATGAGGTCGTCCGGGCGGCGCAGCGGGAGGTAGAGGCGGCGGTAGGTCGGGCAGTCATACTGCTGTCTGTCCTCCTGCACCCGCCCCGGCCCCCGTTCTCCCCTGAGCCGCGTTGGTGAACCCGTTCGGTGGTCGGTCCTCCTGCACTGGATGGTGAGCCTGTCCTCCTGGATCTGCATGTGGCCGTGGTGGGGCCTGCCGAGGCCGGCCATGCACTCCACCGCGGCTGATTTCCGCTCCGTCAGGCGAATTCTGAACGAGGGCTTGAAATGTCTTGGGCCCCGCACACGGGGCTTAAGGGAAGGCCTGTACATCCCGCCAGTAATGCATAAGCCGTCCACCGCGACATTCAGCAGTGTTCTGCAGCTAAAATTTAGCTGCCACAACCCCAAAATGTGTCTGTATGGGAACAGCTTCGCATAGAATTCTCGGTAAGACATACCCATCATCTCCGGGTTCTGCAGGTTTTCACGAACGCCAAACTCCTCGCGGCAGCGCCGTCTCCAGATGCTGTCGATGTGCAGGATGTGGTGGAATCTGGTGCAGGCCTGGGCCAGGCTGGGCAGGTCGGTGCCGGGGAGCAAGGCAAAGATCTCCACCAGCATCTCCACCGGCAGGTCCTGCAGCGAGCAGTGCGGGGGCGGCGGGGGCGGGGGCGGCATGGGGCTCGCGATTCCTCCACTCCCCGCGTCCACCTCCACGTGCTTTTCTGCCGGGGACGGCTTGCTGTGGGCCGCTGTCGTCTCAGCTGGGCGCTGGCACTCCTGAGGACGCCGTTTGCCGCCGGCCACTGCCGTTTCAACTGGGGGCTGGCGCTTCTGATGACACCGATGTCCCCGCGAAGAGCCCACGCCGCAGAGGCCAGCGCACTCCTCCATGCCGCCACGTGTAACCGCCACCACAGCCGGGGCCTCTGCTCCTCAGCCGGGTTTAAACTGGCTCGATCCGCCCTGGAGTCCAGCCACGCCCCCAGAGTCTAGCCACGCCCCCTCAGAGAGGCGCCAATTGTAGGACTTTTTTTTTTTTTAATTAAATCTTTACTGTTCAGATTATTACATTTGTTCCTTTTTCTCCCCCCATAACTCCCCTCCTCCCAGTTCCCACCCCACCCTCCGCCCTCACTCCCCACCCACTGTCCTCATCCATAGGTGCATGATTTTTGTCCAGTCTCTTCCCGCATCCCCCACGCCCCTTTCCCCCCAAGAATAGTCAGTCCTTGCCGAAACCGGTTTGGATCAGTGGATAGAGTGTCGGCCTGCGGACTGAAAGGTCCCGGGTTCGATTCCGGTCATCTCCAGTAGGAGATGTGCAGGAGGCAGCTGATTGATGTTTCTCTCTCATTGATGTTTCTAAGCTCTCTATCTCTCTCCCTTCCTCTCTGTAATAAATCAATAAAATATATTTTTTTTAAAAAAGAATAGCCAGTCCATTCCCTTTCTATGTCCCTGATTCCATTATAATCACCAGTTCATTCTGTTCATCAGATGATTTATTCACTTGATTCTTAGATTCACTTGTTGATAGATGCATATTTGTTGTTCATAATTTGTATCTTTACCTTTTTCTTCTTCTTCCTCTTCTTAAAGGATACCTTTCAGCATTTCATAATAATACTGGTTTGGTGGTGATGAACTCCCTTAGCTTTTCTTTATCTGTCAAGCTCTTTATCTGACCTTCAATTCTGAATGATAGCTTTGCTGGATAAAGTAATCTTGGTTGTAGGTTCTTGGTATTCATCACTTTGAATATTTCTTGCCACTCTCTTCTGGCCTGCAAAGTTTCTGTTGAGAAATCAGCTGACAGTCGTATGGGTACTCCCTTGTAGGTAACTGAGTTTCTTTCTCTTGCTGCTTTTAAGATTCTCTCTTTGTCTTTTGCTCTTGGCATTTTAATTATGATGTGTTTTGGTGTGGTCCTCTTTGGATTCCTTTTGTTTGGGATTCTCTGCACCACCTGGTCTTGTAAGTCTATTTCTTTCACCAGGTAGGGGAAGTTTTCTGTCATTATTTCTTCAAATAGGTTTTCAATATCTTGCTCTCTCTCATCTTCTGGCACCCCTATAATTCGGATGTTGGTATGCTTGAAGCTGTCCCGGAAGGACCTTACACTATCTTCGTATTTTCGAATTCTTTTTTTTCATTTTGCTTTTTTGGTTGGGCATTTTTTGCTTCTTCGCATTTCAAATCTTTGACTTGATTCTTGTGTTCCTCTGGTCTGCTGTTGGGAGTCTGTATAATATTCTTTATTTCAGTCAGTGTATGCTTAATTTCTAGTTGGTCCTTTATCACAACATCGAGAGTCTCAGTAGATTTCTTGAGGATCTCACTATATTTATCAGCGGTCTCACCAGTCTTTTCGAGGGCCTTACTAAATTTATCGGCGGCTTCTAGACAGTTCTTGAAAGACCTTAAAAGTGTGGTTTTGAACTCTATATCCAGCAGTTTGCTTTCCTCCATTTCTGTCATTTGTCTCCTATTTCTTTGTCTCTGCATTTTTTTTATGCTTTCTTGGTGCACCCTCTAGTGGTCTTTGTGCGCAGTCTTGTTATAGTTAAGCCTTGATTGTTGTAGGTAACACTGGGGGGGATTTGACCTCCAGGCCAACTGGCTGTGAGAATCAGCTGTGTCTGCAGTGGGAGGACTTCTGTCCTCTAGGGAGGTGCTAAGCTAGCCTTTGCCTGAGGCTATCCAGCAAATGCCTCTGTGCAGGGCTTGGGCAGGGTGGGTCGCAGGGGATCAACGGGGTGGGCGGAGCGAGCAGTTATGGCTGCTCTCAGTCCCGTCCCCAGGTCCCCAGAGGCTCTACCTCTCAGTGTCCCAGAAACCGCTGCAAGTACCTTGGAGAGAAAGCTGCCCTTGAGTTCCGACCGATGCCAGACAGTTTCGCTTCTCCCATTTGAGTCTGGTCCCCAGAGACTCGCCTGTAACTGGAGCCCAGAGCCTGAGACTCCCTCCCGATTGAAACAGACAACTGCGCCCTCAGCCGCCAGCCCGCTCCACACACAGCACTGAACCTTTGTATTTTACTTCTGCATCTCCTCTGAGTCTTGGTATGCTTTCCTCTTTCCTTCTAGTTGTAGAATTTCCACTCAGTCAGCCTTCCTGTGGTTCTGGATGATGTACGTTCCGTCTTTTAGTTGTATTTTCGAAGTGGTTTTGCGAGGCAGCAATCTCCGGTGTTTGTTTACCTATGCCGCCATCTTCTACTGTTTCTTTTTAATTAGAAACATTATATGACCTTTGGACACTTCCATTAAAATTCCTCTTGGATCCTCTTTCTCTTGTGCTTAGTTCAGGTCTAAATTACCCCCTGCCTACATTTCTGTAACAGCCTCCTTGCCCACATTCTAGCTAGCCTCTTCGGGGTGTCTAATCTTCTATAGACTAACCCCCCTAAAGCATATTGCTTTCCCCATATTGGTTTCTGTTTTGTCACACCAAGTTTGCATTTTGCCATTGGACATTCTCCCATGATTTGCTCATTGGAGGATTCTCCCATGATTTTGTTCATTCTCTCTCCCACCCCCACTCCCCCGCTACTCAGAAATAAAACGCTACTCATTAGTCAAATCCCAAGTTTCAGATAAACACTACAGTGATCTTACGAAAATCATTCAGTGATCTTACGAAAATCATTTCATTTTCAGAACGTGTACTGCAGCTGTTGTATCTCTCACTTTAGTACCCATTTATTCTCTGATTAGCTCATATTTTATAATTTTGTCTCCAGACTTAGCCTGGCCGAGACAGGCTCTTTTATTTTTATTTATTTATTTATTTATTTATTTTTGTCTAAAGTTTTACATATGTCTCCTTTTTTCCCACCAGGCTCTTTTTCTTTCTCCTCTCTAGCACTTAGCTTGAGACCCGAGTTGTCTGAGTTCTCAGTAAATACTTCCCACTGCCTGAATAACAGACAATCACATTTCTCCTCAGGAAATGGACCATAGGGAACCTTCTAGTTAATCTGATAGTAGAAATGTAAGTGAAGAGTAAACAAGATAACAATTCTGATACTTGCATAGTTTCAAGCCAAGGAAGGCTACACACACACAAGTCAGAGGAAACATTCTTTGATGTCTGGCTTCTGATAAGCCTGTTTCTCACTTTTCAAGGGACTGAGCAGCAGGCTCTAGTTTCCTCATCCCTGAAGTTTGGGCAGAACTGGCTAGTCTGCAGCTGTTCAGTGATGAGTACAGGTGTGAGAATAGATGGCAGAAACCAAAGCATTTTCTGGAGGTCCCAGAAGTGCCCACAGCCTTTAAATTTCAATTCAGGGTACAAGCACCTGGAACAGAATTTCAGTAGCTTTCAGAACGTGTGTTGTTGTTGTTTTCTTACACAGGGGTTGTGCGCAAAGCTCTTGTCCAGTCAGGAAACGCTAAGCTTCTAGTCCAGTGATGGCGAACCTATGGCACGCGTGTCAGAGGTGACACACGAACTCATTTTTTTGGTTGATTTTTCTTTGTTAAATGGAATTTAAATATATAAAATAAATATCAAAAATATAAGTCTTTGTTTTACTATGGTTGCAAAGATCAAAAAATTTCTATATGTGACATGGCACCAGAGTTAAGTTAGGGTTTTTCAAAATGCTGACACGCCGGGCTCAAAAGGTTCGCCATCACTGTTCTAGTCAGTTGTGCATTTAATACTGAAATACACACTTACTTGAAATAGTCTTTTAAGTTATTATGTGAATAAGCAGAGAATCATGTCCAGGTTCCTGAATTTGTGAAAAATTTATCTCCTTTCAAGGTGTGAAATTTATCTCTTTTCAAGATCTAACAGAATTCTTTTTCCAAAGAATCCTAGGAAAAGCTAGCTATAAACAACATTTCCATCTAGTTAGATGACCTTCTTTCATAAAATCAATCTATCTATCTATCTATCTATCTATCTATCTATCTCTCTCTCTATCTATTCACCCACCCATCATCCATCCATCCATCCATCCATCCATCCACCCATTTAACTTGTGTCAGCCCAATATTAGCCATAAAATGAATGAATCTTTACCCAGGCCTGCCCTTCAAACAAGGAAAATGAGAAAGACGCAAGGACACCAAAACAAATCAGCTTACAAACCAACGTGTAATTCAGGAGGTGGAAAGTGCAGGGTACCCTCATTATAGGTAACAATGAGGCCTGGTTATGCTGTGGGAAACACTGGCTTTGCTGCCTTAGTGGCGCCCCCTTCTGGCTATTCCTCAGGGGGGATTTTATACAGTAGTACTTCTGTCTGAATCACCACATCCACATAGTAACGGGCAAGATCCTGTATCTGAGAGGGTGAGGGACTAGTGAAGTATTAGAATGTGTCTACACTTAATTCCTGTCTAACTTAAGCTTCCAAGGAGCAGGTGGAAACGGGAAGCAAGGAGTTATGTGATACAGAGGGATTCTAATATATGTCTCCAGCTGTGACAGTCAGATGTAACTAAATGTACCCCGCTATCCTGGGCCAAATGTTTCCAAAATGCCTGGGCCTGACAGACATGGCTATTTACAAATCAGTTGAAATGTGACTTTTCTGCCCTACCTGGTTTGGCTCAGTGGATAGAGCGTCAGCCTGTGGACTGAAGAGTCCCAGGTTCGATTCTGGTCAAGGGCACATGCCTGGGTTGTGGGCTCAATCCCCAGTAGTGGGTGTGCAGGAGGAAGCCAATCGATGATTCTCTCTCATCATTGATGTTTCAATCTCTCTCTCCCCCTCTTCCTTCCTTTCTGAAATCAATAAAAAATATATTAAAAAAAAGAAATCTAACTTTTCTGCCTTCTTTCTTTTTCTCCTCCTACACTAACGCTGTACCTGACCAAAAAAGCTTCATTTCTTTAAACTTTTTTCCTTCTCATCGAACCCCAACTTTTCCGCCTGTCCAGGGTATCTGACTTGGAATTCTTTGAAACCTCCCAAGTTGGCCCATCCAAGGCCCAGATCAAACCCTGCTTCATCCATGATACTTGCCTGGGCTACTCTGGGACTCAGCCATGCCTCCCCCTTCCACCAGTCCCAGGGCAGTTCCAGCTGTCAGGCCATGGCACACATCATGGATTGCCCTACGACATTTTAAAAATATATATTTTTATTGATTACAGAGAGGAAGGGAGAGGGAGAGAGAGATAGAAATATCAATGAGAGAGAAACATTGATCAACTGCCTCCTTCCTTCACACCTCCTACTGGGGATTGGCCCGCAACCGGGGCATGTTCACTGACCGGGAATCAAACCGTGACCTCCTGGTTCATAGGCCAACACTCAACCACTGAGCCATGTCAGCTGGGCTTCCCTACGTCATTTTATGTTATGATCTTCTTTTATTCTTACTTAGCACTTTCAGTGTTCTTTTCCTTCCTTAAATGCCTGTAAGACTTAATCCCTGATTAGAGGTAGAAACAATGAGAGTTGACTTCCACTGTGCCTTCCACTTAGTTAGGGGTCAGTAAGTATTTTTGATTGCCTGAAAAGGGACAAAGGCGCCAAACTGTTATTTTATCCATGGAAGCCAAAAAGGAGCTTTGTGGGAAAGCTGTGTGCTCTGTAGTGCTGTGGGTGAGACTTTCAGGGTATGGGTCCTTGTGCCAGGTTGGCTATAAGCCATAGTTTAGGAAACTCAACACCGTGTCTCAATCAGTCTTAGTTCAGATGAAGCAAGGATTTGTGTTAGGTAAACCTAGATGATTCTTTGCGATATGGTATCTTAATTGTTGAGTATCAAACCTTGCAGGAACATTGCAACAGTCTGTCAAAGTTCAAGAAAGCTATAAATGTCATTGTGATAAATGACACAATGAGAAATAAGCACTCGGTCCAAATCTGCACATGGGGGAGCGTTGCTGGGTCCTTTGGTGATTCTTGCCCAGTTCTTGGGGGAAAAGGCAGGTAAACAGGTGGTGCAGGGCCATTCTCTCTGGGTGAGGATGCTTTCTCATGGAATGCGCTTCTCCGTGATGACACATATTGGAGAGTAAATTTAAGGAAAGCACCATTTACTAGTAAGAAACTGCATCTTTACTATGGAAGATACTATCATTAAGACATAGTCCCTAGGTTCTAATCAAAGTAAGGGGAATTGATATTGATTTTTTTAAAAAACAACAACACGGACTTATAATGAGTATCTGGTAGCCACAAGTCAGAAAAATAAAAAACAGTTTTTTAAAAGACAAGTGAAATTAAGAATCAATAAACTCTGGATCTCTACCTCCCTGCTGACAGCCTCCTTTAACATCCACTGAGGTGAGACAGCCTAGACACTGAGCCTTCTGAGAAGTTCAGGGTCTCTGAGACCCTTTCAAGTTTTAAGGATGCCTGGTAATCGCCCTCTATCTGAGACCCTTTGAGGTTGGCTAGTACCATTATTTCATTCAGAATTAAAGGATCATATGGTGTTTCTTCTTCATTTCACTGGTATCCTTATCTTCAGAGCCTGGATTGTAGCTTTTGGTGCCACATGGCTGTCCTTTCACTACATGTTCACCAAAACAGCAAGTACTTTACACGTGGCACAGATGTTAGTATCCACATTTACTTACTTACTCTCCCACTTAGTCATTCAGCAATACTATCGAGTGGAAATATTGTGCCTTCAGATCAGCAGAACAGGTCAGGTAAGAGAGCAAAGGTTTGTATAACATGTAAGTACACTGACAATTACCAGGCCTCTTCTTCCCTGAGACCAGAGAAAATGTTTTATTCCTAGTTGACAGCTCTCTCTCTCCACAACCCCCGAACATCTCTATGATAATTCAAGTCTGGCAGGGGGCCAACAAGCAACATTTCCTGAACATAGTAAAATGCACACACTTTTACTGCCATACCCAATCACAGGTGCATGGGCGATTTTCATAGACGGAAAAGAATGAATATTTCCAAGTGGTAGTTTTCACTGTAAAATAATAATGCCATGGAGAATCCAATTTCTCCACAAAAGCAACAATATAACAAATATTTGCAATTATTATATTATTTGAAAGGAATCATCGGTCTGATTCTGTCAAGAGAAAAAGACCTGTAAGAGTGTGTGGCAGCTGTGTAGGTACAGAGTCTCACGGCTGGGACTTTGTCCAGGCTGCATCCTCTGTAGAGAACTCATTGACTCCACAGAGCTCATTTGTTGCCACGCCCAAGAAACAAGTGGCTATGGATTGACGGCTGTTGGTCAAGTCTGTTATTACAACATCATGCGAGGTCTTAGCACACTGGGTCTTACTGAAAGATGACATTTTACTTCTGAGATACTATCTATCTAACTCAAAATATTCTGCAATTTGTAAGCTGCCGGTAGTAATGGATGTCCCACCCCGTTACAACCTTTATTTCTGCCCTGACACACACAGTTTTCATGCAGGTCAAACCATGTTGTGGGAAATGAAATGGCTTTAGTAACCTCAGAGGTCATACCATTGCCATGACTTAGAGATTTTCTTGGGGTTCAAGGATACGCACGTCAACTCTTCCCACTAACTATGATTTACACTAGGAGCTTCACTCTTGGGTGAGTCTCCCATGGGAACCCAAGAACCAAGAAAACCTCTCACCAAGGCAGTAATTCTTTGCAAAGAAAGGTAGATATGCAGCATGAACTGTTTTCCTGCAAAAACGATAAAGGCAAAAACAACTACACTGTGGTGGGAGAGCTACTATTTTTCCATTTATTTTTCTATGGTTTAAGGAGGAGATTTTTGGCTTATTAGAACGCCACATAAACCAAGACCATGGTTTTAGAGCCAAAACTTCAGCAAAATCAAATTTTGTAAAGCATTTCTCCTTTTTGTAGTATACTAAGAATCAGGTATTAGTTCTTTCTTCAAAAGTCATCTTTAAAATAAATTATAACATTATTTGTACTATCTTATCTTAATTCTTTAGCGCTCATGTACAATTTAATTAAAACAGCATCCATCTTCTGGGGAAATATTACTGAGATTTATTTCATCTATAATTCTTGGATTTTCCATGAAAATATATTTAGAATAGGTTTGGAATCATTGTTTCACTAGAATGTTACTGATTACTCCTGTCAGAATTTGTTTTTTTGATGGTAAGAAAATAAATGAGCCCTAGCTGGTTTGGCTCAATGAACAAAGTGACTGCCTGCGGACTGAAGGGTCCCAGGTTCAATTCCAGTCAAGGGCACATGCCCAGGTTGCGGGCTAGATCGTGCAGGGGATAGCCGATCAATGATTCTCCCTCATCATTGATGTTTCTATCTATATCTTCTCCCTTCCCCTCTCTGAAATCAATAAAAATATTTAAAAAAAGAAAATAAATGAATCTCTCAGTTAGTTCTTAAAAGAGTCAGTACATAACTACCAACATGTTCATCAGTCAAAGAAAACACTGTTCACCTGAGAAAACAAATATTTCCTTGAAGAGTCAGAAGGTCCTGCCATTGTCTCTGTACACCCCAATGTCCAGCCTTATTTTACTCCAAGGAAAGGAAATGTAACCATGTGGTAATTTTTGTAAGGCATCAAAGAGTAGGCTTTGGACCAGATCAATGTGACTTTGGATTTTAATCCTGCCACTTGCCTACTCTTAACCATATTTCCCCTCATTTGTCAAATGATGATGGAGATGCATGGAGATAATGAGTATAAAATACTTGGAACACTAAAGATGCTAATTAGAAGTAAGTTTTTCTCTTTCTTAAAAGATGAACTTAGATAATGAGTATAAAATACTTGGAAATCTAAAGATGCTGACTGGAAGTAAGTTTTTCTTTTTCTTAAATTAGTATTGCTGGCCACTAGACATGCTTAGGGGAGTTTGCCCTGCTCAGCTCCAGTGCCCATTCACCTTGTACACGTCATAGATTTGAAAATTCATTATGACCACTTTCTGGCTGATGGCAGTCAAGGTGCCCTCTAGTTCACACCAAGGTACCATAAGGCCTGTAAGTCCTCCAATTTGGCTCCTAGGAAGACAATACTTCCCTTAGGGGTACCCTTCGCCCTTCATTGTTTTCATTTTAAATGTAGTTAGTGGTTACCTCATTCCTACTTATGGCTTTCACCACCACCTACGTGACTCTTTTGTTGGGTTATCCACAGCCCAGATTTTTCTCCTCAGCTCTAGACTTACATCTAATTGAGTTCTACACAGTTGTATTCAGAAGTCTTAGTGATACTACAAACACAACATATTAAAAAAGTGAATTGATCCTTAATGCTGATTAACACCACAATTCACTTGGCAACTCAAGCCGGAATGTGAGAATTACCTCCATCTCACTCAATCCGCACATAAGATCAATGGAGGAAGCCAGGAGCTTCTGCCTCAGTTAACCTCTTCCCTGCATGTCCCTGCTGCATTCTTACTGCAGCTGCTCAGGGCCTCCCAGTGCTCCTAGCAGCTTGCCAGCTCTTCTGACCATCTGATCCACGCGGCCTCCACCGGTTTCAGCTGGAATCTTGCTAAAATGCATATATGATCCTGTCACCTCTGCTGAAGCTTTTTCCATGTTTAGGCCTTGTTAATGTGATTCTGATAAAGTTTAAATTCTCAGTGTGGCATAAAGCAAGGAACAGGTGAGCTGGACTCTGCATGCGTCTTCCTTTACAACGGCTACCACCTCTAACATAACCCTACACTTAGTCATACACATTACATATGGCTCCCTTAACAGGCCCAGCTCAACCCCTCCTGCCTAGAACTCCAGCAGTACCCAGCCAGGGCCATTGCAATTCTTTCCAAATCTATCTTTCCCTTGAGACTTTAAGTGCCTTGAGAAGATAAATGTGATTTTTATCTTTGTATCTCTAGCACCTACCCAGCTACTCAATGTATCTTTGTCAACTAGGTGGATGAATGGAAAGGTCAAAGAGAAAAGAAAGGGGGAACTTCAAATGCCTCTGGAAGCTCAGGAAAGGTAGGAAGTTTGAGAAGATGAAGTAGGACAAAAATAGTGACTGTGATGCAGAAAGTACCTTTAGATTTAAAAATCCCTCTGCTTTTGCTTCCCTCGCAGGTGGAAGGTAGGGTTGATTGCATGAGTCTCCCAGAGACCTAACATTTTTTTTGCCTCCATGTGTTTTTTAATCTACAAGAGGGCAAGTGATACTTGAAAGCATTAATGCTCCAAAGCCTGTGTCCTCTATGACAAAGTGATGGATATTGGTGGTGAACCTTAAAGGAAAGGTACTGATATTTAAATGTAAAATAATAATGGGAAAGGATATAAACTGCCTTTGAACAAAGCTGTTTTAAAACATTAGGCATAAACAGAGACCCTCCAAGCATATTTTCTTTTTTATTCTTTTCCCTGTCACATCTGTTTGGAGTGCATTTAATGTCACCATTAAGCTGTATCAATCATTTCATATGTGGTGCCAACAAGGAAGGTGGTTTTCTTGGTTCACAAAAATTGTCAAGTCTGAAGTTTTGTTTGGTCTTGAGTTCACATACCTTGGGGTATATGTTTGTTTGGTTGCCACCATCAACAGAGCCTGTGATGGGATACATTTTTTTTAAATGAGCACACATACAGTTTTAGAAGTCAACTCTCCATATCATTAGTTTGGTGTAAAGTTTAAACCATAATGCTGGAAACTGCATTTCATAATTTCAAACACAGGTATTTTTTTAGTTCTAAAAGTTTCCTGAGCCAATAAATGTTTTGTTTCATTTATATCTTTATTTATAGTATCAGACAGTCAGGAGGTGCTCAGTAAGTATGCAGACAAATTGTTTAACTCTGTAAGCCTCAGTTTACTCATAAATGAAATGGGATTAATACCATATCATAAAGCTATTGGAGGATTAAACGAGGTGGTGCTTTGTATGGTACATAGTAACCATTCAATCAAAGTTTGCTATCATTTGCATATCTGATCCTTGTAAGCCTGGCTAAGGGGCCTTTTCGTCATCAACATATTCATAAAAATGTAAGATTATGCTTCTTATATTTCAGTTTGAAGCATGGGGTAGTAGTTAAGTAACAACACACGAAGTCAAGTTCAGAGAGAAATTGGAGACTAACTGAACACAGCTGGCCAATAATGAGAAACTGTGCTAGTAAGAACTAAATAGCTTATGAAATAACTCCTTTGGAATGATTCTCACCTACCATGCAGCATTAAGTTAGTGTTGAATAACATAATACACATTACAGGTCAAATGCAAATGTTGCTTCATGTGAATTTTCTCTCCACCAAGGATTTTTATCAATTCTCCTGTTTTCACGATCAAGAACCACTGACGTAGGCTGTTGCATCCCAGAATCTGTTCTTCTTATAAACAGATTTTAAAATAAAGCTTTAAAAAAGGCCCCCGAGAAGGGTGGGGTTTTTTTGCAAATGTTTCTTGTTTTAGCAGATGTTTTTCAAGTGTATTCTGAATCTTTTCTATTTCTTTTTGGGTATATTTTTTTGTTCTCTCCCCAACGAAGACACGGTCACAGTCACTCAGAATTGACCTCACCTTTGCTGCTTTCCTCTTTATGCATTAAGTAGTTGTTTAGAGGAATGCCTTCTGCTACTGCTAACATTTCACAATGTGCATGTTATTTTCCTTTTACATCATGATAAGAGAGAATAGGGTCAGAGTTCTGGAATAACATGCAAGATGAGAATTCATAAGTAATAAAAGAATCACTATTATCCAGTTTAGAGAAAGAATATAAAAATGGTTGTAGATAGTGAAAAGTACAATTTTCTTAGAATACTAGGAATTTAAGTAGTTTAATTATATCTACAACAGATAAGGTTTGCTAATCTGAAGAAATCCCTGGAAAATATGTTTTGATTCCCAGGCTAAAATGTAAGGAAGACTGGCTAGAAAAAAAAAGTATAGAATTTTCTAATATCAAAGAGAGTTTTGAACAAAAATCCCATGAACAGAAGTAAAGAACAATAATTTGTAAATTTTCATGAACAGAAATAAAGAACAATAATTTGTAAATTTTCCCCCTCCCCCCGCACTGATCAAAGGCAAACACATAAAAAACCAGGGATCTGAGAGCCAGAGGGCCTAAGCTGTGGGGGCACAGGGACTCCACTTGGTCTTCACCATGCATTGCATGATCCCTTTCAAGAGTGCTCACCACATTTTGCTTTAATTCCGTGTTAACAAAACAAATTTTTTTCTTACAAATCTGAAGACCAGTATAATAGAGTCTGACTCCAGTTTTTGACGACTACAGACATCTTTTAAGCCTTACCCTTCCCACCTTCCCTTCTGCCCCACACCTGGGTGAGCTGATAAGAAAGCCCAGGTGTTTTGTCACCAGCAGTAAGTTCACATCACGTGCCACAACCCTCACCCCAGTCCTATCCTCTGACCACCACAAACACTCAAACCCAGCCACCTTTCCTCTTCCACGGCTCTTTGAAGCCATTTTCAGCTCAGTTGGAGAGGTCTGTCCTTCTCTTCCCTTCTCTTCATTATGGGCATTAAAAACTGTGTGTGTGTGTGTGTGTGTGTGTGTGTGTGTGTGTGTGTGTGTGTGTGAGATCAGCAGTTTGAAAGTCAAACCAGATTTTGGGTGGGGAATTATCCCAAACTCTATGGACTGGCTAAAACACCCAGTTACCATGGTACTGGGAGGAGGGTCCATGGCAATGGAGAGGCAATAATTTTAGTACCTAGGAAGAAATCTGCATCCAATTAGCCAAAGAACATATACACATGGGCACAGGCAATACCGCAGTGAAGGCCAGAAGAAGGGAATGGAGGGGGCGAGGTGGAGGTGGGAAAAGGGGAGTGGGGGACATCTATAATAGTGTCACCAATAAAAAATAAAATAAAATAATAAAAAGAAATATGCACCCAATAGAAACTTAATAAACTGGGAATTCCAGTTTATATATCAATTTCTTGTGAGTTCACATACTGATAATCCATTCTATTGAACTTAATCAATGCAAAATGATGCCAAATCTGAATTTCAGAACCGGAGGAGTTGAAGACTAGTCTTTGGAAACGGTAAACCTGCCAACAGGCTACTACCACAGCCTTTTCTTTTTGCTTCATTAACATATGGAAGCACAACGTTATTCCTCTAAGAAAAAACACATACTGCTTTGGAAGGAATAGCTCTACATTATGGGAGGCAAGCTTGAATGCCTGCAGGAAGCAGTAGTTAACTTCAATGGAGCAAGCAAGAGAAAAGAGGTGTGTTCCGTTTGTGTATTGCCACCCAGAATAACCTGGCTCTACTGCATTGTCTATTAAAACACTTTACTGTTTAAAGGGCATGTGCTTTAAAAGGCAATGTATTGCCAGCTTTGAGCCCTGCTGTAAATGCTAAGGTTGAAAGTTACAGAGCTAGAAATATCAGCATTTTAACCCCTCTGTTATCAAAATGTTTTAAAAATCTCTTGATATCCATAATGTAGACACTAACTTACAGGTATGTGTATAAATGGGAAACGAGTGTCACTGAGGAATCAACACCTTTATTCTGACTCTCTCTTGCTTTCATTGATATTTCATGTTGACCGGATCCTTATGCATCACTGATTGTTATAAAGGCCGGTGCTCATTCATTGGGTCTTATTCCTTAAGTAAATTTAGATGTATTCCTTGGCTTGGGTATTTCATGCATAAATGCAATATTTTTTGGAACCTTTGAGCAACTTGATAAACATACAGCAAATATTACCTGCTTAAGTTGTAATCTGCAAATACACAGATGGTTTTTAAAGAACTCAAGGGTTGTGAGTGTTCCAGAACTAGGTTCAGACGCTGGTTCCACCATTTACTAATTGTGGCTAACCTTATCTGTTCCAGGGAGGTTCTTGTAAGGAGTAAACGAGATTGCATACATATAAGCGTCCGTCACGGTACCCTGCATGCAGCACGTGCTTAATAAATGTTAACCCCTTTCCTTTCTAAGTTCGTCTGTTGGGGTCCTCTGGCTTTTGGTACTCAGAAGCCTCGGAGGTGCTCCATGAACCTGACAGTTCACGTTCACTCAGAATATTTAAATTGCCATAATCCTAAGGGAGAATGTAATGGATTAAATTTGTGGAGGTGCGATGATAAAACAATGGCAGGGGTTACTATGATATGTTGGTTCAGCCATTCTTGAATTTGATGCAATGGAGGAAGTGAAAGATTTAGTGATGGTAGCCATGGCTACTCACTGGACCATGACAATTCTTCTCTTGCTTTTTGACAAGCCAAAGGAATCTACCTGCTTGGAAACCATAGCCAACGTCCCAATCAACTAACACAAATAGCCAGGCAACTGACTTTCTGACAAATAGGGCTCCACTGTTTACTTTAAAGGAGTAGTCTCTACATGAGAATTCATTAGCTAGTCTCAAAACGCACTGTTACAAACTGATTCTGCAGAAGTAAACCCAGATGCTAGGAGTGGATGAGATTCTGAAAGGAGTCAAGCTTTCTGCTTTTCCGTCTTAAACAATCTTTTCAAGCTACTCTCTGCAGGAGAACCACTTACAGTCACCCAGAATCAAAAGCCTATTAATACAATGTAACTCTATCAAAGGCCGTTGCCGTTACAGGTCCCTTAGCAATTGTAACTTGTCCAGTTTACACTTCAACAGTAACAACCCAGGGTGGCCACCACCAGAGAAAGCACTTCTGTAGCCGTTCTAGGCCTTCTGTCTTCGAAGAGTTTTAGCTGTTGTATTGCATTAGTTCCAGTGTGCACTCACATCAGTATTTCCAAAGCATCTCATTTAGGTTTTCCTACTGAAAGCTTTTCAAGTTGGCCCCACTGTTTCAGTGGTGGCGGCTGCAACCTCGTGTACCTTGCAATGGTTCATTCTAGCCAGTAGCATTATAAAGGCATCCTTATCCCTTTATGGAGAAACATTTAGGATGAATCCTCCTTGGTGAACTGGAAGGCCGTTTTCACACTGTGGTGTAAATCAGGAAGTTTAGGCGTATTTCACCACTGAGCAAATGAGCTCAAAGTTGGAAATATGTAAAAACAAAGGATCAAAAACTAAAGCTTGAGAGGGAGGTTTCATGGAAGCTACTGAAATAAAACAACAATGTAAACCTTGGATAATTTTGTTTTAAAAGCAGAGCTATGAGTTTTATAATACACATAACAGGAAAACTAAAACGACAATATAGTTTCATAGTCAGGCAAGAGTTAGTGAACTCTGATCCTGTCTTCTTTGTATTCAAAGCTCAGGATAACAACTAAACCTTATGCCAGAATCACATTGGGAGGTCGAAGGGCAAGTCTACATTGTCAGAATGAAGTGAGTGATTCTGCAACATGTAGAACAGGGACCAACAAACTATAGCCTGAGGTCTGTTTTTGTAAAGTTCTATCGCAACACAGTCAGGCTGTTACCTTTACATATTGTCCCTTTTGCTTTCATGATTAATGGCAAGCAGGCAGAGTCGTTGTGACAGACCATTAGGTTGGCAAAGCATAAAATATTTACAATCTGGACCTTAACAGGAAACTCAGCCAAAAAGCTTACATAAAAGCAGACATACATATCCATGGCCTGCAATACATAACTCCTCATTTTGGTTGAGGAAGAGTGAACAAAAAATACACAAACCCCACATGGACTAGAAATGACCATTTAGTCTATTCTGCTACCAAGCAATAAAGTTACCATAGCCCAATTAAACTGTGGATAAATCAGCTTTAAAATACTCAGAAAATCTTATATGATTGCCTCTTTTGTATAATCTAAACCACTAAATACAAGTTTGATACATTTTAAAACCTGTCTTGCTGAATTTAAAGATTTCAAGTTCAAATGTCCTATACTTGATATCGAAATATTAAAAAGTATACTTGTGGTTGCTTTTTCTTTTTACTTCAGAAGTATTTTTATTGAAAGTCAAGTGGAAATACAATATTTATGAAAAACAATTAAACAATACCCTAAGCAAAGTGTTCATCATTTAATAACCAAGCTCTAGAAAAATCAGGAAGAATGGACAAACTGGCTATATTCAATGAAAGAATGGCAGAAGGAACTTAGTAACATGTAAAAAAAATGACTAAGGGATAAATAAATGGTTTTATTAGCTGGAGGAAGTTTCAGCAAGGGAAACTTAGGCAAACTATTATTAGAAAGAGAGAGAGCCATAAGAAGAACTAAGTTGCATAAAATTCTGAAAAGAAGGCTAGAAATTTGTGTTCAGGCAATATCCGAATAATGAAAGGTATTATGGCAAATGTAAAAAAAAAAAAAACAAAAAAAAACAAGAAAAAGAAAAAAAGAATATTTTTCAGGAAATAAGTCAAACTGGGAATTATAAAATGGTTAATTTAGCTTCATACCTAATCATCATTATCATCATCAACATGTCTTTGGCTTTCTGAAAAACAGGCAGACCAATCTCATTTCTTTCTATGACACAGTGACAGGCATAGGAGATGAAATCAACAGAGGTCTTTCATTCAGTTTCTATCTCATGCATCTTGTTAAAAAGACAAAGACCATTGAGAAAACACACAGCATCTCCTAGAGTTGCACCACAAGCCACTCGCTACAGGGGGCTACTGAGCACTTGGAATGTATCTAGTCTGAATTGAGATGTGCTGTTAAGTATAAATAAATAGCAGATTTTAAGAACTTAGTATAAAAAAATCATAGAAGATTTCATTAATAACTGTATATTGCCCACTGGCTTGGGTCAGTGGTTGAGCATTGACCTATGAACCAGGTCACAGTTTGATTCCAGGGCACATGCCTATGTTGCAGTCCGTCCCTATTAGGGGGTATGAAGAAGCAGCCAACCAATGATTCTCACTCATCACAGATGTTTCTCTCTCTCTCTCTCTCTCTCTCTCTCTCTCTCTCTCTCTCTCTCTCCCCCCCTCCCCTTTCTCTCTGAAATCAATAAAAATATTTTAAAAATTGAATATTGATTACATATTGAAATATTATTTTATATATACTAGATTAAATAAAATATATTAAGTTAATTTTACCAGTTTTGAAATATTTTAATGTGTCTGTTCATAAATTTTAAATTACAAGGTAGCTCGCACTTGTGGCCCACGTACTATTTCTGTTGGCTAGCGCTGTCTATAATATAGACTGATGTTAAACCCAGGAGATTGCAGGAGAATCTATCTTTCATGAGCATCCGTTTTTTCTGTTATGGGGCGGAAAGGTTGGGAGGTTAGGAGGGGGGATGGACAGACACAGGACAGTTTTTTGCTGGGCTGTTTGGAGGGTGTAACCCCTGCATTGCACTGTGTTTAGCATTTCTAGGCCCCACCCAGTAATGTTTACCCTTCTCTAGTCACAACAGCCAAAAACCATTCTTCTCATAGTTCCAGTGACCCAAGGGTGAGGTGGGGTGATAGATATACTCTCATCTCGAAAACCAATGGCCTAGAAAATGCTCATAAAGTCCTTTTGGGTGCTGATGTTTTTAATTCTACAGGGTGAGTTAGCCTTGGTTTTATGAAAAAGTACTTTTTGTGCATTTATTGACCCCGTGTCTAATGATAGCCTACTCAAGGGCTGCACTATAAAACTCCTCTGAGTGTTTACCCTGCATGCTGTTCTGAGGTTATATGAAGCTTATTTGTCTAGTATGCTAGCACTTTGTTCCTGCTGCTTTTTACTTCATTCCTTTGCATACAAGTTGTGTGCTCCAAGCAGGATGATAAGCTGATGGCAGGAATAGTTTCTTATACAAACTTGTTGTCCTATAACAAGTGAATAATAGATAACAGTGAAGTAAAGGGATCCAATGCTCAAGATAGCCTCCTGGATTGTTAAAATGTGGTGTTATTTAATACTAGAGGCCCAGTTCACGAAATTCGTGCAGAGGGGCTGGGTCCCTCGCCCAACCTGCACCCTCTCCAATCTGGGAGCCCTCAGGGGAAGTCCTACTGATGGCTTAGGCCTGCTCCCTGTGGTTCTCTGCCTGCATGATGCCACCGCAGGCCCTGGTGACTGCTCTCTGTGGGGACCTGCTGGCCCTTCGCCGCTGGGGCCAGGGGCAAGCAGGGCCCTGCTGTGTGCTCTCTGATTCACTGCTGCAGGGGCAAGCAAGGCCCTGGTGTGTTCTCTGTGGGGGCACTGCAGGGGACTTCTTGCCCCTTGCTGCCACGGCCAGGGGTAAGCAGGGCCCTGCTTTCTGCTCGCTCACTGAAGGAGACGTTCCCGCCCCGCCCCCAGCTGCTTGGGACCTGCAAGCGTAGGCCTGGAGTGGCCGGGGGTGTTCCAGGACCTGGGCCACTCTGGGCCTACATGCGGGCCTACACGCTCAGAGTGGCCTGGGCCCCCGGCTGCTCGGTGCCTGCCTATGCAAATTAACCCACCATCTTTGTTGGGTTAATTTGCATGCTCACTCCTGATTGGCTGGTGGGCGTCGCAAAGTGATGGTCAATTTGCATCTTTCTTTTATTAGTGTGGACTTTCAGCAGTGACTATGGTGGTGGAATATATCATTCATTTGACACTTAACCATATGCTGTCTTATCCTATATAATAAAGTGGTAATATGCAAATTGACAAGCACTCAGCCACAAAGATGGCGGCACCCACAGTGGAGGTGGGGTTTCCGTAACACAAGATGGCTGCACCCACAGTGAAGGCTGAGTTCCTGTAACGAGCCTTAACGAGCAATCATCAGAGATCTGAGGCTGCAGCCCCCTCCCCTCGCCCCCATGGGGCTTGACAGGGGACCTCAGGCTGCACCCCCCAGCCTGGCACCAGGCCAGGGGAACCTCAGACCACACCTCCCACCCAGCAAGGCTTGATGGGGGACCTCAAGGCACACCCTCCGCCTGGCAGGGCTTGATGGGGGACCTCAGGCCACACCCCCCACCCGGCGGGCTTGACTGGGGACCTCAAGGCGTGCCCCCCGTCCTGGTCCAGGCTGGGGGACCTCAGGCTGCGCCCCCACCCCAGCACCGGGCCAGGGGACCTGAGGCTGAGCTCCCCGCCCAGCAGGGCTTGACAAGGGTGGGACCAGCTGGGTCTGGATCTAGCCCAATGGGGGGAGGGCCAGCCGGGTCTGGGTCTCGCACAATTTTGAGGCGCATGTGGGTGGGCGGGGACTTAACTCTGGGTCCCATGGTGCATCCCAGACTCTGACAGGAGGAAGATTGCCATATACTAATTGTATTTCATCTCTGACACTTCTATTATAGAGAAAGGGCAAATAGCAATATTAAAATATTTCCTCTAATTAATCCCCTTTTAATGTGCATGAATTTTGTGCACCAAGCCACTAGTGTATTATTATAAACATTTCACAGATTTAAATTTGACTATGCAAATTAAGTAGAATTCTTTGAGGGCAGAGAATTATGTCTTACTGTGGTGACAATAATATTTAAAAGTAACTTTATGATATCATATACAGTTTTTAATTCAAGAATTGAAAGAACCCCACAATGTGGACGTCATTGTCATCTCCATTTTACTGAAGAGGAAACTGAGGTTAAGGAAGGTGGACAACCTGACATTAGTGTAGAATTTGAACCTAGAATTTGAAATTAGGTCATCTGATGTTAGCTCGATGGTCTTTGTGTCACTCTTCAGCAATGTAATGTCTCTTCCTTTGTACATGTCCTACTTTTCAGTCCCACAGATGTTGATCTTGAGAAAAGGATTTGAGTGGAAGTTTAGAGAGGTGCAAGAAACACCTGCAGTGGAGTCGGCTTGTGATACAGGGAAAGGAAAGTACCCAGGAAGGAGTGATAATAAGCCAGCTACAACTCTATACAAATGGGCCTTAATTTCTCAGGGAAACAATTAAATGGTATAAAACCCATATGTTGTGGGCTAACCATATGCCCAAGCCCTAACCCCCAGTGCCATAGCACCTGAGTGTATTTGAAGATTGGGCCTTTAAAGAGGTGAGTAAGTTAAAATGAGGGTATTAAAGTGGGTCCTCAACCAATCTTACTCATGTCCAAATCAGAGGAAATTTGGGTACACAAAGAGACCCAGGGGTGTGCACACACTGAGAAAGGCCATGTGAGGGCACAGCAAGAAGGTGGTCATTTGCAAGACAAAAAGGAAAGACTCAAAGAAATGATACTGGCCAACACCTTGATCATAGACTTTTTAGCTTCCAGAATAGTGAAAAATAAATGTCCGTTGTTTCTACCCAGTCTGGGATAATTTCATGTGGCAGCCCTAGCAAATTAACACACTACGCCTCAGAATGTTCCCTCCTAAGTAGGAAAGGCATTTGAATGGTTACACTTGAGTTTCACCGTCTGTACTCATGGCTCTCAGATTCTCTCCTTGCCAGCCTGCCCGGCCTATGACCTGCAGGCCACATGGGATGTCCTCCCTTTTCCTCCTGAACCTCGTCCTGCTATGTTCCAGTATTTCTCACAGGCAACAACACATCCATTTCCACTTGAATAAGCCATTAGGGGACAGTCCTTCCCAGCTCGGATGGAAGTAGGTGAACGTTATGAAAACAGAATTAGAATTCAGAGTTGGAAGAGCTGGAATGAAGTGTACAGAATGGGTTCTAATAGCAAACACACAGAGAATTAAGAACATTTCAGAGAGACCAGAACCACCAGTTATTGCCAATGATATGGAATTAATAAAACTGAATTCTAATGTAGGGTTTAACACAATCTTAGTGTCATCGTAAGTAAAGGGCACAGAACTGACATAGAACAGATGAGGTAAGAGTGCGAACACACATTTTAATTCATTGCACCCATAGTGTTTGATGGTATTGCTATGTGTCTAGAGAAGAAAAGAAGAGCATGCTCAAAGAATAAATTGTTTTCATTATACATCTGGGTAACAATCATATCTACTTTGGGATCCTATGAAATAATGTATGAAATGGTTAAAAGGCAAAAAGTAATAGAGATGGTTTAAAATTTATTTTAAAAACTCTCAGGAAAAGCTTATAAAATTTGAGAATAAAGACCAGCAACAATACTACAGTTTTTAAAAAGGTATTGCTGGATTCATACCAGCAGTTATCTACTACTACTGAGAATGTAAAAGAGAAGAAATAGATTTTTAAAAGCTGAAGGAGAGATTTAACTGGGCCTCACAAACTTTGAGGGTCAGAGTGAAGTACTAAAACATGCCACCAGAGGTTAAAATAACTCCTCTGTAGGAATCGTTATGAGCAGAGATGACATATTGACCTTTACAGTGGATCTTGGGATCAGGCCATATAATTTATCACAGTGAGAACAAATTATTCAGAAGTACAGTTTTTGGACTCTGAGTAGTATTTAAGAATTCAATGACAATTTCACTTGCCTACAACTTCTTTATTTAAAGCCTGACCTTATCTCTCCCAGAACGGCAGATTCAAACTGATTTCTGTGGTCTGGATAGATAATTATCCTGCTGGAGTTATGGAAGGTTCTTTTACAGAGGAGGGAGATGAGCTTCTGAGATTTTCTATCTTTGTGCTGATTTTTTTTTTTTTGAGGTGAAATTCACGTAACATAAAATAAACCATTTTAATATGTACACTTTAGTGGCAGTTGATACATTTACAATGATACACAATCCTCACCTTTATCAACTTCCAAATTTGTGTTGATATTTGCAGTTAAGACAGTCTTTAGTACATCTCTTTTTGAGGTTTCCTAAATAACAACAACAACAATGTGGCATAAAACTCTGGAAATCTGAAGGGTTCAGTAAACTTTCATTTGGAATTAAGATAGCCACTCAAGCCCTGGCTTGTGCGGCTCAGTTGGTTGAGTATCATTCCGTGCACCAAAAGGTTGCCAGTTCGATTCCCAGTCAGGGTACATGCCCAGGTTGCAGGCTCCATCCCCAGTAGGGGGTGTGCAGGAGGCAGCCGATCAATGTTTCTCTTCTTGCCAGTAATGATAGTGGGAGTTTTAAATTTTATATGGAAAATGGCATTTCAGTCCCATCACCAAACCCCCATATCTGACTGACACAGCCAAGTTCACAACAAATCACTGGCGCAGTGGAGACAGACGGGGCCAGGCTGGGCTCGGTTCTCTCTGGTCCTCAGGTTTCCCATTCAAAGCAGGAAAGCGTTCCTGAAATTAGATCGGACAAATCTGAATGGATTTCCATGGATTGCCTGTCAAGGAACTGAGTAGACATGCGTCACTCTGTCGTTGTGAAGAGAGAACAGGCATTCTTGGCCTGAGAGGCCTGTGTGTGAGCGCCAGCTCTGAAAAACACTTCCACTTCCATTCTGTCTTCTGCTAAGTGGGAATCGTGTCTGGCTTGAAGCTTTGTTGTGAGGATTAATGAGAATTATGTAAAGTTCCTGGCACAGGGTAAGTATGGAGGGTGGCTATGAGTACACATAAAGTCTCTGAGCTACCTAGCCTATGCTCCACACTGGAGAAGCATAACAGATGTCGGATTCCTTTCTCTTCCCTTTTCTCATATATCTCAGCAACTTCCCCAAATTGGCATCAGGATTCAGATGCAATGTACGGCATTGTCACGGTTAAATGTTTCCCCCCTTCCCAAATGCATATGTTGAAACTCTAACTTTCAGTGCCTCAGAATGTAAATGTATTTAAAGAGATGACCAAATTAAAATGAGGTCTCTAGGGTGAGTCCCAATCCAATCCAACTGGTGTCCTGATAAGAAAAGGAAATTCACACACCAGGGACAGGTGTGTGCACAGGGAAAAGACCATGTGTGGATATATTGGGAAGTTGGCCATTAGCGAGCCAAGGAGAGAGGCCTTCTGCGAGAAAATCAAACCTGCTGACCCCCTTGGTCATGAACTTCTACCCTCCAGAACTGTGAGAGAATACATTTCTGTTGTCTAAGCTACCGATTCTGTGGTATCCGGCTATGACAGTGCTAGCATATTCGTCCAGTAAATCCAATAAGCATGTACATCGAGCCATGAATTGTCAGCAAAGAAAGATAACTTTTCAATAAGTTGTCTAGCATAGGGTTTATCTAGTTTTTATATCTTATATTCCAAGAAGCAGTATCAAAGAGCATGGGCCTCCAGTGCAAGAAAAACAAAACTATCTTCCCTTTCCATCCTAAGAGAGACATTTATTTTACAAGCATACTTTAAAAAATGACGACTGAATGTAAGTTTAAAGACCATAAACGAGTGGCAGTATAGCAAACCAATTTTATTGAGAATTTTTATAGTTATTTTTATCATTGTAATTGTTGTAACAGATCTGCATCCACTATACTGTTTCTGAGGGCCTTTAATTTTACACCCACCAGATGAGAATTATTAGTTTAGCCTCCACAGAGCAGACAACAAGCGGTGTGTACCACAGGACGTGGCACTTGACATTTTGCAGGCAAGGTGTAGATTATCCGCTGTTTTTGCATTGCTAAGAAGCTCGTTCATATCAGCAACATAGGTCAATTCCATTTTCCTTATTTCTTTTTGTATGGTTCTTGTTCATAAAGGCAATTTGTCTTCTGAGCAGAAATACAGTTACTGAATTTTTTAGGCTTATGTCACAATTGGTACTTAACTGTAAAGTCGATGATTACATGCAATGAGCACAATAATACCTTCTAGATCCCAGAGCAAATGCTCACTTGAAATTTGTCCAGATCTAAGATCTGTGAGTGTGTGAACTGATTACAGTTCAGCTAAACACCTTGTTACTTATGCAACTGTAGGGGGAAACCCCAGGATAGCCTTTCTGAATCAGCCACAGAAAAAAATGGTTACGTTTCATTGTTTTTTTCCTGGAGAAATGACACTGGGATAATGAACAGATTCACTGACTTAATTCTCAGTGGCATCATTCTTCGGTCCTTATTCTTTCTATAGAAGCATTTACTATGTTAATAAAAGCTTAATAGAAGCAGAGCCTCTCTTTAAATTTTCTCATCAAGACCACAGCCATAGCCAACTTCCAGTTACAGTGGAAGCTCAGTTCTTGAACTTAATTCATTCTGGAAAGGCTGTTTGACAAGTGACTTGTTTGAAAACAGAATCATGTTCCCTAATTAGAAATAATGTAAATTGAATTAATCTGTTTCAGATCTGCAAATGATTCTTTGTTTTAACCTTCTTATACAGACTGTACTTCTTTTTAAAGCTCCATTGTTGCTCTCACAACTTTTTTTTCACTTTGCTATCACTAATCTTCTTAGGACCATGGTGATTTACTATACATATCTATGTATATAAAAGGCTAATATGCAAAGTGTTCTCTCAGGAGTTCTATTGCTCGCTATGACATGTGCTGACCACCAGGGGGTGGCAGTGGGGCACTGAGGAAGTGAGGGAAGAGGGAGGCAGGGAGGCGGGAAACTGATTGGCCCTGATTGCCGGCCAGGCTAGAGACCTTACCCGTGCACAAATTTCGTGCACCGGGCCTCTAGCTTAATAACAATAAGCAGCAACAAAAGCAAAAAACCACAAAATACTCACAGCATGATTTCCTGAGATGTTAACAACGTGAGGTTTAGCAGTAAACTGACTCATCCTCATACCCGTGTTTGTTGCCTGAGAGATGCATGACTGATCATACAGGTCCAAGCCTGAAAGGGCTGTCCAGTCAAGAACTGAAGTTTGTTTTGACAACCGAGACATTGTTTTTTCAACGAACAACTTGGTCAAGAAACGAACTGTTTGAGATGAGAGGCATTTGAGAACTGAGGTTTGACTGTCTTTGCTCTGCATATTATTTGGAATTTCTGTGGCAGATCTTCACCTGCACTGCTCTCTCAACCCAATTCAGCCCCAGAAGGTTGGAAGGAGACTTACGAGAGCTGTGCCAAGTGCCAGGATCACTGAATGTCCTCTGAGAGTATCCAACCATCATCTCTAAATGACTGGGCTCCATGCGCTGCTGCATCCTTCATAAACTTCCTCCAGCTCTTACTGGGGTCATTTTATGTTCCCGGCCCTTCAGAAAGCTCTCTGGCTCTAGATCAGGTTGGCCATTGCTTCATTTTGTGAGGCGAGTGTTGGGTGTAGGGCAGTCTTGCTGCACCAAGTTGATGAAGGATTGGAGGTGAGCATGGCTAAAGGAAACTCACTGGTAATTTGTTAAAGAATACTGACTTAGCCCTAACCGGTTTGGCTCAGTGGATAGAGTGTTGGCCTGCGGACTCAAGGGTCCCGGGTTCGATTCTGGTCAAGGGCATGTGCCTTGGTTGCGGGCACGTCCCCAGTGGGGAGTGTGCAGGAGGCAGCTGATCGGTGTTTCTCTCATTGATGTTTCTAACTCTCTATCCCTCTCCCTTCCTCTCTGTAAAACATCAATAAAATATATTTAAAAAAAAAAAAAAAAAGAATACTGACTTAATCTACCAGTATAGTTTCTGGCTTCTCCACAACCGAATGTATCACTTTTTCTCTGAAAAATATTCAAGTTGATTTACATAAAATTTCCTTTTTGCCATTTTCTGTGGCATTGCTGTGGGTAAAAGCCCAAATGAACAGAGTTGCTAAGGCCTAAATAATGCCACAGTAGACTAAAGATATAGGCCTAGGGTTACACACCTCTATGGTGTATAAAGTATATTCATAGCATCATTTTCTCAGCCTTTGTCATAAGCAGTTATATATTTAGGTTTTTTGTTCAAATATCACAACAATTGTTAACATAAGGGGCAGAGTTTTCGTTACAGTTCTTATTTTCCTCTAGATCAGTGGTTCTCAACCTGTGGGTTGCGACCATCAGAAAACATATCCTGCATATCAGATATTTACATTACGACTCATAACAGTAGCAACATTACAGTTATGAAGTAGCAACGAAAATAATTTTTATGGTTGGGGGTCACCCCAACATGCGGAAATGTATTAAAGGGTCGCGCGGCATTAGGAAGGTTGAGAACCACTGCTCTAGATGGTCTTTCATCTAAGCTTTATTTTCTTTTTTTTTCTTTTTTTTTTTTAAATATATTTTATTGATTTCTTACAGAGAGGAAGGGAGAGGGATAGAGAGTTAGAGACATCAATGAGAAACATCGATCAGCTGCCTCCTGCACACTCCCTATTGGGTATGTGCCTGCAACCAAGGTACATGCCCTTGACCAGAATCGAACCTGCGACCCTTCAGTCCCCAGGCCGATGCTCTATCCATTGAGCCAAACCAGTAAGGGCGAAGCTTTATTTTCTTTAAATAAAAATGTGGTTGATTTTTTTTTCTGAAAGAATGTTTCTTTTCTAGGTTGGAGAAAAGAATGCAAACTAAATAAGAATGTTCAAAATATTGTCTCTGCCACTGGTCATTTTCTGCCTGCTTTTGCTGTTCTTATCCAGACTCAGCTGGAATTCCAATTACCTGGGTATCACTGAGCTGAGTGGCAGGCCAGGGGCCCTGAAGGCATGATGCAGACCCCAGTCGATACTAGTAAACTGACCAAGAAAAACAAATGTACACCTTGCTTTAATAGTAATGATTCCCTTTTGCAATCATTAAAAAAATAGCTTTTATCTATTAGGGATTACATTTTCTCTTTAAATGAATTTGCTAAGCATTTTCCCAAAATTTTCATTGGAGGCAAGAGCAATTTAGGGAGGTTAAAAATAAATTTGATAATGAAGATCATAAACAATAATCTCTTATGTTTAGTGCTTTTGAAAACTTAAGCAAGAGGTGCATTGTTTCATAAAAATAAAGGAGTTCCATATTTAAATTATTCGTCCTTTAAAAGTTCAACTGAGGTCAACTAGTTTCTACTCTTGATACTAAAATTTTGGTATTTTATTTTATTTTTCAATATTTACCCCAGCATTTTATAAGATAAATACTAAATTATTATTATTTATAATTTGAATTACTCTCTATTCATTTCTTTCTGAGCGGGGTTTTGTCTCCTCCTCCTCCTCCTCCTCCTCTTCTTCCTTCTTCTCTTTAAAAAATGGGCTTTTGCTGCAGCTAGACATGTTCTGTCAGTCAGTGTGTCTCAGGGGCCGACTCCATCAGCAGTCATCCCTCACTCTCCACCCCCAGAAATGAGCTGACATTTATTAACAGTAAAAGGTTCCCCATGCCACTTCACAGTATCATCAATCCCATTTATTTCTGTCAACAGAGTTGAGGGTTCGTCAAAGTGCCCTCTCTCCTTTTATGGAGCAAGAACCAAAGTTCAGCTCCTCCTAACTGGTCTCTGTTTTCAACCCAGGATAAACTGTGAGGAAAAGGCTCCTCCCGACATCGTGTTTACTCTTTACCGATACATTATCAAGAACTCACCCTCTGGGACTTCTGGAATCTCAAGCACAGAAACTATTTTAACTTCATCTATGAGGATATGCACATTTACTTGGACTATACTTTCTTTTTGAGGCAACATTTCTCTAGGAATTTCATAACTGATCATGAGAAATGTGTGTGTTTTTCTCTCACAATTCCTACCACTGTCCTTGAAGTTCTTGTGTCCAACATGAGGTTTCATGATCAGTATGCTGGTACCAGCTGTAGTCATTGGTCAAAGCAGCAAGTCAAGTCGTGTACTCATCCAAAGCAAAGATCCTTATTGAGGAAGGTCAAATGTCAACATAGAAGGAGAAAGTGACTGGAAAAAGGGCATCAAATTAAGTCCCAGAAAAAAAATCACAAACTGTTTTTTGATTGTAGTATTTCATATGACAACGCTGGACAGATGACTTAATTAAATGAACAGCTAGGGTAAATTACCTTTGGGAGAAGTTCAACCACAGAGGACAAGTGATGTAGTATCACACAGTAGTAGTAAGAGAATAGAATTTTATACAACTGAGAGTATGTCGGGGGAGTTCATTTGCTGGTGAAATGCGATACTCATAGTCTGGGAGGAATAAGATATAAAAGAAAGAGCGATCAAAAATAAGTGTAACCAAGGTCCTAAAGAAGCTCAGAGGGAATAAAATTGGTAGAAAAGATGGAGTGGTCAACCCTGAACACCGAAAGGTCATTTCATCCTCTAAAAAGGAGGAAAAGAAATGAGACTGGGTGGGTGGGAGGTAGATACATTTGTATATTAGAGCAGAACCCGAGATAGATCTTTGGGTACTTCCCTCTACAGAGTATGAGGCAACCCCTTTGCTATCAGTAAAAGAGCTGCAAGTAAAGGAAGGTGCTCAGGGAAAAGGGTAAATATTTGTAATTACTGTTCTAGACAGGAAAGAAACTAGACCGGAAACGAGCAAAGAAGCTGAAAGCAGTGGAGTGTGCTGCTGGGGTTAGAGATGAACTTGACCAATGCCTGTTTCACACAGTTCTCTCCAGCAATCCTGAGCGCCAGGTTGTGTGTGTGTGTGTGTGTGGGGGGGGGGGAGTGGGGGGCGTGGAGCAGGATATATGGACTGTTAGCAAGATGCAAATCTGATTATACAAAGAGTGGAGTTAAGGAGAAACAAAAGGAAAAGGTAGGGAATAGAGGAAGCTGACAAAGGAGTAGTTCAAGCAATGAACGGAAGCTGCAAAGGGAAGGAATAGGACCAGGAGCGACCTCATGGACCATGAAAAAGTGTATTTGTGCTGAACTGGAACAGTAGCTTTGGGGGGCGGGGGGGGGGGGGGAAGAAAACGAGAGAGCTGGAAGCATAGGCTGTCACCGTCCATGTGTGAACTGTTAGATTTAGAGATTTCAGACACAGCCGTCTGGAGCAATGCTGAAGCCAAGGACTGGCCTTGGAAGCAGGTTTCTCAAACTAGGTGCCTTAGGGCGGGAACTGAAAGCTGGTGAGGGTGTGAGACCAGGCACTAGAGTGCTGTGTGC
The DNA here is from genome assembly GCF_964212035.1 of Myotis nattereri. Taxonomy (NCBI): domain Eukaryota; kingdom Metazoa; phylum Chordata; class Mammalia; order Chiroptera; family Vespertilionidae; genus Myotis; species Myotis nattereri. Next base: position 178,600,053 of record NC_138076.1, read on the forward strand.
TCCTCCACATGGATGTGGAACTGGAGGATACGCTCCGCAGTCGGGAAGGAATAGACATCCGTGAGTCACGTATTTGACAGATATCAGAGAATGAGCTGGCGGTGAAAGTAACAGCAACAAGGATGGGCAGAAGATGCAAAGGAGGAGAGGCTTTCTTTCGTTTAAAAAGCAGAGGTCTGCATTAGCAACACGGCAGGACAACACCTCTCCCTCCTCGCTGGTTGTTCTGAGGCTTGTATGAAATAATGGATGTAAAAGTCCTCCAAGGAGTGTAAACTACAATTACAATGATTATTATATATAGACATATGTATTAGAGCCCCTAGACACAAAATTATCAGTCTTATATGCTATTAATACCATTAACATTAGCAGCTCATAATGTCTTATTCTTTATCTTAACAGTTCTTGAAGCATTTCATGTGCACACTTCAGCATTTTCTCACAACAACCCTGGGAGGTAAACAGAGAGGGCCATTGTCCACAGATGTGGAAAGTGAGGACGTGATTTGGCTAAGGCCCATACCAGTGACAGAACCAGGACTTAAATTTTGATCATAGAAATGAAGTCTTCTAACTCATATCCTATATAATAAAACCCTAATAAGCAAATCGACTAAATGGCGGAATGACCAGTTGCATGACACGCACTGACCACCAGAGGGCAGATGCTTAACACAGGAGCTGCCCCTTGGTGGTCAGTGCGCTCCTATTGGGGGAGCGCTGCTCAGCCAGAAACTGGGCTCATGGCTGGCAAGCACAGCAGCGGTGGCGGGAGCCTCTCCCGCCTCCAAGGCAGCGCTAAGGACCCTGCTGGGAGCGGGCCTAAGCCAGCAGTCGGACCTCCCTCGAGGGGTCCGGGACTGCGAAAGGGTATAGGCCAGGCTGAGGGACACCCCCCTCAGTGCATGAATGCACCAGGCCTCTAGTAAGTAATAAAGAAAATAAGGGATTTCTCAGGTGTTCATTTGCTTCCTGCTTTTCCTATAACTACATCTAGGACACCTGTACTGTGCACCTGGTAACTCTCGGTTCTGTATTTTTTCTTAAACACTGCATAGTAGAATATTAGAACTCTGAACTCAAGGGTACTGAATTTGCAAGGAGACTCTATCCTCAACAGCCTCAAATATTTACCTATTGGTACAATTACTTCCACATACTCTTGGTAATAAAGAAAAAACCCATGAGTCTGTTCCCATTGAAAATGAATACAGAATCATTTTTTGTTGATTTTCAGGAAAATATGATGCCATTCTTAATACAAACATGTCTAGTCTATCCAAACAATGGGAGCGTTTCAAAATCAAAGATATTTTCAAAATACATTCTTTAGATGGAAGTCCCTCTTCACTGAAGTTATGCTTCAGTAATGACTATATTTTTATGTTGATACTTGCCTAATGACCATATTTGAAATTTTGTGAGCCTTGGTTTTCTCATCTGTACAATGTGTAACCCCTGGGATTGATGTAACATAGTTTTTTAAAGTGCCTGCATGGGGCCTTGCACCTGTGATTTTAATCAACCATGACTTAGTATCCTGCACATCATCGTTAGAGTATTTCCTTCCTTTGTGTGAACTGTGTCACTGCATTGGCACCAACAAAAGGAAATCAACCGTTGCAATCTTGGGTCTGAAACCACAATCTGAGGTGACAGTCACAAACAAATTGCTTAAAAAGTGACATAGACAGGGAAGGCTCTCTTTAAACAAGACACAAAAATCCCAATACCAGGAGAAAACCTTTGGCAAATTCACCAACGTGAATAGCCAGGACCTCTGCTCTTCAAGACGCACCAAAAAGAAAGTACAACAAGGCACAAATGAGGACTTTTATCACATCAACCCAACAATGTGAGTCATGGTTACTATATGGGACCCTGAGCAACGACCAGTAAATGGTTTTGCAAAAAACTGCAGCTGGTCCTGCTTTACAAACCCAGGAAAGGCAGGTTTTCCGTTTCTCTTCTTCTTGCTACCTCTCTAACATCTTTCTGCATCTGGGTCCATGCACAGTTGGATCATCATCATACAAACACACTAACACTTGTCCAAAGCCACACAGTCAGAGCCTGGCTCTTCCACAGCCTCTGCCTCAGCCCCACCCCCTCACTCATGGCTGAGGGCTGACTGGGGTTCCAGCCACTCTCCTTTCAGTTCTCCCCTTTGTTGGATCTCCATTCAGGACCACCCTTAGATGTCCCCTCCTCCCACCTCCTTGCAGGGCCAGCCCAGGGTCTGGACTGCCAAGGAGTCTCAGAAGGTAGATGGCAAGTCCCAACATTATACTCTGAGGCAGACTGAAATTGGACACCCTGATGCCATGGGCTGGGCAGGGGAGGAGGGTGCCAGGAGAGAAAGCTAGTTTCAATTCAGGAACTTTGATGGTAAGTTTCCCTTTGGAGTAAACACCTATGTCTATCTAGAGAAAGCACTGGAAATAAGCAAAATGGCAATGGGAGCCAGCACTGGACACACAACACAACTGTACCCTCACAGACTAATGGGCCATTCAGGTCCTCATGCCTGCCTCAACGCCAGGATGGGAAAGAGGCCTAAGCAGACGTATTATGCGATGCCTAATTGTTCTTGCCTAATTCAACTGGTATAATAGATTTTGAACAATCCAGATAGCCTTAATAGTAAGGGAATCACGTCTGGGGCATCTTATGATGTGCCAAGACCTGTCCTTAGCATGGGACCCATTTGAGCTCACTTATTTCTCAGTACAGCCCTGTAGAAAGTGTCTATTGTTAGGTCGAAACACATAAAATTGCCAATATCCAACCATTTTGACCTGCAATTGTGTGCAGTTCAGCCTGCATTTTGTCTGCATTTTACAGAAGAAACCCAGCTAGATGCAGAGCGCTTCAGTCACTTGCTGGAAAGTGTCCCAGGCAATTGGGCTTCTGAATCTATGGTTGTTATTGACTACTGAAATATATCACCTCTCCACCACAGGAATACAAAGAACAGAAATGGTGTCTTCCGATTTAAAAATTCTGTCCACGCATCTGTGCCCCATCATTCCCAGTCTCCACACACACCAACCTCTTCTTTACTTGCCTATCTCTTTTCACCTAGTCACTCAGCTGGAAATATCAGAATCAAATTTGATTTCTCTTTTTTATTTCTCTATGACCAGAATCCAAATCCTATTGATTAAGTCTGCGGGAGCTGCAGAATCATAGGGTGTGAGAGCTGGAAGGGGCTTGCGAGATAACTAGTCACTTTTCTAGCGCAGATCGTCACTGAGCGAGCCGGTAGCGAGTCAGGACAAGAGCCTGTACTCCTGGGCTCAGGCCTGCTCTTCTCTCTCGACCTCAGTCCTCACAATGGACCAAGGCCATTGATCATGCCTCTGCTTCTCCGGAGCTTCAGGACCAAACCCCTCCATGTGACAACAGCTCAGACTCCACGGCATTGACTATTATAAACTCCATTTTACAAAGAGGAAACTGAAGCACAGAATTTAAAGAGATTTACCTCGGGTCACACAACGTGTAGACCAGTTCCAAAAACCATGCTCTAGACCACCCAGCCATTATTCCCTTTGTTTGAGTCGGCCAAGCTCAGACTTCACGCCTTTGGGAAGTAGTTCTGATTCTCCCTCCACTCAGGGAGGAGTTGAAAGTCTGATCTGCCAGACCCTCAGAGCCCCCATTGAATATCACATTATATGTAAATGACAGTTTATTGGTCTGTTCTCTCCACAGACACCTTAAGAGAAGTGACTGTTTTACTATTCTTAATAGTCACAGAAGTTGACATAATGCCTGACCATAATCACTAAATAAATATGTGTTGAATGGCTATCTAACTAATCCACCTGCCTTCAATTTCTCCTTATTCCAGCCACCTTCCAACCTCAAGTGAGTCAGGGAAACTAGGGCGACATTTAGTTGTAAGTACAATGGAGAAAGATAAGCCCTTCCTTAATAACCACAGGTAAGCCCTTTTACTGTTGTTCACTAAATGTTTGGTCATCAACATATCACTCTTGACACAGTCATTTTTTTTCCATCCATAGTCACTGTATCTCAGACCCAAATTATTTAAAATTTTATACTTGGATATTTGAGTGTGAAATAAATTCATTTATTTTATTTTACCTAATTTGTTAGACCAGAAATTAAATCCTTACAAGCAGGTCAAATAAGTACTTTGATCTTAACATAAAGGGTCCTAAACTATTCATAGTCACAGTGGGCTTCAGAAGTCATTACAGTGAAGTAGATTTTGAAATGACTTCATTTCTGAAATTTGTCAGTTCTGAGGTGTTCAGACAGCTACTGTTTGAAATCACATGCAGAATTATAATAAACTAGGGGTCCAGTGCAAGAATTTGTGTACCTTGAAATGAACTGTGGGCTGCTAGGCTGCGGTGGGCACAGGGGCGGGTCTTGGCCCATCCTCCGTGCCCTCACCGGGCCCCTCCCACCACGGTCCCTGGTTCCCCTCTCTGCAGGCAGCCCCGCTCCCACCACCGCCACTTCCCTGTGCTGACGGAACTGGCCCCACTCGCACTCGCTGACAGCACAAAGTGACCAGGGCTGGTGCCAGCAGCTGGTGCAAGCAGAGCTGGCACCGTCAGCGGGTATGAGCGGCGGCTGCTGCCCTGATCGCCCCTCAGGAGCAGGGGGAGGTGGAGAAGCCCTCAGGGGCGATTGGGGCCAGCAGCCGCCACTCGCACTCGTTGACAGTGCTGAGCGATTGTGGCCAGTGCTGGGCACCAGCAGCAGGTGTGAGTGGCGACTCAGGCACCGGTAGCGGGTGCAAGCGGGGCCGGCACCGGCAATAGGTGCGAGTGCTGGATAGGACCGCGGCGTGTGGGAGCAAAGAATTTTCAGTAACCACCAGGGGCTAGCCATGATGACAGTGACCAGCACCCCACCTTCGTCTGGCACCCCCACTCACCTGCTCCACCATCCCGCCATGGCCGACGCCTGCCATATTCCGCGTGTGCCCCCTGGTGGTCAGCACACATCATAGTGACTGGTTGTTCGGTTGTTCCACCGTTCAATCTATTTGCACATTAGGATTTTATATACATACAGATAGATGGTGCTGAGTCAATTGGATTTCCAAATGGAAAAATGAATTTTTAGTTCTCACATTATAAAGAATTAATTCCAGATAGATAAATCTTAGTATGAAAGGCAAAACAATAAACTCTTTAGAAAAGAACACCTTTCTGACCTAAAGTAGGCAAAAGAGCACTAACCACAAAAGAATAATACTAATAAATTGGACTCTATTAAAATGTTCATCAAAAGAAAAAATTAACAGACTGAAAAGGAAAGCCACACTTGAGAGAAGACAGATAGCCAACAAAGGTACTATATCCAGAATATATAAAGCATATTCACAAGTTATTATGAAAAAGACAACAGAAAAATGGATAAACACTTGGGCACTTCTCAAGACAAGATATCCAAGTGACCAAAATAAAATGAAATAAAAATGTGCTCAATCTTGTCAGTCATCAAAGAAATATAAACAAGACCACAACGCCATACAATAATTCTTCCACCAAAATGGCCAAAATGAGGAGAGAAAACAAGAAGTGTTGATAAGGATCTGAAACAAGGGGATCTCTTAACTGCTGCTCTGGGAGCATAAATTATATAGCCACTTTGGAAAACTCTTTGGCAAATTTCATTGAAGATCTCTCTATATAAAGCAATTCAATGCTTAGGCATACCCAACACAATGCGTACATATGTTTAACAAAGACCTTCATAGGAATGTTCCTAGTAGCCCTGTTCCTCAGAATCCCCTAATAGAAACAAAGGGATTAAGTGTGGTATATTCACAGTATGGAGCACTGTTCAGCAGTGAGAATGAATAATCTACAAATTTACACAATTTGGGTGAATCTCACCAACAAAATGTTGAGCAAAGAATCCAGACACCAAAGAAAGCATACTATATGAATTTATATAAACTCTTCACAACTGGCAATGCTAATCTAGGTTTGAATCCAGCTAATCTATGGCGTAGAAGTCAGAATAGCAGTTACTTTGGGGGGGAAAATAGATAGTGACTGGATGGGAGTTTATGGAGAACTCAAATATTTTGTTTATTTGATCTGGAAGCTGGAATCTGAAAGAAGCTTAAACATGTTCCACTTACTGTATTTACAATCTATTCACTTTCCACATGTATCTCATAAAAATAATAAAAGTAAAGTTTCATCACCACATTCCATTCTAGTAAGGAGGAGTCAAATATTAGGTCAGGTACTGGTTTCCTAAACATTAGAGGTTGAATTGTGCCCGCTGCTCAAACTCATATATTGAAGGCTTAAACCACACCATCTCAGCATGTGATCTTATTTGGAAATAAGTTGTTGTGCATGTAACTAGCTAAGAAGAGGCCATAATGGATTAGGGTGGGCCCCTAATTCACAATGTCTAGTGTGAAAGAGGAAATCTAGATAGAGACATAGACATGCATAGAGAGAAGATGATGTAAAGACACGGGAGAAGATGGCCACCTACAAGGCAAGGAGGCCTGGAACAGATCCTTCCCTCACAAGTCTCAGAAGGAACAACCTTGCTGATGCCTCGATTTTGGATTTCTAGTCTCTAGATTTGTGAGCCAATGGATTTCTGTTATTTAAACCACTCAGTTTGAGGTTTTTGGTTTTTTTTTTTTACAGCAGTCCAAGCAGCCCAAAAGGTTAAGTATCTTGCCTATAGACACCCAGCCAGAGAGCAGAGCAGGAAGGGAAGGTGATGTTAAAAGGCGCCAATGCACTAGGGCTGGCTCTCTCTCTCTCTCTCTCTCTCTCTCTCTCTCTCTCTCTCTCTCTCTCTCTCTCTCTCACACACACACACACACACACACACACACACACACACACACCCCTCATCTAGCATCTCACACACTTTGCAGAACTGCTCTAAGGAATGGGGAGCGATGGAAGGTGTTATGCGGGGGAAATGACATGATCCTTTTCCTGTTTTGGAACAATATAGTGCTCTGAATCATGTGACAAAATGAAGATGGAATATGGAAACCTAAGCCTCCCTGTGAGGAATCTTTACAAGGAAATCATTCCTGACCTGGCAGTGGCTTAGGTCTGGAGTATTTCAAAGAGGGGAAACGAGTAACTCGATTGTTCCAAAGCTTCCATCTTGCTTGCTCATGGCCTCTTTGAGAATCTGCTGAAAGCTATAAATCCTCTCATCAGACAAATTGTCCTACTCATCCAGATGTAAGATGATGGGTAAGGGTTTTTAAGGCAGAGGATTGGTTTTTTTGTTCTTTCTTTTAGAAATAAAAATGAATGGCTAAAGAAAACGGGGTTTCTACTTGTCATCTCAGAGGAAGGCAGCAACTAACTACTGGCTCTATGCAAAGACTCACAGGTATTCTGGAAACTTTGTAACTTTCCCACATTGGTTGTTTTTGCTCTTCCCCTATATCTTTTCCCACAGTGATTAGTAGTTACTTACTTAAAACACAAAGAGATTGTGGGTCTGTCTTTCCGGGCAGAAAGTAAAGGGGAAGCCTGAGGAGGGAACCCACTCCATAGCCAGGTTTGGGGAAAGTGAGAAACTAAGAGGCTAGGAGCACAGGCTGAAGAATCCAGCCTGTGGCCTTGTGAATGAAGGAGGCCATTGTCTCCTTGGGAAGAATTTTCATTCTCTTCCCTGTGGACTTTTTAAGATTTTATGTGAACTCCATTTCCCATCATACCCTCATTGCTCTCTCTCTCCCTCTTTCTCATTCTTTCCCTTCCCCTTCTCCCTCCCTTCCACTCTGTCTAAAAATAAAATAAAGTAAAATGAAATAAAATAGATAATGAATGGAATGGTCAAGAGATTGAAGTAATAAGATTTGGATACTAATCTACTCATCCATTAAGTAGATGTGTGACAAGTTACTTGATGTCTTTGGGACTGGCTTTTCCTTTCTATAAAATTAGGGGACCAAATATAGATAAGGGACTCAGACATTCTACAATGTAGAATATGAATATATGCAATTAAAGCAAAGCTATTTGTAGTCGCCACTATGCACAGTGGATATGTTGACGTGATATGTACCAACATATAGGAGTTCAGGAAAGTCTAATTCGAGCAAGTTTCATTCTGTCCCTAAAGAAATTGAAACCTAATTTATCTATAGTGTCATCCTGTGATCAGCATGCTCTCCCTGCAATTTGCATAATCATTGCTTCAGGCAAGACTAGACCAAAATTGTGGGAGGAAAGGAAGAGGCAATGTCTCAATTCTACAAAGGAGAAAGTTTTGACAAGTACAAGATGCTGAGAAAAAAGGAAACTGCTCAGTTGGATGAAAGAAATGAACTCTTTTCAAACCATCTAAGATTCCTGCAGCTTTGAGAACAGTTTGTAACTGGCTTTTAATACCCTTAAGCCTTTTGTTAGAACAAGTGTCCAACTTTTAGATTACACTTATCTTGAGGGCAGATATGTCCTGAAGGTCTTGTAAAAACACACAATAGGAATGAGATTCAATTCAGAATAAGACAACAGTTACAGTGTAATAGAAACAAACATAATGAACAAACAAAAACCCCACAGAGACTAACATAAAGTTGATTTCATTCATATTTATCAGGGTATCCTTCTCACATTTCTGTTTCAAGTGGAATTAAGTGAACAAATTCTCTTAAGTTTTCACTAAATGGGTCTATTTTTATTAAAGGATGACTGTCCCTCTTTAAGATGCTTTCATTACTAGATAAGACTATGCTGCTACTATCCGGACATCTTACAGTCTAAATGTCCTTTCTTCAAAGTAGCAAGCAAAAGTCTTCAATATATGCACACACTGAATTGTTACACCCAGCTAGGCAGATTCCTCCAGTTTCTTGACAACAGTGTGCATTGGTAGATCTAACTCTGCTTGAAGTACTTAAGTGCTTTCAAGTATGTTGGGACCAGACACATAACGTAATGTTCTTCCTAATTTCCAATTATCCTGTTGTCAAGACTACCTGGGGTTTGCAGAATGTGTCCTCTCACTGACCCCTGCTAAATAAAGCCCTATTTTTCTACAATGTGGAGCATTTTCACAATGACTTTTTCTCATTTCTTGACTGAGAAAATATTATTCTTGCCTCCCGTGGTCATCCTGTTATTCACCAGCCAATGTTCCTGGCCCAACAACTCCTCAGCTGAGGTGGAGGGATGAAAAAGTGGATAGGAGAGGGCATGTTTCTGCCTTTCCCACAGGGAGCCACAGGGAAGAGCCCTGGCTTCCCCACCCCCTCAACTGTGTGCTCTAATGGTGTGGGGCCATTTCTGGAGGAGCCCAGGAAGTTAAAATGCCTTAAATACAAGAGAATAGCCCAAAAGCCATAGGGGACACCTGTTGTCAATTGCAGCTTGGAAATCATTTTGCTGGACTGGAAAGGATAAGCATACAAAATTATCTAAGACTTGTTAAATAAACCATGATGAGAACAATAAGCAAATGCTATTCTCAGTGTCTGGTAATTCATTTTTTTCACTGTCTACTTAATCAGATTTTGGCCACACAATATTCTTTGCTTTGATACAGGTGTTTAGTAATAAAAAAAAAAAATACCTTTGAATGATCTCACCTAAAACACATTCTTTTTTTAAAGGTAGGTCTCTGAGTTAGTCATGGAAGATTTCTGGATGAATGTGGCTGGCCAGGAGCCTCATATTTCATAGTGTTTGATTCCCACAGAACACCCTGTTCTGGGGAGATTTCCTGATAGCACTGATCGACTGGCAGCGGCCCCCGGAATTCAGGTGCACCCACAGCCCTGACTTTGCCAGTCAGGATGGGAAGTTGTATTTCAGCTCCATGTCCAGAAAAGCAGCAAAACCAGACCAGTGACCCAATGGCTGACCTCAGGACCAGCTGCATTGGATAATTACCCTTGCCCTGGTGCCAGCTAATCAATCAGTGGAGACCACAACCCTGAAAGCACATACCTGGAAAACTGTTGAATAGTCTATTGACATCTCCCGGACCCTCCCTTAAAACCCTTAGGATGGAGGACCCAGTGCACTCTATCTCTCAGGGAGCACGCACCCTGGCCTATGCCTTTCCCTTTTCCCTGGCCCAGGCAGGTTACCATTACCTTCCTCATTCCCAAGCTCCTAGGGCCCTTCCTTTACCTCTATAACTTGTTTCTTAATCCCATTTCTTATAGGAATTACTTTTTATACCACTGTGATTAACCAAATAAATGTTCTCTTATAAAAATATATATATACAAATATCATTCTTAGTTCCAGCATTATACCAAAAAAGGGTGGAACCAAATTTGCCCTCAGGCTACTGGGCTGGAGCACCAAATAGGTAAAACCACAGACAATTTTATAGTTGTGTGAACCTGTCCCTTCCGTTCCATTTTACTGCATTGTTCTTTGGTCCCATATTGCATTCCTGCCTCCACCCCACCAGAATGCAAATGCACTGGGGACCAAGAAAGAATGTCTGAGATTCATTGCAAAATCACACGCTCTATGTAGTCACACTAGAGGCCCTGTGCAAGTTAGGGTCCCTAGTGGCTACTGGCCGGGACTCCCTCCTTTCCCCTGACTGGCCCTGCCCCCTGGTCGAACTCCCGGTTGAGGGGACAATTTGCATACTACACTTTTATTATATAGGATGGTGTGGCTCTGCCAGAGATACAGTACAAACATCAAGTAGGGCCCAGACCTGCCATGGAACACAAGAGGCCCCGTGACATCTTCTCCACTGTTTATGCTCCAGGTTCCTCACATGTAAATCTAGACTTGACAGAATGTACTCCAGAGAGGTCCTGCATAGCCTGGCCAGCATGTAGAAATTTTTTTAATCAGACTGCAGATCTTGCAGGTGAATATCTCTTGATTTCTTATACATATAGCAGAATTGTTTTCATCATCCAATTTCAAGCCTATTGACAGGGTCAATTCTGATCTCCTGCTTTCTTCCAACTAAGGAGCATGAAAGACATGAGAGAAGCTGATGGTTAAGAGAGCTATGGATGTTAAAAGGTTTAATCTACTAATACAAGGGTAGCATTTCCCAAAGCATGTTATGCTGAACACTGACTCTGTTAGATGTTCCACCAAAAAAGCATTTCAAGGACAAATAAGTTTAGGAAATATGGCATAAAATACCTCTTCTTTTTCAATGATTCTTAATGTGCATTAGTATATTAAAGGCTCTGAGGATTCCTGTGATGAAACTGCTTAACTGCTCAGCTGGGGTGGCTCAGTGGTTGAGAGTGTACTTATGAACCAGGAGGTCACAGTTCAATTCCCAGCTCTCTCATCACTGATGTTTTTATCTCTCTCTCCCTTCCTCTCTGAAATCAATTAAAAAAAATGTTTTTTTAAGAAAAGAAACTGCTTAACTACGTTGAATCAAGTGTTTCTCAAGCTTATATGATCAGGACAGCTTTCTTTCTCTTTTATGTAACTGTTATTAATACTGCAAGAAACGAATGACCCACAGACTACATTTTGGGAAACAGTTCTATAGACCGGGGGCGGGGGGGGGGGGGCAGCTAGAATCTAAAGGTTTTATGCAGGGGAGTGAGTTATGTTTTAGAAAACCACTTTGGTGCGAATCAGGTCCTTCTCTTCTAGTTGTTGTCATTTTAGGAAATTACCCTGTATTCTATCCATATGCTCAATCCAGAAAAACAGGAGCCGTATTTGTTGTGGTGGTAACTTTTAAACAACTAGAGGCCCGATGCATGAAATTTGTGTGAGGGGCTCGGCCCTCACAGCCCCTCACAGCCTCAGCCAGCCCTCACAGCCCCGGCTGCATCCGGAAGGTTGTCCAGACGGTCGTCTGGAAGGATGTCCAAACAGTTGTTCTGCTGTTTGGTCTAATTAGCATATTAGCTCTTAATATATAGGATTATAAAATGCATGCATGGTTTAAAGAGAAGCCCAACAGTGCAAGTGATAGTATGAAAAACAAAAGCCTCCTCCCTCCTCTCTCTCACTTTCTCCTCTACCCAACAGCCGGGCCTACTTCCTAGAGGTACTAAGTAGGGTTAGCCGGTTTCATTTCATTTTTCGGTTTTTTATATGCAACTCTAAATCATACACATGCGAACCTACTGTTTTAAATAATACACATTCAGCAGTGTCTACTGAAGAAATTTGTTCTCACACGTCTTCCTGCCTCGCTCACCTCTCACCTCCTCTCTGTCACCAAGTTCTATCAATTTTACTTTCCAAATGCATCTCTCCGTCCTCGCCTCTCCATCTGCCCTGGCAGCACTGTCACCGGCACTCTGACCATCCTCTTATTGTACTCATAAAGATGTTAAAATATACGTTAGATGATCTCTGGCTTCAAAGTCTTCAAGGGCGCCCCACTAAAATACAATTCAAAATCCTTGTCAAGATCTGTGAAGGTCTGCATGACCAGGCTCCTACCTACCTCCCCTACCCATAGCCAGCCTCTCAGCAAAACCTTCACCAAACTCCAGCCACAGGTGCCTGCTGTCCCTTGAACACTTGTGGCCTCTTCTTCTCCTTAAAGCCTTCCCATTTGCTCTTTCCTCTGCCCAGATGGATTCTCCCCAAATTCTTTTTGGCTAAGTTAACCCATCTAATCTGAGTCAGCCCCTGTGTCTTTTTCTTCATAGCACTCTGTTCTCCACACTACTTTAAATTTGTTATTTTATGTTTATTTTTTAGATGTCTCTAAGTTCCAAAAGAATGGGGAACATATCTGCTTTATTTAACACTATATGCTGTAAAATTGGCACTATGTCTAGTCACAGGATGGGCTTAATAATTATGTATCATATGAATGAATTTAGCCAGTGGAAAGTTCTCTTGCGGTTTTAAGTTCCTGCTTTTTCTTAACGTGAAATGTAGTCCCATCCAGATTTTCATGTTTTGCATACCTATCTATCACCTAGAAGACTCACTCATTCATCTCTATGAGGAGCAGAACTTATAGGGACATCTCATGTAACTCTCTGCTTAAGCTTCATTGTCCTCAGTTTGTTTTATTCTCTTCTTGGGAACTCACTGCACTTATTTTCAGTACCATTCATTTTGTGCCAAATCTTATAATGCCTTGTAACACCTATCTGCTATTATTGGCACCTCTTATTTACACATTTTGTCTTGCCAATAATGTCATAAGTCTATCAAGTATAGGACTTGGTACTTCGTATCCTAAAGTATACAGAGTGCCCCTGAACAGGGCAGTTGCATGAGAGGAGTCTCCATCCACCCCCTCTGGTGCCCCCATTATAAGACTTTGATGTGGGAGTTTGGCCCATTTCCTTTGACTCTCTTTTCCTCCTCTGCCCTTCTGAGTGCGTTGCCATTATGCCAGGAATAAAGGCTGGTATAAAGATAAGCTCTGAGGTCAGGAGAAGTAATTAAGGGGAGTGTGCATACGGAGGACTTGCCAGTGTTTCATTTCCTCCCCAGTGTTACAGGAGGGGAAGATCACGCGATAAGGGAATAGGTGTGTTTTATATTGCTAGGTGTCTCCTAGAACATATTAAAAAGTGACTTGTTCAAGATTTTGAAAATATGGATTTTTAAAACTTAAATGAAACAAAGAGGATTACATCCTCAAAAAAATTCAGTCATTGACTCAGTCTCTCTCTGTTCAATTTTTGGGTGAATTAGACCCAAACATCAACTTAATTCAGAAAGTGTCTTTGAGATCCAAGAAGTTATTCTGTACTTCGAGTTGCCATTTCTAATCTTGTGATATTTAAGGAATATTTAAAAAAACTGAACACCTTAGCTACTCCCCCCGCCCCTGCCACCAAAATATAAGGGTTATAAAGGATCCGCAACCCTTTTATTGTACTAAGCCAAACTTCCTCAGCTTACTTCTGGAAATGGAGCAGAAAAGCAAAGCCTGTAATACTGTCTTTGTTAGCACAGAACTATTCCAGGAAAGTAGACATTTTCACAATTACTTCCTCTTTTTACCTAGTGTGTCTTCACAACAACCCTTTAAGGTGAACAGAGTGGAAGCTATTGTCTGCTGTCCTTATTTTGTCAGAGAGGAAACTCGCCACAGAGGGCTCACTGACATAAGTATGCAGCTGATAACTCGTGTTGGAGAATTCCCCTGAAGAATTGCTATGAGATAATGCTGCTGCTCAGAATAGGGCTGTTAACCTGGGGTCAGGACTGGCTGAAGAATTTGCAGGGTCTAGTGCAAGCATGTCAAACTCAAAGGCTAACACAGGCCAAATAAACAAGGTTTAAGTTTATGTGGGCCGCAAAAAAAAACACACACACAACCCATAAGCTTCCATTTTAATAGAAACGTAGTTTTATTTTGAAAAATATAGTATAAAATAGAATAAAAGCAATGATATAATTAATGTTTCCTTACATACCATTATATCGGCTGGGCTGCAAAAATATTCGTTGTGGGCCGCATGCAGGCCGCAAGCTTGACATGCTTGGTCTAGTGCAGTGGTTGGCAAACTGCGGCTCGCGAGCCACATGCGGCTCTTTGGCCCCTTGAGTGTGGCCACAAAGTTTCAATCGCACTGTACGTGCGCGTCCGCACGTGGTATTTTGTGGAAGAGCCACACTCAAGGGGCCGCAGTTTGCCGACCACTGGTCTAGTGTACAATGAAAATTTGGAGCTCCTTGTTTGAAAGTTCTTAAGACAGCTGAAGGTAACAGCAGGACCTTAAACCGAGCGTGGGGGCCCTTCCGAGTACAGGGCCGTGTTTCCATGAAGCTGGGCCTGCCTGGGGTCTCTGGATGGCTAACATTTGGGTGGCTGGGTTTCAAGGAAACAGTGAACTCCTGACATTCAGGCAGAATTCTGTGTCAGTGTGTATAATATGATTGTTTCGTATATTCCATAGCTATTGTCAGATTTTCAAAGTGGTCTGTTAACACAATGAAGTGTTAAGAGTGCATCTTCGAGAGCAGCAAATGTTCCCACAGAGCCCAGCCTGTCACAATACATCGGCGGGACCAGCCTGCTGGTGGGCCCTGGGCACGATCCTGCAGGACACTGTCTGTGAATGAGTGAGTTTTCATGAATGCATGGGGATGAACACAAAACAAAAAACTGTTAAGCCTGCCCAGCGGCTGCCAGAAAGACAGACGCTCGAGGATGCATCCTCAAAATACCGGAAAGCAAATAGTGAGATATTCAGGATGAGCCCATTCGTTACAAACCCTGAAGTACCACCTAAACACGAGCCAGTTTATTTATTTTCACCCCTTTCAAGCAAGGTTCTCCGTCTTCTTCTGTAATTAGACACCACATTCCCTCCTATTAATCAAGGAGAAATGTATCACCGGAAGACCTCCCAGCTCACGCTTACTTACATCTATTTTACAGATAACTCTTAGGAACTGGAGTAAGGTAGGATTGTTGATAAAGCAGGCGCAGGAGACACCCTCAGAAAGAGGAGAGGAGTGGTGGTCATCTCTTAGAGGCGCTACACAGATATCCCTACATGTGGATTTTGCTGAAAAGCCTGCTCCTGCCCTGAGGGGCGGCATTCAAATTGTATTCAGTTCCTTTGCACTTTTAGACTAAAAATGCTCTTCAGCCAAATCTCCAGCTCATAGAAATGGGGATAGGGAGAGATGGGTAATTGAATCCACGGCGTAATCCTCAAATTTCCATTTGCTCAGTGTCAGCCTTGTCTAGATGCAGCCTCTGGCGCGCACAAAAAGCACCGTCCACTGTGTCCTGGTCACTGCTCTTGCGCGTGGCACAATGGGGCACTCTACGGGGCACAGCGACCCAAAGCTCGTGGGTTCCAGCGAGAACCTCGGGTGCTCACACCAGGGGACTCACTCATGGAAGAATAAGTGCTCATAATTCTCCCTATCCCGACAGCTGAAAGAGCAGGAGGCTGGCAGGCGGGCGCCTTCCTATGGTTTCTAGGACTCAGGTGCTCATTATTTCTCTTAATGGAATGGAACTGCCCTCGGGAATCTGACTTGCCTCCCCGCACGCCATGGACTCCAGCTGGAGTCTTCTAGTCCTGGCTCCCGGCTCCCCGCAAGACGCCCAGGCCACAGCGAGAGGTCCAAACTTTCAACCAGGACAGACTCCGCCCCGGCGCCCAGACCCTGTCCAGCCAGAGCCGAATGGGAGGGTCTGGACGCTCGCAGCCCCGGGTGGGGCTGGAGGAGGGGGGGGCGAGGCCGCGATCTCGGGTCGGGAAGCGGGAAGCGCAGGGAGGGCAGCCGGGGCGGCGCCGCGCCGCACGTGGCCTGGGAGTCGGCGCGCTCTTTCTAGGAACAGCCTCGGGCCAAGGAGGCCTGGGCGAGCCCCGCCGGGCGCCCCTCTCCCCCGGTCCCGGGCTCCCCGGGAGCAGCACCCCACTGTAACCTTCGCGATCCGCGGTCCCCGCCCCTGCGCACCCCACTTTGGCGACTATGCGGGCGCCCAACACGCCCCAGCCGCTGGCTGCGGGCGGGGTGCGGCGGGGCAGCTCCAGCGCGCACAGCCTTGGAAACGCTTGGTGCTCCCGCCCGGCCCCGCGCCCACCCTGCCCAGCCCAGCGCGCGCTTTGCCTTCCCGGGCGCGGGCTCTGCCAGCCGCGGGGCCGCGGACTCTGGAATACCTGCTCCTCCGGCTCGGGGTGGGGCTCCTCTGCTCCGGTCCTTCCCCGGGGCTCCGGGAAGTGCTCCCTCCTCAAGGAAACGGCTCCTGCCTCTCGGCTGTCGAACGTGAGACTATATATCCGGCAGGAGACTGGGTGTGGGGCGGAGGAAGCCACCCTCCCCCCACCTTCCCCGCCGCGCCGCGGCCTCGGTGTCGGGCGCCGAGCGGGCAGCAGCCTCAGCCCCCGGCCGGCGGGGGGCGCGGGGCTGGCGGGGGCCGGGCAGTCGAGGGCAGGGGGCCGCGCGCTGAGTCCCGCCCTGAGCCTCCATTCATTCAGCACCAGGCAGATCCACTATTACTCCACGGGTTCCCACCCCTCTCCTCGTTTTTTAATGGGTGGGTGAGGGGAAAGGGAACAGGAACGGCGCCCCTTTCTGGTCTGGAAAAGAAGGAGAAAAAGAGGAGAGGACGGAGGGGCGATAGAGACAGACAGACACGGGGTCAAAGGCTCTGGTCTGAACGCTTGGAGGACACATGTTTCCCCAGCCACCCTAACAGGATGGGCAGCCCCAAATCCGAGTTGACTCAGCTCGTCCCTTCTGCACGCGCCCCCCGCCCCCCAAGAGGGATGCTTTGTATCTATCTGCTCCAAACTCTGCCAGGCGCCCCGCAACGACCCACAGCGCAGGGTTCTTCCGGACACCCAGGAGGGGCTGGAGGCGCGGTTGACTCAGACCTCCCAGGCTTGGAGGACAGAAATCTGCGCGCGGTGCGGGTGGGAGTGGGCAGGTGGATGCAGACTGGAGAGGATAAGATGCTGAAGGAACAGCGGCGGGCTAGCTTTGCTCAGCGGCCCTTCAGGTTCTTCAAAAAGACATTTGAAAATCTATCTAGCCAGATAGATTTTCGGGGCGGGGGGGGGGGGGGAGATTAGGTGTGGCCATTGGCATCAGGGAGGAGTTGTAGAGGGAAGGACAGGCATGAGAGTGGGGCTGTCACAGGTCTCATCCAGGTTGTGCGGAAACCCAGCAAACGCCCAGCCTAATTCCTTGGACAGGTGGAAGGTAAATTCCCGCATAAATATGCTTAAGGAAATCCAGAAAGGAATATTGCTCTATAAGCTGTCTTCATTCCCCTCATTACAACGATCGCCATAGATAAAGACATAAAATTCATGAAGGTTAGAATGAATGCAATGAGCTATTTCCTGCATTAAAACAATTTACACCCAATTTGAATTATCTTCTACTGGACTCTCTTCAATTAAATGCATCAAGGAAAGTGTAACCTAAAGACACCTGGCTAGTTTCCTCTGGTGACTGCCTGAAACCAACAGGGAGAGGAAAAGTTAGGACCAAATAAACATACTCTGTTACCCCTCTCCCGACTCAAGAATAAATCTGAATATGTCCTCAAAACGTGTATGAGAGTACTTGAGAAGACACAGTCACACGTTGGTGAGAACGTGCTGAAACCACTCATCACATGGCAGGTGGAAGGTAAATTGCTACAACTCTTTGGAAAGCAATTTAGCCCACATTTCCAAGGCATACAATATTTTTAGTCACTTTTTAAAAAATGTTCTCAACAGTAAAAGACTGGTAAACGATTCCCATTTCTTAGAATGCATCCGAAGGAAATAACCCGCAAAAAGAGAAATGCCACATGAACAAAATTGCAGGTTTGTTATAGCATCTATAATAATAAAAGTGTAATATGCTAATTAGACCGGACAGCCAAACGACCTTCCCGACAACTTTCTGAATGTCATTCCGGACAAAGCCATGGCAGGGCCAATGCAGAGGCAGTTAGGGGCGATCAGGCAGGCAGGCAGAGTGTTTAGGGGTGATCAGGCAGGCAGGCAGAGTGGTTAGGGGTGACCAGACAGGCAAGAGAGCAGTTAGGAGTCAGCAGTCCCAGATTGCAAGAGGGTGCAGGCCAGGCTGAGGGACCCCTTCACCCCCACTGTGCATGAATTTTGTGCATAGAGCCTCTAGTTATTAAAGGAGAAAATAAAACATACTTTCAGTGGAATATTGATAGGTAAAATGCAACATTATTTTATCAACATTATTATAAAATACAAAATCATAATTTGATTGTCACCATTAAAATTACATTTATGTATGGATAATGTATGAGTTTGCTAGGGCTGCCATATCTAAGTATTCAGACTGGGCGGCTTAAACAACAGAAAGGTATTGTCTCACAGTTCTAGAGGACAGAGATCCAAGATGGAATTGTCAGTAGGGTTTGTTCCTTTGGAGGATTTTGAGGAAGAATCTGTTTCATGCCTCCCTTCTGATGGGTCTGCTTGTAATCTCTGGCTTTTCTTCGCCTGTAGAGGCATAAACCTGATCTTTGTGATCATCTTCACAGGGTGTTCTTCCCTTGTGTGTGTGTCTGTGTTGAAATTTCCCCTTTGTATGAAGACCCGATTCATATTGAATTAGGGCTTACCCTAATGGTCTCCTCTGAATTTATTACGTCTTCCACATTTCTGTTTCCAAATAAGGCCGCATTCTGAGGGTTAGGACTTCAGCGTGTAAATTCGGTGGTGGTGGGAGAGGGGGAGCAAAGTCTAGGGGGAAGGGCAGTCTCCAGGGTTTTATCTCAAAACCACTATTGCTGAAGGTCAATGTTGAGAAATACATTATTACAATAACTGACATCTGCTTTCAAAGTCTTCTCTACCTCACCATTGCTTAATGATTTACCATTTTATTCAACCTCATAAAATGAATGTTTCTTTGCAAATCTGCCTGGAAGATTTTATTTAATATGCAAAATACTTACAAAATGTGCTAGACCTAATATAATATGTCAGATCATTCAAATGACATGTTAAAGTTGGAGACTGTGAATAAATACAGTGTTCCAAAAGAATGCTATCATTCCCCAATACTATCTCTTTAAGCAAATACTGTTTCTGCCCTGGCCAGTATGGCTCAGTTAGTTGGACATCATCCCATGCATGCCCCAAAGCGTTTCCAGTTAGATTCCTGGTCAGGGCACGTGCCCAGGTTGCAGGCTCAGTCCCCAGTAGGAGGCATGCAGGAGGCAGCTGCTCTCACATCGTTGTTTCCTTTTTAAATTATTATTATTTTTTAATATATTTTTTTTATTGATTTTTTACAGAGAGAAAGGGAGAGAGACAGAGAGTTAGAAACATCGATGAGAGAGAAACATCGATCAGCTGCCTCCCGCACATCTCCCACTGGGGACGTGCCCGCAACCCAGGCACACGCCCTTGACCGGAATCGAACCCGGGACCTCTCAGTCCGCAGGCCAACGCTCTATCCACTGAGCCAAACCGGTTTCGGCACATTGTTGTTTCTTTTTCTCCCTCTCCCTTCCTTCCTCTTTAAAAATCAATATAAAAATCTTTAAAAAATAAAATAGTTTAAAAAACATACAAATACCTTTTTGTTGACTGATAGTAGCATGGAAACAAGAGGTTTGATTTTGATCTACAGTAGAATCATAAAAATATGGTGTTCTGGAACTAGAAAGCTAGTTCTTTGGGTCCACTATCTTACTTTATAGTGGTGAAGACTAGACTTTGTGTCTTGTCTAAGGTCACTTTATTAGTTTTAGATTTTCCCATAACCAATTGCCATAAAGTGGGTGTTTTAAAACAATATCCATTTATTATCTCAAAGTTCTGTAAGCCAGTCTTCTGGACACAGTGTAACTGTGTTATTATTCGTCCAGGGTCTCACAAGGCTGAAATCACAATGTCAGCCCGGACCCTGATCTCACCTGTGGCTGGGGGTGCTTTTCTGAGCTCCTCATTGGTTGGTGGCAGGATTTAGTTCCTTGCAGCAACAGGACGGAGGGCTCATTTTCTCACTGGCTCTTGGTGAGGGTTTTCTTTCAATGCCTAGAGGCCATCCTTTCTCTGGTCCTATCCCTGTGCTCTCTCTCACATCATGGTTGTTTGCTTCTTTAAAACCAGCAGAAGAAAATACCTCTTTCCCTCATGAAATCTCTGACCCTTTGTAAGGGCTGCAACCTGGGATCTTCTCGCTTTTGATGAACTCAAAATCAACTGATTTGGGGCCTTCACTTTCATCACATAAACAATGACAGGAGTGAAACCCATCATAGGCACAGCCCCACCCCTTGTAGGGGAAAGGATTCTACGGAACACATCCACTACCGTGCGGTGACCCGGGGCTGGCTTAGAATTGGGCCATCTTATCACTGACCTCGGTGGCAGGTGGTAGCATCAGCGGTAGCAGTGTTGTTTCCTACTTTATTGAAGAGAATCTCCTGCATAAGAAAAAAAAAATTATTTTCATTATCTGCCCATTATATGAAGCAGATAGTTATGGATTTTCATGGTTGTTGTTTTTTTTTTCCTCGATTCCTTTCCCCTACAGAGATATATAGGTCTTTGAAAGTTACATAACATCTTCATTCACAATTGTAAACGTGTAACAGGTGAAGACTGAACTGCTATTTTCCGAATCTAAGTGCGGTGCATTCTGAGCTGATGGTTCCTTAAGCCTTGCATCATAAACATCAAGAGTCTTTTGAGATTGCTATTGAGAATTCTTTTGAGAATCCTGTCTTGAGAATGCAATAGAGTTACAGCTGAATTAACTAAAGGACATCCTCTCTATTGACTATTATGTCGACATTAAAAAGAATAAATTAAAGCTATTCCAGTTGAATTGCAGTAATTTCCAAGCAGTTTAGTTTGTGAGGAAAGTAATACGCTGAAAAACATGTCTAATATGATCTTGTTTCTATTAAACCAAAATCAAATAACTTCGAATAAGCACTTGCATACATAGATATATAGGTCTATGGAGGCCTAGAGAAAAACATGGAGAATGTGTACTGAGTTATTAACATGTTACCTTGATTGGTGAGAAAGGGTCCTGCTACATGTAGGGGAAGTAAGAAGGAAGAAGGAGTACCAGGCAAAGATAGACACAAAAAGAAAGACTAAAATATAAGTTAAGGTATAGTATGATCACATTTATGCATTTATTGAAATTATTTTAAAACATTTTTACTAAAGAAAGAATGCTATGAGCCTCCACTCCCTCCTAACAAGTAAAAAGCTAAGCAAATTGAAAAATAAAATATCCTTAATTCTTCAGGGCAGTATAGTCACAGAGCAAACTGCTGCCACCAAAATTGGAGAAAGTGACAGTAGATACAGAAAATCGCAAACAACAGGAACAGAACCCATGAGCAGACACCTCCAAATTACTGGTATCTAGGGAGAAAAACTGAATTGTACTTGACCAATTGCTGGAGGCTCCACATGAACAACTTTTAAGTTAAAAACTCCCCCAGTGGAACCTAGTCATGGGGCTGGAGTGGGGAACGCTTTTGTGAATTTTACTTCCAGGACCTCTACCACGTTCTCACAGTGAACAGCAAAGAAAAACCCCCTGGTGCTCCCAGCAGGAGGAGGGGAACGTTTGAAATAGCCAGAACATTGTGTCCTTCTTAACCATTTTACCAGAGATTAACCTGGTAGGATTTTATTGGAGCCTAACTTAACTATGTGAAGGGAGGTTCCCAAATCCAGCCCCCCTCTAGTCATTACCCAAGGGGGGAAATCTGAGAAGCACTTGGGTTGCTCATAGCCAGGGCCATAGGCTCACCAAAAGACTAAGACACAATTTTAGGACTAAAGTGCTTCTCTTCTCCTCACACCTTACCATTACATTACTAAATACCTATTTACTGCAGTTCCTTTTACCCAGGATTTATGCCCACCCTACAAGAAAAATTACAAGGCACGTTAAAGGCTAAAAGCACATTTTAAAGGCACTGAACAAGTATCAGAACCAGAGTCAAATACGGCAGGACTATTGGAATGATCAGATGAGGAATTTTTAAAAACTATGATTAAAATGCGAAGGGCTTTAATAAATAAAGTAGAAAACATGCAAGAACAGATGAATAATATAAACAAAGATATAAAAATTCTAAGAAACTATAAAAATAAATGCTAGAGAAAAAAAAAAACTGTAGCAGAAGTGAAAAATGTCTCTGATGGGCTCATTAATGGCCTGGATACAGCTGAGGAAAGACTCTCTGAACTGGAGGACATGACAACACAAATTCCAAAGTTGAAAAGCAAAGAGGAAAAAAAGACAGAGAAAACCAGAACAGAATGTCAAAGGACTGTGAGACAACTATAAAAGGTATAACCACAACATGTTGATGAATGATATCAAAGAAGAACTAAATAAATGGAGAGATACTCCATGTTCACGATTAAGATGACTCAATATTGTCAAGCTGTCCATTTTTTCTAGCTTGATCTGTTTATACAATGCCATCTCAAACAAAATTCCAGCAAGATATTTGGTGGATATCTACAAACTGATTCCAAAGATTGTAGACTCCGACTCAGGCTAGGAGAACTCAACATTGGAGAATAACAAAGTTGGAGAACTGACACTGCCCAACTTCAAGAATTACTATGAAGAAAGAGTAATCAAGATAGTGTAGTACTGGTGAAAGAAGTGACAAATAGATCAATGGAACAGAATAGAGAGCCCATAAATAGACCCACATAAATATAGTCAACTGATATTTGTCAAAGGAACAAAGACAATACAATGAAGCAAAGGTAGTCTTTTTCAACAAATGGTGCGAGAACAACTGGACATAAAAATAAAAACAAGAATCTAGACACAGATCTTATATCCTTTACACAAATTAACTAGAAATGGATCACAGACTAAATGTAAACTCATAACTATAAAATACCTAGAAAATAAACAGGGAAAATCTAGATGAGCTTAGGTTTGGAAATTACTTTTTAGATATAACAACATAGGCACAATCCATGGAAGAAATAATTGATAAAATGGACTTCATTAAAAACTAAAACATCTGCTCTGCAAAAGACAATATCAAGAGACTGTGCAGACAAACCACAGACTGGAAGAAGTATTTGTAAAAGCTATATCTGATAAAGGACTTGTATCTAAAATATTTTTGTTATTGTTTAGTTTAAATATACTCCTAAAACTCAATAATAAGAAAATAAACAGCCCAAGGTCAAGATATAGGGTATCCTATATAATAAAAACTCTAATATGCAAATCAACTGAATGGCAGAATGACTGATTGCTATGATGTGCACTGACCACCAGGGGGCAGATACTCAATGCAGGTGCTGCCCCCTGGTGGTCAGTGCACTCCCACAGAGGGAGCACACTCAGCCAGAAGCCAGGCTCACAGCTGGCGAGTGCAGCGGTGGTGGCGGGAGCCTCTCCCTCCTTCGTGGCACTAAGGACCCCTTGGGGGATGTCTGACTGCTGCCTTAGGCCCGCTCCCCAGGGAGCTGGAGTGGGCCTAAGCCGGCAGTCAGGCATCCCCTGAGGGGTCCTAGACTGCAAGAGGGTGCAAGCCGGGCTGAGGGACCCACCTCAGTGCACAAATGTCCTGCACCGGGCCTCTAGTAATATTACTATAAGTTTTGCTCTTCTTTGTTTTCTGTAATCACTGGGAGTGGGTAGTCTCTATGATTCATGATGGTTTCACATAGGTTTTGATTAAAGAAGACCACTGAGCTTATTCTTATAGATGTTTGATGGTTTGGGCAATGATGGTCCATTCCACAGCACCAATTCTGCCTAACAAGTGATCCACTAAGCACTCTCATTCCTTGGGCATGCAATGCAGCTGGGATTAAAGAAGCCCACTACTAATAACCTCCTATAACCTGTTGGAGTTTGAAAATAGGCATGAGGAGGAAGGGTCAAAGAGGCACATCCCCCACCAGTGCAAGCTGTATGGTACTGCAACAGGTTACAATGAATATATCCTGACCTGAGCCTGTATTTCCCAGGCCTAGAATTCCAATAGATGAGTGGATACCAAGATAAAACATCACCTTTTGTCCTTCATAACTTAGGTTAGGACAAAACTTAGGTTAGGATGAGAATTGCTATTAAATTTATATCCACATAATCTTTTACAGTCTTCCATTAATAGCTTTTCTAAGCATGAAAACTGAAGTTTTCAGCTGTTTGCTTAATAATTAACATGTTATCCTCTGAATTTCAAATACTCAGAGGCATGTTCTATTTATATAATTATCTTCATCTCCGTACTTTTTTCATATTACTAAGGCCATCTAACTGTAGTGTTTGGCACATGTAAGTAAAATCAAATGGCATTCCTATCTTCATTTCCCCAAATAAATATTATCAATTTTTTCCAAAGGGAATATAGCTATGCAAAGTAAAAAAAAAAATTTACTTGCATCCTGTAAAATATTAAGTATGAATCAGTTTGGGGTAAAAATTCTGCCAATTTTGTTTTCAAATTTTCAGTCAGTTGTCATCATGATCAGGTGCTAGATAGTGTGTAAGGTGATGATCAGTTTCCCTCTTTGAGAACTGCCCCTGAAGCATAAGGGTGATCCTTCATCAACCATCGTTCATTCATTCATTCATTCATTCATTCACAAATATTCATGGACTGATTGCTATATATCAGGTACTGTGCCAGTTTTGAAACTGAGACAAAAGAATCAAAATCTCTTCCCTCTTATAGATTATAGTTGGAGAGAGTAGAAGACAGAGATTAAACAAACTCCAAAGTAAACATCTGGTTACAGATTGAGATAAGTGCTATGAGGTATAGAATGGAACTCTGTGAGAGAGAGTAACAGGGGAAACCTGTTTTAGATGTGGATGAAGGTAAACCTCTGTCAATTGACATTTTGGTTGATATGTAAAGAATGGAAGGAGTGATGGGGAAAGTTCTAGGCAAGAGAACAAGTATAAAGATCTCAACAGACAGTGTATTTGGGTAACAGGGTATCTGGTTTGAGCAAATTCAGAGAACAGGTAGGCTCCAGATGAAATAAGATCTTGTAGGTCCTGGTAGGATATTTGGGTCTAAAGGGAAGTAACAGTGCTATGGAAGCGTTTTAAAAAGGATTTTGAGAGCCTACCTTTAGTGATTGAAACTGATTCATTCAAGGATAATCACCTGACCTTAGCAAGCCAATCAGGTTTTTCCTTCCAGAAATGTGAAAATTTTGACCCAAAAGACACAGACTCAAAGTTTCTGGAACCTCAGTAATTCTAAACAGCATTCTAGAAAATCCATGAATTTTTGCTACTGGGTCTTTAGAATTTTCTAAGTTCCTGTCCTTTTATCTATTTTGGATTCTGATATATATATATATCAGTATTCTAAGAAAAGTTATTTATTATTAATTATTATTATTTTGTTCAAGTTAAGTAGATTTCATTTACTTTCATTTTAAAAAGCCTTAACTGCTGTAGCTGGTTTGGCTCAGTGGACAGAGCGTCAGCCTGTGGACTGTAGAGTCTGGGTTCGATTCTGGTCAAGGGCACATGCCTGGGTTGTAGGCTTGATCTCCCGTAGGGGGCATGCAGGAAGCAGCCAATCAGTGATTCTCTCTCATCATTGATGTTTCTATCTCCCTCTCTCCCTCTCTCCCTTCCTCTCTGAAATCAATAAAAATATATTTTTTAAAAATAAAAAAGCCTTGGAGAAACTAAGATGGCGGCATAGATAAACACCAGGAAATAGTCGCTTCCCACAACATTTGAAAAATATCCCAAAGGACGGAGCAAACATCGTCCAGAACAACAGGAAGGCTGGCTGAGTGTAATTTCTACCACTAGAAGAAAAGAAAAGCACGCTGAGAGCCAGAGGAGCTGCGGAGGCTGAGTGCAGAGGTACGGTGGCGGCTCGCGCGCGCGGAAAGGGGGTGGCACCTGAGGACGCGGCTGTCTTTTTGAATCACAAGCTCCCGACTGCTCTGAACTCCGGTTCCGGGAAGTCTCTGGGGACCCAGGACACATACGGGGAGAGGCTGCTCTGTCAGGCGGCAGCGGGCGAACTTGAGGGCGGATTTCCCTCAGAGGTGCTTGCAGCCGTTACCCAGACACTGAGACGCGCAACTCCGGGCGCGGAGAATCAGCCATAGCTTCTTTCCCCGCCCTTTTGACTCCCTGAAACCCCGCCCCACCCAGGCTGCAGCAGAGGCTTTTGCATGTCAATGTACCTAACTACAGCCCAGCCAGGCAGACCCGGAACTTCCAAGAGAAGGCCCAAGGCCCCGCAGCGGCTTGCATTGCTTCACAGCTGAGCCTCTTCGTGGCTCCGGCTGTGTGGCCTCAGGCAGGGGCTGAATTAGCACCTCCTTAGATCCAGGAGCCACTGTACCCAGTGGTCAGAGGGGGACCATTCTCCCACTTCAGACACAGCTGCTTCCCACAGCCAATTGGCCTGGAGGTCAATTCCTCCCAGTGATCCTACAACAACCAAGGCACCAAGAGTGCACCAAGAGTGTCCACCCCAGGTAACTGGGGAGGCTGAGCCACTGGGCCCTACAGGACACCTGGTGCGCAGGGCCACTCTATCAACACAGGGAAGCAGCCAAAATGCGGAGACAAAGAAACAGGTCACAATTGGCAGAAACGGAGGAGGGCAGACGACTGGACATAGAGTTCAAGGCCACGTTTATAAGGTTTGTCAAGAATTTTATGGAAACCACCGATAAATTTAATGAATCCCTCAAGGAGTATAGTGAGACCATGGAGGACATGAAAAAGGACCAACTAGAAATTAAGCATACACTGACTGAAATAAAGAATAATTTACAGAGATCCAACAGCAGACAAGAGGATCCCAAGAATCAAGTCAAAGATTTGAAATACAAAGAAACAAAAAATACCCAACCGAAAAAGAAAAAAGAAAAGAGATTCAAAAAATATGAAGATAGTGTAAGGAACCTCTGGGACAACTTCAAGCGTACCAACATCAGAATTATAGGGGTACCAGAAGGAGAGAGAGGGCAAGATATTGAAAACCTTTTTGAAGAAATAATGACAGAAAACTTCCCCCACCTGGTGAAAGAAATGGACTTACAAGTCCAGGAAGCGCAGAGATCCCCAAACAAAAGGAATCCAAAGAGGACCACACCAAGACACATCATAATTAAAATGCCAAGAGCAAAAGATAAAGAGAGAATCTTAAAAGCAGCAAGAGAAAGACAGTCAGTTACCTACAAGGGAGTACCCATCCGACTGTCAGCTGATTTCTCAACAGAAACCATGCAGGCCAGAAGAGAGTGGCAAGAAATATTCAAAGAGATGAATAGCAAGAACCTGCAACCAAGATTACTTTATCCAGCAAAGCTATCATTCAGAATGGAAGGTCAGATAAAGAGCTTCACGGATAAGAAAAAGCTAAAGGAGTTCATCACCACCAAATCAGCATTATATGAAATGCTGAAAGGTATTCTTTAAGAAGAGGAAGAAGAAAAAGGACCTCTTACCATTTGCCACAGCATGGATGGAACTGGAGAGCGGATAAATACCACAGGATCTCACTTATTTGTGGAATATAATGAACAACATAAACTGATGAACAAGGACTGATCCAGAGACGGAGAGGCTTTGATTGGACTGTCGGGCCTTGGAGGGAAGGTAGGGGAGGGTGGGGGCAAGGGGGAAGGATCAACCAAAGGACTTATATGCAAGCATATAGGCCTAACCAATGGACACGGACAACGGGGGGGTGAGGGGATGAGCGGGGGGGGGGGGAGGGGGGGTAGAGGGTACACATATGTAATATCTTAATCAATAAAAAAAATATAAAAAAATAAAAAAGCCTCAACTAATATAATTTACCAGTTGACAATTTTCTGCAGTTTCTATTGTATTTTATTATTACTTTAAGATGTCTAACCCAAAGAACAAATATAGAAGAAAGATGAATTGAGAAGATAATAATTTTTTAAATATATGTATGTTTTAAATATATTTTATTGATTTTTTACAGAGAGGAAGGGAGAAGGATAGAGAGTTAGAAACATCGATGAGAGAGAAACATTGATCAGCTGCCTCCTGTACATCTCCTACTGAGGATCAAGCCCGCAACCCAGGCATGTTCCCTTGGCTGGAATCAGACCTGGGACTTGTCAGTCTGCAGGCTGATGCTCTATCTACTGAGCCAAACCAGCTAGGGCAAGAGGATAATAATTTTAATAATATTTCTGGTCACCATTTTTGCTTTGTTGATCAAATAATATTTGAAGTTTTTTTTATTAAGCATACTGGATACACTTAGATCCTTAAAAAACAAAGATACCACTCAGCTAAATCTGGAAAGGAAAAGGAAAAGGTTAAAGATTAGAGATGGGTTTTTCTTTTCCTCTTTCAATTGCTTTAGTAAAATTTCTGGTTGTAAGAGAACAGTGGTATCATCAAAAGCCCTGCGTGTTTTTAAACAAGACAGTCCATGTCCTACAAGGACTTTCTGTTAAACCTTAAATCAACAGGCTCCAAATTGGGTAGAATTGAGTCATGTGCAAACACAGCACTAAATCTTTGTTCTTTAGCAATTCTGTGCCCTCTTTCTTGGAGGATTTTGAAAGTCTAGTGGGAAAGAAATATGTTACAAATCAAGCATTTATCAGGATTAAGCAGAGTGAACACTCCCTTGGGAGGTTCTTAGGAGACAAGAGCTTGAAATAAAAAGATAAATTTGAAATTCAAAGCAAAATACTGCATTATTTCAATTATTTCAGCATTAATGTGGAATTCATTATTTATGAAAATGTGGACAAAAAAAGTTTACAACTTTAATATGATCTTCTGAATTTAATATGAAAAGAGAAGTAAACAAGTCTAGTTTCTCTTTCTCCCTCGCTTGCTTTTGTTTTCGCCCTTGCTCTCATTCTCTTTTCTCACTTGTAAAAACAGAACTGATAATGCTAACTCGATAATCTTTCAATGATCACTAAATGAGAAAGATGTATGTAGTAATGAACAATAAAGTATATAAACTATATTAGCTTCTCATTGGAAATTCTGCCCCCCCCTTTTTTTTTCTTTCTGGACAATTAAAAATTGTATGAAATGAATTGTGGATATAGTGATTAGGAAATTTAATTTAGAAACAGAATTACATAGTTTACAAAAAAATCAAAACAAATGCTTATTATTAAACACAAAATGAGCCTATAGAAATAAAAAACATAAAATACTCACAGCAATTGATCTTGTTAATAGCTGTTTCTTCACTTTGAACTATATTCTTTTACTGTTGATTGGTGTCCTTATTAGGGACTATGCAGACCAGAGCGATATTTTCCTTCCTGCAAGTAACTTCAAGAACCAAAGATCCAGCATAGTCACAGCTTGTCCTTTCCCCAGCTTCACCAAACCCAGAATGCAAGTCCTGGCAGTCCTGAGTACAATTGTTAAATAAATCAAACTGAAAGAGCTTAACCATAATTCAATTGAGCAATTTGCTCATCTTGGTGTACAATTGGCAAATGGCTAACTTAACTTTAGCTGTGATGTGTGGCAGAAGCTATACAGTGCCTAAGACTCCTCTGTAGAGAGAAATGGGCTGGTGAAGTCAATTTTTTAAAAAGCAAATAGTTAAAAAATGTAACAACCATTTATGTAATGTTTACCATGTTCATAGCTCTAAGGACATAATGCATTTAATTCATTTAATTCTTATTAAAACCCTATGCAGAAGGTACTATGATCATTCCCAGTTTATAGATTGAGAAAATGAGGCACAATGATGCATCTTGTCAAAGTCACTGTTGAATGAATTTTGTTAGTGCTCCTCATTTTACTTATTGTTCCCTTAGAACAAGTGTCTATTAATCCTTGTGATTTTTCTGGATACAGTTTACTTCCAGTAGATTTTACTAAGGGACATTTTGTCACCTTCCCAGATAGAGGGACCATAAGAGTGGTGTTTGGTACCAAAGAAGAGGGGAGAGCAATATTCACCTAGGTCCTAAGCCCTAGGACCTAGGGGATTATTGTAAGGAGCAAATGTAAGCTATTTTTTTCCCAACTTTATTGAGATACAATTAACAAATAATTGTAGTATGTTTAAAGTATATGGTGTAATGATTTAATATATAAGGTGTCCCAAAAATGTATATATACACTTTGAAGAATTATAAAGGCAGTGTTTATTAAAATACATTTAATTTTCAAAATTGAGCTACCAGCTGTTAAAGTGTGTATACATGTTTTTGGGACACCCTGTATATACACTGTGAAAGGATTACCACCACACAGCAATCACCTCACATGTTTATTTACTTATTTAATTGGGTGAGAATGTGAGTTCTACTCTCTTGGCAAATTTTAATTATATGATACACTATTATACACTATAGTCACCCTGGTATACATTAGAGTCTCAGGCCTTATTCATCTTATAACTGAAAGTTTGTACTCTTTTATCAACCTCACCCTGTTTTCCCAGCCCCTCCTGGAAAGCACCATTGTCTTGATTTCTGTGAGCTTGACTTTTTTTCTTAGAGTCCACATAAATATGATGCCATACTTGTCTTTCTGTGTCTCACTTATTTCACGTAGCAAAATGCCCTCTTCGTTTATCCATGTTGTCCCAAATGGCAGGATTTCCTTCTTTTTAAAAGCTAAATAATGTTCCATTATATACATACTAAAGGCCCGGTGCACAAAAATTTGTGCACTCGGGGGGAGGGGGGTCCCTCAGCCCGGCCTGTGCCCTCTCGCAGTCTGGGACCCCTCGGGAGATAACGACATGCTGACTTAGGCCTGCTCCCGGGTGGCAGAGGGCAGGCCTAATCCCTAGGTGCAGCCCCTGGTCGGGCTCAGAGGAGGGCCAATTGGGGAGTTGGGGCACTGCCCCCTGTCATGCACAGAGCAGGGTGGATCAGGAGGTTAAAATGCCACCCTCAGTCATGCTCAGGGTAGGGCCGATTGGGGTGTTGTGGCACCGCCCCCTGTCACACTCAAGGCAGGGTCGATGGGGAGGTTGTGGCACCATCCCCTGTCACGCACAGAGCAGGGCCAATCAGGGGGTTGGGGTGTTGCCCCCTGTCACTCACAGAGCAGGGCCCATCAGGGGGGTTGGGGCTCTGTACCCTGTGATGCACAGAGCAGGGCCCATCAGGGGGTTGGGGAGCTCCCCCCTGTCACGCACAGAGCAGGGCCAATCAGGGGGTTGAGGAGCTCCCCGCTGTCACTCACAGAGCAGGGCCCATCAGGGGGGTTGGGGCTCTGTACCCTGTCATGCACAGAGCAGGGCCCATCAGGGGGTTGGGGCGCCACACCCTGTCACACACAGAGCCACAGGGCGATCAGGGGGTTGGGGAGCTCCCCCCTGTCACACACAGAGCAGGGCGGATCAGGGGGTTGGGGCGCCGCACCCTGTCACACTCAGAGCAGGGCCGATGGGGAGGTTATGGCTCTATCCCATCACACACAGAGCAGGGCCTGTGTGTGGGGGGGTTGGGGCACCACCCTCTAGCACCCACAGAGCAGGGCCAATCAGGGGGTTGGGGCGCCGCCACTGTCACACTCAGGGCAGGGCTGATGGGGAGGTTATGGCTCTACCCCGTCACACACAGAGCAGGGCCCGTGGGGGGGTGGTTGGGACGCCGCACCCTGTCACACACAGAGCAGGGCTGATCAGGGGGGTGGGGCGCCGCACCCTGTCACACACAGAGCCACAGGGCGATCAGGGGGTTGGGGAGCTCCCCCCTATCAGGCACAGAGCAGGGCTGATCAGGGGGTTGGGGTGCCTTCCCTGTCAGGAACAGAGCAGGGTGGATAGGGAGGTTGTGGCCCTGCCCCCTGTCAAACACAGAGCCACAGGGTTATCAGGGGGTTTGGGCGCTGCCCCCTGTCACGCTGATCCCAGTGCTGGGAGGCCTCGCTGCTCCGCTGATCCCGGTGCTGGGAAGCATATTACCCTTTTACTATATAGGATAGAGGCCTGGTGCTTGGGTGGGGGCCGGCTGGTTTGCCCTGAAAGGTGTCCTGGATCAGGGTGGGGGTCCCGCTTGGGTGCCTGGCCAGCCTGGGTGAGGGGCTGATGGTTGTTTGCAGCTGGTCACACACCCTTCAGGATGGGAGTCCCCACTGTGGTGCCTGGCCAGTCTGGGTGAGGGACTGAGGGCTGTTTTCAGGCTGGCAGGTGACTGAAGCTCCCAACTGCTCCTTTTTTTCTTTTTTTTTATTCTGGGCCAGCTTTAGCTCTGAGGCTTGGCTCCAGCTCTGAGGCCTTGGCTGGTATCTGGTTTGTTTGGGTTCTATAATCGAAACACTGTTTCAACTCCAGCTCTGGGATCCCGGGTGGCTGAAAGTGGGTTTCTGGGGTTTTGTTTAGCTTCTATATTTGTAACAATGTTTCAAACTGCAAGCTCAGAGGCCGGCAGCGGCAGGCGGGGAACGTTGGAGTCCTCTGTCACTGAAGCAAGCAAGCCTCATGTTTGCTTCAAGCTGCCTGGCTGCCGGCCACCATCTTGGCTGGCAGTTAATTTGCATATCACCCTGATTAGCCAATGGGAAGGGTAGCGGAGGTATGACTAATTACCATGTTTCTCTTTTATTAGATAGGATACCACATTTTTTAAATCCTTCTTTCTGCCAACTCAAACATAGGT
The DNA here is from genome assembly GCF_964212035.1 of Myotis nattereri. NCBI lineage: Eukaryota > Metazoa > Chordata > Mammalia > Chiroptera > Vespertilionidae > Myotis > Myotis nattereri. Next base: position 178,633,030 of record NC_138076.1, read on the forward strand.
TGTTTCCTTATCTTGGCTATTGTGAATAATGCTGCAATGAACATGGGGGTGAATACATCTCTTTGAGATAGTGATTTTTTCCTTCAGACAGATGCCCAAAAGTGGGATTGCTGATACTTTTGCTTTTAACTTCTTGAGGAATGTCTAAACTGCTTTCCATAGTGGCTGCACCAATTTACATTCCCCCAACAGTGCACTAGGGTTCCCTTGGTTCCACATCCTCACCAGCACTTGTCATATATTGATTTGTTGATGGTAGACATTCTGACAGGTGTGAGGTGATATTTCATTGTGGTTTTGATTTGTATTTCTCTGGTGTTTAGTGATGTTGAATGTTTCTTCTGTTGGCTATCTGTATGTCTTCTTTGAAAAAATATCTACCCAGATCGTCTCTCCAATTTTTAATTGGATTATTGGTTTCTTTGCTCTTGAGTTGTTTAGGTTCTTACATATTTTGAATATTTAACCCTTATCAGATATGTGATTTGAAAATATTTCCTCCCATTCAGTAGGTTGCCTTCATTTTGTTGATTTCCTTTGCTGTGCAGAAGCTTTTTAGTTTGTTAAAGTCCCACTTATTTAGTTTTGTGTTTGAAGTCTGATTTAGAAAATCATCACTAAGACCAATATCAAGGAGGTTATCCCTTATATGTTTTCTTTTATGACTTTTATGGTTTCAGGTCTTAAATACAAGTCTTTACATTCAAGTCTTGATGAATCAACCCCTTTATCATTATATAGTGACCCGTGGGGACCCATCCTTTAGGTAGGAGCTATAAAAGTTGGGGCATTTGGCGTATGGTCCAAAGGTAGAAGCTGGAAAGTTGGGAGTTCCTCCCCATTGTATGGTGCCATGGGCTGGCTAATATATTTGGATGCTCCAACTTAGTTGTACTGTTTGAAGATATGTATTTTTACTGTGTCAGAACAAGGGGAACAGTTCCAGTTTGCGAAAAAGCAGATCTCAAGATACTGTTCATAATTTAGTATTACCTTATCTCTAGTTTTATAAATATTATTTTGAACTCAATTCTTCCAGGACCAATTTGAATTCTGTCACTCAGTATGATCTATTTTAAATTTTCCAGATTTAAAATGTGAAGCATATTAAGATAATTAAGCGTTGTTCAGTGATGGAAGACATTTCATATGGAATTTAGGTTTTGAACAGAGACTGAAAAAAGAGAAAGTTCAGTTATTTGTCAAATCTTAAGTCAAATAAACCATAATTCTTGTGAGCAAGGATTATTCATATAAATGCTCAACTTGGTTATTACTTAACTTCATTGGAAACACAGATAAATCTGAAAAATATAAAAGCAAAGAATTTTCTTTTCTTGCCTTTTTTATTGTGATAAAATACGCGACATAAACTTTACAATTTTAACAAATTTAAGTGTGTAATTCACATTGTTGTGCAATCATCACTACTACCCGTGTCCAAAAATTATACATCCTCTCAAAGTAAAACTCTGTACCCATTAAGTAATGATTCGTTATTATCCCCAGCCCCTGGAAACTACTATTATATTTTCTGTCTCTATGAGTTTGTTTATTCTATGTATCTGATATAAGTGGAATCAGACACTACTTGTCTTTTTTTTTTTCAATCTGGATTATTTTACTGAGCATGTTTTTTTTTTGCGGTAAATTTATCTTGTAGTATATATCAGAATATTTTTTTTTTCTTTCAATAGACTTTATTACCTAGGATATTTTCAGTGGATAGAAAAATTGAGTGGAAAGTACTGAGTTCTCATATTCTCCCTTCTTGCCCTGCCCCTGGCAGCCTCCCCCACTATCAAAATCCTGTACAGGAGTAGTGCATTTGTTACAACTGATGAACCAACTTTGACACATCATTAGCACCATCATTACATTAGGGTACACACTTGGTAATGTGCGTTCTATGATTTTGTCTAATGTAGGACATATACACATCATTATAATATCATACAGAATAGTTTCACTGACCTAAAAATCCTCTCTGCTCTGTTTATTAATCTTTCCCTCTCCTTGCCTCTGGCAACCACTGAACTTTTTACCGTCTCCATAGTTTTGCCTTTTCCAGACTGTCATATAGTTGGAATAATACAGTATGTACCCTTTTCATATTGGCTTCTTTCACTTAGTAATATGCAGTTGCATTTCTTTCATGTCATTTTGTGGCTTAATAGTTCATTTCTTTTTAGTGTTAAATAAAATTCCATCGTCTGGATGTGCCAGAGCTTGTTTATCCATTCACCTATTGGAGGACATCTTGATTGCTTCCAGGTTTTGGCAACTATGAATAAAGCTGCTATAAATATCCATGCGCAGATTTTTGTGTGTAGATGTAGCTTTTCAACTCATTCTAGTAAATACCAAAGATGTGATTGCTGGATTGTGTAGTAAGGGTATATTTAATTTTCTAAGAAACTGTCAAGGTGTTTTGCAAAGTGTCTGTACCACTTTGCATTCCAAACAGCAATGAATGAGAGTTTTTGTTGCTTCACATCCTTGCCACTATTGGTGTTATCAGTGTTTTTTGTTCTGGCCATTCTAATAGGCATGTGGTTGATCACATTTTAATTTGCAATTCCCTAAGGACATACAATGTTGAGCACTTTTTCATATACTTATTTCATATATATTCCCCTTGGGTAATTTTGTTTGTTGAAGTTTCTATTCAGATATTTTGACCATTTTTAAATTGGGTTGTTTGTTTTCTGTTTGTTGTGTTTTAAGAGTTCTTTGTATATTTTTGCACACCAGTCCTTTATCAGATATGCTTTGTGCAAAATTTTTCTCCTAGTCTGTGGCTTGTCTAGTCATTCTCTTGTTGTATCAGAATTATATTTCTTTTAAAGGCTGAATAACATTCCAGAACAGGTATATACCACATTATGTTTATCCATTCATCTGTTGATGGACATGTAGATTACTTCCACCTTTCCATGACTGAGAATAATGTTACTATGAATATTGGTGTCCAAATATCTGTTCAAGTACTTGCCACATTTGGGGGGGTAAATATCCAGAGTGGAATTGATGGACATCTCTTTGCTTTTAAAATTTCTGCAGTAGTTCAGTTAAGCCATTGTTTTCAATTATTACTCCTGTTAACAAAGTAGTCATGTAGCATTCACAAAAAGGCACTATCGCAATAATCTTTGCTTTTAGTATAACTTTACCATTTCTTGTTCTTAAGTGAAGAATGAATCAGCAGTCTGCCAGCTTCTGGAAACTATTATCTTTAATTGCAAGTGGCTTTGCCTGAAGGGTCAGTGAAATGAATAAAAGCAAATGGAAATTTATAAACTACTTTTAAAAATAAGAGATGTCCTATAGTTCCCAGTTGAAAGAATAAATCCTGATTCCAAATAGAAACCTGATAAAATTAGATTAGAATAGAAAGACCTGAAAAAGGGCCACAGAGAATCCAAATGAAATCTTGTCCCTTGCTTCTTCAGAATTTACACATATCCAAAGCAGCAGCAGTATAATACAACTGTGTTTTCTGTGTAACAAAAAATCCAGCTTTCCCATTTATTCTCCAAGTACCAAGAAATAGGTAGAAGATTCTTATGGAGATTTACAATGTTAACACAGGAATGGGGAACATTCTTTTGGATACCTAACTTTTATCCATTGTAACTTATCACCAGGTAGACATAGGGATTGGGCTAAGTGTGTTCATGATCTGAATATAAAGCATATGTTTTGTATCTAGGATCTAAAAAAAAGAGTTATGACATTTCCACTTAATATCTTCTAAAAATAAAAAATATAAGAATGGGTAAGCAATATAACTAAATCTTACATTAAAAATATCATTCTTGTTAGATATTTGACTTTTATCTTAGTCTAACTATGGTCAAAGGTTTACTTTTAATAAATGCTTGAGGACCTCCTAAGTTCTTTTCAACTCTTGAAGAGTAATAAAGAGTAATTCTTACAATATATAATCTTTTCTATGCTGTAGAAAAAAATAAAAATATGAACCAATTGAACAGAGAATAGATCTAGTACTGAAAACTAACGAAGGTGGCTCATGATAGACTATCTTACTTATGTGTGTAGATTAGGAAGTCTAGAGTTAAATACTCAGCAAATGGAAGTAAAGTGAAATAATATCCCACCACAATCAAGTGGACTTTCCTCCAGGAATGACAATGTGAGAAAAACAATTATTATGATAGGTCATGTTAACAGGTCAACTCACAGAAACAAACAATCCTTTCAGGAGCTGCTTAAAAATGGCATAGATTAAATTAGATAGCCATTTCTTGTTTAAAAACTTTTTTTAGCAACTCACATTTTGAGGTTAATTTCCTTAATAGAAAAAACAAACAAACACATTTGCTACAGACCAGTCGCCAGAATAATACTTAAGAGTGAAATATTCGAAATTGTGTAATTAAAACCAAGAAAAAATTAAGTATGAAAATGGTGTCATTTAGAAATCTATTTGCTTTAAGCAGAAAGGGAATTTCTTGGAAAATTCTCAAGGATTCACAGATTTGTTGACAGGCTGGAAGACCAGACTTGGAAACAACAGGATTCGAGGAACTCAGGAGGGTCAGGAAGCAGGACACATGGCAGGGGCAGGGGCATCTGGCCGGAAATAGTCCTGGTGCATCCCATCCACCAAAGCTGCCTTAGCTTCAATGACTATAACCTCCAACAGTAAGCATAATGCCAGGTCACTGACTCAAGATGCAAAGTCCCAGGAGAAGGTCACTTGACTAACTCTAAAGTCAAGGGCTTCTCCCACCAAAGCTACAATCCTATGTGTAATGGGAGCGATGATTGGAACGTTGGACATCCTGAAATAACACGTTCACTACATGCTATCATTGCTATTGTTTACCATCACTGTTTGCAAATTAAATTATCTCAGGGAATCAACTGAAGCGAATAGCAAAAGAGAACTTTGTGAGGAATCTGGATAAAAAGCATACAGAAAATTACCATTTTCTTATGTAATATCAATAACCAGTTGGCGAATATGGAAAGAAATATTACTTTTACAATATAAATTTTCTAGAAGTTACTGTAAAATAATAATTATTGCAAAATGTTGCATTCCATTTCAGAGGATTTATGGATGATACTTTGTGTTAGGTCGGAGAGAGCCCAGGATCGGATACCTGCAGATGCGTGACGAGATAATGGACCCTCCCTGGAATTTCTAACAGATCAGCATGCCAGACACAGATACCGGCTTCTCCCTGGAATCCACACCCCCTACACACAGATACTGACTCCTTCCTGAATACCCTGCCGACCCCCTGTGGCGGGAGCTTCTTCCTCAGTGCCTGTCCCCGCCCCTCACCCAACCGCAGTATAAAACAAAGTGCCCCCCTCCCTGTGGGCACGAAAACACTGGCCCTGTCTGGGGTTCGTGGGTCGCCCGGGAACGCAGAATAAAACTTTTCCTTTTCTTTCTTTTCTGATTAACTCGGCTCTCTTTGTTCTCTACGCCGCTTCCTGAGCCACCTAACACTTTGAAGCTTCCCCATGGATATTCTATTGAAGACTTTGCAATCTTTTACCCATGAAGAATTCTTGCAATAATGATCAAGAACCAGGAACTCTTGCACAAAAATTGTATTTACAGCTCATGGTACATTAATGTGATAAATAAGATGTAGATATAATGAGTCAATTATTGCTAATGATTGTAAAGAATAATATTTTTGTTATGATCTGGGGTTTTTTGGCCAATTTATTAGCTTACTCTTTTTAAAAAATATATTTTATTGATTTTTTTTACAGAGAGGAAGGGAGTGGGGTAGAGAGCTAGAAACATCGATGAGAGAGAAACATTGATCAGCTGCCTCCTGCACACCCCCCACTGGGTACACTCCCTTGATCGGAATCGAACCCAGGACCCTTCAGTCGGCAGGCCGACACTCTATCCACTGAGCCAAACCGGTTAGGGCAGCTTACTCTTTTTGTGTGACTTCCTTCTCCCCACAAAATGCAAGCAGTATAGATATCAAAACTTCAATTTTTTTTATTAGTTGATTTGTTTTATAACCAAGTAAGTCTAAAAGTCTTACAATGAATTTTTACTCTGACGATGCGAATGAGCTATGATACATGGTATATGTAATAGATTGTATATAGACAAGTATTTTTTTTCATTTAAAACTAAAAATAACATTTTAGCCCCAAATTCTTGAAAGTAAGCTTTGCTTACTTTTCTCACAATTAATATTTGATTTTTGTGCATTTTAAAATCCATAAGGTGAACACAGTAAATTACTACCTTAAGCTGAAATGGAATTTCAATTTTCTAAAGATGTCTTTGATAGTTTAAATAATAATTATTAATTGATTTGAACTAATGCTACTTACAACATAAAAATTTATTAACAATGCTGAACAGTAAGACTGCTAAAGTCATAAACCGAAGTTATATGAATGAAAATATACCCCAGACACAATTTTCCTCCTACTTTACTCAAAGTACATGATCAAGCTCATAGCCCTAACTGTTGCAAAATTATTATACAAGCATTTTTGATCTTTTTAATGGAGTTATCTCTCTATATAAAAACCTAATCGACCGTTACGACTGGGACAAGCGGAATGACGGGTCGGCCAGTCAGTATGACATGCACTGACCACCAGGGGGCATATGCTCAATGCAGGAGCTGTCCCCTGGTGGTCAGTGCACTCACACAGCCAAACTCTTGTGGCCCCTTCCCCTGGCCTGCCAGCCAACCTCCCATGGTCCTTTCCCCCTGCTGGCCGCTCCCCCAATAGGCCCTGATTGGGGGGCTGGCAGGCCAACCTTCTGGGGTCCCTCCCCGCTCCCGGCAGGCCCCCTGATAGGCCTCAATCGCCAGCCAGGCTGAGGGACCCCACCGTCTACGAATTCGTGCACCGGGCCTCTAGTAGATGCATAAAAGTGCTGTTCTGACACTAAATGTAAAGAATCAAATTCACCTCCTTATTTTGAATCCTATGCTTGATTTTTGCTAACAAATACTCAATTCTAGATTAAACTTGAGAAAAGTACACACATTTTATTTTTAACTAAAATGAGATTTCTGTCCTTGTTCTTTTTTAAAAAAAATATATATATATTTTTTATTGATTTCAGACAGGGAGGGAGAGGGCGAGAGAGAAATATTCATGATGATAGAATCGTTGATTGGCTGCCTCCTGCACACCCTCTACTGGGGATTGAGCCCGCCACCAGAGAATATGCCCTTGATTGGAATTGAACCTGGGACCCTTCAGTCGCCAGGCCTACGCTCTATCCACTGAGCAAACCAGCTGGGGCTGTCCTTCTTCTTAATGATTGTTTAAACAAAACAATTTGATCATGCATGTTAAGAAATTGAAAAGCTAAGCAGAATGTTCATTGCTTCCCGATGACTTGGATGATACTCTTACACAGAAATCCAGAACTTCTCCGGGGCAGATTGGTAACTATCATTTTAAGTGTAGCTCACAAAGTTCTTTCTTCTGTCAAAGTCACAGTCTCAACCTGAGCAGAAGATTCAGAGAGAAGGGATTGAAAATATTGTTCAATTCTAGCCTGTAGTTCTTCTAGCTGATTTTCAACAATATTTGAAACTTGTTGATATCCTTTCTCACTCTCAGGTCCAAACAGAAGTTTAAAGGTTTCATTTGCAACATGATTTTCCCAAATATTGAGGGTTTGTTTTGTTGTTTTACACCCAAAACTCATGTCCTGTGAAGTAAGAACATTGACTCCAGGCTTTGCATAGACTTGTTCAGCTGGTTTATATGAAGAAAATGTCTGCAAAGAAGGCTAGTTTCTGCAGCCATTGTTAAGTTATAAAGGAAAATCTAGACTAGTAGCTTCTTGAAAATGCCCCTGAAATTTATCTTTCAATTCAAACAACTTGGTAAGAACTCGTCATCAGTTAAATCACCAGATTTCTGTGCACAGCAGATTTATTTGTTTAGTCTAAATTTTCACACTGGTCTTTTCTTGAGCAAACTTGTCTTGTTTAATAATGTTAACAATTTAGTGTCATCCTAATAATTTTAATTTTATTTTCAAGAATATTGGACACCGGAATCCCTCTAGAAAGAAGAGATGTGTTGTGACAAAGTCAACATTTTCAGATATTTTATAAGAGAGGTGAAAACGTTCATGAACATAATTGCTTGAAGAAGCACCATACATACATACATACACCAACTGCTTCCAGATATGATGACAAAACATTACCTATATCTTGGGCTTTGCTTGTGTTGGCCAGCGCTTGAAATGTTTAGACATAATTTCTTTAAGTTCACCATCATATACCCTTTTTACAAATGCTATACACCATGGCTTTATTGGTTAAGTATGTTGACCTATCAAATTGAATAGTGAAAGTGGTGTTCTTCAGGTTATTACGCAAAACCTCTTGAGATTCATGTGGGAACATTTCCATTAATCTAAAAGGTTTCCTTATGTCCCTTTGTGGTAAATCCTATTTTCTCATTACAGGACCCTGGCAATCACTGGCCTGTTTTCCATCACTCTATATTTACCTTTTCAAAGTTTTAAATAAATGGAATTATATATTATGTAGTCTGTTATGCCTGGCTTCTTTCACTTAGCATAGTGTTCTTGGGATTCATCTATGTGGTGTGTATAGTAGTACATTCTTTTCATTATGGAGTAGTGTTTCATTTTATAAATATACCATACTGCTTATCCATTTAGTAGTTGATTAACACTTGGGTTGCTTCGAGTTTTGTCCTTCACATTTCCATATACATTTTGTGGACATGTGCATTTTATTCTGGTAAATACTTAACTATAAATTTCTGTGTTTTATTGGAATTGCATTGAAACACTTTATATTTCTAAACTGTTTTCCAAAGTATCTTTATCATTTTGCATATGATAAAGACATATGTAATGTGTGAGTGGGTTTATTTGCTCCAAATCCTTGCCAACACTTGATGTTATCAATCTACCTAATTTTTGACACTTTAGGGTGATATCTCATTATGATTATAATTTGAATTTCCCTAGAGGTGCTGCTAATTATTTTCTCATGTGCTTATTTGCTATTTCTATATGTCTTTGGTGAAGTGACTGTTCAAAATATTTGTTTATTAAAGAATTAGGTTGTATGGCTTTTTGTATTGAGTGGTTAGTGTTTTTTTTATAGCTTTTGCACATTAGTCCATTTACATATAAATGCATTGCAATAATTCTCCCAAACTAGGCTCTCTCTTAATTTTTGTAACATTATTTTTTGAATGGTACAAGCTTTAATGTGAACAAAGTACATATTGTCAATTTTTTCTTGTATGATTTATTTTGTATGTGTATGTGGTTTACTTAAGAATTTATGCCAAGATTGGTGATGCCTGTTCCAATTTCACAAAGATTTTTCCCTCCTGTGTTTTCTTCTAGAAGTTTTATGGTTCTAGCTCTTACATATAGTTGTGATCTAATTCATATAAATTTTTATGTGTGATGTAAGGTTAGAGTAGAGATTCATTTGATTGTATGTATATATGCACTTTTGTTGAGAATCTATATATGTGAGGTTTCATTTCTGGATTCAATGTTTCATTGCTTGATTTGTAACACTATGTCGGAATTTCATTGTGTTACTTATTACAGTTTTATAGTAAATATTGATGTGTTTTATTCTATTGGACAATTTCTTTTAAAAAAGCCTTTTGTAATTTTAACTGTAATTCTGTTAAACTATAGACTAATTTAGGGAGAACTTATTTCTTTACACTATTGAATATTATAATTCATGAACATAGCACATCTCTACATCTGTTTAGGTCTTTTAAAATTTCTCTCAGCAATGCTTTGTAATCTTCAGTGTTTGATTTATCTTTATTTTGTATTGTTTGGTGCTGTTACTAATGGTATTGCTTGTCAATTTGCAAAATGTTGATTGCAACAAGATAGAAATACAGTTGATTTTTGCATATCAACCTTGTATACATTGACCTCAGTAAACTCACTTATTAATTCTAGTAATCGTGTCAACTATGAATAAAGACAAGAGATGGAAAGCCAGAAAAGGAAGAAATAAACAGAGAACCTTACAGAGCAACTAAAGTTTTAATAAACCCCAATGAACATCACTGAAATACTATAAAAAACCTTGAAGAAATCTCACAAAATTAATTGAAAAAGAACAAGGATATAAACACTTTTATAGAAAAGATGGGCTGAAACCGGTTTTGCTCAGTGGATAGAGTGTCGGCCTACGGACTGAAGGGTCCCAGGTTCGATTCCGGTCAGGGGCATGTATCTGGGTTGCAGGCACATCCCCAGTAGGAGATGTGCTGGAGGCAGCTGATTAATATTTCTCTCTCATCGATGTTTCCAACTCTCTATCTCTCTCCCTTCCTCTCTGTAAAAAAATCAATAAAATATATTAAAAAAATAAGAAAAGAAAAGATGGCAAATATGGAAGAGGATGAGGAGACCCAACTCTTATATAAATAGTATTCAAGAAGAAACAAACCAAACCAGTGGAACAGAGAAAGACTTACAGTTACTATGCTCCACTTTGGGTGTACCTATTTAATGTATCTTCGTATGTTGCCTAAATGACCTTATGCAAAAGAAAATCTAGCTGATGTTTTAAATATAACTTTGATGTTAGATTCACTTGGTTCAAATTATTGCTAAATTTGTTACCTGATCTGTGACTTTGGAAACATTATTAATCTCATCTGGGTCACTCATTTGTCTCATTGGTAAAGTGGAGTTAATAATAGTACCTATTATATTGGTTTGCTCTGATGTTTAACTAAGATATTTTATATAAAGTGCTTAGTATTATGCCTGGCATGAAACAGTACTTAATAAATGTTATTTATTACTGTTAATATTGTCTCTTAATTTTTCATGTTTCAATTAGGAATGTATCTGAAATTTTAGAAATATATAACTCTTACCCAAATGGTTTAAATAATAAGAGAAAATTAATTGGATCTTGAGGAGATGAGGGAATGAGTTTACCCAGGGTTAAAACTACCTATTCAGGACTTGGTCTCTCTCTCTCTCTCTCTCTCTCTCTCTCTCTCTCTCTCTCTCTCCCTCCCTCCCTCCCTCCCTCCTTTTCAAATTAGCTTCTTTGGTGTTAGCTCCATTCATAGGCAAGAGCTCCCCTCATGGTAGTAAGATGACTATCGGCAGCTTCCAGAACTTTATCTTTCATGCACATAAAAATAAAAGAGTAGAAGGTTTTCTTTGTTTGCTAGTTGGTCCCGGTCACCCACTCCCCCAAATGTTACACAGAAATAACGGGTTCATTATGAGTAGACCAATGTTAGTCACAGGCCCATTCTTGAACCATTCACTATGGCTGAAACATTACGTCTAGAGATGAAGGTGGGGTCATTTTTTCTTAAAGCATTTTGGTTACCTGAGGGCAGGGTGGGTACTATTAATAAGAGAAAGGGAAGTGGATGCCAGATAGCCCAAACCAGCAAATACTATGACATTTTATCTCATTCATGTTGCCTCTTCTTAACAGATCACATTTCTATATCAAGTGGAGAACTACTCTACCTACTTTCTTGACTAATGCTTCTATTTCTTTTTGATAAATTGCTCTTTATCTGTCTTTTGCTCGTACACGCATGTGTGTGTGTGTGTGTGTGTGTGTGTTGGCAGTTTTTATGTATTAGCCCATGCTGGTTTCTTCATAATTATTACTCATTTTCAAATGGAAGCCAGCCACTTGATAAAAATAAGTAAATGAATAAAATAATAGACACTGTGGCTAGGAGTGGTTGAGGATAACAGCAGAGTCTCTTAAGTCACAAGCTCTGCTGTAGTCTGGCCATAACTGCTTCTCCTCCCTCTTTCACCCCACTTCACCTCCAGAGGTCTCCCTTGGCTAGGACAGCAGATTGTGAATCTTTCCTTTCCCTGCCCGTGTCTTCTCTTCTCTCACTCATGCAGACACTGGGTCAGCAGGATAGATTTCTTTCTACTGCGCCTTCCCTGCACTCTGAGATGTCGCCTTGGGTCTTTATAGGGACATCCCTCCTTTCTCGTGGACTGCTTGCTCCCACAGAGCTCAGTTCAACATGCCAATCAAAGGATGTTTCGGCTGTTGGTGACAGGAGCTTTGGGGGAAATTGGTTATCCTGTTCTAGATCCTGGGAGGCAAGGGTTGGCTCTTCATGCTCGCTTCTCTCATCTTAGTCTAGACTTCACAGTATTTGGCAGATCTGCCTCCTAATTTGTGGCTTGTGGTTGTGTCCTTTTCCATGTTTCATTGAAGATAGATTATTTTCCCTCTATTTTTTTCGGTTGTTTTTGGTGGAGTTTGAGGGAGTGGAGAAGAGTAAAAATTCCGCCACTCTCTCTTCTTTAACCAAAAATCTTCTTCAGAATGATTTCAGTCAATTTGATATTTTCACTTGGATGTGCCCCAGCTACATCAAAATTAACATGTTAAAAAGTGAAAACATATTCCTTCTACCACAATTATTTCCCTTCTTCAGCTTTTCCTGCGTTAGGAAGAGGCACCATCATGTCTAGTAACGCAATTCTGAAATTCTGGAGTTTTTCTAGACATCTTTCTTTCTCTCTCCTAAAACACCTACTGGCTTCCAGATCTTGTATATTTTTATCTCTTTTATACCTTTTAAAGCCATCTCCCTTTTCTCTGTCCCTGCTGCCCTCGCCTGCACTCTAGGCACCATTGATTCTTGTCTGTTCTGCCTTAACAGCCTCTGATCTGGTTACTTTTCTTCCATCTTATTCTCTTCTTATCCAGATAAGAATATTGAAGCCAGTGGGGAATGGGGTGGTTTAACCAACAGCCATTTAAGATGATCTTAAGCCAATGCTTCCCTCCAAGCACATACTAAAAGTCAAGGTAATGACTTTAGTCCCTCCTTTTCAAGACTTTGCAATTACTTCTCTCCTTTAGGGCTCACATTGATATTGTTTGAAACATATTCCTGTTGTGTTATAGTGCTAGATAAAAGGTGGGAGATGAGGGAGCTAAATTATCTCTCCCGAATCTATTCTTAACTCTCAGAGAAATCATCAACCAGTCTCTGGGTTAATCATTATAATGTGATAAAGGCTACACTTTTGTTTCTGAGAAGAAAGAATGATCAATTAAACAACGCTTTTAAAAATAGAGAGCACACTGTTTCCATTTTCCAATAAAGTTGAGTTTTAGCAATGATGGCAGAAGGGTGGAGTCCTGGGTCACCTTGTGATGAGTTCAGCCAGCACAGTCAAAAGGAATCATAAACAGGGAAAATAGTTTCCGTCTATCCGTTGCTCAGTGAAAATTATAAGTAGAGGACACCTAGTGGCGCTTTGGAGAAATTCTCTCATGTTAACAAATAGCACATTCGCACATTAATGGCACTGGCCATACCAGGGTCTTGTAGCCAAAATACAACAGGCATGATAAGGCAACAAAGTACAAACCAAACCTGACATTGAGTCTGACTGTAGTGCTCGTATAGGCTAACTGCTGTAACTAATCACCGCCAAATTCTTAGTGGCTTCATAAAATAGTTCATTTTGACCCCCAAACAGTGCAGATGCTATTTGTGACCTTCCATATAATGATACGCAAAAGTGATCTGATCACATGGGAGAAAAAAAACATGCTTTATGCTTGCATAGCAAGATGCAACAATATAAAAATACCACTTCTCAAAAACAAATAAATTAAAATATAACACTGTAAGTTGAAATGGGCATGACTGTTTTTTCAGCTCATCAAACTTTGCATTTAAGATTGATGCATTTCACTATATGTAAATTATACCTCAATTTAAAAAAGAACTTACAATACACCTAGTATAAAGTTGGAAAAGAAAACCAATAATAGGCAGAGGAGAAACCCTTATATTAAAACTCATAAAATCTCAATAATTAAAAAAAGTGGTGCGAAAATTTTAAAAATAATTTTTTAAAAGGAGTGGTATGGACATATAAAATAGGTAGATTATTAAAATATAGTAGAAAACCCAGAAATATACCCAAGTGCATATAGAAATTTAATAAAAGATAATAAAAGTATAAAAGTAGCCATCAGAAATCTAATCAACTATTCAATATATATTTTGAGGGTAATTGAATATATCTGTATTCTTTTTACTTATTTATTTTTTTAAATCCTCACCCAAGTATATTTTTCCATTGATTTTTAGAAAGAGGGAAAGACAAAGAGAAATATCGATGTGAGAGAAACACATTGATTGGTTGCCTCCTGCACACACCCTGACCAGGTCCTGAACTGGGGAGGAACCTGCAACCAAGGTACCTGTCCTTGACTGGAATCAAACCCAGGACCCTTGAGTCAGCAGGCCAATGATCTCTCCACTGAGCCAAACTAGCTAGGGCTGTATTCTTGTTTGGAAAAGGGAAGGAAGGAAGGAAGGAAGGAAGGAAGGAAGGAAGGAAGGAAGGAAGGAAGGGAGGAAGGAAAGAAAGAAGAGGAAAAAAGAGGTAGGTAGGAAGGGGAAAGTTCATTCATGTTTGAGAAAAATATTCTTGGGCATTGCATTAGTCAGGGTTCTCAGAGAAACGGGACCAACAGCATGTATACATATATATGTGTGTTTGTTTATTATTCACTTTGTGTGTGTGTGTGTATGTGTATTTATTTTATTTATTATAAGAAACAGCTTACATAACATGGAGGGTGCCAAGTCTTAAGATCTGCAGGTGAGTTGGCCAAGTGGAGACCTAGGAGAGTTGATGACGCAGTTCCAGTCTAATCAGTGGCAGGCTCAAGACCCAGGAAGAGTTGATGTTTCTGTTCAAGTCTGAAGGCAGTTCAAAGGCAATCAGGCAAGAGGAATTCTCTTGATTCAGGGGAGGGTCAGCCTTTTTGTTCTATTTGGACCTTCAACTGTTTGGATGAGGCCACCTACATTACGGAGGGCAATCTGATTTACTCAGTCTACCAATTTCAATGTTAATCCAAAACATGTTTACAGACAAGTCCAGAATAATGTTTGACCAAAATCTGAGCACCTCATTAACCATCACAGGCATCTTAGAAGATTTGCATTCTTTGCTTATTCTCTTTTAGAAATTTTGTAGTCACAAAGGATCATGATATCTGACTTAGAATGAACCACAGAAGAGAAGCTTATTGAAGAATCCTTTAGCTATAGTTCTAATATGTGCCCCAAATTTCTCCTTTCTGCAGTCCTCTACTGCTTATTAAATGTGGATATGCTCAAATCGATAACAAAGTATTTCTTTAATATATACACATAGAGAAACTTTTGCTCTTTTAATATGGTGGAACAGCATCAGATCATGACACCTCTGGTTGCCCACTAAATTAAAATGGTCACTTGCCATTGATTTTTACATATAAAGATGAGTATCACCATGTCTCTAGCTATTAGAATACACACACTTCTCTTCATGCTCCTCTTTTTTTCTTTAATGGGTTTGAATTTGATCCATGCTTTAGGTCATCATTAACGGTTACATTACTCTGGTATTTGACTTGCATGTATTTCTGTGCAATTGCTCAAAGGCATGTGAAATAATTGAATAGTTAAAATATTGTTGAGTCTAACATAGCACTCATGCTTGGATCTTGTATGGTCTAGAATTATCTAAGTTATCTCACAATTTGAAAGGATCCCAATGAGGCAGAACTGGCAGAGCAGCCTTTGTAAGTGTCTCAACCCATGTCACCTTTAATCATAAAGCACCTTTCTGCAGAACACTTCAGTCCTGGGAGAGGACACACTAACCTGAGCAGATATCACTTTTGCAGGGTTAAGCTCCTTGGCACCAATAGCTCATGTGATTTTTAAATTTTGCACCTGTTTTTCCATTAGAGCAATTCAAAACTATATTCTTTGGTATCTCAATTGAATCAAACTAAGAGAAAGTCTTTCTGGCTTTTGGGGGGAAAATTAATAACCAAACTTAAATTCTGAGTTAAGGTGCATTCCTTTCTCTGTATGTAACAATGGGAATATTTTATCTGGTAGAATTATCAAGAATGAACCCTGTAAGTGACAAATGGCCTTCTCAAATTAAGTCTCAGTTGCCATGACTGGAACATGTGCCTAGTATACCGGCACATTCTTTGTTCCTTTGTTTTTCCTTCACTGCAAATCATGTGCATCTATATGTGTAACTGGAAGAGTTCACCACTGACTTTATTCACTTGCAACTGTGTGACCTGCTTTGAATGGTCATGGATCTTGGTGTTTCCAGGGAAGATCACTAATTAGTTATTAGACATGAGAGACCCAGTGCACAAAATTGCACGAGACCCTCCCCCCACCCCCCACCCCCGCCACGCGGGACCCTGGACTCCCTCCCACTGCCACCGCAGGACCCCGGAGTCCCTCCTATTGCTGCCACCACCATGGGACCCCGCAGTCCCTCCTGCCCACACGGTGGGACCCAGAAGGCCCGCCTGCTGCAGCTGCCGTGGGACCCATCAATGCACCTCCTGGTGAGTCTGGTCATCGGTCATTACAGTGTTACAGCATTACGGCAGTGTTACAGCATTGTGGCCGTAATTATATAGGCTAGTGGCCCAATGCACGAAAATTCATGCACTGGGCAGGGGGTCCCTCAGCCTGGCCTTCCCCCTCTCACAGTCCAGGAGCCCTCACGGGATGTCCTACTGATGGCTTAGGCCTGCTCCCCTTGAGTCTGGCCTCCCTCTGTGGGAGGCGACCAGCTGATCAGGTATATAGATACTTTCTGAAGGCAGCACGGACTCCTTCCTTATTTCTTCCCTCTGTGGTTGGAGAATAGGGTACTAAAAGATGGAGACAGAACTGTGGCCAGGCCTGGGGCTCTTGTAGGCAGCAGAAAGTAAGAGGGGGCTGGGGAAAGTCTAGACACAGTTTCCTTCAATTGTTCTCCCTCCCTCCAGGCCCCTCCCTCAATTTTTTCCTTGTCCTGGTGGACGCTCGGGCCTCAGAATGTCAGGAGCCCAGCGATGGTAGGGTTCAGCCCCCTCACTTCTCAGCTGAACGTATAACCACCTCACATTCCAAGCAGGGCTGCTTTCAAGTGGCTGAAGCGATGGGAATTCATGCCTTCCGGCCTTTCCCCTCTCTGTTTCCTCCTTGGGTCAGTTGCAAACTTCACCAAGACACTGAAGCAGCCCTGCCCTGGTAGTTCTGCACCAGCCCCCACCCGGGCCCTGCCGGGCATTCTTCCTCGAGGTCTCCGGGCCCACAGTCTGAGCTCAGGGAGGATGCCCAGAACCCATTCCCTGGGCAGGTGGGGCAGGGGGCTAGCTTGGAGAGCTGGAAGAAGATGGCAGAGTAAGAGTTGGTATGAACCTGCCTGCTCAGCCAGACTTCCTAAGCTCCCCACCGGGTCCAGGCTGGGGATCCTGGCTGAGGTCCCCTCCCTGCACCCAGTACTCTCCTCCTTGTTCCACCACTGGGGGGCAGAAGAAGTTTGCCCACTCTGGACCTTGCCAGCCCAGTAGGTGGTGGCACAGGTGGTGCAGCTGTGAGCCTCCTCCCCCTCCCTGAAGTGTGGGGCGGGGGCGCAGCAGCTGGTGGCCACCCCTGGGCATAATGTGTGGAGACACTGCTTGCTGCTGAACCACCATCCGGCCCAGGGTCTGTGGGGGCTGGGGTGGCCTCGGGCTCCTGCTGGCCTCGTTGCCTTCGTAATCGTTTCGGCTCAGCCATCCCATCCCAGGAAGTGGCTGTCCCAATCGCGATGGCTCCCTCCCCAGTGCAGTCAGGCCTGCCTGGCAAGCACATAGGCAAGCACATAGGAGCTGGACCACCGAGGGGAGGGAGGAGGGATGCACAGGCTGGGGCGGAAGCAGGGAACTTGGTGGTGTAAACACAGCCCCCCCTCCCGCCCCCCCACTCTGCACTGTCCCCTTGCACTGCATTCCCGGACCCCCGGGTGCCCCTGCCCGGTGCCACACTCTCGGGCCTGGGGTGGGGGCGAGGGACCTGGGACTGTGACCTGGAGACAGCTTTTGCTGGCTTGGAGTCACAGTGGTTGGTCAGAGAGGGATGCGGGGTACCATGAGGCAGCCTCACGCAAGTCCCTGCCTCTCTCTCTCCGAGAGGTCAGCAGTTCAACCAGCTCGGCATGCTGCGCACACAGCCTGGCGTTTGGTCGAGCCTTTGATTGTTTTGGATGTTACGGACACTGGATTTTTATATATATACTAGGGGCCCGGTGCACGAAATTCGTGCACTGGGTGTGTGTGTGGGGGGGAGTGTCCCTCAGCCCAGCCTGCCCCCTCTCACATACTGGGAGCCCTCAGGCGTTGACCCCCATCACCCTCTGATCGCCTGATCGGCCCCTTGCCCAGGCCTGACGCCTCCGCCAGAGGTGTCAGGCTTGGACAGGGGACCCCCATCTCCCCCCGATCACTGGCTCTGGGCCCTGCCCAGGCCTGAGGCCTCTGGCCCAGGAATCATGCCTGGGCAGGGGACCCCCATCTCCCTCTGATCGCTTGCTCCACCCCCCGCCCAAGCCTGACGCCTCTGACCCAGGCTTCAAGCCTGGGCAAGGGGACCATCATATCCCCCCAATCCCTGGCTCCGCCCCCCACCCAGGCCTGATGCCTCGGCCAGAGGAGTTGACCCTCATCACCCTCCAATCACCAATCACCGGATCGGCCCCTTGACCAGGCCTGAGGCCTCTGGCAGAGGTGTCAGGCCTGGGCAGGGGACCCCCAGCTCCCCGCGGTTGCAGGCTCCGCCCCTTCCCAGGCCTAACGCCTCTGGCCTAGGCGTCCAGCCCAGGCAGCGGGGACCTGCAGTGGCAGCGGGGGGCGCCGCGATCGTGGGCTTCGCTTTAGGCCCAGGCAAGGGACCCCTAGCTCCCGGGACTGCCAGCTTCGACCGTGCCCAGCTCCCATCGCTGGCTCCACCCCTACTTCCTGCTATCACTGGCCAGGGCGGCAAAGGCGCCTGATTCTCTGATCATGGCTGGGGGGCAGGGCAAAGGCGGCCCCAGGGGCTCTTAGCTCCCCCCTGGGTTTCCGATCACTGTCAGTGGCTGGGGGCTTCTTCCTGCTTTCCCTTTCGCCTCCCTGCATTGTGCCTACATATGCAAATTAGCCGCCATCTTGTTGGCAGTTAACTGCCAATCTTAGTTGGTAGTTAATTTGCATATAGACCTGATTAGCCAATGAAAACGGTATCGCCGTACGCCAATTACCATTTTTCTCTTTTATTAGTGTAGATAGGTGAAGGGAAACATTTCTTTCCTCAGTATCACTGTTCTGTCACAGGAAACTGATATCTCTGCAAGATAGAAGTGTTTTTGTTTGATTCAACAGGTTCAATAGTTAAAGAAGTAGGAGTGCCTGGATTCCACACTGCTCTGTATTGTTTACTGTTAGAATCAAGCCTCCAGAATAGAATAGTGCCCAGCATGTAGTGTTACAGCATTTTTTTTTTTTGACATGTCAACAAAGAATGTCCAGCCTAAGGAAAAGTCTTAATAAAGGTAATTTGAGCAAAACTGATGACAATTTCTGAGAAGAAAAATCTCAACAGAGTGAGAAAATGCTCTGGAGAATGGCAGTTTGCAGCTTATTTTATACATTAGAATTAAAGGAGGAGTTGTAAGAAGGGTTACACGAAATTCACTGTTGGTAGAATAGGAAGGTAGGAGAAAGCAAATTGGGAAATTTTGCGGTTGGATAAATAACAAAATGTAGAGACACATTCTTCTCTTACATTGGTGGGTGCAGGATAGCTAGCATTTCCAGCACATAGAGATGGCATATGGGCAACAAGATAAAAAACGAAGGGTTCTGTGGGCTCCTGCCCACAGCTGCACCTTTAAGGGGTCTGGAAAAGAAAGTTACTCTGACATTTCAAAGATAGGTTATCTTAGGCGCACAAAGACAATGTACAAGTTCAAAAGTAAAGACTGACCATCAGGGAAACTACAGGCTTCATGTGTGATGACCCACTTTTAGTTAAGATTTTTATGTTTAGACCACCCAGTGTGGTTACATTCTGTCTCTGAGTTTGTAAGGCTCGCATGGCGGGTCTCTCTAAATTTTTCAGGTTACATACGTGGCCTCTTTTTTGTCTACAGATATGTGAACAAACATCTGATTTGGTAGACTGATTCATACCTGATAAAAAATGACAATTATTGTATGTAAATACATTCATGCTTAAATGTACTCATATAGCTACGTTAGTAAACAAAACAAAAAGTTAACTTCACACTGTGAATTCAGTTTTCCTTGCCATTTTTTCTTGGAGCTTTAGTTTCTCTCTAGCAAAGTGAATTAGAGTCCTCCTGTACCCCCAGCTCCACTCCCCCTCTTCCTGCCATAAGGTGCAGGAATTCATGGGTGGGAGGCAGATGCTGTGATTGAAGAGAATTTCCCATCTGCACAGGTAGGGTTGACAGAAGGATGCTGCTTTTAGAGCATATTTACAGATGCTGTAAAGGCCTCTGTCACAGTAGTGGCCAAAGAGAGGGATTGTGGGAGTGGTCCTTTTTGGTGGGCAAAGGTATATCATTGTCCTTGTTTAGAATTTCCAGCATATGGTGATAATAAAAAGCAGACCAACATTTAATCAGTTTTATGACTGTTTTAAAATGATCTATGGAATATGCACCTTTTTATTTGCCAGCCCCCCTGGCTAGACCACCAAGGCTCTGCAAGTGCCTATTACGAAGGAAGCTTTGTGATGTGTGGCTCTGATTCCAGTGCTCTGTCACTTCCCAGGGGAGCCTCGATCTACCTACATCTCACTCTACTCCCAAGATGAGGTTCTGATAGGGATTCTTCAAGGAACACAGATGGGACCATGGAAATAGAGGCAGAGGTTATAATGGCAGGAATAAAGGTTACTATTAAAGTGGAAGAGGATCCAAGCAATGCTTTCAACCGTTTTTCTCTGACTGCTCTGATTTTAAGGTCTCTTAGGATCTTTTCAGAAAAAGATCCTCTTGGTCTCTGTATTTATTGCCTTGGCTACTGAAAAGCCACACAGACCTTGGGTTGTATCTAACTCTATGCTAAAGTAATAAAGGCCGGGCAGCGAGCCAAGTGTGATGGCTAATTTTATGTGTCAAATTGGCTGGGCCATGGCACCTCAGTATTTGGTCAAACATTATTCTGATGTTTCTGTGAGGGTGTTTTTCTGGACAAGTGTGTGACTGAGTCCATCATGAACATCATGAGCATCTTCTTCAATTCTCCTTTCTCAGACAACAGTACCAGCCTCCAGGTAGCTTAAACCAACACATGCAAAGCATTCTTCCACACAGAATTTATGTGCCTTATTTGAGTAGAAAAAACCTTCATCTGGTCACGAAGTCATTTCCTATGTTTCTGAGGATGACTCTTCTCTCATGTTAATTATTGTTATTCTCCTTTCTGAGTTTACAGAATTTTATTTTAAATAAAGAAACCCTATCTTCAAGTTAAACGAGTCTTGCTCTTCCTTTAAGCATAAAGGGAACTTTCCTATTGTATAATGACTGTTTACCAAGTATTGAAATAAATGATACGATTCTTTAAATAGATATAGGCATTTTTACTCAATAATTCCACTTTAGTAATTTATCCTGAAAGAATTAGCAGGGATTTATATACTAAGATTTAAAAAAAACTTTTTTAAAAGAAAAATTAATATTTAAATCCGTGGGTTTTAAGTAAAGCGGATTATCCTCTCTAATGTGGGTGGGGTTCTCCAACTAGTCAAAGGTCTGAATAGAACACAAGATTGACCTCCCCTGAGCCAGAAGGAATTCCGCCAGCAAACGGCATTTGGCCTTTGGTTATTGGACTTGAACCACCACATTGGCTTTTCCTGTCTCCAGGCTGATGGTCTACCCTGGGGATTTTGGACCTGCCAGCCTCCATAATTGCATGGGACAATTTCTTAAAACAAGTCACTATGTACATACACATCCTCTTGGTTCAGTTTCCTTGGAAGACTCTGACTGATATACTAGGTTATGAGATTACATGAAAATTTGGGAGAAAGTACCAGCCAGTAATAAAAGGTGTCTCTTCATAGAGGATTTTTTATGGACATATATTTCAGGGGTATAGCTGGGGTGCTTGCTGGAGACCATGGGAAGTAGATGATCAAGAATTCAGAATCCTAGTTCTGAATATCTCTCTTTACAGATGACTTTACTAACCATTACATGTGCCTATAGCTATCTTTGGGGAAATAATACAATTTAAAATAATGATTTTTTTTTTTGGCTTAAATAACACAGTCTCAAACTCCTAGTCTAACAATATGCTCCCTAAGGATTTTAATTAGTAGGCTTTCTTTCTCAAGCAATAATAATAGGCAGAAAAATAATGTATGTTAATTGCAGTTACCTACAATAAATGTGGAACCACAAAAAGCTAGAGAAATAACAAGTATCCCATACAACGTGTTGTACTGTTTTGAGACAGTTTTGCAGAGATCTCTATGAGGAAAACTATACAACTCTAATTAAAGATATAAAGGAAGAATTAAGTAAATAGAGAGATATTACATGTTATGATTAAGAAGACAATACTGTTAAGATCTCTTTCCAACCTGATATATAGATACAGTGCAATCTACATAAGAATCCCAGTAAGGTATTTTGTGGTTATGAACAAACTGATTCCAAAGAGTTTATAGAGCAGCAATAAGCTAGCCAGTTCCACACTGGAGAAGAACAAAGTTGGAAGATTGACACTCCCAACTTTAAGACTTACTATGAAGCTATAGTAATCAAGACAGTGTGGTGTTGGTGAAAGAATAGACAAATAGATCAATAAACAGAATAGAGAGCCTAGAAGTAGGCTCACAAGAAGAGAGCCAACAGATCTTTGACAAAGGCACAAAGGCAATACCATGGAGCAGAGATAATCTTTCCAACAAATGGTGCTGGAATAACTGGACATTCACATGCGAAAAAATAAATTTGTTCCAAACAAACAAAACTGAGGGAGGTCATAACCACTAGACCTGCCTTACATGAAAAGCTAAAGGAAGATCTTCACGTTGAAATGAAAGGATGCTAAACAACAACAACATATGAAAGTATAAAACATATGAAAGTATAAAACTCACTGATAAAAGGTAAATATACAAATTCATAACACTCTGATACTTTAATGCTGACTCATAAATCACCTTTATCTCTAGTATAATAGAAGACAGCAATGTAAAGGTGGCTATAATTTGTTAAATGGAAATACGATACAAGAAGATGGAAAATATGACATCAATAGCATTGAATGTGGTAGGCGTGGGTAAGAGGTAAAAGTGTAGGGTTTTTTTGTTTTTTGTTTTTGTTTTTAAATGAGATTGAAGTTAAGTTGCTATCAGCTTAAAATAGACTTACAACTAGAAGGTGCTCCATGTAAACTTAATGATAAATAGAAAAAAGAAACCACTAGTAGATACACAAAAGGTAAAGGAATCAAAACACACTGCAAAAATAACAAATAACATTTTATGTTAACTTAAAACATAAATGGATCTTCATATACAGTTATTTATCTTTTTGTGGATCTAAAATATTTTCTTTGAATATGGGTGCACTGTTTGAAATTCAACGTTGTTTCCCTTTCATTAATCACTTGCAATGTCCAGTGTCTTTTTTTTTTTAATGTGAAACAAAAACTTGAAAAAGAAAAATATTCTAAAGTGAAAAATCCTTGATTTTTATTATTTCCTCCCCTAATTTGTTTACATTTGTTTGCCTCCACCTAACTGATTGTTATTGTTATTTTTATTGTCATTTACATTTTTTGAGTTTTTCCAAAAATTCTACTCAACTTTCATAGAAACCACAACCTTATTTTCTTACTCATGGTTCAGAGGCTTTTGTAATGTTTCGTTAAATTGTGAAATAAAGATAATAAATTGAATTGGGATAAACAGGTTTGGAAACAAACATAACTGTGTCTTGGTACATATGCAGCATGTGAGTGCAGGAGTAGGCATACCTACTAAGTGAGCATTTGGTGGGACTCGGTTATCAGTCAACATGTGTTACACTGGGAATGGAGAGCTTTGATTAATCTGGTGAGTTGGTTATGGGTTAGTCTGAGATTGAGTTTCTGTCACATTATAGTAGAAGAAATATTTTTATGTGAAAAACATGGAAGTTTTTTTTTTTATATCTCAGTTATATATATATATATTTAATTGCTTAAAGTATTACAAAGGGTATTACATATGTGTCCATTTTATCCCCCCGCCCTAGACAGTCCCCCAGCCTCCCCTACCCCCCAGTGTCTTATGTCCATTGGTTATGCTTATATGCATGCATACAAGTCCTTTAGTTGATCTCTTACCCCCCTACCTCCTGCCCCCCAACCCTCCCCGGCCTTCCCGCTGCAGTTTGACAATCTGTTTGAGGCAGCTCTGCCTCTGTATCTATTATTGTTCAAAAGTTTATAATGGTCTCTATTATCCATGAATGAGTGAGATCATGTGGTATGTTTCCTTCATTGACTGGCTTATTTCACTTAGCATAATGCTCTCCAGTTCCATCCATGACGTTGCAAATGGTAAGAGTTCCTTCCTTTTTAGAGCAGCATAGTATTCCATCGTGTAGATGTACCACAGTTTTCTAATCCATTCATCTACTGATGGACACTTAGGCTGTTTCCAGATCTTAGCTATGGTGAATTGTGCTGCTATGAACATAGGGGTGCATATATCCTTTCTGATTGGTGTTTCTGGTTTCTTGGGATATATTCCTAGAAGTGGGATCACAGGGTCAAATGGGAGTTCCATTTTCAGTTTTTTAAGGAAACTCCATACTGTCTTCCATAGTGGCTGCACCAGTCTGCATTCCCACCAGCAGTGCACAAGTGTTCCTTTTTCTCCACATCCTCTCCAGCACTTGTCGTTTGTTGATTTGTTGATGATAGCCAGTCTGACAGATGTGAGATGGTACCTCATTGTTGTTTTGATTTGCATCTCTCGGATGATTAGTGACTTTGAGCATGTTTTCATATGTCTCTTGGCTTTCTGAATGTCCTCTTTTGAAAGGTGTCTATTTAGGTCCTTTGCCCATTTTTTGATTGGATTGTTTATCTTCCTTTTGTTGAGTTGTATGAGTTCCCTATAGATTTTGGAGATTAGGCCCTTATCAGATATGACATTGGCAAATATGTTTTCCCACACATGGAAGTTTTTGAAACAGAATTGTGTGTTTCTGATTTTAAATTTTATGAATATTTTATAGGTTTAAAATATTATATTAATGGGGACAAGAAAGATACACAGCTGACAGTATTTGGTGAGGTGATACATAGCACTATGTAGAAGCAAATAACACTGTGCTATTCCTAAGTCTTCTGAAAAGATCGCTTTGAATTGTATTATAAGGAAAATTTCTTTCACCAGCATTATTTTCATAGTTGTTTTTGTTGTTGTTCCAGAAGGTGAAAAAAAAGTTTCCTTATAGGAACTTCTGTATAAATAGACCTGGAACACACATATAACCCTGAGAATAGATCATTTGAGTAAGTAACTCTTTCAGATACATGCTCATTATTTATTATCAACTACAGAAAATAGTTTCTCCCAGAATGCTTTGTCAGTGTGGGTTCTCTGCAGCTACTGTATAGATTTTATGTCACCTAATCCTCCCAACACGCATATGTGGTAGGCACTTGGATCTCTACTTTGCATTCAAATAATTGAGGCTCAGAAAAATTAGGTCAATTACCAAAGATCAAACAGCTCGTGAGTGTCCAGTGCCAAACTCAAGCTTGTTCCTTCCTACACGACCGGCTCCCTTCCTAGCTTGAAGTTTCCATGTGTGCAGGTCAGAAACATATGAATATGCTAAAACTAACTAAGCATTGCCCTATAAATTAGAATGAATGTTCCCTTCACAGAGATCCCATATTGTATGAGTTATGAAAGTCTAGTAATAATACCAACAATGAAAATCACCCTCTCAAAAATGATTTCTCATATTCTTGTGTTCGTTTAGAGGGCAAAGTTTCTAAATCCTTGTCCTGAAAATAGAAATCACTATTGAAATAACTATAATAATGAGCTAAATTAATTTCCCAGTTATTATGTTTAGACCAAATTATTCAGAGTTGTTTTTCATTTATAAAAGTGTTAATCATCACTAGTATTGCTCATTTTGTTTATGAAACGAAATAAATGAAATAATGCCTGGAAACAGAAGGATTGATTGGATAATCTCTGGAATTATTTTAAAACTACCGTTAAGCATAATGTTTTTCTCTTTATTAAAGAAATAAAGCAAAGAGGCTGGTAATTTCAGAGGGAATGTATGGAATTTAATTTGATTTTAGTATGGAGAAAGAAAACAAAATAAAACGAGGACTTCAAAGAATTGTTTTGCATCAAGTGTATTTGCTATTTTTATTTATTTGTAATTGAATTTACTGGGATGACATTAGTTAATAAAATTAGACAGATTTCAGATATACAATTCTACCATACATCATCTGTATATTGTATTGTGTATTTACCACTCCAAGTCAAGTCTCCTCCCATCACCATTTATCTCCTCTTTACCCTCTTCTGCCTCCCCCCCCCCCACTCTTTTTTCCTCTGGCAATTATGATACTTTTGTCTGTTTCCATGAGTTTTTCTTTGCTTAATCCAGCGGTTCTCAACCTGTGGGTCATGACCATTGGAAAACACATATAGCACATCAGATATTTACATTATGATTCATAACAGTAGCAAAATTACAGTTATGAAGTAGCAACAAAAATAATTTTATGGTTGGGGGTCACCACAACATGAGGAACTGTATTAAAGGGTCGTGGCATTAGGAAGGTTGAGAACCACTGGCTTAATCCCTTCATCCTTCTCACCCAGCCCCCAACTCCCTCCCCTCTGACAGCTGTCAGCCTTTTCTCTGTCTTCATGAGTCTGTCTCCACTTTGTTCATTGGTTTATTTTGTTCATTAGATTCTACATATAAGTGAAAGCATATGTTATTTTTCTTTCTCTGACTGGCTTATTTCACTTAGCATAATTTTTAAAATGTAACTCTAACTTGGCATATATAAGTTAGATGACCGTGGCTCCCAAGAATTTTGGGTCTCATGTGAAAAGTAATAGAATGAGGAACAACACGGACTTTTAGCTTGTGTTAGAGCTGCCAAATCAGAGACTAGAAAATAAATGGCAGTTTCCTTGACGGTTCTGTGGAAGCCCAGTGTACATCGACACACTCTTAGATGATCACTCACATGAAAAGTTAGTGATGCCCATTCTCCAAACCTGCCTTTCTCCAATGCCTTTGCTCCTGGCCTTTTCCCCACTCAGACTGTCTCCCTTATTCCTCGATTCATCAGTTGAATCCTTCATGGACAACTCATTATCCACCTCTTCCCTGAAGCCTTCTGCGAACCCCTCAATTAGAAGTTTCTCTCTATTCTCTGAACTTCTAGGGAATAGATGATCTTTTAAAATTACATGGTCTATATTAAAATTGTTGCATATTTGTTTAGCTATGTACATATCTTAACTCCTCTGTTTGTAAACTCTTGGAGGGAAGGAAATCTGACTTATAGTTCATTTTACTTTTGACATAACTTACAAAAAGATATTCAAAGAAAAAGTGCTAATGCATATTTTAGGAATAAATCACTATGTATTGAATGTTATTTGCTACCAATATTTTTCCAACTTGTCACTGATACCTGAAATTTAATCATTAATGATGGATTTCAGTGGCTTAAGCACTATAGATTTTTTCCATAAAGGCAAATAGTCCAACATTAGTAGTCATTTGTCACTTATTACTTATATGATTATACCAGTATACTAGTATGATCTGGGATATTAATATATATTAATGTATATTAATACATATTAATACATCTATTTATATATTTATTGTTTGGAAAATCATGTGAAGATAAGACTCTTGGGTAGTAGGAAGGGAAGGGTTGCTCAAACAGAAGATGGGATAGAAAAAGGGAGGCAGAGCTTTCTAGAAGAGCCAGGGGGTATCTTTGAGTTCTCTAAGTCCTGCTAGTATGAATATTTTCATTAAAGAACTCCTCTAAGAAAACGTTTTAATAGCCCCCCCCCCCCAACCTAATTCCAATATGGAACTGGTCAAATCTAAGGCTGCCCTGAAACTTGGTAAGTGTTGGCAAGTTGATTGCTTCAAACCTGGTCAATCATTTGTTTGGAAGCAACTAGACCTAGAATTTGTTTTCACCACATTAAAACATCTGTCACCCTTCCACCAACCTGTGGCAGGACATAGTTGTTATGAATGCCTTGCCAATTAAGCACATTTAGAGCTTTCTAATTGAAGTTTCAAATAGTGGCATCTGTTCTTCATCATCTTAATATGTGATTATTTTCCTGAAAGGCCAAAGGTAGCCATTCATCCTTAGACTGGAAAACAATATACCTCTAACCTCATGTGACTCAGATTTTATGAGTAACATCCGTGGTTTCATTCAGTCATATTCCACCTTGCTTTGATTCTTGGAAAAATAGAAATCATTCTATACTTTGCTTCCCAGATGGTTCTGTCTTTAGCTGCTGTTCAGCAATGAGGCAGAGCCCGTTCATTAGACTAGATCTGGGGAAATGCTTTCACTAGTACACTGTCAGGGATCATATCTTTCTCATCAGATGCCCCTGAAAATGGCTCTGTGCTCAAGTGGAGATTCTGACAGTTTGAACAATGACAATATTTCCTCCCTGGGTTGCCCAGCCTGAAAGATTTTCCACTAAACAGAGATTTCAGTAATAAATTAGTAGAAACTTTCTAATGATGGTTTATATTCAGGTTTGGCACATGGGATGCTGTTTCCCACCAAGTAGATTCTACAATCAGCATTACATTACACTTACTGCACATTCGTCCATCTATTCATTCTATGTGTCATCCATCCACTCATCTGAATTTTTGATGCATTTCAAAGTACATAATAGATATAAGTATGCTCCTCCCTAAATGCTTTGGCATTCTTCTTTTTAACTAAATTTCAAACTTTGTTTACAGTAATTTTTATTTAATGACATAATTTATAAATTTGTAAATTTTAAGAGTACCTTTATTAAGTTTTGACAAATGAATACATCTAGGCAACCTAAACATCTATCAATATATAGAACATTATCCTCACCCTGGAAACTTTTCTCATGTCATACTGTTACCATTACGTATAATGTTAGTTGTACAGTTTTTGTAGTTGCCCTTCATTAGATTGAGAAGTTTCATTTTATTACTTCTTTGCTGAGAGTTTTTATTATGAGTAGTTGCTGAATTCATTAAATAATTTTTCCAACTACTGAAATGATAATATGTTTTTACTCTTTTATTTTATTAAAGTGAATCCCACTGATTTATTTTCAAAGATTCCACTTCCTGATTTTAAACTATACTACAAAGCTATAGTAATCTAAACAGTATGTTATTGGAATGAAAACAGACATACTGTCCAATGGAACAGAATTGAGAGCCCAGGAATAAACTCACTTATGTACAATTATTTTTGACAAAGGAGCCAAAAACATGCATAATAAAAATTGGATAGTCACATGAAAACTAATAAAACTAGACCTCCATCTTACACTATATACAAATATTAACTCAAAATGGATTGAAAATCACCTAGAAGAAAACATAGTTGGTAAGGTTCTTGACTTATGTCTTAGCAGTGTTTTTGTGGGTCCAACTCCAAAGACAAGGGAAATAAAAACAAATATAAATGAATGGGACTATATCAAACAAAAAAGCTTCTGCATGGCAAAGGAGACAATTATCAAAATGAAAAGGCAACCTACTGAATGGGAGAAGATATTTGCAAATCATACATCTGATAAGGGGTTCATATCCAAAAAAATATAAAGAACTCATACGACTCAACAACAACAACCAAAACAAATCATTTTATAATACCACCAATAATAAGCAGAAGAATTGAATAGACATTTTTCCAAAGAAGACATACAGATGGCCAGCAGGCATATGAAAAGATGTTCAACATCACTAATTATTAGGAAATGAAAATCAAAACCACAATAATATATCGCCTCATATCTGTTAGAATGGCTATTATAAAAAATACAAGGTATAAGTGTTGGAGAGGATGTGGATTGTACATTACAAATTGATGCAGCCACTATAGAAAACAATATGGAGGTTCCTCAAAATGTAAGAATAGAGCTATCATATAATCCAGCTATTCCACTTCTAGGTATTTATCTGAAGTAAATGAAACCACTAATTTGAAAAGATATATGCACTCTTACATTCATTGCAGCATTATTTACAATAGCCGAGATTGGGGGCGGGGGATTAAGTTTTCATTGATGGATGAGTGAATAAAGAAGATGTGGTATATGTTTATGCACAATGGTATACTACTTGGTCATAAAAAAAGAATGAATTCTTGCCATTTACAGTCACTTGGATGGACCTTGAGGGTGAAATACCAGACAAAGACAAATCTGTATGATTTCAGTCATATGTTGAATATAAGGATAATAAAAAAATATATGTATAAAACAAAGCAAACTTATCAATACAGAGAACAGACTGGTGGTTACCAGAGGGAAGGGGTTTGAGGGGTAAAGAGGGTCAATTGCATGGTGGTGGATAGTAACTAGACTTTTGGATTTTATCTCTTTATAGTGTATACAGATGTTAAAGTAATTTTATATACCTGAAACTTTTCTAATAAAAAAAAGAAAAGAAAATTAAAGCTGAAGTGAGTAAAAGGGAAAGAAATAAATGTGCAATACATTGTAGTGACAGAAAGCGGATCAGTAGTTGCTTGGGCTGGGAGTTGAGGAATATTGGTCATGACAAGACAGTACAGAGGATTTTAGGATTTGCAAATTTTTCTCTATTTTTATTGTAGTGGGAATTAAATGAATGTATATTCATCAAAACTTATTGAACTTTACACTTGAAACAAATGTGTTTTATTGCATATAAATTCTGCCCCATTAAATTTTATTTAAATTAAAAAAATCTCTCAAACTTTCTGAAATTTATGAGATAGTGTATATAAAATTAGTAGCAAAATATCTGTACCTAGGTGATGTTTGATAATTATTTGTCCTCTCCCAATTTTGCTTGTGAATGATGCTTATAAATGTGCTTCATTGTTAAATAGCTATTCCTGAGCTCATTGGACAATTCAAAATGTGAAGCTTTCTTTGGTTATTAAATAGTTTTTGCTAAAAACTGAGAGACTCCTCTCCTTGTTTAAAGGTAATACCAAGATTGGGGGAAGGAGAATAAGGGAGAAGCTGTAGCCATTGGAATTGCATCTTCATGGTTTTGGTTTATGTGTCTCACTTCTGCTCCCTTCTGATCCCAACCCTGAGATAAATAAATTATTTAAAGAAAACGTCTCAATTGATTCTGATGTTGGCCTTTTATTGTTAGGAGTACTTTTAACTGCAAGTAACAGAAAATTCCACCAACAAATAGCTCGAAGAAAAAGAGTGTCTTTCCCCACATAATAAGAAAACGTGGCAGTTGATGATGGTTCAGCAGCTCAAAGATATCACATCTGGAATTTCTGAAGTTCTCCTGATCTTTTCTTCAATTTCACACTGCAGCTGCCACTGCTTCAGGCATCAGGTTCATGTTCAAGCCATGAGGTGCCATTGCCAACTATCGCTGCCCCCTGTACCAGTGAGGCAAAAAGTTTTCCAGATTACCCCAGCAGACTTCTGCTCAGTCTCTGGCCAGAAGAGTATGGCATGGCCATCTGTAGCTGTAAGGGTGGCTGGATAAGTCCTCTTCTATGGAAAGGAGAAGGTTAGTTCAGAATGGATGTGGGCTAACCACCCAGTCTCCCTTAATAGGTACTTGAGAACTTCTTCTTTAATGGGGTTTTTCATCGTCTGCACAGTTAGAATTCTGAGCATTTAACACTAAAATATATGATGGGCAGTCGTTTATTTAGATAATGTTCTCAAAGAGCTCAATTGTTAATCTTGGTTACTTGCTACGACTAGTGTTTGTGGGTGTTATTGCAGCAATTCTTCCATTTGGTGATAGCCAGTAGTTGAACTGGATTCTTCTTTCTTTGCCAAGGGAGTAGATGACTTAATAAAACTGTGGTGTTTCTATATAATATTAATAACATGCCATTTTGTTTTCCGGTAGGTCATTTGCTCCAGAGAAGAAGTTTCAAAGTTTGGTCACCTGTTTTTCACTGAGAATTAACTCAAAACAGATCCACACTAAATGAAAGAGCAACTCTGTCCATAGTTCTCTGACCATTGGCCAGAGAACTATTGGCGGGTCAACGGTTCTGAGGGCAGCACAAAGACTTGTTACTCCCAAGTCCTGTGGTGTCGAAAGATGTTGCCAATACTCTAAATAGAGACTGGTCTGATTAAATCCTTATGAACAAATATCATTGGGAGAATATTAATTTTTTAAAAATGTAATGCAAACAAAGGGTCATTTCCAATTTTCTCTCCCTTAGGAGCATGTCTATTTTGATACTTCAATAGTTTTAAGGGATGTAGGCTTTGTATTTTTTACAGACTCCTTCTTTAAATTTTTTTTATTGACTTTAGAGAGGAAGGGAGAGGGAGAGGTAGAAACATCAATGATAAGGGAGAATCATTGATCGGCTGCCTCCTGCATGTCCCACACTGGAGATCAAGCCCACAGCCTGTGGGCATGTGCTCTGACAGGGAATGGAACTGTGACCTTCTGGTTCACAGGTCGATGCTCAACCACTGAGTCACTGGCTGGACAATATAGATTCTTTTCTATTTTGTTTCTGATACAGTGACTTGTCATCCACAGAATCTAGGAATTCTATAATTTTCAGGAGTAGAATCTGTCCTAGGCTAGGAATAAAGCAATTACTAACAAAATCTAAAATTGTTCTTGAACTAAAATGATGCTAAATCGAGCTAACGTAAAGGAGAAATTGCATCCGATAAGTTCAGAGATGTGGGGCTGTTAATTTACCCTTCTGCCACTGTCCTGAGACAGTGTGTGAGGCCCTAAGGAAAACCCCAGAAAAAGCCAAAATCAAGGGAGAGGCATTTTAGATCACTCGAATAATGCAAAATGACGCTGAATGCTGCCTACCCCACCGCCACCCCACAAATGAGTATCTTCCAATTACAGAATTTCCATTCAATCTCTTCAAAATCCTCGCCTACCAATGATGTCTTTCTTCACTTTCTTCCTCTTGTTCAGGGTTGGCTTCGCCTCACATCTGTGATGCTGTCTTTATTTCAAGAAATCAGGATCCCTTACCTTCTGAAGATTGATTTACTATTTGAGAATGGTCTTTGTTTTGCCAGGGTGTCAACATTGTCCAAGACTGTGTTCCTGAAATAGTTGAAATCATGTTCAGGCCAAACTCCATAAACATTGCATTTTATTATCCTAGAAAGAACCACAAGACATTAGTCACTGCTAGTTGCATTCCTACACTATGAAAGACTTTTATGACTTCTGTTTCCATATTTATGAGTGTGCCCCAGTTTTCCCCACGTTATTTAGAACAACTAGTCACCATGCTCCTAGACTGTCATCCATTCTGTACCACAAAGATTCTGATAAGCTCAGTGTCCATTTCAAAGTTCCTGGTCTAAGACAGCTGAGGCTTTGTGTGTGCTTTACCTCTGGTTTGTGGTCAGTGGCCAGGACAACATATTTCAGTTCTGCAATCTCTAAGGCATGCAAGTCTGGGAATCTACCAGCAGGGACCCTTGGGTTCACCTTCTATAAGTGATCATTCCTGTGAACAATCCCTCCACTTCACAGTGATGTTCTTGGAATACCCTCAACAAGGTCAATCTCATAGTGACAAGAAAATACACCACCTTACTTGTCTAAAATAAAGACTCAGTAATGATACAGGCAATTTTATTTTATTTTATTTTATTTTTTTATTGCTTAAAGTATTACAAAGGGTATTACATATGTGTCCATTTTATCCCCCCGCCCTAGACAGTCCCCCAGCCTCCCCTATCCCCCAGTGTCTTATGTCCATTGGTTATGCTTATATGCATGCATACAAGTCCTTTAGTTGATCTCTTACCCCCCTACCTCCTGCCCCCCAACCCTCCCCGGCCTTCCCGCTGCAGTTTGACAATCTGTTTGAGGCAGCTCTGCCTCGATACAGGCAATTTTATATTCTGCCTTTTCATACTTGCATTTATACTGTGCCCATGTTTAATATTCTTAGATATTTTTAAAAATATGAGATGAATAGTAAGTAACATCTTAAAATAAGATGGTATAATTTATGTGACACTTTTCTTAAATTCTGACATTTAGATTTCTTATTAAAGTTTCTTCTGTTTTAAACACAGTATTACATTAGGTATCTTATTTGTAATGACATATTTTGGTTTATTTTGGGCCTGTCTTGGATTTGAATATCAAAGTAGTAACAGAGGTGTTTTTTTTTTGTTTTGTTTTTTTGTTTTTTTTGTTTTTAACTTTCCCTTTATCTCCTCTCATATTTATCCTGAGGGTCTTTGGGAGTAGAATTGAAAATAAAATAGAGGCAAGGAGCTTCTGGTTCCCTAAGCAGCAGTTTATTGCCTCCGCAGAACAAAACAGGAGAAAGGCTGCCAGGTGTTGACTTTCAGGCCTCATTTGTGTGGTCCTGGAAAACGGGAGAGTCCTTCTGGGCAGTAGGAGCATCTGAGCCCTAGGGTCTTGTGGAGATGATTGAAAGAATAGTAGGTACTCCCCATCTTTAATTCATAGATGGAAACTGCCTTGAATCTACTTTGTCTTAAAGTGGCTCAAAACCTTGGATCATAAATTGGATGTAGTTTGATATAAGAAGTGAAAGCAAGTTAGACAATCGGTCTTAGGTTTGGTGCCCCTGCTTTTCCACCCGATTGGGCCATCTCACACCTCCTCTCAGTGCTTATATTTATTTAGATGGTTCTTTCTTAGTGCTACAAATGAACTTTCCTTTATGTGTCTCACCTTTTAACTACACCTCTGATACCTGGGTCACTTCCCTTGGTCCACCTCTGCTTTCAGCCATTCTTGAGAGTTCAGCATGACCTCAGAGTCACCTTGCACTGACAGCATCCCACTTCCAAGGGCACCAGGCTCTCTCCATGTTCTGTTTCCTGGGCTTTCCCAGCTCCGCAGGAGCCCAGAGACATTGCTTGGCCCATGCACACACTCAGTCCAGAATTCAGGAAATTTAATTTTTGTCAACAAATATGGGATGAAAGCTGATACTTGAGGATTATAGACTCCCATTCTTTGTCCCATTAAGTGACAATTCTAGGAAATATGTTGCATGCTTCTCTTGGTGTCCTCATTACCCACAGTAGAGATGGATAATGTTTTCTCATAGTTTCTTCTCCTCGTTCCTTATCTCACTCTCCACATTGCTTCACCCCTGTATCCTGGGATCATATCCCAAATAAAAATAATGTCACCCAAGTTCTTGTCTCAGCCTCTGCTTTTGGAGAACCCAAACCAAAACAGTTAGCAGAGAAGTGGTCCTTAAAAGCCAGGTCTCAGACTTGGACCATAGAACTGGCTCAATAACCTATCAGGAGCAGTCAGGTGGCATTAATAGTGATAAATGGAAAACTAATCACCTGTAAGATGACTATAACTCCTGGCAAGCTGTAGCATTACAATTTATTGGTAGCATTACAATGACCAAAAGGTTCACCTGTGTTGGATTCAGAAAAGGCACAGATATATGGAGGAGTGATAGTGCATAGCAGGGGTCAGCTTGCTGTAAGCTATTGGCCTAGTTTGGTACATAAAGATTTTTTGAAACAAAACCATGCACTTTCATTTATGCATGGTCTGTGGCTGCTTTTATGCTATGACAGCTGAGTTTAATAGTTGCAACAAAGGCCATATTGTTAGCAAATTCTAAAATATTTATTCTCTGGCCCCTTACAGAAAAAGTGGGTTGATTCCTATTGTAGAGCATGTGTTAATCTCACCAGACTGGATTGCATACTTATCAATTACACGTTTATCTTGAGTTGCCTGAAGCATGGTACCAATCCTTGAGCAAAACTACAGCATGAATTAATTGAGATAAATTATATTTCGCAACCAGGAGTCTTTGAGTTGCTTGGGGACAGATGAATGGGCTGAATGGAAAGTATGTTAGGATTAATACAAGAACTACAATTAGAAGCCATTTAGACAGAGATAAAAACCTCAAAGGAGGGATCACCTTGGCCACATAGTGGCAAATGACTTACTAGTGGACAAGAGAGTCTCATGTCTTTATCTCTCCAATCCCATTCCAGGTACATGAGAATGGACAAGGGAGAAGGCACTATCAAGACTACTATTCCTTCCAGTGATATAAAATAAATGATAGTTGGAAGATAAAAGAATTGCAGCCATTGAGTTTTGGGGAACCTTATTATGCAGCAATTAGATAACTGCTACAATATCCATGGTGGATTAAAATGTGGGGTCTTTGGAAAGTTCCAGTAATAGACTCACAGCTTATACCTCTAAGGATCTTAATGAAGGCTATGCTTTTTAAAATATACATATTTTTATTGATATCAGAGAGGAAGGGAGTGGAGAGGGAGATAGAAACATCAATGATGATGATGAGAGAATCATTGATTGGCTGCCTCCTGCACACACCCTTCTGGGGACTGAGCTCACAACCTGGGCATGTGTCCTTGACCAGAATCAAACCTGGGACCCTTCAGCCTTCAGGCCCATACTCTATCCATTGAGCCACACCAGCTAAGGCAAGGCTATGCTTTTCTGACAGAGAACTCCCCATTATATGAGGGAGCTTGTCCTGGTGTCATACATGATCCTAGGAAAGACCAAGAGTCAGGCCTTGGGGCATCCAGAAGGTTACTTATAAACCCAAGCTGCCCATCATGAGCTAGATAATATCAGACCCAAGCAGTAACAAGATTGGATGGGCACAGAAGTAATGCATTGTACATATCGTATATTGGTTTTGGCAAGTCCAAAAAGCACAAGTGAATTCTTTTAATTGATATCCCAAACTCCTATGACACCAACCTTTGTTGAACAAATGCTTCTTCCTCAACTCATAGCATGCCTCATGGAAGATTTCCTAAGGCCAGCTGATAAAAGATGAAGAAACTTGGGACTATTTCACAGATGAGTTTATGAAAATGTTCTAGTAGTGATTTAAATGCTACAGAATTATAGCCCCACTCAGGAATGTCCTGAAAGACTGTGGTGGGGGAGATCCACCAAGTGGCAAAATCTTTAAGTGGTGCACTTGGCATCCCTTTTGTGGTTAGAGAAACAGCTCACTGTAAGAATATACACAGAATTCTGGCTAGTGGCAAGTAGGTTGGCAGGAGCAAGATCCAGGAAAAGGATATCTGGGAAAGTGGCATAAAAATCATTTTTTGGGGGAAAATGAGCACAAAATATGAGGACTTTGTAGTAACAATATGCTCACATACTGCACCCACTACAGAGAAGTCAACCAGTAGTCATGCAGACTAATATAATAGATGTTCGCCAGTCTCTACCATTAGACATCCTTTTGTTTCCCCAAAGGACCTTTGAAGGCAGATATGGTGGCAGTGATGGAGATTCTGCCTGGGTCTAAAGCAAGGGATCCTTCTAATCAAGACTGACTTAGCTAATGCCATGGCTGTGTTCAATCTACTGGCAATTAGGCCAACACTGGGCTCTTAACATGGTACAATCAACTTTCTACTGGAAAGCAAGATAATTATATCAGATCCTTTCTACCATTAAAAGGGCAGTGATTTATTCTTAACAAAACTATCTATGCTAGATTTAAGATTGCTTTGTCTATATCTAGTATCTTGGCCAGGACCACCTGAGAGCTTATAGAATAAGTCATCTGTTAGCATGATACACCAAACATGTTGTTTTAGACCAACTGACATGTTTTATGATAAAATAGGGATAACACTGTGTGGCAATGGACTCTATTTGTTTTACCACATACCTCCCCATCCTGAAGCAAATGACATGTTAGAATGATGGAATGTTCAGTTCAAAGCTCACCTAAGGTGTCAGCATGAGGCTAACACTGGCTAAGTGTTTGGGGTGCTGTCCTTCAAAATACAGTATGTGTGTTGAATCAACAGTAAGTATATGGGTCTATATCCTCATCAGGTAGACTAGATGGGTCAAAAAAAAAAAGCAAGGTATGGGAGTAGATTGGCCCCTTTCATGTTCACCTCACTTTTGGATACCACTTGTGGAATATTCATAACCTGAGCTGCTTTATCAGAGGCTATAGTTCCCTAGGACAGAATAAAAAATCTATTGGTTCCAAATGCCATCAGACCAGCAAGCAAAGAATGATATGACTAAAAAGATGAAAGTGATTAGCCTGACTTTTAATTTAACACTCACAATATGCAATTAGAAAGTGTAGGAGAGTTAAGGTTGTTGGGGACACAATTGATCAATGGAATATAGGAGCTCATGGATAAATGCATCCCTCTTTTGTCTCCTGGTCAGATAACTGTGAAACATATTTCCCAATGTGTTTTGGACAGTCCCACAAAATCAAGAAACAGTTACCTGGAGTAGTGACCAACTTTATAACACATGCTTCAATTGTGTTTTCTTTTTTCTCTCACTTTTACTTTTTAGTCCCCCTGACCCCACACCTGCATCCTGGTTCATATTCTCAAATAAGTCACCTGCATGCGAGGCTTTATCTCAGAATAAGCTTTAAGAGGGAAATATGTGTTAGATTATTCATTGATATGCTCTCCTCCCTATTGTATTGTGTATTTCTTGAGGTCAGAAACAACAGTGCTTAATGGGTGTTTATTGAATGAATTGAAGTAAGAAAAATTCAACACACATTAATATTTCCCAAGTATGGCATTGTCATAATCTATTCTCATAACAGAGTAAGGCATAAGCACCCAAGGAGATTAAATTTATTTTAAAAGAGTTGATTACCTGTTAAAACAAAGGTGGCTGTTCTTGCCATTATCAATTGTCTGTCAGGCAAGGAACAATTACATAGATAGGTCAATAGAAGATGGAATATCTGAGAATTGGCTGCCATGATGTGGCCTCACTTGGAAAATAATGAAACATAATTAAAATAATTAAAATTAACAGAAATTTGCCAGCTACTGGAGTTAGGTGTATTTGTCACACATGAGGGAAAGTGCTACTTTAATGAACATAATTGCAACATTTACTGAGAACCAAGTATGTGATAGACATTGTTGTAGGTGTTTTACATGTATTGTCTCAGTTAATACTTCCAGTTTCATACATAGAGACTTACAATTTGTTTTCATGTGGAAACTGAGTTATGGAAATATTCAATAACATGCCCAAGTTCACACAGTAGAAAAATGAGTCAAGACATGAATGCAGACTCTCACTTAGAGCATGTGTTCTCTTGCATTGCAGTACAGCTGAAAGGTACATGGGAGTGATCTATTAATTCTGCACAGGGGCCCCAGGTCATATCTGAAAAGCTAAATTAATATCACTTTTAAATCTCTGACCCAAGATTCCTGACTCTATATTCCAGATTAAGCAAAAACAATATTTCATATAAATTAAAATGTAAAAGAGTGAGCCTAGATACAGTATACAGAAACACCCCAGTGCATGTTTTATTTCTCACTAAGACATCTACTATTAAAGGCACAAATTAAGTAGTATACAAAAAGGTCTGTATCTAGAGCTGTCTGAGTTCCAGACTTGTACTTTTGTTGACTACCACATGAGTATAATTTAATAGGAAAGATATCATCTGGAAATTCAGAGACCTGACTTTTAATGCCAGTACAGCCATCAACACTTTAAACAGATTAGCCTTTTGTGTTTTAATTTTCTTCAGTTGTCGTATGATTACCTGCTCTCCACTTAACCACAGGGTTCTTGCAAGGTTAAAAATAATGTGGTTTGAGAAAGCTGAAAGACTTATTTAAGTGTTTAGGACTATTAATCATTGCTTTCCATCACTGAATTTATTATGCATCTGCTATATAACCCCACACTTGCTCACTGTGTAATATCATCTTTCCTATAATGAAAACAGTCTTCAAACCAAAAATGTTATTATGAACCTTGGGGTTAATGCAATATTTTTAGAGATGAGACAGAGAAAAAAATGCTTAAACCTCTGTGAATGCATCCATGTTTTCTTTTCCTCTTTTTTTTCATATTAAAGAAGCCATTGAGTGTTCTGGACAAACACTTCCTTTTGGGCGAGGTTCATAGCCTCACCAGTTCAATCTCTCTTCTCTTGGAAACTTTGTGATGGTTTGTGTAACCAGAATCTTTAGAACACTTGTTCATGATGGAGGCACAACAAACGTCAAGTGTTGGTCAAATTACTATTTGTCTTCCAACCCAATTTAGCTGCCACAAGAATGGTGAGACTTCTCTCAAACCGAAACATGGGCGATTTCCAAGCAAATGCTACAAAAGGATACTCCGTGTTCCCTTCACACCAGGGAAGAATGGGGAATGGATTTAATCACCTCAGAGGGAGAAAATAGAAGAGTATTGGGAACCAAACTGAAGCTCAAACATAAGAGGACTGTGAATTCTAAAGGGCAGGGACTGAATCTTCTTTATTTCTCTATTCCTGAGACCTAGAAAAGCACCTTGTAAGCATTTTAATAAATGACTTGAAAGGAAAGAATAAACAGACGGTTAGCCTAAGAAAATCCATTCTATTTACTCAATAAAGCGAATAATTGTGAAGTTGAAGTTAGAAAATCCGGATTCAAGTGTGGTTTATTCTCTTTATAGTCTGGGTATTTGTTAAACTTCGTAATGCCTAAAAATTCTCATCTGTGAAATGGAGATTAAACTAGCCTCCATATGACTGACAGAGAAATCTATCTAAAATGCAAATTTCACAAGAAGCTCTGGCTTTAAAACCTTGTAGTGTCCAGGAACTACACTAGGTCCAGGTTCCCTAGTGAAACACACACACACACAGACACACACACACAGACACACACACACACACACACCCTTCCCTGGTCTGACCTTTGGCTTTCTCTTGGACAAATTAACTCTTAAAGATGCAAAGTGAAATAAATAACTGGGGGAATATAAGCCATAAGAACTAGCTGACTACACGATGGAATACTATGCTGCTCTAAAAAGGAAGGAACTCTTACCATTTGCAACGTCATGGATGGAACTGGAGAGCATTATGCTAAGTGAAATAAGCCAGTCAATGAAGAAAAAATACCACATGATCTCACTCATTCATGGATAATAGAGACCATTATAAACTTTTGAACAATAATAGATACAGAGGCAGAGCTGCCTCAAACAGATTGTCAAACTGCAGCGGGAAGGCCGGGGAGGGTTGGGGGGCAGGAGGTAGGGGGGTAAGAGATCAACTAAAGGACTTGTATGCATGCATATAAGCATAACCAATGGACATAAGACACTGGGGGATAGGGGAGGCTAGGGGACTGTCTAGGGCGGGGGGAAAAATGGACACATATGTAATGCCCTTTGTAATACTTTAAGAAATAAAATAAATAAATAAAAAGAACTAGCTGAAAGAAGTCATGAGTATGTAAGACAGAATAGTTCTTACAATATCAGCTCAGCGATGGAACTCCAGATGTTAGGAATGCATCTACTGCAAATAATAGAAAACCCACTGCAATAGATGGGAAATAATATCAAGTGCAAAAGCCCTGAGGAAGGAAGTAGGGCGACATGTTCCAGGAAGAAAAGCAACCAGTGAGGGATACAAAACAATGCTGGAGAAGAAGGCAGCGGTCAGATCAAATCATGCACAGCTCTGAATGATGCTCATATGAACCAGTTTGTATTCTATGCTACATGCTATGGGATATGGTTGAAAGGATCTTAAGCAGGTCAGAATAAATGTGAGGTGAGAGACAGGAAGGAATCAAGGGTTTGGCTTCACAACCAATTGAATGGTGGAAACATTTACTCATGGGGAAGGTAGAGGAAAATGGACTTGTGGGTTGTGTGGGCAAAGAAAAGGAAATGAAGAGTTTTATTTACCAGTAGATATGTTAGAGATGCCTGTTAGACATTGCTGTAGAGAGGTTTAGTCTGGGTTTTAGGAGTGAGATGTAGGCTAGGAAAAGCCCCTCTTTCTCTAATGAGTTATGGGTTTCCTTCCAGTGTCCACCATGGAGGATTTCAAACTCTTCTTCTGGAGTCATAGAGTTCCCAGGAAATACCACAAATTGGTATTGGGGCAACTCAACAAACTGAGCAACAGTTGAAGGGATGGAGCTCTTTTTAACAAAGCAGCTTTTATTTACTTGATAGTTCTTTAAATTTATTTTCTACATATGGATTCCACATAAGATTTTATTTTCACATGTTTCAATTTTAACAAATGTTTGAAAGTTACATCATAATAATAGCTAGAATATACTAGTACATATAGTGCTTACTATATTCCAGGCCAGTATAAACGTATAGACCACACACAAATTTGCTATATATTAGTGTGATACATATACTAATTTGAATATCACAACAACTTGGTAATATAGACATTATTATTAACCTTATTTTATGATGGGGAAACTGAGGGAGAGAACTTAAGTGATTTACCTAAAGTCTCAAAGCTAGGAAGAAGTGGAGTAAGAGTTTGGTTGGACTCCTCACTGCTATCACCTAACCAAGAATAATATTGGAATTTTCTAACAGGATACATAAAACTTTACCCTATTTTGCTGTTTCATGCCTTTTAAAAATACCCAAGCAGCCCAGGTCCCAACTAGTCTGGATTGTGACTATTTCTCCAAGTCATTCATACTCTTGCCTCTATGCCTTTGTTTATTCTATCCTTCAAAACCCAGCTAAATGTTAATGTTTTCATAAAAGTTTGCTTGACTCCTCATCTCTTAAGGACAGAGAAAATCACAACTTCCTTTGAACCTTTAGAATGCTCTGTTCACAGTCCAATTACATCAATCATGATTTTTTATGTACTAATCTATCCTTTACCTTCACCACACCCATACAGATTGTGGAAACCTTAAGGGCAGCAACACACCTCCCTTGTTTAACTGAGATTCATAAGGTCTCTTCACTTCTCAAATTAACGTTTCACTTCTTGAAATAAATATAGGCACAGAAATAACTATGACCCAAGAAAACAATTGCGATAAAGAACTGGCATTTCACCCATTCTCGGATCGGACTACTTAGGTTCAAATCCTGGCTCTGCCACTTGTTTCCTAAACTTAGAGAAGTTATTTAAGTTCCACTTGCCTCATTTTGTATATTTGCAATATGCAGATAATATTACCTATTTCATAAGCTGTTATAAGGATTGAACAAGACATGGAATGCACTTCGAACAGTGATTGGCACATAGTGTTTTATAAAGATTTGTTATTATTATTATCGCATTACCTTTATTATAGAAATGTATTCCAGTTGTCCCAGAAGATTGTATTTTGTCTTTCTAGCACTTATAACTATGAATGGCATTTCATAATTTTAAAGCTTTCTTCTATTTTTTATCTTTATTGTTAAAAGTATTACATGCTTTTTAATGAATGACTCAGTTAATAGATAGACTACACCCACTGAATCATTCATTAATACAACAAGTATTTATCATGTATCTACAATGTTCTATTGTTATGCTACTTTCTGGGGTTTTATGGCTGAACCACATAATTAAGGTTTCTGCCCTCTTAGGGATTATACGCAGAGCTTCTCAACCTGTGGGTCGCGACCCCTTTGGCGGTCGAACGACCCTTTCACAGGGGTCACCTAAGACCATCCTGCAAATCAGATATTTACATTACTATTCATAATAGTAGCAACATGACAGTTATGAAGTAACAACGAAAATAAATTTATGGTTGGGTCACAACATGAGGAACTGTATTTAAAGGGCCAGAAGGTTGAGAACCACTGGATTATAGTCTCACTTGGATAGGGCATAGGTGGCACTAATAAACAGGCAATTCCATCAAAGATAATGATTCAAGAGTATGATAAGAAAAGCACAGAGTGCTATGGCAATACAAGAAAGATACCTTCTCATATTTGGGAAGTCTAAATTTTTCCTAAATTAATACCAGCAGCTAGACAGATTAGTGGCTCAGGGGGGAAAAGAATACAAGACTGGATGTTTAAGCAGAGCTCATACAAAAAGTTTTGGAAGCCAAATTGAGCAAGGCTTATTAGAGTAACTTCAGTGTGCTTAGATCCAAGGCACCTGGAGGGGACAGGCTCAGATCATGGGCAGGCTGTGGTCATTTTAGTTAGTTTGGACTAGATTTTGAGAGCGATGGTTAGTTATTGAAGGTCTTAATTAGAGGAGTAATTGATAATGATTGGTTTTTTTTAAATGTATGGATTTTAGACAGAGAGAGGAAGGGGGAGATAGATAGAAAGAGAGAGATTTATTGTTTCACTTATTTATACATTCATTGGTTAACTCTTACATGTGCCCTGACCAGGGACTGAATCTGCAACCTTGACATATTGAGACAACTCTCTAACCAACTGAGCTACCAGGCCAGGGACTTGGAATTTTTTTAAAAACAGTATCCTTCTAGCTTCAGTGAACAGAATAAATTGGACAAGGCCAAGACTAAAAGCAGGGAGACCAATTTGGAGGCTATTGTAGAAGTCTAAGAGAGAATGGAATAATGAGTGGAAGTGAGAATGAAGAAACAAAGACTAAAGCTAAATCA
Source organism: Myotis nattereri (assembly GCF_964212035.1). Taxonomy (NCBI): domain Eukaryota; kingdom Metazoa; phylum Chordata; class Mammalia; order Chiroptera; family Vespertilionidae; genus Myotis; species Myotis nattereri. Next base: position 178,677,586 of record NC_138076.1, read on the forward strand.
TCAAGGCCTGGTGACAGATTGGAAATGAGGGTTGGTGAGGAGGTAGATGAGTCGAGTGTGATGTTTTATTTCTGAGAGACAACTAAATAGAGCATAGTACCTGTATGAGGATAACACACAGAAGGCCAGAACCAATGGGAGGATGATGAGTTCAGTTTTGGATATTGTAGTTTCAGTTGCTTATGACATTCAAAATGTAAAAGGAGCTAGCTGAGTTAACCCAGGGCTTGGGTTTTGCCAGGCAGTGATCAAATCCGTAAGCATTAACATGACTAGGTACACCATAAGAATTTAATAGAGGTGGTGATTTATGAAATCTAGATAGATAGAGATGGAAGAGTAAAGAGAAAGTCTGGATAAACATAGATAAAATAGAGGGGTAAAAGACACAGCAGTACTGTCAGAGTGCGGGCACAATGACAGTAAGTAAGTAGGAAGAATATAAGAACAGAAGTTATGGTCTAAATTGTTGGAGTTGATTATGTCAGGGGTGGACCCATCCAGGTTGATGACAAGGTCAAAATTTTATTCCTGAGAGTGGGAAACAGAAATGGAGTAAAGACAACAAAAGTCCACAGAAATGAGAAAATCAAGAAACCAAAGGGTCAGGGAGTTGGATGTGTCATACAAGCACATTTCCCAGAAATCAAGATGGTGGCAGAACTTGGGACAGAGAGGAAGACTTTAAAATGGGAATGAAAGCCCAGCCAGTATGGCTCAGTTGGTTGAGCATCATCCCATGCACCAGGAGGTCATAGGTTCAATTCCTGGTCAGGGCACATACCCTGGTTTCGGGCTTGATCCCCAGAAGGAGGCAGCTGGTAGATCGGTGTTTCTCTCTCCCTCGCCCTCTCTCTTACTCTCTCTGAAATCAATAAAAACATATTTTTAAAAATAGAAATGAAAATCTTTGGTCAATATGATAGAGCAATTGGGATGTTAGTAGATGACACTAGGGAGTGGCTATTGAGGGCAGGAATTTAGACAACTGTCTGGGCTTTAGACTTTCAGAGAGTCTCTGGGGGGAGCCTAGACACATTCTAAATTTAATATACCATTTTAGAAAGGATATGAGCAGGGAAGATAATGAAACTGCGCATTCCAACTCCCCAGTGGGTTATGTTGCCAGACACTGAATAAAAGCAGATTTTTTATATCAGTTCCAGCAGGTTGGGTCCACCTGGGAGACCCAACCACCTCATGCAGTTCATTTCTTCTCTGGCTTTGAAAAATTGGCACCTAAGGTAGAGAACAGTGAATGAAAGAAAACAGGAAACCCTTAATAAGAATTTATTCTTTCTGAAAGGCTATTTTTAAGACTAAGATTTTTTTTTTATTTTTTAATAAAAAAAAATGGTTCAAAGTTTCCCACCACCCCTTCAGAATCTAGGTGGAAGGAAATGCAAAAACAAATCAGTAAAAAGAACTGGAAATTCTCCACTGCCATGATGTGATCCAGAATAAACATCATGGGAGATGTGGAAAACTCCACTAGGCAACGTTTCATAGGATCGTAGAATTTTTGAGCTGGAAGGCACCCGGATCAAATGGACCAGGGCTTTGTTTTAAATGAGGATGCCCTGAAATGGCCAACAGAATGGAAGATAGGAGGGAACACTGCTGATTAGAAAACTCATTGCATATTTCTCACAAAATGACCCTTTCAATTTTATTGAAACAAACAAACAAACAAACAAACACACAAAAAACAATCCTCAATGATGCTAATGATTTTTAAACAAGAATCTTAGATAAATTTCACTATGGAAATGTAACTCAAATCAGAACTTTAACAGAAATTATATTGCTCATAAGACCTTGTTCACTGAACAGTTCATATCAATTTTTTATATTCTTGCCTCTAAAACCGTGAAATAGCCCTGTAACTCTGGGATGACAAATACCCTTAAATGCAAAGCCATTTTTCCTGGCAATGCAACTAGCAAATCAGAAACAATGCTACTTGGAAAGATCAAAATGATGTATCTCATTAATGTTATAACTTACTATCTCTCAGTAATTACACGATATTCTAGTTTTTCCTTCTTACACTTAAACACTTTACCCACATATACCTAAAGTGGACTTAATACAATAAATTAGACAAGAGAAGGAAATGCTTATTTGTCACTGACTTAAGAAGTCAGGCAAATCTAAGTCCCTTTTCTTCACCATCTGATAATATGGCATAATTTGCTTAATTATATTTCCAAGCATATCTCCCTTCGGCTTTGTTCTGGTATCCTAAGACATTTTCATTTTTTTATTAGCAGGACTCTTTATTCAAATAAAATCTTACCAACTATGTGAAATACATAAAAGCCAAAGTTCCACTGGAAATAGCGATGGCATGTGGCCCACATCTCAGCCCACATACATCTACACTCCCTCCATCTCCCTCCATCTAAAAGAGTTTTATGGAGCTGAGGTTAAAAACCAGGACCCTAAGGGGATCTATAAAAAGCACAGGCAAATAAATATTCTTAGATTAGTTTATTTACACACACACACACACACACACACACACACACACACCTCACATGTCTTCACACACATATACATATATACACAAGATGTATGTCTAAAAGCTACACATAAAGTCAGACCTGGCAATTTCGCAAAAGTTAGCACTGTAGAAGCCAAATATAAAATGTTATTCCAATACATTTGGAAACGTTAGTGAAGAATGGGTTTCAATATTTACAAGGGTTTATGGTACAATGCATGGTCTGGTTCATACCAATTGACACTGGCTTCTTTTGACAAAGTGCTGGATTTTATTTATATTCTGGTTGGAATCTTTGACTCATAAGACCAGACACCCACACAACCAGCTTAGCTTAAAAAGCTCGAGTTGTAACACACACACACATACATACACCAGAATGAAGAAGGTAGCATGTTGCAGTCTTCTTTGTGGATTGTGGTTAGTGTAACAGGATCATGAACAAAAGGGTCACGAAACCACATGGTTTGGACAGGGAACACTTCAAAGTAGCAGCTGCCTTCAAACCCAAATGGTTTATAACGGCAAATTGAGCATATGGTTAGTTAGTGTCCTAAGATGACTTGAGGGAAGGCTGGACCCACAGGAAAGGTAAAAGGCGTAAAAGAAAGATATCTTTGGCTGAACACGTACTATGTGTCAGAGGCTTTCTATGCAAAGACCCCTGTTATCCATAGTGCAAAGTAGGTTATCTCCTGTTTACGAAAGAGGACACTACACTTAGGAGAGGTTGATTAATTTGTCCAAGATTATACCACCTGTGTTTCTTTAATCATTTCACACCATTTCCTTGCTCTTCCACAAACTAGCCAAGCATGTTTCTACCTCAAGGCCTTTGCTATTTGCTGTTCTTTCTGGTTAAAATTCCTCTTAACAGATATCCTCATATCTCACTATCTTGTGTGAAACAGATCTCTGCTCAGCTGTACCTTCTTAGCAGGGCCTTCTCTGACCACCATTCATGAGGTGTCCCTCCTTGTCATTATCTACTCATCCTGCTTCTTTTTTATGGCATTTATTGCCACTTGACATTATCCTATATAATAAAAACCTAAAATGCTAAGTGTCCGGTTGTCCAGTCATCCGTTCAACCAATCAAAGTGTAATATGCTAATGATATGCTAAGGTTGCTCAACTGCTCACTATGACGTGCACTGACCACCAGGGTGGCAGACACTCTGACTGGAAGGTTAGCTTGTTGCTGGGGTCGAGCAAGATGTACCAGATTTGCCCTGGAGCCCTCCCGCAGTCCCTCCCTGGCCCCGATCGTGCACCTGTGGGAACCCTTGGCCTGGCCTGCACCCTCTTGCACTCCAGGACCCCTCGGGGGATGTCGGAGAGCTAGTTTTGGCCTGATCCCACTCAACACAGGAGCTGCCCCCTGGTGGTCAGTGCACTCCTACAGGGGGAGTGATGCTCAGCCAGAAGCCAGGCTCACAGCGGGCAAATGCAGTAGCAGTGGCAGAAGCCTCTCCTGTCTCCACAGCAGCGCTGAGGGTATCCAACTGACGGCTTAGGTCCGTTCCCCATGGGGAGCGGGCCTAAGCCGTCAGTTGGACATCCCCCGAGGGCTCCCAGACTACGAGAGGGCACAGGCTGGGCTTAGGGCACCCCCCGCCCCAGAGTGCACAAATTTTGTGCACTGGGCCTCTAGTATTATATAAGCACTTACCTATTAGTTTATCATTTGTCTTTCACACTAGCATATGAACTTCATTAAGACAGGGACCTCGTTTATATAGTTTACTGCTCTAGCCTCAATATCTGGCATAGCATGTGTCTGGTACATAGTAGATGATCAATAAATATTTGCTGATGGATGAATAAATTAATGAATGTATACCAATAAATTAAATAGTAATTAATTTAAATAATAATTAAATGATTGGCAGAAAATTTGGAGATTTTGTTCTAATTTTAGCCCTTTTCTGAGTTAATTATTTGTTAATGCCCTACATGAGTCACTTGACCTTAAGGCTTGGACTAAAATGAACATTTGTAAGATCTCGTATAGGTTGGGCGGTACAGTGGTCAGCTTTTGGCGATACCAGTGAGTATACCTCTTTTTTTTTTCATGGTAATTGCATCAGAATATTCTTTGGGGGAACTGCCTCTTTCACATATTTACCAAACTGATTTGAGAGGATTCTTCCTACCCACTCAATATGATGGGACTTGCATGGCTTAAGTCAACTAGTGAATACCATGATTCTGGCCAATGTAATTGCCTCAGAGGTAGTCACATGTCCTGATACAGGCCAGTGAAAGCAGGAGACTTTTTGTGTGTGTGTGACTTCTTGGGGAAAAAAAAACCAAACAGCAATCTTATACTTCTGAAAGTGTTATTAAGAGAGATCATATTTTCTTTGGGGGCATGAGCAGGTTATTGGGAAGAGATTCAGCAGAAAAAAGCTTGAGTTGTGGTTAGGGTTTATTCACCTAATACTGTCTCTAATACATGTCACACTGTTTTAGGCACTGAGAATATAGTGGCTAAGAAGAGAGAGAAGGTCTTTGTATCGTGGAGATTAAAATTTTGTGGAGGAGACAAAGTAAGTAATGAAATAAACTGATAACTTCAGCTAGTGATACAGAATGAAGAAACTTAAACTATATTATATAATGGAGAACAAGATAAGAAGTCTTTTTGGGAAGGGTTGCTAGTATCCATATACAAGCCCCTTTGTGCAAAATAAATAAACATTACATTTTTTGTAATAAATCAATTGCATTATTTTGAGTGATTTGTTGGCTTAGTCAATCAAAATTGAAAGTGAAGTTGTAAAATATAAATTGTACTATGTATTATTGTCAATAACATTTCCATACTATCAACCTGCATCTTTCAAAATTTGGTAACGTTTATCAAGTGTGTCAGAACATGGCTTCTCTCATCTCATTGACTTGTACTGAGTGGATGTGACCATTTCTAAGCCAATCACCTTGTCTAGGGTTATCCAGGTCCCTAATTAGCTTAAACCCATCCATGGACTTGAAGGTAAGCTCAATCCTACCAAATTGTCTACCTAATCACAGCCAGGGAAGTTGTTAAATGGTGTTACAGAGGAATTATGAGGATAGCTAGAAACATGGGTATTGAAATGAAATAGACCACGGAACCCACAACCTCTTCTGATCCTGTTAGGAACACACTGAACTTACGGAGAAGCATAACTAAGTAAAAATGAGATACCCTCGGGTGTCAGAACTCAGAGGAAACTCAAGGCAAAGACACAGTCAGGAGCTGATAACGGAGCGGAATAGAAGAGCACAAGCCCCTGACACAAGCCACAGAGGATATAATCTGCAGCCCATACAAGGAGGAGAGCGGAAACTAAGCTCTGCGTAAAGCTGGAAGCCTTTAAGTCCCGCCTGGGGAAAAGCACTAGAACATCTGCGCCAACAGATCTAGAAACAGGAAACAACAACGGAATACCTGTCATCCACCTGGAAATGCGTATAGAACAATGTCACCTCTAGCTATCAACAATCCAGGCTGGACAACTAGTCCCAAGTTAAAAGCTTGGAGAGTCTTCTGAAGAATAAAATTCAAAACCATTCTGAAAGGAACGCTTTCCCAACCTAGGGTACACAGGACTTTCACAGGAGGAGAAAAAACTGAAGATGAGTTCACAATCCAAGTTTAAATAACACACAAGGAAATCTACCACTTTGAGGGAATATCAGCAAAGTCAGCAATCACTTAAAAATGACAGTAGTAAAAACAAGCCTGGATTTTCTAGGGTACAGAGCCTGGATATTTATGGCCAGAGCTGAAGCGGGAATGCTTGGAAGCCAAACCAGTGTGGAATGAGTGAGAACTACTAAACCAGAGTGGCAGAGACTCTGTCTGGGCCAACAGGCAGTGAGAATTTCCCTAAAGCCAGCCAGATTCCTATAGCATCGGAGTGCAGGGGCTACCGATTTCAAAAAACAAAGGGGTGAGGGAAGCTAAGTCTGAGATACCTGCTCTGAGCCAAGATAATCGAGGAGTCTGAGATTGGCCCAGCATAGGGGATCAATCATATGGCTGATCACAATTTGGAGAGCTGCTCAGAACTGTCTCAGCATAATACTCTTAAAGATAAAAGTAAGCATAGTTTCAGAACCAAGATTGCTGAAAAATGAGAACTCAAGCAATCATAGTGAGTGCTTGTCAACAGAGGCAGTATGCAAAACATGGAAATGCTAAGAGACTGACAATATTAGAATTGGCAGATAGAGGATGCAGATAAACTATGTATGATTATCTTACATATTACAAGAAAGCATGCAATTACAATATTATCAAGAATAGACAGAGAGACTTTTCTGAAACAAACAGGAATTCTTGAAATAAAAATTATCATGTATATTTCATGTAACAATATTAAAAATAGAAAAAATATGACAGAACACACTCTATGTGGTTAAACTCATTAGAGAGGCATACTTTTCTCAGGAAAGGAGAAGGCAGTGAGGTCGCTTGGGAAATGCATGGAGCTCTTCAGGTCTCTGTCTCCAGTAAATCACTTCAGGAAGGAATGAAAACACACTTTTTGTTGTTGTTACTTTTACTGTTTTCCAATCCAACTTTACCTGTAATAAAGCCAATTTTGGGATACTTAATCTGATTCTTGTATCTATTTTTAGATTTATTCTTATTTTTTATATGCTCTAAATTTATTTTCTAATGTTTTATTTAAAAAAATTATAACCTACAACAAAACCTGCAAGAGTAAGGTAATGAATACACATATATGTTTTATCTAGATTCAATTGTTAAAAAGTTTCTCACACACACTTTATCTCTCTCCACAAATAGGTGCATATTAATACAATTATTCCTGCCTAGAACCATTTGGGAGTAAATTGATGATTTTATAAACCATCACTTCTAAATATTTCAGTATATGTATACTAGGAATAAAGACATTCTCCTATGCATATGTATACTAAGAAGAAAGGCATATCCAATTCAAGAAATTTAGCACTAACACAATATTGTATCTAATTGAACTGCATATTGTACTTAATATACAGTTTATATTCAAATTTTTCCAATTGCTTCAGAAATGTTGTTTATAATAACTGATTTCCCTAATGCATGTTTCAATACAGGACTCTACATTGCATTTGTGTTCTTAGTGTCCTTGAATCTGGAAGAGTTCCTCATTCTTTCTGGCTTCATGACACTGACATTACTGAAGAATACCATTTAGCTCTTTAAGAAATGCCTTCTCTTTAAATTTATTTTTTAATTTTTAGTTTATTAATCTTCTCATGAAAAATCTGCACAGTCACCACAGATAAAGTCACTGAAACTTGACTGCTTCTGTTGTCCAATCCCCAGCTCACTTTTGCCAGCACCAGCATTGGCCTTCGTGGTCGCTCTGACTTTCTTCCTCCTGTTCTTGCGTTCCTCTCTCTGTTTCCTTGGGGTCTTCTTCTCAGACAGGCCATGTCTTGCAAGTCTATGTTTGGGTTCATTTTTCTTTGCTTAATCCAAGGAAAATAAGTCATGCCAAAGTGGAACAGACTGTCAAATCTCAGAGAGAAGGCAGGGATGGGTGAGTGGGTGGGAAGAGATCAACCAAAGAACTTGCATACATAGTATATGCATAACACACGGACATAGATAATAGGGTGATGGAGGCCTGGGACAGGCTATAAGGGGTCAATGGGAGAAAAAATGGGACATATGTAATACTTTACCAACAAAGATTTAAAAATCAATCAATCAATCAATCATGTCAAAGGCACTTGTCTTACCACCACCAAAATAGGTTCTGAACACAAACATGACATCTGGTGTGATTTCATACATTTTGGCTAGCTTTTTCCTAAATTTCTGTATTGGGTAGTGTTGCCTTCCCAAGGTGAAGAACGTCAATGACCATTTGTTTCCATTAAAGTTGGTCATGAACTTCCTGGTCTGCATAGGTACTGTGTCATTCATGATGGACATTGATCTTCAAGCAGCCAGGGAGGAAAAGATGAATGGCCTCTTAACATGGGTTATCTGATTGTCTTCTCATGACTAGATTTAGGTTTTGTGTCTTTGTCAGGCATACAATACAGGTAGGTGATCAGTTCTTCTCAGTTTATTAATTACATCAGGAGGCACATGAAGTCAGTTTGTCCCAGTCAAGCAGACATTATCTTTGATTACTTTGACAGTGCCATTTTTGCCACAATAAAAGAACATTTTTTCCTATATGTAAATAGTTTGATCCTGTTCAACAATATTGATGCATTGGTTATAGATTGTACTTATGATTTTTGGCTTAACAAATTATTGCTGTGTTGGTAGCCAAATGTTTTGTCTTTTTATTTTAACTGGATCAGACTCTGGAAGGACAAGGAATCTGCTTGGAAACCTCAAGAAATCAACATAAAAGTTAGAATAGCAAGAAATCGTGTCTTGGAGTGGCTTGGGTAGATGGCTTCAAACAGAGGCTTTGCCAATCTTTGAATTTGTGGGCTGTAGAAGTTTATATTGTGGCTGGTGTTTGTAGGCATGTGATTGGTTATAAAAAGCACTGCCAGATTTGGAGGATTCACCCAATTTTTTGTCTACTGTCTTTAAGTATGGAACCCTATCTGGGTTTAGTGAATAGAGGGATTCAGTTTAGGGATTAAGGTAATTGGGGCATGCAATTGAATGAGTAGATTCTGGACTTGGAAAGAAATTGTGATTTTCCCCCCTAGTAGTCAGAAAATACTCTTGACTCTGGAGAACAAATTTATCTTGTGATAATTTCAAAATCCATTGAGGGCAGAAGTGGGGGTGGTAGGAGAGAAACACCCTTCTTAAGCTAGAACTGGTTCACCTCTAAGAGGTGTTGCTTCTTTTCCAGCATCTCTGTCAGGACTGAGCACACACAGCTATATAGCAGGCATACACTGATCTCTGCTGTGCCTTAGTTTTGGAGTGCTGAGTATAAAGACATAAAAATATAATTGATTCTTCCTTCTAATCTCCCCACCCTATTTACCTTGTTTCTCAACTTGTGGTAAGAGACAGGCTTTTATAGAAGTTCTGGTTCTGCTGCAAAAGGTACTGCTACTGTAGATAGACAGAGCCCGGGCAGCTGGAAACAGGGTGAGTGCAACTGCTGGCCACTTCAGGGGGGTGAGTGGCTAGTGGGGGTCTGCACAGAGGATGTGGCCACATTGGACTCCAACTGGCTCCCCTGCATGCAGATGCCCTCTTGTCTAGTGTAGGGAGGTGGGATAAGGGCTAGAATATCTCTAGGCTTCCTGATACTGGGTCCTGTAGCTCCTCTCCCCCACTGACCCTGAAGATAGTTGGGGAACCATGGGAGTCTCCCCCATTGGCCAATATGGTGCAGGGTGGGTGGTGGTGGTGGTTCTTGTGCCAAAAGATGAAAGGATAAGCAGCTAAAAGCTAGAAAGATAAATGAACAGGGCCCCAGCATGCCAAAAGCTTGCAAGATAATGGAATAGAAAAAAAGTGCTCCCATTCCTATCCTTATAAGAACCAGGGGCTTGAGCAGGAAGAGGGGATGGTCTTTGAGATGGGAGTCCACTATTCTCCCACGTTGTGGCACCTGAATAAACCTCTTTTGCATGCATGCGCACACATGCATGCACACACACACACACATACACACACACACACACGCTGAGGACAGTGGAGATGATATCACCTTAAGGCAGCAGTTTTCAACCTGTGGGTTGTGACCCCTTTGGGAGTCAAACGACCCTTTCACAGGGGTTGCCTAAGACCATCGGAAAACACATATAATTACATATTGTTTTTGTGATTAATCACTATGCTTTAATTATGTTCAATTTGTAACAATGAAAATACATCCTGCATATCATATATTTACATTTGATTCATAACAGTAGCAAAATTACAGTTATGAAGTAGCAACAAAAATAATTTTATGGTTGGGGGTCACCACAACATGAGGAACTGTATTAAAGGGTCGTGGCATTAGGAAGGTTGAGAACCACTACCTTAAGGAGAGCAGAGTTCAGGAAGCAGTAACTATTCTATGGGGTAGAGTGCCACCTTTCTTATGAAGTTTGCAGGTGTCTATAGAAAACAAAGACTGGCATATGTTTCTTTGAAGGATGACTGCTGAGCAAGAAGACATGAAGAACTGTGCAAGGGCCGTGACAAAGGGGAAGCACTTAGGAGAGAGGATGGAGCACCTGCCCAAGTCTCCACAGAATGATGGCTCTACCCTGTGTCCACACATCCCAATTTGGGGATACAGAGGGTAGGTGAAATTACCACTCTGCAATTTTGCCATATATTGCCAGAGCATGAGGAAAAAGGCTTATGAAACAGGAAAATGTAGGCATGATGCCTTTATTTGGTGACCAGACAGAACCTCTAACTGCGTTTTTAAAGAGACTCAATCCCTCATGACAAGAAACCTTTGAGGCTTAGCCATCTATGCATATAGAATCCACAAACTGGACTAGATGAGTGGGCATTCATTCACTCAACAGAATATTTACTGAGTACCCACTATTTGTCAAGAACTGTTACTGGCAAAGGGACAGAAGAGTAAACCAAACAGATCAAGGCTCTGCTTTCCATTCATTGAGGGAGACAGAGAATAGACACATGCACAAAAACATAATCCTATCTAATAAAGAGGGAATATGCAAATTGACCATCACACCATAACTGTAAAATGGCTGCACACACAGCAGAGGCTGAGTTCCCATAACGAGCGAGCAATCAACAGGGACCTGAGGCTGTTCCCCCTGCCTGGTGGGGCTTGACAGAGGACCTCAGGCCATGCCCCCTTCCCCAGTGCCAGACTGGGGGGTCTCAGGCTGCACCCCCCACCCAGCAGGGCTTGACGGGGGACCTCAGGCTGCACCCTCTGCTCCAGCGCTGGGCCAGAGGACTGAGGCCGTGCTCCTCACCCAGTGGGGCTTGATGGGTTACCTCAGGCCATGTCCCCTGGCCCAGGCCAGGGGACCTCAAGGTGCACCCTGCGACTTAGGTCAGGGGACCTCAGGCTGCACCCTCTGCCCCAGCGCCAGGCCGGGGGACTTCAGGCCACATCCTCTGCCCCGGCACCGGGCCAGGGGACCTGAGGCCGTGGCCCACACCCCGGTACCGGGCAGTGCAAACTGAGGCTGAACCCCCCACCCAGTGGGGCTTGATGGGGGGTCCTCAGGGTGCACCCCCTGCTCAGTGGGGCTTGAATGGGGACCTAAGGCCATGCCCCCCAAACCCGGCAGCAGGCAGCACCCCCCACCATGTGGGGCTTGATGGGGAACCTCAGGCCATGCCCCCCACCCAGCAGGCCTTGATGGGGGAACTTGGTCGCACCCCCTGCCCAGTGGGGCTTGACTGGAGACCTGAAGCTGTGCCCACTGCCCCAGCACCAGGCTGGGGGACATGAGGCTGCGCCCCTTGCCATGTGGGGCTTGACGGGGGACCTCAGGCCATGCCCCCTGGCCTGGGCTGGGAGACCTCAGGCCACATTCCCTTCCCTGGCACTGGGCCACATGACCTGAGGCCATGCCCCGCACCCAGTGGGGCTTGACGGGGGTGGGGCCATCAGGGTTGGGATCTAGCCCAATGGGGGTGGGGCTGGCTGAGTCTGGGTCTTGCGCGATTTCGGAGCACAGGTGGGTGGGTGGGGACTTGACTCTGGTTCCCATGGCATGCCCCAGACTCTGACAGGAGAAAGATTTTCATATACATTTCACTAATTTTCTTTCATCTCTGACACTTCTATTATAGAGAAAGGTCAAATAGCAATATTAAAATATTTCCTCTAATTAATTCCCTTTTAATGTGCACAAATTTCATGCACCAGGTCACTAGTATGAAACATAAAAATAATTAACTTAAAAAAGACAGAGGACAGCAAAATTATGCAATAGGCAAGTATATAAAATACTGGCTACTGCTATATAGTACACGCCTGACCAGAGTAAGAGAGGAGGCAGAAGAAAAGCAAAGAGGATGAGAAAGTGATACTCCACAACAAAGCCCTATGGCTCCATATAGTTTGAAATAGAAGGAGAAAGAAGAAAATAAAGATATGGGATAGAAGGAGGATATTTGAACCAAAATAAGATCAATATAGTAATAACAAGATTTTTTAGGTAAGCCATTGGATTACAAATAGACTTCAGGAAAGCTTGGGGGGAAATTTTTTGGGTTGGACTGATATGAAACATAAAAAAATTGTAGTTTATGCAGTCCCATTTAACATTAGGGTAAGATCTTGGCAAAGCAAAGATGGCAGTGATTATTGAAAATTTTCAAATCCATTTCATGCTTGTAGACTGATGAATTGAGACTGCTTGATCAGACCTGCATCCTCAAGAGTTCATCAAGTAAATGCTACAGTGTTTGACAGGCATCCCTCATGTGGTCAAAGGTTATACTTTGTGTGGTTTAGGGAAATATTTTCTTATATAATAAAGAGGTAATATGCAAATTGACCATCATGCCCTCACACAAGATGGCCACCCCCGTGTGGTCACAAGATGGCTGGCAGGGGAGGGCAGTTGTGGGAGACCAGGCCAGCAGGGGAGGGCAGTTGTGGGCAACCAGGCTGGAAGGGGCGGGCAATTAGGATGATTGGACCTGCAGGGGAGGGCAGTTGGGGACAATCGGGCCAGCAGGGGAGCAGTTAGGAGTTGATCAGGCTTGCGGGGGAGTGGTTAGGGGTGATCAGGCTGGTAGGCAGAAATGGTTAGGAGCAATCAGGAAGGCAGGCAGGCGAGCAGTTGGGAGCCAGCAGTCCTGGATTGTGAGAGGGATGTTTGACTGCTTCATCGAGTCTAAACTGGCAGTCAGACATCCCCTGGGGGGTCCCAGATTGGAGAGTGCAGGCTGGGCTGAGGGACACCCTCCTTCAGTGCATGGATTTCATGCACTGGGTCTCTAGTTCTACTATAATAAGCATTTATTATGCTTTTTATATTTTCTTGGTATAGGACTGGTGCTTTGATAATTTTATATATCTGATCTACTCAGACTTCTTTAAAAGGGCTGGGGACTTGATTAATTCAATGTTAGAGATGCTGAACAAATTACCTGTTTTGGTGAAATACTCTCAGCTATAGCTATGTAAAGAAGTCCAAGTCTACACAGATACTTAAAATGAAATCACTCTGGCTGAGACTGAGCAGAATAAAAGATGGGAAAATGAGGAAAGAATATTGTTGTTTTTTAAAGGTCTTTTTGCTTTACATATAAGAGAAGGAAGGATATTTCATTTTGGGCTTTTATTTCTTTTGAGGAATTTATTACTAGAAGTGTGCTCCTACTCAAGTTTGAAAGCATTTTAATATTGCTGGCACTATGCTATTAGGAGTTATTTATGTAGTTATTTGGGCTCATTACATAACTTCTACTGAGCTTTAATGGAGAAGGTAGCTGGTTATCATTTGTAACTGGAGAGAGATCAAGGATTTCTGGCCTCCTAGAACAGTAATGTATGCCCTGGTGTGACTCATTTCAGAGTTAAATCAATACTGTATAGCTCAGGTCTCAGGCTGGTCAGTAGAAGAGCGGCTATGGGAATTGGAAAAAGGGCCACATTGGAAAAAGGGCCATGGTACCGCTTGATCAACTGTGGGACATTTTGTCTAGGGTTCCAGCAGTAAAGGGTGGGCTCCAGTGCTTAAGCATATTAGTTTATAGAACAAAAATTATAGGAGGACCAAAAGAAACAAGAGTTTGTAATAGGAATTCAGACAGGTATTCCTGCCCTCATGGGATGCATGGGAGGGATGCTTTGTGTTGTTCTCCACCACACTCTCACCTTGCCCCTTTCCAAAGTTCATCTCTCAGGCATGGCCGGGTCTCCCTGACTCCCTCTTTAGATCTGCAGTGGCCAACAGGCAGCCTGTAGCCCCCTTCCTCCACATGGAAAGCCCTCTGGGGCAGGTGTAGTATGGAGAGGTTGAGTTTAGCCAGTGGCTCTGCCTGAGAAGGGGTGGGTTAATCCAGTTCATGTGAGAGGAGTTTGAAGACCATTCTAGTCTTGGGTACAAGCTTTGGTCTGCAACCCAGCTGATACTGAATCTTCAATTTCCCTCTGACTCTACTATTTTCTCAATTGCTTCAGACTCCAGAGGGGAGAGGGGGGAACAAAGCTTTGCAAACAGTACCAGTGATCTCTGGTGAGGGCAAGAGAGATCATGTGCATAAACAGATGTCAAGGACAGACACAGGCTGCACAGCCACACACACAGAGGTTGGCTGTGCTTAGCCTGGTGGAACCTAACAGTGCCATTTAGATGTCTTCTTTGAAAAAATATATTCAGTTCCTCTGCCCAAATTAAAAATCATATTGTTTGTTTTCTTTCTTGTTATCGAATTGTATGGATTCTTTGTATAGGATAGATATTAACCCTTTATCTAATGTGTGCTTTGCAAATATTTTCTCCCATTTCATAGGTTGCATTTTCCTCCTTTCCTCCTTCCCTCCTTCCCTCCTTCCCTCCTTCCCTCCCTCCCTCCCTCCCTTCCTTCCTTCCTTCCTTCCTTCCTTCCTTCCTTCCTTCCTTCCTTCCTTCCTTCCTTCCTTTTTTCTTTCTCTCTTTCTTAGCTTCTTTTGTTTTTTACTTTGATGTAGATACACTTGTTGATTTTTGCTTTTGTCCCTTGTACTTTGGGCACATATAAAAAATAATTGCCAAGACCAATGTCAAGGAGAATCTTTTCTATGTTTTCTTCTAAGAGTTTTATGGTGTGAGGTCCTATGTGTAAGTCTTTAAACCATTTTGAGTTAATTTTGTGAATGGTGTAAAATAAAGAGCCAATATTTTTTCTGCATGTGGCTATCTAGTTGTCCCAGCACAATTTGTTGAAGACACTATTCTGTCCCCATTGAGTGCTCTTAGCTCCATTGTCAAATATTAGTTGACCATAGGTATGGGGTTTATTTCTGGGCTCTCTATTCTGTTCCATTGGTCTATGTGTCCATTTTTATTCAACATTAATACTGTTTTAATTACTATTGCTTTGCAGTATAGTTTGATATCAGGAATGCCTCTGGCTTTGTTCTTCTTTCTCATGATTATTTTTGGCTTTTCTGAGTCCTTTGTGGTTTCATACACATTTTAGGAATGCTTTTCCTATTTCTATGAAAAAATGACATTAAATTTTGATAGGAATTAGATTGAATCTATAGATGGCATTGGTAGTTTGGACATTTTAACTATTAATTTTTTCAACATGTCAGTATGGGATATCTCTCCATTTATTTGTGTCTTCTTCAATTTATTTCATCAAGGTCTTATAGTTTTTAGTGTACAGATCTTTTACTTTCTTGGTTAAATGCATCCCAAGGTATTTTAAAATTGTTTTTGATGCTACTGTGAATGAGATAGTTTTCTTTATTTCTTACTTAGGTGTTTTATTGTTAGTGTGTAGAAACACAACTGATTTCTGTATGTTGATTTTATATTCTGCAATTCATTCGAATTTATTTATTAGTTCCAACATTTTTTCCCAAATTCCTGTCATTTAACTTATTTGCTCTACTTGACTGCAGATGCTCTTTATTGAATATTTTATTTCATCCATTGAGTTCTCTAGGTCCAGAATTTCTGTTTGGTTCCTTTTTTAATGAATTCTATCTCTTTGGTAATTGTTTCATTTTGAACCTGTATTTTTAATGATTTCCTTGAATTGTCTTTCTGAGTTTTCTTGAAACTTATTGAGTTTCTTCATGCAGAAGATAACTTACAGCATTATATGCTTATATTAGAAAAGAAGAAAAACCTTAAATAAATAATCTCATCTCTACCTTACAAAACTTGGGGGTGTTGGATAGCATTCAGCTAAGAAAATGAAGTGGAACTGCTGATTTCTGAAGCTTCTTCCTATGCAGCCTTCTCCTTTCTGGCACCCCGTCCTGCACACTCTAGCCCCTTTGGCCCTCCTGGGCCTCCAGCTCTATCTGTTCTACTCAGGGACTCCACTGGGCTCTCCCTGCATTACCCTTTCCCTGTGCGCTGGCATGGAAATCCTTGCTGAGGCAACCATAGGAATCCCTTGTTTTCCTTCTCTTAGAGGCCATCACACTGCTAACACCTAATGTCTGGAAACTACATTTATTATGGTAGCTACGTAGCAAATTTATTATATTTTATCTGCTTCTAAAAGGAGTTTGAGGTTGGAGGGTAAATATCCTCTGGTCGCTCCATCTTTGCAAAAGTGAAAATCCTTTTAATTTTTTAATAGAGAAATCATTTTCAACTTCAATAAGTTTTAGAATTATTTTAAATTCCGATTACTTGTCTCTACCCTATAGAAATCTACTTAATCTAACTTTATGGTAAAATTTGGGTATTTGCATTTTTTTCACACTTTACTAAAGATTTGGCTGTAGATGGCTAAAGATTAAAATTTAAAAAACCACCTGGGTAAGAAATTTGAAAGGAAGTTGGACAGAAATGTCATAATCTTCTTGCGGAAGCTTTTATATAAATAATATGGAGTCGTTTCAGACTTCATGGTAGCCAAGAGAAAATTTATAAGGCTATTCTATCAGCCTTCCACATTAAGGCAAATATATACTTAAAAGTATAATACCCGTATCTATGGATGACAGAAAAACCATATAGTATTGAAAGTGCCGATGACACTCGTAATTTAAGTTGAGAAGGTTGTTAGTGGCATTTTTAAATACAATTAAAATAGGATACCATATTTGTGGGGCTTCATTTTTTAAAATGCCAAGATAATACAACTGACTTTAAATAAATTCTTCTTTTTTATGTATTTAACTTTATTCCTCTATTACCAGTGCTTAGATGAAGGAAACAAATTAAAACTTCCTTCCTGATGAAGACATCAAAGACAAAATATTTTAACTAGAAATTAATAATTGTAAGGACATGAGCCCAAACAGTTATGAAATAATTAAAAACATGTTTTATGCCATTAAATGGGAGATTCACTCCAAGTACATGCACTGCACAGACAGGGATATTAAGAGACGCAGACAGGCTCTGGTGACAACCAAATGAAACGTCTGATTCACTTTGCCTGCGTAACCTTTCCTTTTCCTCTGTCAGTGTAGCTGTTTCACAATAACTTTTTTTCTATTTAAAACTTATGAATATTTTTATTTCTGTAATATTCCACTTAATATTTTTGGACCATGGTTGGCAGCAAGTAACTGAGACCACACAAAGTGAAACTATCAGTGGGGACAGGGAAGTACTGTGGCTGCTGTTTGGATGATCTATCTCTTTTTCCATCTTTTTATTTTCAACTGATTTTTGTATATTAAAATCAATAAAGTGTGTCTCCTGTTGAATGTGTCAAATCCATTTCTATTTTGTCATTGCTGATATTGCTGGATTTATTTCTGCCATTTTACCTTTTATTTCCTATTATGTCTTTTGTTCCTCTATTCCTCCCTTATGGTTTTATTTTGCATTTCATGGTTATTTTTAAAATATATTTTTTTATTGTTGATAGTATTACAGATATCTCCCATTTTCCCCTCCTTTACCCGCCTCCTCCAAACCTCTAACAACCCCCCAGGTCTTCACTACCCTATTGCCCATGTCCATGAGCTATGCATATCCTATATAATAAAAGGCTAATATGCGAATTGTCCCCTTGGGAGTTCGACTGACTGGGAGTTCAACCACTCGCTATGACATGCTCTGACCACCAGGGGATGGCGCAGAATGAAGGAAGGCACTGGCCATCAGCCGGAAGGCCCCAATCGGCCCTGTTGGCCGGCCAGGCCTGGGACCCTACCTGTCCATGAATTTCGTGCACTGGACCTCTAGTAAGTATATAAGTTCTTTGGTTTATCTCTTCTCAGCCCCTAAAACCCACATCCAGGTTTGTCAGTCTATTCTATATCTCCATGCTTCAGATCTT
This sequence comes from Myotis nattereri, assembly GCF_964212035.1. Lineage (NCBI taxonomy): Eukaryota > Metazoa > Chordata > Mammalia > Chiroptera > Vespertilionidae > Myotis > Myotis nattereri. The sequence goes on from NC_138076.1 coordinate 178,695,942, forward strand.
ATTTTGTGGGTCAATTCATTTTTTTTTTCATTAGATTCCACAAATAAGTGAGATCATGTAATACTTATCTTTTCATATTGGCTTATTTCACTTAGCATATTTTCCAGGTCTATCCATGCTGTTGCAAAGGGTAAGAGATCTCTCTTTTTTTTAAGCTGTATAGTATTCCATAGTGCAAATGTCCCACAGCTTTTTTTTTTTTTTTTTTATCAATTCATCTACTTATGGGCACTTGGGCTGTTTCCAAATCTTAGCTATTGCAAATAATGCTGCTATGAACATAGGGGTGCATATATTATTTCTGAGTGGTGTTTTGGGGTTTTCACAATAACTTTTAAAAGAGTGGACAGATTCTGACAAAACTTGAAAAGTTCCAAAATTTACCATAATTTAAAGTTTGATTTCTGGTTTGTTCTGCCACTTTGAAACATAAATGCTTTTCCATGTACTTATTTTTTCAAATGGAGATAGCCATCACAATCTTATAAGAGATTTCAATAAAATTCTGTAGCTATGTAGCAGTCAGAGTGATATAGACACTGTGTAACATCAAGTCTATAATTTGTGGCATCATCAGTATTTTAAATAACACTACAATTTTTCCTCTTTCATCCTGTTCATCAAATTCTATCTACTACTAATCATTTCGTTAGTCCTATGACAACTTTGAACATCACGGAGTTATTAAGTTTTATGTGAGTGAATCTACGACTCATTCATTTTCTTGATTTAAATTTGCAATTAATGTAATTCGCCAAATGCTTGTCATTTATAGTTTTGAAGATATTTTTATTAAATTTCATACATTGTTTTGAATACTGTTGCTGTATAACAAAGTATCTCCAAACTTAGCAGTTTTAAACAATGAGTCTGTGCTCATGATTGGTGGGGTAGGAATTCAGACAGGCTTCATCTGGGTAGTTCTCACTTGGGGTCACTCCTGCAGATGTAATCAGACATTGGTTAGAGCATATTTCTTTCATTTGACAGCTCAACAGGGGTGGATGCCCAAGCTGGCCCAGGATACCAACATGTAGCCCCTGTAGCAACGTAAGAGTAGTCAGTCTTCTTACGTGAAAGTTTAGGGTTCCAAGTGCAAGGTTCAAGCAAAGTGGGAGCTGCATTGTCTTACATGACTTGGCCTTGACAGTTCACTGTGTCACTTCTAATACTAGTATACTCTTTTCTTAAAAGTGGTCAGAAGCCCACCCAGATTCAGGGTGTGTGTGAATTAGACCTCTCAATGGGGCAAGATCACATTGTAGAAGAGCAAATGAGAGAGGAGATATTGTTGTAACCATCTTTGGAAAATACAATCTGCCACATATAAAAATACAGGTGAAATCACACTTTGGATCCCAGAAAGTGATGGCCATATCTCTCTATATAAAACCCTAATATGCAAATAGACGGAACAGCGGAATAACCAGTCGCTATGACATGTGCTGACCATCAGGGAGCGCATGCAGAACATGGTGGGTATTGGCAGCAGGTGGCAGAGCACAGAAGATGGCAGGCGTCAGCCGCGGCAGGATGGTGGAGCAGGTGAGCGGGGACACCAGACCAAGGCAGGGCACTGGTCGCTGTCATTGGTGTAAGCCTCTGGTGGTTACTGAAAATTCTTTGCTCCCGTGCACTGCACTGCGGTCCTGCCCAGCACTCACACCTGCTGCCAGCGCCAGCCCTCATGCACCTGCTGCTGGTGCCCAGCACTGGCCCTGATCGCTCTGCACCATCAGTGGGTGAGAGCGGTGGCTGCTAGCCCTGATGGCCCCTGAGGCTTCTCCACCTCCTCCTACTCCTGAGGGGCGATCAGGGCAGCAGATGCCACTCGCACCTGCTGACAGCGCCAGCCCTGCTTGCACCTGCTGCTGGCACCAGCTCCAATCACTCTGCACCTTCAGCAGGTGCAAGTGGGACCAGCACCATCAGTGCGTGGGAGTGGCAGTGGTGGGAGTAGGGCTGCCAGCAGACAGGGGACCAGGGGCCGTGGTGGGAGGGGCAGGGTGGAGTGCAGAGGATGGGCTGAGACCCGCCCCTGTGCCAACCACAGCCTCATGGCCCACAGTTCCTTTCAAGGTGCACAAATTCGTGCACTGGGCCTCTAGTTTATTCATATTTTACTTTTTTCTTTCTTTCTTTCTTTTTTTTTTTTTATCATGCAGCCTTCTGAAGTTTGACCTATTCAGTTCTATGCCCGGTTTTATACTTATCCAATGAGTTATGTCTGAGTCTGTATCATCAAATGCTAATATGGAGTGATTAGGTGATAATTCTAGGAATTTCTTTAAGCTTGTCTGACTTACTATTCCACTCTTCTTTCATTCCTCTGATGTTTTCACTACTCTTGCTTGTTTTGGTAGCCTTTAATCAAACCGGTCTATATGCTTTCTATAGTTCTCCTCATTGGTACTCTCAAAGTATCCTCATCTCATTTCACCACCACTGACAGGAAAGACTTTAGAACCTGTAATATTTAAAACATAGTTTCAAATTTCAGAAGATACTGACAGTTCTTCATAGTATCTAGTGATAAATATGAAGCAAGTTTGTTAAAAAATATATATCTTTATTAATTTCAGAGAGGAAAGGAGAAGAAGAGAGAGAGAGAAACATTAATGATGAGAGAGAATCATTGATTGACTGCCTCCTGCATGCCCCCCACTGGGGATAGAGCCTGCAAACTGGGTATGTGCCCTGACCAGGTATCGAAGACCTACTGGTTTATAGGTCGATGCTCAACCACTGAACCACACCAGTTGGGCAAAGGGTTTGTTTTTTAAAATATTTTTATTGATTTCAGAGAGGAAGGGAGAGGAAGAGAGAGATAGAAACATCAATGATGAGAATCATTGATTGGCTGCCTCCTGCATTCCCCCTCACTGGGGATCAAGGCCACAACCCAGGCATGTGCCCTGATTGGGAACTGAACCGTGACCTTCTGGCTCATAGGTTGATGCTCAACTACTGAGCCATGCAAAGAGTTTTTGATGAATAGAAGCATTTGTAGCAGAAGATTAATTTTAACCCTTCAGTGTCCACAATGGACCTTATAAATGGTGTGGAGTCATTATCATAGCTTAAACCTCCCTAGGTGAGATTATTTGGTTTTTAATTAAATTAATGAGAGAGCAAGAGAGCATAAGAGTGAGGGAGGGTGAGAGTGCCTCTTTTAACTGGGGATACAGTTTAGTCCTGATCAAAGTACCCCAGGAAAGCACCTGATACAGTAGACCCTGAGAAGCATTTGCTATATAGTAAAATATAATCCACATTCAGCTGCTGCTGACCACATACTAGACACCACTCAATCACAGAAGTAGACAGCAAACAAAACAGTTCTACTCTCTGTAAGGTCCAAAGTTAATGGTACAACCATAAATCATGATCTTGGGGAAAGTAGACAGACTTATATTCTTAGGACACTTTTTGTGTGCTAGTTGGTCACTCCCCTATCTCGCTGAATCCTCATAACAGTGATGCAAGAGAGAAACAGATTGAGGAATTGAGGAAGCAGAGAGGGACATGAAGGGCCCAAAGTCAGGCACTTTGCAAAGGGAGGGAGAACAAACGCAATTCGCCAACTTCAATGTCAACTTCTCTCCCTGGCTGTGACCCACATCCTCAGGAGAGAGCAAGACTCCCTAACCTTTCTTAAAGAGATATCCTCTTCATCTTACTCTTAGATGCAATGCATGACTGAGGCTAATTTTTAGGGAATTCTGTAATATTGATTATACCATTTCTAAGAGAGTATCTGATGTCCAAACTGACCAGGGTTCAATTTTTCCAATGGCCACTGGAGGGCTCCCCACTGTAAGCTTTATAGGCAATCACCAGGTATTACTTTTCTTTTTTTCTTTTTTTTTGTTCTCTCTGAAGTTTGATTAATCCCAGGCCTTTGGGAGTTGGTGAGTGACTGTGTCACTCTTAAAAAGGAGGAATGAATAATATTTATATTGAACTAGATTGAGTCAACTTTGGGCAGAGGTCATACAAGGATCTTGCCACACAGTTCTTTATGTAGCCCTGGGGCCAGACTTCCCACCTGGAGTTCAATCAGTGCACCTGCACTTCTGACCCACAGCACTGCATCTACATTGTGCCTCCTTTGCTGACCTCCAGCTTTTCCCTGCTCTCTACCTTGGACTCTTCCCCTAGGGGCTGAGGCCTCAGCCAGGACAAAGATTTAATCTGTTCATTGCTGGAGCCTCCTCAGAATATTTTTTTAAAGTGGCCCTCCAGGCTCTTCCCTGTGCTGTCTTAAAGCAAGGGGGCTCAGGAGGCTCGAGTTTGCTCTCAGACAAAATGCACTCTGCTCTCTACAACTTTTCCCTGTTGGGTAATACATTACCCTGCCTGGTGCATTTAGATTAAAATACAGAGAGAAAAGGAAATGGTGAACACAGTGCAATATATTGTGATGGCAGAATTTATATAGCAACAAGTGAAAATTTTAGACCTAGAGATCTCCAAACTCCACCAAAAGAATCAAAACTGTGGTGTTTAGATGCTCAAAGATAGTTGAACATTTCATAATGATTTCAGAGGATTTATTCCACTAGAAAGTTGTTTGAAAAATAAAGTGAAATGTTAAATAGGGTCTTCTCAATGAAAAACTCTGCCAAAGTTTAAACAAGAATTATTTCATGGAAAGGTAAATTACTCCACCTCTGAAATGACTTTCAACAGGATGCTGACCTCCATCAGAAGAAATCAGCAGAGGGTCATGTCCTTCATGACAAAATCAGGTAGACACAAGGACTAGGTATGTGCTGCCTATGGTGTCAAATCAGCAACAATAGACAAAACTTGGGAACGATGGGATGCTGAATATCAGGATCATTACTATGTTTTTGAGACCAGAGAGCCAATGCAAAGCATATCTCTAACTTGAGCTACCACATGCAAATCGTCTATTCACTTAGAAACCATTGGTCTACTTAACCACCTGGTGCCCTTATGAGTTGAAATACAGATGCATAAAGCAGGCAAACAGTTGACTCTCAGGTCTGCCTGGTTGTGGTGTGTGGTAATGAAAGTGGCTTAATCCATGATTTTTGCTCATGTGTACTGAATGTTAAATAACAAGGTCCCACTGTTATTGTCATTTCTATCTTCACCCCCTCTAGCAGTGACCTCAGATCTTTGAGGCCTTTTGGCAAGAGGCCTATATGGGCACAACTATATAGACTTTTCAAGGGTCCCCTTCCCCCAAGTGGCTCCATGTTCTAAATCACAAAAGTCAGAATCAAGACAACGAAACAAACCTGAGAGTAGAGCAGACACTCTTAAGGGCTCAGGTTTGACCAGTCCAGTCAGAAGCCAAGTAAATACCCACCAACCTAGGAGCCTGACAGCAAGTTTCCACCCCCACAGGAGAGAAGTAAGCAGCAGTGCCTGTCTCTGTGGTTTGGTTCTAATGACATTAAATTGCCAACCCCAATCTCTGCAGCTTTCATCTCAGAAAATTCCACCCTCAGACGTCCATGGTCTGCATTTCCACCCATAGCCTGGATCCTGAGATGCTGCTTGGGTGGTAATGCAGGGTACATCCTACCCTGGCTAGATCCCATCTACAGCCTGAGCCATCATCATGGCTAAGTAGCTGTAGGTGGAAAGGCCTTTAAGACCTGGGCTGCTAAATCCTGAGGCAACCGCCTCTGCACCACTCGGTATTAATTATTTAATTGCCTAACAGAGGAAATTGATACGTCATACCCTGAGAGCTTTAGCCTTATCCTAGGTTCAATTTAAGCTAATCATCAGTCTTTCTGGAAAATGCCCATGTGGGTTTTTCTCAGTCAGGGCACTCTGCAAGTCTGAACAAAGCCTTCCTGTGCTGTCTGACACAGCTACGTTTGGACTCACATCCTGCACGATTGCATGACAGAGAGGATTCGGTGGCACTCTGGGCCAAGCGAGATGGGCTCACTGGCCAACATACGCCTCTATGAAAGAAAATCGACATTTCTCTGATGGAAAGGAATGTGAGAGAATTGGGTACTCCATGTTGAACTTGAAAAAAATTAAGCACGAAAAACTTATTCTTTTCAACCATCAGGGGCACAGAGTAAGGGAAACATTTTTTCAAGAGATGAGAGGGGAAGTAATAAGAGGAACTTCTCTATCCAAAGCCTGCACAATTTAGACAAGTCAGAGAATATTTTTTGTTGGTTCTTGGCACTGCTTTATCATAGCATGGCTGGACAGCTTGCTGGATACAGAGTCTGGAACAGCAGGGAAGGCTAGAGAAACCCCAAAGAGCTTCTCAAAAACAGTTTGCAAGATGTAGGGGCTTAGATATAGAGGTCACGATCATTTGAAGTAGCCATTCTTTTAAAAACCCATGCAAAATAAATATTACATATGAGCCCAAGATCTCAAATGTAGAGCCGTGTTGCTGCCAGTTGGACTAAAATAAGGAATCAGGTAGGATAAATAAATTCGTGAATTATCTGGCGTCCTTTGCATTTCCATTAGAGGGCATTCTTGCTACAGGAATTGCTGGGTTTTCTTGTCATCAGAGAGCCTTTTCTTCCCAGGCAGGTCTGCATGATAGGTGGTCCAAACTGGCAAATAGTATGCCAAGCAAGGTAAGAGAAGTCGAGAGGAAACAATATGGCATTTCTTTTTTCCTGCTTTCAAATCAGAAGTGCATACCCAAGGTTAACAGAAAGAGGCTTGGGCCCAAACTGTTTTCCTGGGACTTTTTTCATTTCACAGACCTCGTACACAGTACATCCATGGACTGCCAGAGCCTTCCCAGGGGAAGGCTGAAAGGGGAGACAGTTGATTTTTCAGAGAGATTGTGCAAATGCAGCCAAGCAAACAGGAAGGTGCCTTGAGTCCTAGACGGGGGCCCTTCCTCTCCATGTGCAGTCACTGGGGCCCTGTGTGTGGGGAGTGAGGCCCAGCCTGAAGCAAACTGAGCACCTTATTTGGCATTCTCCAACCCCAGTGCTGCCTCTCCAGCCCCCTGCTTCCCCAACCCTGATCCAGTCAGGGCACGTGTGTTGTTTGTGTGCACGCGTGCATGGCATGTGTGTGTGGCATATAATACATGCACACATCCCCAAATGAGTCCTCAAGGCATGCACATGGGGGGCCTGGAGTCATTCTTAGAGTATGAGATACAGGGAATGGTGTTGACAAAGAGGATGATCCTTGCCCTGGCCATGCTCTGAAGGGGGAGCCACATGGAAAGTTATGGCTTCTCCCGGATGACAAAGCACCCTGTAGACCCTACCTATACCTCTGAGTGCACCTCTGCAGTGGGGATGAGACAAAACAAGAAGTTGTTCGCCGTCATGCAAGACACTGGACGGTCTTTATCCTACACCTAGAGGATAGTACTCCGCTGCCTGGGGACTATCCGCCTCTAAAGCTGTGTGTTGTAGGGAGCTGATATAGGGTTAAGCCTTGGACTGACCTATGGGCAAAGTCACAAACAATTCCCAGCTTAGAGGGCACAGTCCTCTTAGCATAATTAGGCTTGACCTTATAACACTCCCTAGATCTTATCTGGGAAGTTAATGGGCTGAGGAAGTGCAGGAAGTATAACCATGGTGTAAACAAGTGAAACTCACAAGAACAAAAACAAGTGAAACTCACAAGAACAGTGTAACTTTGGTAACCACTGCCTTGTTTACCTCTCACTATAAAATAAAGGCTCAGCTTGCCTTGGGATCTTTTCTCTGTGGCCTCAGCCAGGTACAGGAGGATCCACGGAGACTAAAGAGAGCTAAAAAGAGAGCTAGAGAGTTCTGAATGCTGTCTCAGTGTAAAACATTCATCACCGACTCTGTCCACACCTTTGGGAACCCCTGGACCGCTGGGGCTGGCCCCCAGCAGTGTGTCTCAGGTCAGGCTGCTCTAACAAAGTCCTGGGGGCTTATGAACAGCAGATATTTCTTTCTAACTGCTCTGAAGACTAGAAGTCCAAGATCAGAGGGCCAGCCCAGCCGGGTGTGGGTAAGAGCCTTCTTCCCAGTTGCAGAGTGCTGACTTCTCCCAGGTGGCAGGAAGAGAGTGGGGGAGCCCTGTGGGGGTCCTTTTATAAGGGCACCAATCCCATTCATGGAGGCTCTGCCTTCATAACCTATTTACCTCTTAAAGCTTCCACCTCCTACCATTGCACTGGGATTAAGCTCTCAACATATGGATTTGAGGGGGACACACTCATTCGGTCCTTTGCACTGAGGGAGTGCTCAGCGGTGTGAGCACATGGGAACTTCGGAGCTCTTGCTAGTCACCCTACTAGCGCATGTACAGTCTCTGTGCGCCTCGCAGGGGCTCCCCGCAAGCAGGAGGGTGCAGTGGACAGCGGTGAGGGTTATCACGGCATTGGGTTGGGAAGCCAGTCTGTGAGAAGAGGGCCGCAGACACGAGATATAAAGCTCTCCCTCATTTGGGGCTGAAGAGGACAGTAGCTGGGATCACCCCACACTTGGACAGGAAGACATAGTTGTATTGTACCATGATGAAAAGGGTTTAATTTGGAGTGGCTCTAGAAAATCATGTCAAGACAGTGATAGTAAGGTAGCTTTTATGGGCCTCTCCAAGTACATTGCTGGCAGAGGACTCATGAATCTTGGGAGAACTCAGATGACTAAACCTGTCTCTAAGGTGCTGAAGTTAGAGACCGTGGGCAGGAAAAGAAACCCCTCAGCCAGAGGGTGAGAGGGCAGGGCCTGAGAGCAGCCCTCTTGGCATGACACTGATGCAAAGTAATAGTAATTACAGTTCTCCCTGCAGCCCCACACCAGGGTTTTACAATGGAAGCTCCAGGCCCTGGTTTGCATGCTGGGCTCTGCAGCAACAAAGCACCTTTGGCCCAAATCTCTCTCACTTTCTATTTTTAAAAAGCAAGGATTTAAGAGCATAGGGGAGCCTATAATTTACCCAGCACTTGAAACAATCAAATCTGCCCCAAAGGCATGGCTGAAGCTCAGTTCCTCCCGCACAGGTTTTGATGGTCCTACCAACGCACTTCAGGCTTTCTTTTATGTGCAGGGTAATCACCATAGTTCCCTTGCTGAGCGTGTTTTATGTCTCACATAATGTAGCATAGAGGTGGGTGTGCTCATGGACAGAATGTGGAACCTAACGCTAGGTTCTGTTTATAGGCCTTCGGCTTGCAAAACATGGGATGCTTTGCCAACTTTAGAACCCCCTGGAAACCTGTGGATTTGGAACTCCAGATAGAATTCCTTTTTTTTTTTTTTGGAGATTCAAGTTCTTTTAACGTTTGGCACAAATGTGACTTCCTGTTTCTAAGAAAAAATAAAAGCTTAAAAAAGTTCCATTAAAAGAACTCCTAAAGAGCCCTGGACAGCCAGTGGTTTTGCACAAAACAATATTTTGATGAGTTAAGTGTAAATGTATCAGAAACATATGGATTAAATTTCCCTTGAAACATGCAGGGGTTTGAAAAAGGAGGGAAAGAGCAGGCCAAACACACTTCAGGGGTTTGCCGAGCCCAAAACATTCGAAAAGTACTTTGAGGTGCTTGAGTAGGTCCAACCCTACAGTGCTGGCCCACCCGGGATGGCAGTGGCAGACTCGCAGCCAAGCAGACACCCATTTCCCAAACTGTGGTAGTGTTTGTATAGGCACGGAGACATGGAGTTCATGGTACAGTGCAACCTGGAACCGGAGTAGGGGTTGTCCAAACCCCAAAGAAGGCACATGCCTCACCTCCTTGCCCGAGTAGTTCAGCTCTGAGCAATGCATAAGGAAAGCAGTTGGCTGGGCTTCTTCTGGGCCCGATTACAAAAATTTCTTATATATGATATTGCAGTGAAATGGATTCAACTGAACCCATAAATGAGAACCAACTGAAGCCTCTACTCTAAATGTTAACTGGTCCAATTGCTAGGAATGGAGAGGTTCCCTCAACTATATGTTCCTCTCTCTCCCCCTCCAATCCAGCATCTGCTTTTGTCTCTTCCTGGCTGAGACCAGAGCAAGAAGTCCCCAAAATCACTCTCCAGGAAACATGTTGTCATGAGATTTCCAGCTCCATTCATTGAAGGCAACATTTGAGTACGGTTCACAGAGCACCACATTTGGAGGGGTTTGGAGGGGGGGGGGCAAAACCATTTCTTGGGAATCACCCACTTGCTAGGGTTGACTCTGGGGCGTGGGGACCATGGTGCATAAAGCAATTGCCTTGGAAAGGGAACAAGGGACCCAAAACAGCGTGGCAGCCGAGCAATTCAGTTTTTCCAGTAAAGTAAGAATCCCCAAAGAGAGCAAAGGCATTGCCCTTTCCCCCCATCCTCTTGGCTTTTTTAGGAGATGAGGTAGGTCTTTTCCCTTTGCTGCCCAAAGCTTCCTGTGTTCAGCTGTGTACTGTACTCCCAGGTATCTAAGGCTTGGCCACCTTTTTGTGGATAAGTAGGAAACAAACGACCGAGAACGCTTTCAATTTCTGTAGTGCAAATTGTCCTGGGCCAGGCCCTCTTAGTCACTTCTTTCGCAGCCGTTTAGGGGATTTCCAGCAACGGGATTATTTATTGGCGGGTCAGCTCAAATGATAGAGAAGCTGGTTCTCAGCCCTGACAAGGTCAAAACAGATGAGAACTCGCTTTAAAGGAGTCCCTTTTAGTTGGAAGGACATTTGGCTAGGCCTCAAAAGAGACGGGCAGAGGCTGGCCTTTATTTTCCCCATAATTAAGCCAGTTGTACTATTACTTCCTCAGTTTTCCCATCTTCCAGACAGAATGCATGTATATATTACCCGAATGATTGCTGAGAGGATTACGTGCAATGTCTCAAACTTCTTGAGGGCAAGGCTGTTGGAGTAAAAAATAATAGTAATAAGCTGAATTACACAAAGCCTAGAATTAAGGTGAAATCAAGTGTAGCACTGAATGTGTTAGGAAAATTGTTTCATTCTTACTTCCTGATAGCTTACAATTAATAATAGTAATTATTAATGTGGCTCTTGCTATATGCCAGGTGTTTTGGGTATATTCACTCATTCAATCTTCACAGCAACATTAATAAGTAGGTGCTTTTATTATTATGGTGGGGAAACCAAGGCACTAAACAATTTGCCCAATTTTCCACCATAATGTAGGCAGAGCCAAGCTTCAAACCATGGCAGTCAACAACTTCGGAGTCCATATTTTTAATGTTTACAGGGGTAAGAGCTTTCATCTTCTGGCCAGATTATTCCAGTTCTACTTCTCAGGTCTCTGATGTCTAAAATATCCTCAAGTACTTTTCTCCCTCTCATGTACTTCACAAGCAAATAATTATGTTAAAGTAAAGCAACACAAAATCATTTCCCTGTAATTTGCCATCTCAATACTCCCTGCCAACAGAGCCTCCTTCAGACAAACATGCTTTGTGTTCATGTGGATCAACTACTCTGTTGGCTGATACAAAAACCCATTTTAAAAAAATGATCATAATGGGAAAATGGTCTGTCTCCTTTAATTAACTCTCTAAAGTCTCTGGAAAATCAAGGGAAATAAATAGTCACCTATTGAAGTTGGTGTAGAAAATTCTGAGGACAATCTCCGGGTGAGCTCAGACTCTTGGAGGAAAATGAGTTGGGGTGTCTGGCTTCATCAGCAGAAACTTGTTGCCTGCTGCACAGGTGAATGTGGAGGGCGTGGGGGGCGGGGTGGGGTGAGCTTTCTTTTAGGATGGGGCTGGGATCTGAAAGCTTCTCCTCCCACTAGCCCAGCAGGAGGGAGCACTTCTGATACTTGGAGCCTAGAGAGTACAAACTGAACGGTTTGCGCGTAGGTAGTCCTTGCTAGGAGAAGGCAGGGTCTGCCAAACAGCACTTAAGCTTCAAAGTGCTGCGGAAGCCCCATGGCCCTGGAAGGCTATTCCGACTTTAAGGAAAGGCTTGTGGTGAGTTTTGTTTCTATGGAAATAAAGCAATTAGGTTAAACAGCAAGTGAAAACTATTGAGTGAAAAAGATACTCAATGGTATTTCTTTTCCTTTTACACTAAATTGTGTAGTATTTTTTGTTTTCTTAGTAACTGGAGAACAATGCATATTTATGCTTAGTTTTAATTAAAGGTTTATTTCTTAGAAAAACAGGCTTGATTGGACTGGGCACCATAATGGGTATCCAGTTCTATTGCTGGAGGAAAGCCTGCCATTGTGTTGGAACACCATGGTCCTCCTGGACGCACCCTTTGGATTTCAGGTTGATCTCTAGGATGACAATAACACATCCAGACATGCTTTGAAAACAACGAAGCCTTCATAATTGTCCTACTTTATAGTTCTTTAAGGATGAGTGGTCTGGGTCACACAGGCTGCAAACAGGGTTAGGGCACTCGCCACTCTTCTCAATTCATGCTTTTTATACCCTCTCTTCTCTCTTTTTCTATTGTGCTCCTCCTTCCCCCTTTTAGGATGGCTTCTTTTTGTTTTGAATTGCTTCTCAAACACTTCCCCTGGGCTCTCTGTGCAAATGCAAAGTCTGAGTCCATGGGTGTAGGGTGGAGCCCAAGATTCTGTGTTTCTAACAAGTTGCCAGGTGAAGCCCAAGCTTCTGGTTTAGGAATCACCCTTTTGAATAGCAAGCAGATCATGGCCAACCTCTCTCTCTCTCTCTCCCCCTCCTCCCTCTCTCTCCCTCTCTTTCTCTCTCAATGGTTAGTGATTATAATTCTTGCCCAATTGTTCCTCTTTTCAAATATTCAAATCTAGAAGTTGAAAAATTTTAAAAAGCTCTCATTTCCTCAGTTCTAGTTCACACTTGATTAATAAATGGTGCTGACAAGGTAACAGATCCATTAAAGTTACCAAGGTTACTTGTAGCACAGAGCCATTCCTAATATTTTTCCTCCTACCCTTCATTATGGTGTTAGCTCCCACTCCTCACATCTCCCAAATTAGGTACTTGGGGTAGGTGACCCTGTTTACCCATAGTTATCATGGCCCAGCTGTGTCCTCACATACAGAGTTATATTGCCTTCATTCTGCCCAATGCGCATTTATCAGCTCTCTCTGGTACAATCATGTCAGCCCTTTTTATTCCTGGGCAAATTCAGGGATTCAAATAAAGGGCAAGTTGTAATTTGATTCAGCTTCTCTCAATTTGCTCAAAGATGAACAGAGAAAGGTTACTCAATATTTTCATTCTCATCTTTTTTTCATTCTCAATAATTTATCCTATTTTTCTATAAATAAAAATAGTTGAGATCATAAAAAATGTGTGCAAGGGAATATATTACTTTATCAGCTATTGACCAGTGGAGAGATAGGTAGACTGTATTGTGTAGGTGATGATTGGGGCCTGCAGGGGGAAGAGCTGAATATTCCCTGAAATTCTTGAGACCTGAGGTAGACTGATAGTTAATTCAATATCTTACCTGCTCACAAATAGTCAAGGGACAGTAAGGCCATAGATGTAGGGCAGAGGGAGAGGAAACAGAGAGAGATAGGTGGGGTGGCGGCTGGTCCTTAAGGAGGGGAGACACATGGAAAAGAAAACTAAGATGATACAAATGATGACCTGGAAACTGACAAGGGAAGGGAGAGACCAGTAGTAAGAAGAAAGTTTTACAAGTTGCCCTCAAAGGAAGTTGAGTTTAAACATACAATTTTGGCTAAAGATTGATTATTCAAAGATATAAGCCTTTATTGCCACTGAGGCCACAACTGAACAATGAATTTTCTAATAAGAAGGGAGCTACACACTCATGGTATAAAAGTGTATTTCAAATGTAATACAAACAGACTGGCTGGGCTGGGAAGGGAGGAAGAGTGAGGGAGGAGGGATGATGGAGGGCGCTGTTCCTGCCCCTTTGGGTTCAGTAGGACCTAAAACTCATATAGGCACCATGTTTTCTAAACTTAATCTATAGAAAACACTAATGGAACTAAACTCCAAAAGCCAAAGCATGAAAGAAAGGCCCCTTCTCTTAACATTCCAGGTTCTCCTAAGACAGGTGGAGAGCAGGTTGGCAAATCAGAAAAAAAGGGGGGAGTCATTTTCCCATAAGTCTTGCTTAAAACCAACAGCAGTTTGGGGCTCTTTGTATGTTTTAGAAATAGAAAACATCTTGCAGGCAATATGACTTTGTGCTCTTATTTTATAGGAGAGGAAAGGGGAGTAGCTTGCTGCTGGTCACACAGCTGGTTAGTGATTTGATTAGAACTTGGTTATTATTTCATTTTTTAAAACTCTCAGCATAGTACTTTTATTATTTTCCTTATAGTACTTTAAAAAGCATGTATCGGCCTTCTTTCAATAATGTTTTGCTTAAGTATAGAATGAAGTCTTCTATCAAGTAAGAACAAAGTTAAAGAAAGAAGGTCCGTGTAAAGGTTGTGTCTGTGAGTTAATGCTGTTCTTCAAGTAGTGATATTTTTAGGGGACACTTTGAGACCTCTAGCAACTTTCAGAACTCCAGCTGGCTGTTTTGCCTCAGGGATCAATTAGGAAATAATAGAGAAAGAACCAAGGCATTGGTTTTGGCATGTTTCCTAGTCACTCCAACTCTGTGTGTAGTATGACATTCCCACTGGTCACTTCTGACTTCAGAAAGAATTTGAGCTTGTGTGCTTTTTATTAATTTGGACAGTTCATTCTCAGCCAGTTACCTATGAATGCTTCTATGGGAATTACTCCTGATCAGAACCACATCCCTTAGGGGAGAACAGATCAATTATAGGCACACTGTTCTTTGCACAGAGCAATCAGGCCCTTGGGACCCCAGTTAGTGCTCCAACTTTGAGATCACTTGGCTGTTTCCCCTCCAGCCAATTTCAGCAGTAGATACAATCTAGAACCTCAAGAGGCTGGGCTGGAAACTAAACAACAGCTTGGCTGTCAGCATTCTGGGCTTGAACCTGCGTTGGCCTGGGGGCGGATAAGATGACCTCATAGGTCTTTTCCATCTCCAAATTTCTGTGAACCATTGTTCTTGGGAATAGATGATTCAATAGGCTCATGCATATTTGTATTTGCCCACTCTGCTGTTCCTTGTATTTATTATATTTCGCTTGGTTACTCTGGGAAGAACAAATACATTATGTAAGTCCAGAGACACTCAGAGGTCAATATCTGAAAAGGGCAGAGTCGGAAGGGATGTGGTCAAGAAAGAGAGATGGCGATGAGTAGGAAACCTGAGCTCACAAGTGCATTCTAGATGTTCCCAGAGCAAAATCTGAGGAAAGTACCAGGATGTGATGTTTTCTGGTACAATGGAAAGAATATAAATTTGGGGACAGAAGACCTAGTTTGAACTCTTACTTACTGGCTTCTAATGATTTCAGTTTCCACACAGATAATGGTAATAGTTAGCCTGATTATTTCAAGAGAGTTTCTTTGAATATCATATGACAGAACATGTGTCTGTGTATTATAAGTATGAAGTGCTATGTAGATTAGGGATATTATTATTTAATGAAGTGATTCTTATGCTTAGAACTGAATAGAAAAGTCTGTGTAGAAAGAGCTATGCCAAAAACAGCTATGTTTTCTGAAAGTAATTTTGGGAGAAAGGACGAAAACTGACAATAGGAAATTAAATTTCATCAGTGCACAGGAAGAAAGAGAAATAAAACCTCAAATGTTCTCATCTTCTGGTTTGTTCAGCCTGTAAGCCAAAGTACATTTCAATCTGAGAAATACTGAAAATCATCATTGATTTTTTTAATGATGAATGACTTCTCAAAAATTTTAAAGTAATATGCTAAATGGTATAATATTCAAAGAATCTGATTGAAATAATGTAACTTATCATAGATTTTACTGAGCAGCATCTATATGCAAGACCATGACCCGGCCTTAGATGGAAAAAGCATTTCCTGCCTTCAAGAACTAATTTAAAGGGGAAAAGATGAGTTCATAAATACATCCAGTGTTTTCCAGGGATTAAAATAGGATCAAAATGATTCTTGCAAAAATATTTTTCTGTGTCTCTATTACTGCTCAAATTACTCATTGGTATCCAGGAGCTGTTTTATGGGTGACCCGCTCACTAAGCCATTGGTTACCATATTGCAAACACCATTTTTGTTCTCTCCTATGCCAGTTCATTGTGGTAATGCTCCTGATTGTATGAAAATCTACTGAAGGTCCTGCTACTGCTGGCCCTCCGAGGTGCCTCCCCGACTGGTTTCTGCTTGAGGTTCCACTGCTGCCCATAATGCCTCTACTGGTACAGCACAAGTAACATTACATAAGTCATACAGGTGTTTAAACAAAGTGTAGTTGGAATGCTAAGTAGGAACCTACTGATTCTGCTCAGCTAGGGGTCATGAAATACTCTCTGTGAACAAACACTTTTATTTTATTTTTAATTTTTTTGAAAAAATATTTTTATTTATTTCAGAGAGGAAGGGAGAGGGAGAGAAATAGAAACAACAATGATGAGAGAGACTCATTGACCAGCTGCCTCCTACATGCCCCACACTGGGGATTGAGCCAGCAACCCAGGTAAGTGCCTTGACCGGGAATGAAACTGAGACCTTCTGGTTCATAGGTTGATGCTCAATCACTGAGCTATGCTGGCCAGGTCACATTTATTTTTAATATGAAACACGAATAGATGTCCATAAAGACAGTGAAGTGTTCTAGGATTATGGACGTGTATGGACAAACGTGCAGAGATGTCAGACTTCATAATAAAATCTAGTTTAGGAAAATCAAGTAGAGCCTTCTCTCAAAAGCATCATAATAGGGTATTAAGAACAACAAAAGTAAGTTAAATCAAGGGCCAATAATCTGTAAAAGGTGGGATGTACATTTCTACTTTTTCACCATTTCACCTTCCTACAGTAGAATAAGACTTAGAGTTAATAGTTTTTCCCTTCTCATAAAGCAATAAAAAAGGATTTGAATTAAAGGCCCTCTAAGTGAAGTCATGAGATGGAGAAGAGGAATGGTGAGTTCAGAGAGTAATGGAGCCCATTTTCAAAATGCCTGGACATCTGATTACTAAGGGCTCAGAAACCATAACTATGATCAGCAAGTCACCTGGTAAAAGCAAATATAAATTAAGCTCAGGGTCTGAGACTTTAGATT
The DNA here is from genome assembly GCF_964212035.1 of Myotis nattereri. Classification (NCBI taxonomy): domain Eukaryota; kingdom Metazoa; phylum Chordata; class Mammalia; order Chiroptera; family Vespertilionidae; genus Myotis; species Myotis nattereri. The sequence continues at coordinate 178,712,955 of NC_138076.1, forward strand.
GAAGTATCTTCATCATGACCTGTGAATGTCTAGCAGTAATTAGTACACTTGTTATTGTCCCAGAAATTTTCTGGACAGACTTCTCTGTTCATGTGCTCCTAGAGAATGTCTCACTGTCCTACCAGACTTATACCTGCTCGCAACACTTCCCACACAGGGCAAAAAGAAGATACTATAAAAATAATAGTGTTGAAGACATATGTTCTATTAAACTGCACTAAACAGTTTCCATAGAGATGACATTTATTCATCCCAGTAACTCAATGATTCTCTTGTTAAAAACACAGTAACTGAGGCTCTGGACAGGTTAAGTAAATGACCCAAGGTCACATGGCGGGAAGATAGCAGGGCTGGAACTCAAACTCAGGTCTGCTGTTTCCAAAATCCATGTTTTTCAGCAGGACACTCTTGGTCTTCTCCATTCAAACAAGAATAAGGCTGATCTGTGATAGGGGAGGACAGGGTCAGGGGTTTATCAGTATAGATCTTGGGGCTGCTGTTATTCCATCTTCCTTCCAATGACATGAATGATAAATGTAGAAATTAGCTTCCGGATGATGTTGTGTAAAGACATTAATAATAATATCTTGAACTCTTTTTTAAAAAGAGAAAGTCATAATATTAATAATGAAATGATGGTTAATAAAAAATGCAAAGATTTGATACAAACAATAGAATACAAAACAGGGAATGACTGATTGACACAAGCAAATCTGAAAATGATCCGGGAAATAAAACATACATTGTATTATCTTTTTAAAAAAGATAGGAAAATAATTAAGATAGTTCATGGCATAGGACTGGACAGAAGGAGACAAGGAAACGAGCTTTTATCATATACTCAGAAATGGTGAAGCCTTTATTAATATATTATTGGAAAATCTGATTTACACTTAAAGAAAAGATAAGAGTTAAAGATGATTTAGTGAAAAGCTACTAAGAGATGGGAGAAATTGATAGGAATTGTGGGTAAATGTTAATGGTGTTTAGTTTATTCCATTTAGAGAAAAGTTTGAGAGTAGCACTCACTATACCTAATATCATTATAAAAACTACATATTTTTGTTGCCTTCTCCTTTTTACAGAGGGTGGATCAGTTTTTGTTTCAGATTTGCCTCATTTTAGGCAAATAAGTTTTCTTTTCTGAAAAATTATATGTAAATCAAGAGGTTTTACCAAAATCAAACTATGAGCTAAAAAGCAGAAGGCGTTCCATTAATAGATTCAATTTGGAAAGAAATTAAAACCCCGAATTATTCTTTTCTATGGCACTGTGAACAAACCACAGGTTCCCTCTACTCTCAACCCCACTCCCTCCAAAAAGCCTCTATGAGTCAGTTCAAGCTATGACTATTATAAATTTTTCTAAAGCAATTGAAATGGAACAAAACCAGAACATCAAAATACTCTCCAACCCAACCTGACCTGACATGATATTTCACTTGGTCTGAGTCCCTGATATAAAAAATAATTTTTTGAGTCATACTTTAAATGCACCAGAGAGCTCTTGTATTTCAAAAAGAAATCCTATGGTGGATGCTTTAGAAAAACAAAGAGTTTTGTGAAATGAATAATCAACCACTGATCTATTTCTTTGAAACTGTTGCTTTTTTGGAGTCTGATTGGCTTAAACTACCTCACTATCAGTAGATTTTGATTACAAGGGCGTGGCCCAACTAGGTATAGATAAAACTAGTTTAATTCTCATGCCTACAATTGTATCAAGACCATGTTGATGATTAATTTACATTAAAACTTGCTTATGTGATTTGGGGGATGCATAGCATGATTTAATTCAGATAGAGAAGTTTAGAAATTTGACACCTTAGACTCTCCATGTTTAGACACTTTAGGAACTTCAAGAAGTCAGAGTTGGCCCATTCATTTTTACAGCTCTGTGTCACATCCACTATGCTATGCTCACAAGAGATCCCGCTCCTTCCCCTCATACCACAGGAAGACTGGCAGCTCTTCTGGACAGCAGCCTCAGCCAGGGAGGGAACACCATGACTGGTTTTCCTTTACCTCACCACTGGGTTGGTTCTGAATACTTTATGGAAAGTGTTCACTCAAGCTTGTGTTTCTTACTTCTCATGGAAGCAAAAGGTTGCATTTATTTTTCCTAATAAAAATGAAAAGGACCCTCCACTCCATTCCACGGTTTCTTGTTCTTGGTTTCTCTTTCCTTGAATTTGACTCCTTGATGGGGTCCTTGGGATATTAGAACCTCATTATTCTAGGTTTTGAGTTGTACTTAGAGGCTAATTTAAATCAATCCCTAAACAATTGCAAAGGAAGTATGTTAGGAAGGTGTGGTGGTGGGGATGGATAAATGTACCTGTTCTTCCTAAGGTATGAAGCCCTCATCTCCTAGAGGGGCACATGTAACAAGCCAATAATAGGACGTCTCCTTTTATTCATTTCACCATTGCTACCTATTAGTCTATGGTAGGTCTGGATCCACAAGAAAATGATTGGGGTTTGGTGAGGGATTGGCTACTCAGATATAGATTAGGCAAGAAATGTAAGACCAAGTGAAGAAATGGAGTCTGATGATTATTCTGACCCTGAAATGATGGGGAGCTATTCTATAAAACAGAGAGCAGGTAAACATGGATAAGATATCAAATTTTACTGCCTGATACGTTATATTCAAATTATTTATGGCAAAGACACTTTTACTCCAAAACAGCCTATCTGATCTTAGGCAAGTTATTCAACCTGTTGCATAATATGTTTCCTTAATACAATCAATTACGAATTATATTTATTGATTAGTATTATTTTATGGATTAAATTAAAATATAGAAATTGGCTGATGTAGTGCCTGAAGCATAGGAGACTCAATGAATATAAGTTCTCCTCCTTTCTACTAAACTGTTAATACACACAAGTGTATAATAACAATTGTATCACCCACTTATTGAGTGTCATTGAGTGACTATTAAATATCAGGTGCTTTACATATTTGATTGTATTGTATAATTTAACTCTTCCACCAATCCTATCAGATAAATGTTATCATCCTCTTTTTACATATAAGTTAATTGGGACACAGAGAATGTAACTCACCTAAGGTCTCAACAGTGGATAAATAGCAGAATAAAGATTTGGACCCACACAATATGACATAAAAATATTGTTACAGTGTTTTTTTCCTAAGTCTGCTAACCAATGCACAGTTTTCTTTAGGGAAAAGATCCACAACTCTGCCTCAGATTTTATCTAAGAGAAAGGGTATTTTTTACTCAATGATCAAAAAGAGTAATTTTTCCCTGAGTTACCTTAAGAAACCTTGAGATATGTGGGTAATCTCAAAAACATCTGGTCATTTCCTCTTTGACTTTCCTGACACTTAACACAACACTATTCTTTTGTGTCTGATGTTTTTCACTCAGCAGTATATTTGCGAAGTTCATTTAAGTTGTGCATGCAACTATAGTGTATTTGTTTTCAATGATGAATAGACTCCCTGGGAGGAATATACCATAACCGGACATTTGGACAGTTTCCAGTTTGGAGCTATGATGAATAATACTGCTGTGAATATTCTTGTGTCTTTCTATGGGTGCACATGTGCTTGCATTTCTGTTGTAGTAGAATTATTGCCTTATAAGGCATGTGTAATGTTTAGCTTTAGTAGATGCTTCCAGTTTTCCAAAGTGGTTATATGCTTTACACTTCCACCAGTGATGAGTCCAACAGCAATGAGTTCCAGTTGTTCTACATCCGCATCAACATTTTTTATTAAGTCTTTTTCATTTTAGCCTTTCTGGCAAGTGTGTAGTGGTATTGCATTGTGGTTTTAACTTTTATTTCCCTGATGACAATGAAGTTGAGCATATTTTAATATGCTATTGGCCACTTGTATAGCCTCTTTTGTGAAGTACTGTTTTGATTATTTTTCTATCAAATGGACCATCTTCTTATTGATTTGTAGGACTTTCTATATATTCTGGCTATAGGCCTTGTATTAGTTTTAAAGATTATAAATATCTTTCTGTGGCTTGCATTTCTCACTCTCTTAATGATGCCTTTTGAGGAATGTAAGTTTTAAAATTTAACATAGTCCAATTTATTAATTTTTTTCCTTCAAGAATAATGTTCTTTGTGTTCTGGTTACAAAATCTTTTCTTCCGCTGGGCAATGCATGTACTCTTCTTTATTATATTTTAGAACTTTTTTCTTTGTTTTTCACATTTAGACTTACAATCTATCTGAAATAGATATTTGCATGCAATTTGAGGTAGAAGATATTTCCTTTTGTCCATAGTATATCCAATTGTCCTGACACTGCTTATTGAAAAGATTATTGTTTCTTTCAGGATTGTATAGTGCCACCTTTGTCTTCCATCTAGAGTCACCACAGGGGTAGACCTACATACACTCTAGTTTTTTTCCTCATACATTTGCCAATCATTAGCCAATGATTTAATTACTGTCACTTTATACTGTCTTAATATCTGATATCTCAGAGAGCAAATCCTCTCACCTGGTTTTCCTTCAAATTGCCTTTAGGTAGCCGTGGCTATTTTAATCTTTTGATAGAAATTTTAGAATTAGTTTCTCAAGGTCCACCAAAATTACCCCAAAACTCCATACTTTAGGATTTGAGGGGGGAGGAAATTAAATTAAGATCAAATTGGGGAGAATTGACGTCTTAACAATATTGATCCTTCTATTCCATAAGTATGATATATCATCTATTTATTTAAGTTTTCTTTTATTTTTATGCAATAGATTTACTAAATTTCTGTGTAGAGGTTGTATAAGGCTTTCTTTATATTTATTTCTAGAAATTTGGTAATTTGATACTACTGAAAATGACATATATTTTTTTAAATTCAACTTTCCTTTTTGTTAGTTGCAATTAAATCAAATGCAATTGATATTTTGCATACTAGTCTTTATCAATTTTTTAAAAGTCATTTGTTATTTCGACTTTTTCCATATAATCATATCACCTATGAATATTAAGAATTTGGCTTCTTCCTTTTCAATACCTCTTATTTTTCTTACTTATGATTTTGAGTAGGAGCGATGTTAGTGGGTATCTTATTCTTTTTCCTGATCTCAAAGGGAAGGATTTCAAAATTTGTTTCCATAAAGTAAGATGTCTGCTAAAGTTTTTCTTAGATACGTGCTCTTCATAATATCAAGGAAGTGTCTTTATATTCCCAGCTCACTAGGCTTTTTGTAATCATAAATATAAATTGAATCATTTCAAATGTTTTTTTTTCCTGCAAACATTTAGAAACCCATATTATTTTTCTCCATAATTTTCTTGATGTGGTAAAGTACACTAATTGATGTTCTAATGTTACACCAACGTTGCTTTCCTGGTCTAAACCCAAATTGGCCATGTGATGTATTAACCATGGCATGGATTGCTAAGATAGTGTTCAAGAATGTTGCTTCTATGTTCATGAGTTAGATTCATCTGTAAATTTTTCCTTCATATCCTCTTTCAAGTTTTGTTATCAAGGTTATGCTGGCTTGATAAACTAAGAATAGGAATCTAGTTCCAGTGTTTGTGTAAAAATATAATTATTCCTTTCTGAATGTTTGCTAAAATCCACTGCCAACCACTCTCAACCTGGAGTTTTCTTTGGGTGAAGATACTTATTTACAGAGTTTATTTGTTTAAGGTTATATTTTGTTTACATTTTTATTCTCCCTTTCATCTTTGGTAGTTCTATATTTTTAGGCATTTTTAGATTTTTAAAAAAAATTTGTTTATGTTAATTTCAAAATTCATTTTCTTTACATTGTTCATTATTATAATGACCATACAATTTATAATCCTACTGGAATACTTTTGACAGTGAGAGGGGTACTATAAATAATTGAAGTTGTATAATTTTTGAAATGCTTACTCATGGATCTAAGGCTAATTTTGTTATATTTATAAAGTGGTTTTATTGAAAATCTATTTTCAAGAGATAAAATATTTTCTATAAAAATAAATAGCATATTAATTTTTAGTAATGCAAACACATTTTTATGTAGAGTATCTATGCATTATCAAGTGACCTAAAAATACTTGTTCTTAGTCAATCCTCATGTCACATAATAAGTTTCTTGGTTGTATTTGTCACTAATATTACTCTATCACTGATATTTTATGAAGAATATATTTTCAATATTATCATGTTTTTAATTTTTAATGTACAGTAATAATTTGCTTAATGATGGGGATATGTTCTGAGAAATTCATTGTTAGGTGATTTTGTCACAGTGCAAACATCATAGTGTGTACTTACACAAACCTAGATTGACTACCTTACTACATACCTCGGCTATATGGTACAGCATATTGCTTCTAGGCTACAAGTCTGTACAGCATGTTACTGTACTGAATACTGCAGGCAATTTTAACACACTGGTAATTATTTGTGTACCTAAACATAGAAAAGTTACAGTAAAATTATAAAAAATGATATGCCTGTATAGGGCACTTACCATGAATGGGGCTTACAGGACTTCGTCTGGGTGAGTCAGTGAGTGAGTGATGAGTGAGTGTGAAGGCCTGCCTAGGAAATTACTATACACTACTGTAGACTTTATAAACACAGTCCCACATGCCATCCCCTGCTTCCTTCCGACAGGGTCAGAAATAGAACATCGAAGCTGTCAGTACTGCTCCAAAACAGGGATGTGGGCTGGATTGATTGGAAATATCCAGGAGAAACTAGCTGGGTAAGATGTAGATTACTAAAACAGTGACTGTCAGAAGGGATCGAAAAGTGGCTCAAGGACCAGCAGGACTAAAAAATCAAAATGGAGAGATAAAGGAACAAAGGGGATTGCTATGGTGATGTGGTCTTGGCTATTGCAGGTTGTAGCAGGTAATTTTGTGTACTCAAAACACAAACACACACACACACACACACACACACACACCCTACAAAAAATGGTGTTTTACATGGAGAGGGTGTAGAACTGAGGATTTAATATTTTGACTTTAGAAATTTGTTTTTGGTTCCATTGACCCTATCTGGCACAAAGGACTCTCTCTGTCTTTGAACTGATGTCAGAAATAAAACTATCTATGGTTTACATCATTAGAACCTGAAAATATTTCCAAAGTACAGGGACAGGCTGGCTCCATACTACCAGAGAGAGCTTTTACTAAAGTGACAGTAACACTTGATACTTCTTAGGTAGCTCCTCTGCATCTTTGCCATACACAGGATTTAAGCCCTCAACAAAGAATTTACAACAACGTACTCTGGAGACCATCAAGCTAGATCTGGGAGGGCTGTAGAACCTCTGAATACATAGCACTGGGGAGCCAAGCTCGTCTGTGCTGAAATATGTCAATGGCTGACTGATTAGGATGTAATCTGTGCATTCGATATTGAGGTGTTGTGACTGAGAGGACATGTTGCTGAGCCCATAGATATTCCTCCCACCAGAGAAAAGTAAAATTCCTCTTGAACCACATATCCTTCCATTTCTCATAGGAAATTCAGCTCCATTATAATCTTACTAGGGGCCCAGTGCATGAATTCGTGCACTTTGAAAGGGACTGTGGGCCGCAAGGCACAGGGGCAATCAAGGTCAGAAGCCACTGCTTGCACCCGCTGATGGTGCCAAGTGATCAGGACTGGTGCTGGGCACTGCAGCGGGTGCAAGCGGTGGCTCTGGTACCAGCTGTGGGTGTGAGCAGGGCCAGCACCGGCAGCAGGTGTGAGTACCAGGGGGGACCACGGTGTGCGGGAGCAAAGAATTTTCAGTAACCACCAGAGGCTTGCTCTGATGACAGCGACAGGCGCTTCACCTTGGTCTGGCACCCCAGCTCACTTGGCTCCACCATCCCACCATGGCTGATGCCCACCATGTTCCGCACATACCCCCTGGTGGTCAGTGCACATCATAGCGACCAGTTCAGTTGTTCTGGTTGTTCTGCACTTCGGTCTATTTGCATATTAGCCTTTTATTATATAGGATGAGCCACCATCATATATGTGATGTGGTTCATCATTGAATAGACATTGTGCGGAGCATGACTATAATGGCCTGCAGTGTTTTCTAAATTGAATTTATCTTTCTAAATTTGAAATTGTTGACAATTTCAATGGACTTTTCTCTGTAGATCAAAATATTTTTAATTGAGAACAAACTATAGGTGTTGAGGTACCCCAAAGCTCATAGTAGTTTCCTGGAATAAATTTTATGATTTATTTCATAATGAAATGTTTAATATTTTGCCCTAATATTTTCATAGGCTCTGTCTTTTGCTTCCATTCAGAGTAGATTTCTTTGAAAAATATTTTTGCAAGGCAAAATTCATCACACACATTGTCTATAGTTCTGATTCTTTTGAGCATTCACTAAATTTATATGCTGCAAGATTGTGGGGCTTTTCAATTTCATTCCACTCCAGTTCTGAATATAAATTAGAAAGAGGAGCTCCATTAAAAAACTTTTCTGACAAGTTAAAATATCACAAATCTCAATTATAATGTTCTAATGTTAAACCTTGGTTACCATTTGAATTCTCATAGTTTATTTCTCCTGTTCCTCCTTGCTTTAAAAGTAATACATTTATATGTCTTTCTCTCTGAGGGCTGGGCTACTTAATTGCAATCAGTAACTCCAAGAACTGAAATTTTATGTCGTCCCATTTCTTTAATATTTTCATTAAAGATTTTCAACTGATTTTTGGGAAAAATGAAACCAAATCATAGAAGTTTTATTTATGAAGAACTTGGAAAGTATTGTAGGACATTGAGGTTGAATTGCTAAGGAGGTCTTGAAAGGCTTGAATATTTTTTACTAGCATTTTATTTTATTTTAGTTTTATTGAATTTATTTGGGTGACATTGGTTAACAAAATTATATAGGTTTCAAGTGTACAACTCTATAATACATCATCTGTATATTGCATTGTGTGTTCACTACCCAGAGGCAAGTCTCTTTTCGTCACCATTTATCCCCTCTTTACCCTCTTCTACTTTTCCCACCCTCCTTTTACTCTGGTCATCACCATACTCTTATCTGTGTCTACGAATTTTTTTTTTTTTGCTTAATCTTTTCATCTTTTGTCACCCCCTGCCCCCATCACATCTGACAGCTGTCAGTATGTTCTGTATTATCTATGAGTCTGTTTCAATTTGTTTGTTTATTTTGTTCATTAGATACATACAGGTGAAATCATATGGTGTTTGTCTTTTTCTGACTGGCTTATTTCACTTAACATACTTACAGCAGGCTTGAATATTTCTAAAATCTGATGGTGGTGGCAAAGGCAGAATATGTGCCCTGCTTTTGTTGATATATATAGGATGTCCCCCCAAAAATGTACAGTAGGTCCTCGGTTACCTTGGAGATCTGTTCCTATGGCGCGACTTAACACGATTTTCGCCGTAAGTCAGAACCCACCTACATAAGCACCTACGTCACTCACATGGAGCTCATACACAGCAGTAATGAAGTGAAACAGTAAAAAAAAAATTAAAAGAAAGATAACAATTCCTGACCTTTACTTGTGGTAAATAAATAATAAAACACATAAAGCACATATGTACATACGTCGAAATGACGGAACTTTTTTTTTTATAAATAAATTGGAGATAGCGACGCAACAACGAAATGACATACATCAAGTCCAACATAACCTGAGGACTGACTGTATACATACACACTTTGAATAATTATAAAGTCAGTGTTTATTAAACAACATCATTTTAAAAATTGAGCTATCAGCTGTTAGAGTGTGTATACATTCTTTTGGGACACACTATAAATATTTAATTCAATAACAAGCTCATCACAATTTTTTATCTTAAAATTTAGTTCATCTTAAAATTTAAATGTATATGTAAGTACTAGAAACTAGACCTTTTAAAAAAAATATAGATTTTTATTGATTTCAGAGAGGAAGGGAGAGAATGAGAGAGATAGAAACATTAATGATGAGAGAGAATCATTGATTGGCTGCCTAATGCACGCCCCCTACTGGGGATGAGCTCGCAACCTGGGCATGTGCCCTTGACCAAACTTGAACCCGGGACCCTTCAGTCTGCAGGCTGATGCTCTATCCACTGAGCCAAACCAGCTAGGGCTGTAAATTAGAGCTTTTATTTTAATTAGAATACAGCATCTTCTTTGGGTATAATTACGAATTATGTGTGCACAACAGCCAATGATTAACTAAGATATAAGTTGGAAATTTAATAAGAATATTGCCTTATATTGGTGTCATGCTTTGCCAAACCTTGCTAAGCAAAATTAGCCAATCAGACAAAGACAAGTATCACATGATCTCACTCATATGTAGACTCTAGTGAACAAAATAAACTGATGAACAACAAAATAGATCCAGAGGCATAAAAGCATGGAACAGACTGTTGAATCTCAGAGGGAAGGCAGGGGTGGGTGGATGGGTGGGAGAAATCAACCAAAGAACATGTATGCATATATGCATAACCCATGGACACAGACAATAGGGTGGTGAAGGCCTGGGGCTAGGGGCAGGGGTGGGCTAGAAGGGGTCAGTGGGGGGAAAGGGAGACATATGTAATACTTTCAACAATAAAGATTTTTTAAAAAAGAAAATTATTTTGTCTTCATTGTTGAATTTCTAAACAAAGTTTACAAGAATATACACAAAGAATGTGCTATTTTGAATTTCAACATAATAAACTCTTAAGCATTTGACTCTGTGTAAACAACAAAGCATTATTGAATTAACTATGTTTCTATTGGAAGCATCTGATGACACTAGTATAAAGCCAGCATTCACACAATTGGGAAGTTATTGAACTAATGGAGCCAGTACACTCATAGCTTCCACTTCACTTTTCCTACGTGCACCAGAAACCTTATCATAACAAATGAGTGGAATTAATTTAGAGCACTCATTTGATCCAGATGAAAAGCCATGCTTCACAGAATGATATATAAACACACCTTCTGTGGCTGCTTTTGATAATTTTTGTCTTCAAGAATAGTCTTCTCAAAATGATTAATTTTGAAGCCGAATGTGAATACATTAGCTAGCAGATTTATAGCTTCTGTCTTTTCTGTGTGTACAGTCGGAAATAACACTATAACTCCCATGATGATGGGTAAATGTAAACTAATGTTTTGTATAAGTAACATGTTTAAGAGCAACATCCTTGAGAAGCTAAAAATCATGCATTTTTTTTAACCAAATATATATAATTTAAAACTATTTAACAAAAAATAAAAAAATTACTTGACAGTAAAAGAAACATTTATAGATTTTACTCCCTTTAACAAATGACAAAAGCACTATAGCAAGAGAGTTTAGAATTTTCAAGTCTATATACTTCATGGCAGGACCCCACAGCTGTTTTCCCACATAAATTTCTCATTTAACATGTAATTTTTCATTTTTCTCACAGACTCCACTGCTGGCAGCCTGGAAGTTTCATGCACCACAGGTTGCAGAGAGTCAAGGCCGAACTTACTAGAACACCGAGTGAGCTGATGGGCAGTGGTGCCAAAGAGTCTCCCACCTCCCTCCACCAGGACCAGAGTCAGCTGGTGCTGCCCCTCCCGCAAAGGGCACCTAATTCAATTAGTGAGGGGCCGGCGGTCGCCTGTGAAGGGCGGTGTTATGCTGTCTGGCTAGGGTTAGCCAAAGAGTGGCAGGTCATTACCTACTATCTTCAGTTTTATAATGAAACTTGGCTGAACACACATCTCAACACTACTAAATAAAGCCATGGCAGAAGGTGAAAGTACAAAGAAGGAGTCTACTTAATTCATCTGGATGATTGTACTGCAAGTATTACAAATAACACTTTGTTATTAAAGGAAAACTCAGGCGAAATGGGAAGAAGCAGTTGGGATTGATTGCAGGACAAAAGGTGTAAACTGGGCCATATAATAATAGTCTTTGATAAATTCTTCCTTCCTTCTATCCAAGCTTCCTTCCTCCCTCCTCTTCCCTCCTCCTCCTCCTCCTCCTCCTCCTCCTCCTCCTCCTCCTCCTCCTCCTCCTCCCCCCCTTCCTCCTCCTCCTCCTCTTCCTTCCTATTCTCTCTTCTTCTCCCCCTCTCTGTCTCACTCTTTCTCTCTGAAAAAAACTCAAGCATATATCAAGTTAGAGACAATAGTATGATGAACTCTAAAGTACTTTAATGTCACATCTTTAACAATTCTGAAAGCATGGCCAATTTATTTAATCTATAGTCTCCCAGTTACCCCATTCGCCTGGATTATTATATTTTTAAAGATTTGTTAATTGACTTTTAGAGACAGAATGAGGGGGAGGGAGAGGGAGGAAGAGAGAGAGAGAAGCAACTATGTGATTGGCTGCCTTCTGCACACCCCTTACTGGGGATCAAGCTAGCAACCCTGGCATGTGCCCCAACTTAAACCTGCAACTCTTCAGTGCAAGAGAAATCACTCAACTAACTGAGCCACACTGGCCAGGGGTTACCCTGGATTATTTTAAAGTCAGTCTCAGACGCCATCTCACTTCATCTGATGACACTTTCAGAGGCTGGCAGGATCATCGGTAGCACTGCCTTCTTCATTTTTTACATTGGTTATTTGTGCTTACTCTTTTTTTCTTTTTCTTGATAGTGTTGCCCAGCATTTATTTATTTTGTTAGGCTCTTCAATGAACCAACTTCCTTCTTTATTGGTCTTCTCTATTATTTGTTTGCTATTTCACTGAATTATTTTATCTTTATTATTTTCTTCCCTCCACTTTGTTTTTGTTCAACTGGATGTTCTTTTCCTAACTTCTGAAGATGCATGCTAGTGCAGTGATTCTCAGTCTTTCTTTCTTTCTTTCTTTCTTTCTTTCTTTCTTTCTTTCTTTCTTTCTTTCTTTCTTTCAGACTAATTCACCCACCATTATCCATGTTTAATGTATAACATGGATACATAAAGTGGCACTTCACAAATTTTGATGTGCAGTTTATGTTTAGTCAGATCAAAATATTTTCTAATATTCACTGGGATTTCTTCTGACAAGAAATGGGTTGTTTAGAATTAAATTTCTTAATTTCCAATCATAGGGGGATTTTCTAGTCATCTTTTTATTATTGGTTCCTAGCTTCATTGCAATGTAGTGAGGAATTAGACTCTGTATGCTGTAAATATTTTGAAATTGGTCGAGCTTTGTTTTATGTCCCCAGTCATTTTTAACAGACAGTTCTTCTAAATATCCCATACACACATAAAAATAATATGTTTTTTGCAATGGTTGGGTGCAGTGCTCTAATAGTCAATTCATTAAATTGGTTAATCATGCTTTAAAATCGACATCTTTACTGATTTTACTTTATTTGCTTGTTATATCAGTTACTAAGAGTAATGTGTTAATATCTCCCTCTACAATTGGGAACTCAATGTTTTCTCTTTATATCTGTCAACTTCTCTTTTTATATTTTGAAGCTATGTTCTTAGGTACATGAAATTTATAAGTGGTATCTTTCCTGTTGATTTAAGCTTTTTAGCATAAAGAAACATCCTTCTTTATCTTTTATGATACTCTCTTTTTCTTAAAGTTTTTTGTGTCAAATATTAAATAAATTTGGTGATATATCATCTTTCTTCTGTAAGCAGTAGTTATAGTTAGTGAGGAGTAGTTATACTCAGCACCTGTGATTTTGTGGACTGTACAGGTTTCAGAATTACAAACCTATGAAGGATCCAGAGCTGGTGAGAAAAGTGATAGATGTTACTTAATAGCTTTCATTATGATTCTTAAATGCATCCATAACACCTGTGAAACAGGGGAAACCTGGATTTCCTGGCTTCAGTTATGACACTGTGTTTGTAAGTGAGCTCAGGTAGTTCCTCCTGAGGACTTACAGAAATAATGGAATTGAGCCCCTGAAGGCCACTACTGCAGCCAATGTGCTCAGCACATTATATGACTAATGTTGCCTCACTGTTAGCCAGCTAGGGGCCACCACGGGGCTTGGGCTTTATTCAGAAAAGAACTTTGCAACCAAAGTAAAGTACCAGACCTCGAAAAAGCAGGGTCTATAATAAAATTAATCCAGCCGAGACTCAAATTAAGACCCTGCTTCTATGGAAAATAATTGTACTGAATTTACCTTGTAGGAACTGTGCCTTTCTCCTATGCTATGTAAGCTAATGTGTGTTATGTAAGGTGGCTGTTTTGCTTTGTCCTTTACCATCAATAAAAAATATTTGTCCCTTAGGCACATACTATGCAATAGGCATTGCATCAATACTGTACACGCAATTTCTCAATGATCCTCACTGCAGTGCTACATTGCAGGCATTATAAGAAACTGAGGCAGAGAGAGTTTATTAACTCAACCATGATTATAGAGCTAGTGAATAGCAGAGCTAATGTCTGAAGTCAGGTTCATCTATTTCAAAGACTGTAATTGTTCCTATTCACAACACTGCCTCCCTTAATCATGAGAATTTATGAACATGTTGGGAAGGAAATGTTGTGATATGGGATTTCTTTGCAGACTATACTGGGGACATTCACCTCTAATTTTTCGTTGCCAGTGTTATCATTCAAGGCTGGACCATGTCTGTTACAAAAAGTACCTAGCTTTGGGACGGATAGGGTTTCACCATAAAAGCACTGGGGAGATTTGAGATCAATTCTAACTAGGTTTCTAAATGCTATGAACATTTCTTCAAAACTGTAGAATACATAAATAAGCACAGGTCTTATCTGCAGCAATGAATTCATTTTAAGATGACAAAGAAAGTTGTGAGTCTCAAGAAGATAATGTTACACAAAGACAAGAAAAGCACTGCTATTTAAGTAAAAAACATAAACAAATAAAATGATGATCTAGAGCAGTTCTCAACCTTCTGGCCCTTTAAATACAGTTCCTCATGTTGTGACCCAACCATAAAATTATTTCCGTTGTTACTTCATAACTGTAATGTTGCTACTGTTATTAATCATAATGTAAATATCTGATATGCAGGATGGTCTTAGGCGACCCCTGTGAAAGGGTCGTTCGACCGCCAAAGGGGTCGCGACCCAGAGGTTGAGAATCATTGATCTAGAGTCAAAGGATGTGAACTTATGGGTAGAGAAAGAGAAAAAGGGAAGAAAGGAGGAAAATATGGAGAAAAATAGAGAGAGAAAAAGAAAAAGTAAGTAGAGCAAGGAATACTAATTCAGTCTACTTCTACGGGAAAAATCTTGGGAGCAAAATATCAACTTTATGTGTAGAAAGTCAGTAACACTTAAAAATTAGGGTTTCCTACTTATAAGGTAAATATAAAAGCTTATTTTCTCTTTTTGTTTTGAGGTTATATCCCTATATAAATGCTGCTGTATAACTATTAACATTAATTTTGTATAGTCTTTCAGCATAATAATACTTTTCGATTCTTAGCAGATTTACAATGCTTTGTAGGTGTACCTGGGGCTTGACTTTACACATTGCAGAAAACCTGGAGTTTTCTTCCTTACATCATAACTTAAGTTAAAAAAAGAAGGAAACAAAGAAAAGAAGATTAAAAAATGTAAGAGAAGTCTAGAGTTCATTGTTAACGGGAATCATCAGTTAATGAGTTTGTTTAAGAAATGAGAAGATATTTCTTCACTTTGTCTAGCCTTATTATGTATCTATTCAAATGACAGAGTCTCCATGTTCCTGATTTTATGCTGAGATAATGTCTTGATGATGCAATAGCTGTACAATAAATCAACTATGGAATTCAATGTGCTGTTGCTAAAAATCACTGTGGCAGGTCCTTGACACAGGCAGGTGAACTGTTTCCAGAAATTGTACAATAAAGGAAATAAATAAACTGGGCAAAACCCAAGAAAGCCATAATTCTGAGGCTGATTAGAGGCTACAGGTCAAGTTGACACTGTCCTGGTCCAGCCTTGTTCCCCCATTGCTCAAGTGCTCAAGATGCAGCACTTGCTGTTTGTTTCTTCTTTTGCTCTGAGCTCCTCACCCCGCTGAGACTGGATTAAAACTGTTGGGTTTCTCTTGGAGACCAGAAAACTGCTCCACAGCTTTTCATCAGTGTCTCAAATGGGATTGCCAATGGCGAAGATCTCTCAGGGAGAAACATGTCATCAAATATTGCAAGTTCTCAGTCACACCTTTTAATGAAAAAAAAGAAAAAAAAAAGTCCCTCTTCTATCCCATCCCACCTCTGCTCTTAACAGGGAACTTTTTAAATAAAACAAACAAGTTCTCAAACCTCTCCAGGGTCCCTCTTACCCTTGTCAGGACTGTGGTGCCCACTTTTGGCTATAAGATCTGTTTTTTTCCCAGTCTCTGGTGGTCTTGGCAAAACCTCATGCAGGTTCCCATGCCACACACCCTGGGAGAAGATTGTGGGGTTTGGTGGTTACAGGGAATGAGCCAGAGACGCTTATGCTTTAGTCTCTCTGAGCAACTCAACTCTCTGACCTTGCAGATGAGTCACTTGGATACCATTGACTGAAAGAGAGAATTCGGGGGCAAATATAGGAACCTTCTCTGAAATCCAGATGTTGTTGGTGAGCTATGTTTTCCCAGGTCAAATAAACAAGCACTGAAAGCAGTCATCTAGGCCCCGTGGAAAAATATTATGTACCCCAGATGCTTTCCTGGCTAGTGGGTGGCTAAATTAGGTTCTTGTTTTGTCTAAAGGCATTTGAGTATATATATAAAAATTACATAGCAAATATCTTGTGTCCAGACTCTCTCAAATTATAAAAACTACTATGCAGTCTTATAATATGTTAGTGGCAAAGCATAAACATAAATTAAAAACCAATTTACCAATAAAACATGTTGCTTGCATATTTTAGAAATGCAAAAAAGCATCGAGTCAAAACATTTTAATGTCTTAAACTATTACTCACAGCTATGCTATTCTGGAGTCACATTGCAATCATCATTAACTGTTGAAATGAAAACTTGAAGACCCTAAGATTTCTCAGGAGAGAAACTACACATGATTTGAGATTTCTTGTATGACATTTAGTCTTACTAAGAAACAATCCCACTGAGTTCCAATTTCTGTCGAGAGGGTAACCGACATTTAAGTTCTTTATCTAGGAACGTTTTCTTTTAGGACATTTGTTGGGTTTGGGCGTTTACTTCCCTCCAACTGTGAAGTTCAAGAATAGATGCTCTGGAAATCCCCAAAGAAAGCCTGATTCAGTCATCCCAACCTTTGTTAATTCCTGTTCCTCCCCTTTTCATCCCCTCGACCAACCCCTAGGAAATGCAGTGGTTATCTCTATCTGGCAAGACTTACCTTTACCCATATTGGAAAAAGGCTTCTGAATTAGGTAAACGTTGCCCTCCTCCTTACTCTTCCTTTCCTCCTCTCTATTTTCTGGGGATGATCCTTGGTTGATAATCTTTATTGTCCCTTGCCTACCAGGTAGGATGTTTCTTACTTTTCCTTCAGCTGTCTAGGGTCTTCTCTGAAGGCCTTTGAGCACCAGCCAATCAGTGCATATCATCTTAGCAATTATAGCAATGGAAGAAGGTTTGATGTAGAAGTAAAATAGATTAGGAGGTAGATAGATAGAATGATAATATTGGGTTCACCAGTACACTTGGAGAGGAAACTTTTTCCTTTCCAGGACCTATTTTTCTTATGGTTATAATGATGGGTTTGGATAAGATACTCATAGACTTTTCTAAGCTCCTTGTATAGTTGGGGTTTTCTTCACCAGCTCCACTAAAATCTGGGGCATACCTGCGTTGTACCACATACCAGGTGCATGGATTCATTCATTCTATGGCTTCTGTAAACTTATTAGTTCACACATCTTATGTTGAAAATTATATCAAAAGACTTTATAAATTTTACTGGAATTACAAGATATTGGAAATAAGAAAATTATTGAAGGAATTCTGGAAAAATCCTTTTATTTTTCTGAAATTGGTCTTTAACTTCATGGATTGAGACAGCAATGGTTCTCCAAGTTGTACTATATAATTGATTAATACAAAGCCTATTTTTAACTTTTTGTTTATTTATCCTCATTACTGATTTTAAAAAATTGATGTGAAAGTCACATAAGATAAAATTAATCATGGTTAGTGTCATATTCAGTGGCATTTAGTACATTCCCAGTGTTGGGCAATCACCACTTCTACCAAGTTCCAAAACATTGTCATCACCCCAAAGGAAACCCTGTACCCATTGCTCATTGATTCCCCTCCTGTGCCCCAGTGCCTGGAAACCACTCAGCTGCTTTCTGTCTCTGTGAATTTGCCTATTCTGGCCATTTCATATAAATGGAATCATAATTGTGACTGGCTTCTTTCACTGAGTATATCATTTGAGGTTCATCCACTTTGTAGCATGCATCAGAACTTCATTCATTTTTGTTGATAAAAAATGCTCCAGTGTATGGATCTGCCACATTTCCTCCGTTCACACATTGCTACACACTTGGCTTGTTTCCACTGTTTGGCTATTGTGAATAAGGCTGCTATAAACATTTGTGTTCTTGTGTTTTTATCCAGACATGTATTTTCTTTGTTTTTCAAATAATAAATTATTAACTATAGTCATTATGCTGTGCAGTAGGTCTCAAGAACTTAGACATCTTGTAACTCAAAGTACCCTTTGATTAGCATCTCCTCTTTCCCCCTAACCACCATTCAACTCTGTTACTATGAGTTTGGCATTTTTTTCTTTTTAGATTCTACATGTAAGAAATCATGCAATATTTGTCTTTCTGTGTAGAAGCCCATTTTTGTATGTTCTGAGCATATCTATAACTAAAGGCTGTTCTCACGGCTTCTCTCCTAACCCTATTACAGGCTAATTCAATTTCCTTCTTCAAGTCTTGACTTAGACGTACTTTCCTCAAGATGCCTTTTCTAACTCTTCATCTGCCTCAGGTGCTTCTCCTCTGTGTCTCTAGAACAGCTCATAACAGCACCCTACTACTCATCGTTCTCTCCCAATGGACTGAGATTCCTCTGACTCTTAGTGCCACCAGGGATGAATATGACTCCCATCATTAGTTCAGTGCTGGCTCAGTAAGTGCTCATATTTAACTATAAATGGATGAATGAAATACATGTTCCTTTTGATCTCTCTTTGAGGAAAAAGAAGATTCTTAGAAAGGGTCTAAATAGAAGACAGCATGTTCTAAACAGTACCTCTTAAAGGTAGGTAGATTCATTTAGCTAAATGCAGCCTTTCAGGAAAGCCAAATGTAATACTTTGACAACCAATCCAGTTTTATTGTGAGTGGCACCTATGTCTTTGTATGTCCATTAGCTAGTATAAAATCTCTTAAATGGTAGATTCTCGGATAACAAGGCCACAACACAAGCATTTACCACAAAGCATTGAAGGGTCAGCTGGAGAAGTAACTTGGAAAAGAAATCCCAAGGGAGATTGAAAAGGGTTATTTGTCCAGCAAAAATATGTTGAAGATAGAAGGAAGAGAATTGAGGCATTGAAGAGGGTCACTGATATGACACTATCAAAGGCAAACCCATAAATATGTTACTTAGGATGTGGAGATAATAGTTTAAAAAATATCTTTACAGTTGCCCAAAGGATAACCAAAGTTATTTGTGCCCTTTAAACTTCAAGCATCCAAGTTATTTTTCTCTCTTAAGATTAAAGCAGTTCTGGGGCCTAGGAGCTGTGTTAGATGTCTCTCTTCTTTACTTTATCATTGTACTTATCTATGTTTGCTAACCTGCCTCCTCTGATGGAATGTGTACTGCTAAGAGCACCCAGACAAGTGGCTGGCACAGGGCAGGGGGAGTGGGTAAGTATTTCAACAAGTGAATGAAATGGACAAGTGGAGGTAGAGTTTATGGCTAAATGGTTTCTTCACATTTAAAGAAGGAATCTGATTTTCTTCCCAGCCAGTTTTTCAATTAAAGATCCTGAATTCCTGGATGACAGATAATCTGTCAGCTTTCAAATGTCTATTGATCAATCACTTTTTTCATAACACTCAAGTACTAAGAATATACAGATTCATAAGAAAAATCCTGCCTGTAAGGATCTGATAATATAGTAGACAAATGATTGTACACAGAGATCAAATATCTCTTCATATCAGCAAATAGTGATGGATCATCTTACTCTCCCGAATCTCTAAACTCAAGAAAATTGTTTGGCTTACCGAGCAGAGAATGATCCGAACATACGGGCACAGGACCACCTACTGAAGGAACAACCTGAGTTTATGTACTTATTTAGCTGCAGTGAAATTTAATAAAAAAGCAAGAATAGAAGATCTTCATGTGATTATTTAGTTGGTTGAAATTTAATTAAAAAGCAAGTTTCCCCCTGTTTTAATTTGAACAAAGATAAGTTTTGATTCTCCTAAATAATCAGAAAGTCTTTTCTTCTATTTATGGGAGCTCTTATTATTTATGATGGAAAATTCACGGAAGGAGTAGAAAGATCAGTCATGTCCTAGGACTGAAAAGGAGTGAGTTCACCTGACAGAATTCAACTTGTCTCTATTTCACAATTAAAGGGGGAACTGCACTTATTCCCTGCCAACTGATTTGGTTTCACTCTCAAATGACTGTAGGAGTAAAGAAAATAAATACAAATCTTATGTTTGAGTGCTGGCTCCACAGTTCACTACCTTTGTGTCCTCAGGCACATCACTTACAGTTTCCTCATTTGTTACAGGAGACAGGCAGGGTGGCTCTGCTCTGGTGGGCGCAGATGACCTTGAAGGTTTGCTCTGGTGTTAGGCTCGGATTCTGAGGGAGATGCAGGCAGGGTGGCCCGGCTAAGCATTCATCTCTTGAGACACAGAATTTCAGGGCTTTGTAAGGCAGGTGGCAAGAGCTTGGGCTTTAAAGTCAGACAGACCTGGATTTGAATCCTTGGGCTAGAACTTACTAGAACTTTTTAGTGTAATTGTCCTCAAGGAAGTTATATACCTAGAATCTATAGCTGAACCTATAAAATGAAAATACTATATGTAGCTCCTGAAGTTGTCATGAGAATTAAAAATATATATAAATGAACAAATGTCTTCGTTTTCAGCAAATGGTTGTACACCTCAACCCCTTTCTGCAAACACACCTGTTAGCGGGGATATAGGCCATGAAGATGGGCATGGGGCAGGGCCAGAGGCAGCTTTGTCTCTTGTACCCTAGATCACAACCAGGAAATTTGATTTTCGTGGACTTCAGCAAACCTAAGGTTGGCTTCCCTAAAGTGAGACGAGATGAAAACAATTTCTCAGACAAGGGGACCTTGGTTGCAAACACCCATTTCTAGGCATCCGTGATGCCAGCCATAGCTGGCAAGACTGACTTTTCCAAGAGGGAAATTCCCTTCATGCTGGCTCAGGGAGAAAGTCCAGACTTCACCCTGTCTCTTTCCAGAAAACAAGAATCTCTCAGTTTGTGTTTACGAGAAGATTGTAGGTTTCACTCCAGCTGAAGGTGAAAAGAATGTCCCCCTCCTCTGAGCGAGTGGAGCCCACAGAGTTTGCTGAAGGTGTGGAGGGGTTGTTTCTCCCCAGGATGCCTGTGTGCTTGTGTGTGGGGGGCGCCAGGCAGGCAGGAGACCTCTTGGACCAGGGGCCTCCGAGCTGGGAGTCGCCCCGCACACTTTTACACTGCATATGTTGTGCCTATGGGGTTGGAAGTCAAGCCAGAAATAATTCCCTCTTGAGACAGAGGAGGGCAGTTCCTACTGGCTCAGCCAGGGGTTGGTTCCCCCTTCATCTGTCCTGGAGGAGCTACTGTTGACAAGTTGCTGGGTCCCTTCAGTTTAGATCTCCATGTGGAGCTTGTGTAAGGGACAGGGGCACAGTGGGGGGAGAGAAGTCCTATCCGGATGTGAGGAGGAGGCACAACTTGGCAGGTGGGGCATCTGCTGCTGCTCGGAGCCCAGGACCATCATGAGGGTCAGAGGGGGTCCATAGATGTGCACTCAGGTTCTGACCAGAACAGACCACAATAGCAGATGTCTTGTGTGTGGCCCAAGTGTGTTTGTACTGACCAATGTCTTGTGCTGCTTTATCTTGATGGGATTACAGCTGAGCAACCCAATTACCCAGAGTGGAACTGAGGAGACATAATCAGGCCTATCCTGATATCATCGTTGGAACTTCTATTCCTAATCCTTGGGCAAATGGGCCAAAGAAGATGTCAGGGGAAGACTAATCCACAGTGAAGACTAAAAGGACTCTCTGGGCAGAACTATTTTGATGCCCTGGACCTGGTTCTAACATGGGATTCTTGGGTAAATAGTGTGAGCTCATGCTCTACATTCAGCTCTCTTTACTGTCTCCCAGGAGTTGTGTGGCTGGAGGACCATCTGCAGCCTCACTCCTTCACCTCCCAACCCACTGGGTCTCTGTTCAGGATGAACCTAAGAAGCAAATGAACTTCCCTGTGGTCATCTATCTGACCAAACTTGAAAGCAGTGAGAATATTATTGAGGAGAAAGAGATGATGAACATTCATTTTACAAACAACAACAGCCATAATAATTATGGTAACACCCTCGGATGGGCCAGGCTCTAACTTAGTGCTATGCTACTGTAGCTCTGGTTTGGCTGGCCTCCTTGGCTTGGCAGGCTCCATCCACTTCATCTCCCCCTTCTCCTGTTGGCTGAGCTCCATCCTCCTCTTGGCTCCCGCAGCTCGATTCCTGGCTGGCTGCGCTAATCCCACATAATATTTTACGCAAATTTATATGAACCCCGTTACAAAGCCTAGCAAAGAGGCACTGTTTCTTTTCCTTGATAAAATTAATCATTTATAACTTGGCTCTGAGAAACCAGTCCAACCTGTGGGTGCTCCGTTTTTTCTCACAAGAAACATTCCCAGCCCCACTTTAAAGGAAAAAGATTTCCCATTCCTCTGCCAGGCTCTGCCCCCCCAAAGTGCCATCTACTTTGGAAATTCCCACCAGTCTCATTTAGAATCACACTCACAAGTTGCCTGGGAATTTCTCCCAGAAAGCTCCTATCTACCCCATTTCTTGGGGCTTGATTT
The DNA here is from genome assembly GCF_964212035.1 of Myotis nattereri. Taxonomy (NCBI): domain Eukaryota; kingdom Metazoa; phylum Chordata; class Mammalia; order Chiroptera; family Vespertilionidae; genus Myotis; species Myotis nattereri. The sequence continues at coordinate 178,735,865 of NC_138076.1, forward strand.
CCCACAGACCCCTGGGTGGTTTAGATTGTTGTCTATATCAACAACATGATAGACTTACTGTGTTTATCAAGCTTCTCCAAAGAGTTGTGGGAATCATTTGTGAATTACTTCTTTGCTTTTTCTTAAACGAAATTCTGTTTTTGCTCATGTTAAGTGACTGTTCCCAGGGAGCGGTTTCTTTGGTGGCATTGTTACACGAAGGAGGAAGACGTAATCCCTGGTTCAAACAGAAATCAACGAAGGCACCGAACTCTGGATTTGCAATTAGGACAAACAAAGTTCAGCCAAAAAACACCTCAATCAGCCCCTGATGCCTCATTAATAAAGAAGGTAACTAATTTTTCAGCACTAAAGAGAAAAATCTAAGGACTGCACTATATGTGTCGGCACATACAGACAGCCTCTATACATAGACTGCTCTAGGAAAACAGAATAGAATTTCTCTACTCTTGTTTTCTTTAAGCAAAGGCAAACAGTAGGTTGTAGCATCTAGCACCTCAAACTTTTCAACAAGTCACGGGGAATGGAAAGAGCATCTGTGGACCCAGTCACTTTCCTCAAGCAGCGTGGGTGGTGGTGGGCTTGTGTGTCTGTGTTTTTCTACCTGGTGCTAGTGAAGAGTTAGTCAACTGTGCTTATAGCTCCAGCTTTGGGAATATAATTTCTGCTTTCCATTTAAACACCTAACTCTCCTTTTTTTGTAGCAAGGAGTCATGACAAACATACACTCAGGAAAGCTTTCTCGGATGGCAAGTAAAGTAAATTGGAATGGATACCAATGAACAGCACTTCCCAGGTGAATGACCAGAATCCCATCTAAAGCTCAGAAATGTGGTCAGATTTGTTCAAATCATGTGGCAATTTAATAGATATAGGACTAAGGTCTAATTCTTCAAATTCCTAATCTAGTGTTTTGTTCTTTTCAAAAATATATTTTTATTGATTTCAGAGAGGAAGGGGGAGGGAGAGAGAGGCAGAAACATCAATGATGAGAGAGAATCACTGATCGGCTGCCTCCTGCATGCCCCACACTGGGGATTGAGCCCACAACCCAGGCATGTGTCCTGACCAGGAATTGGACCGTGACCTCCTGGTTCATAGTTCGAAGCTCAACCACTGAGCAACACTGGCCAGCTAGTGTTTTGTTCTTAACTTCATTAACTTTCATTCTTTGTTCCAGATGTTTCAGGCATTCTGGATGTTCAAGGTATATATTATAATTCTTTCCAGAAGATTCCATACAGGATTGCTTACAATATATTCATATAATCTAATAAATAAAAAGAGGTAAATGAATATCAGTACCTGCCAAGCAGCCTTGTTCAGTTAATGTATAAGATATAGTAATGACTCTACAAGAGACAGGGTGAACACACACACACACATCCGGGAATCAGAACTCAGGACTAAATATCTAAAATAACAACAGGGTTCATGTGACCAGATTCTCCCACTAGGAAACAGAGGAAAGGGGCACTGTCTTTAAAATTTTAAAATTGATCCTTTTAAATGAACTTTTTATTTTAAAATAAGTTTATATTTACAGAAAGGTAGCAAAGATAGTACAGAGTTCTGATATACCCAGCCTCCAGTGTGCCCTGTTATTAAGGTCTTGCATTAATGTGATAAACTTGTCACAAGTAATGAATCAATATGGATACATTATAAACTAAGTCATTTTAAACTAAAGTCTGTATTTTATTTAGATTTCTTTTCTTTTTAGCTGTTTTCTTTTTCTATCTTTGATTCCCATCCTGGATACCACATTTACATTTATGGGTATTATCCCCTTATGGTCCTCTACACTGTGCCAGTTTCTCAGAATTCCCTTATTTTTGATGAATTTGAGGTGGACCGGTCAGATGTTTTTGGTAGAGTGTTGTTCACTTTGGAGTGTCTGGTGTTTTTCTCGTGGTTAGACTGTGGTTATAGGTGTTTGGGAGGAAGATGAGAGGGCTTAGGTGCCAGTCTCATCACATCTACCCAGGGTGCATACTGCCAACATGACAACACTACTGAAGTTAAGCTCGATCATCTGGTTGAGGCAGCGTGAGTCTGGTTTCTCCTCCTTCTCACCTGCTTTTCTAGTACACCTTTTGGAAAGACACCACTATGCACAGCCCACACTTTAAAAAGGGGATATGATGATCTCCCTTCTTGAGGGAGCAGTGTTTACATTCATTCTTTGAAATTTGCTTTTGCTTTTCAAATCACGATATCTATGAAATCACAAGAAACAGTAGGTAAAACATTAGAACATTAAATGAAAGATAAGGTGTGAAATGGTCTCAGGAAATACCTAGTTCTGCCTTCCTGATTTAATAGGGTCTGTATTGATTAATTCGCACAGAGCACACTCACATGTGGTCAAGTTAAATTGTCAACATTTATTATTCACTCACTAAGTGTTTTTTTGGTGCATATTGTTTGCGTTTTAAACTGTGGGTCCCATCATTTGAATTTAAAACCACACTGGGTAGCAGGTAAGAAAAGTGCCACAACTCTCTCTCTCTCTCAGCTTTCAGATGAGAAATCCACAGCAGAAAGATTTTCCTGGTTGCTACTGATCAAGCAACAAAGAATACACAGGTTTTTGGACAACAAGCGCAGTGCTTGACTATACTCAATGGTGTGGTCTTCCTGACACCACGAAGCAGAACAGAACAAGCTGTTTTTATTAAATATTTCCATGGGTAATCCTTATTTGCTGAACCATACCTGCCACTGAGAAATCAAGGATTCAGCTTAAAGTTTTATTTGGCTCATCCTAGGATTCCATCTCCTCTAGCCACAACCTCCTCCCTATCCTTGCTCCCACCTCTGTAAACTATTACGCTGGCTATGTCTATATTCCTGCTCCTGAAAATATGTAGTGTGTGGACTGCTTGAGACTTGAGTGCCTACTGTTTAAATATATTATCAAGGTGTTTTCCTGAGATCTGTAGCTGTAGAACTCTGGTGTTCCTTTATAAGAGCTCAATTTATCCTGGCACTTTACAAATCAGTCCAGTGGTCTTTTAGGAAATAAAGACTATCTATTATACAAAGAACATTGTATTATATGTCATAGAAAATGCATTCAAAACGAAGGGAAGAGATTACAATGGGATGATTGGTACTGGAAGGTTTCTAATCTAAAAATTGCCAAAGAATTGGAAAAATTCCATGACTTGGAAATGTATTGCTCATAATAAAGAGAAAAATAGAGCTGTGAGAGGGATAAGGATTGAATGAAACACTGAAGTGAACTTAAGAGATTGAGCTGAAATGAGCCAGAAAAACAGGGTTAATCTGAGAGAGATAGTGGATCATTGAAGATCTGATCTAAAATCTTTACCTATATGCATGATATTCATGCCACACTCAAATTTTACCCTCCTTCTCTTCTCTAAGGCTTCTCCTGAATTATCCTTTATAATAAACCACTACAAAATATTTGGCACCAGAAATAGTGATGCTCCATGGTCCTCTCGGGAATGGTTTAAGGCAAACTCAAAATATATATTTTTCTTTCTTCAGAGTTTTAGGAGGAGAGACTATCAAAATTCAAGTTCATCATGCATTTATTTCTAATACAACACATTCAACTTTTATACAGCCAGCTTAAAGAATCTTATTCTATTTTTTTTTTAGCTCTCTCAATTTTCATTTTATTTTGGCTGCTTTTGGTCAGACAGGCTCTCCTGAGATAGTTCACTCAGTATGCAATTACCCACTGTGAAAACATTTCCATTATTCTAAAACCATTCTTCTCTTCTCCCTTTTGGTATTGAATTTATTGACATCAAAATAAACTAGTTTTAGAAGATTTAAGACAGGAAGAAAAGTGTCTTTCAAGTCTTGGGGTCTTTGTTCCATGTGCTATATATATAGCAGGTAAAGGGAAGCAATATAATCAAACTTCAGAGTAGGATACACTGAACTAAACCTACCCCCTACCGCATACATTTGGGTGGCATGAAAGGGATAATTTAAAGGTTTTGGCAGTCAACATAGAAGTCTTAATGTCATTATGACTCAGGCCTATGAAGAGAGAAAATAGGTTATAGCAAAGGAAAAGGACAATGGAACAAAAGAGTATGTCACCTCCCTTTCCATCCACAAGTCAGTTTTTCCCTATTGTTACCATACTCCTTACTAACTTGTAGCCAATGAATATTAATATCAGACTCATATTCTGGCAAAATAACTAAATGGACTTTTGTTTTCAGACTAAAAATATGTTAGAAAAGCCAAGAACTTTCAAAATAAATACTGGCCTTTTTTTCTTATGACAACTGACAAAGAGAAGAGTAAGTTATAGTTCAAAGCTTTCTCATCTGTCCTAGCTAGTTTGGCTCAGTGGATAGAGTGTCAACCTGTGGACTGAAGGGTCCCAGGTTCGATTCCTGTCAAAGGCATGTACCTTGGTTGCCGGCCCTCTGGTCAAAGCATGTGCTTAGAGGCAACCAATATGTCTCACATTGGTGTTTCTCCCCCTCCCTTTCTCTCTCTCTTAAAAATCAATGGGAAAATATACTCAGATGAGGATTAACCTAAATAAATAAATAAATAAATAAATAAATAAATAAATAAAAGCTTTCTGATTTACCTGCCAAAATTTTAGAGAGATATGGAGCATGATTCTCAAGAAAATTCAAACCTCAACCCTTCTATCAATACTAAGAGAATTTTGTCAAAGTTACCATTTGTACTCTATAGTTAGTTATTCTAAAAAACTGTCTCTAAGAGAACTTTGCAAGTTAAAAGGATAAAAATATATATTTCAAATGTAGAAAATATGCATAATAAAATCATAAATATGATTTGTCCCAAATGAGGAAGGTCATCATGATGTAAATGTTTTCAAGTTACAAATTATTGTAATATTTTAGCATAAGATAGATTTATATAATTTCCCCCATCTCTCCTGCACTTCTGTGTATGGAGCAATAAGGAGAGGAATCAGAACCAATAAATTCTAAAAGATTTAGTGGTTTTTTTAAAAGTTATTTCAAAAGATATTATTCACTGTAATCCTTAGAAAGGTTGACTGAAAGGTTATACCTCTGTAGGTTTATGCCTGGGGAAATGCATTGGAGGCTCAAAGACGGGGGAAAAGAAGGTGGAATCATAAATGCAAATGCATTTGTATAATTATCAAGAACTGAGAGAACAATAAACTACATCTACAAATCTATCTATCCTTTAGGCTACTGTTCTGCCCAAGTACATATAATAGTTTACTTTTGGCAACAACATAAAATCTTATTTTATTTCTTTTTAATGAATTTCTTTTTTTAATATATTTTATTGATTTTTTCACAGAGAGGAAGGGAGAGAGATAGAGAGTTAGAAACATCGATGAGAGAGACACATCGATCAGCTGCCTCCTGCACATCTCCCACTAGGGATGTGCCCGCAACCAAGGTACATGCCCTTGACCGGAATTGAACCTGGGACCTTTCAGTCCACAGGCCGACGCTCTATCCACTGAGCCAAACCAGTTTCGGCATAAAATCTTATTAATATAGTTCCTATTCTTCCCATTCTGGCCCCACTCTACCAAGCCAATCTCATTTTGTCTTCTAGTTGGCACATACATTCATTCTTACAGATTGATCTTTCCACTCTTAGCATAAACTGCCCCATTCCCTTACCACTGGACTTCACTGATGTTACCCACACCCTACCTGGAACACCTTTCCTTCGAACTTCTGCCTACTCGTGTCTTACAGATATTTTAACATTTAGCCCAAACTCCTTGAAAACTTCTTTTTCTTCCTTAGACTACTTGGATTACTTTTTTAAAAAATTGAACTTCAAAAATCCAGACCACAATTTATTCCTTTAACTGTTTTATAATGGTTTTCAAGTGTGTTTGTTAGTTTGACTTCTAGGATATACCATTAAATTCTCTCACGAAAACATATCTGAAATTTCTACTCTACTTAACATGAACCTTAGTGGTTCTGGACTTAAATATGATGTCACATAAATACTAGAAGATGATTGATTTGGCTTTGCCCATTTGACAAAAATGCATGCAAAATCTTTCAATTATTTTAACCATCTGCATGAATTGATTTTGTTACATCAGAACAGAAGGAATATAATAAAGTGGCTGGAATCAGGTGGGGATGAGTGAATGGGAGTGAGTACGGGATACAGAGTATATAGTATACTTTATCTTATTTAGTCTTTCCTCTGAATATGATATTATAACCACAAATTTAAAGTTCAAAAGCTGATGCTCAGAGAGGTTATATAACTTGCTCAAGTTTATAAGGCAAATATGTGACATTAAATACATTCATAATGCTGTACAACCATCACCACCACCCATCTCCAGAACTCTTTTCATCTTGTAAAACTGAAACGCTATACCCATTAAACAATAACTCACTATTGCTATTCCCCAAGCCCCTGGCAACTACCCTTCACTTGTCTCTCCGATTTTAACTAAGTGCCTTATATAAGGGGAATAATACAGTATGTCTTTTGTGAATAGCTTATTTCATTTAGCATAATGTCCTGAAGGTTAACCCATGTTGTGCCATGGGTGTCATATGAAGTTGGATATTCAGGAATTACTCAATTTTATAACTTCTCTGAGTCTCTATAATTCCTCATCTCTAAGGTGAAAATAATACTTGCCCAACTTCTGGGCTGCACTGGATTTTTTGGGATGATTAAATGTGAAGATAATGAAGTGAAACCATTTTCAAAAGTCATGATTGTTTTTATCAATAGGGAAACAAACTTTTCATTTTTGCATGATGTAGAAAACTATATAAATGGCAGTGTGGTGAAGGAGAGGAAAGTTTCCCCGGCCCGCCCTGCACACGCACACACAGCCACACTCCCAGAATGATGAAAACTCCTTCCATGTCTCCGTTTAATGACACAGCCGGGTTTCATGCTGTTTTACAAAATACAGCACAGGTTTGAAAATCCTTGGACATCAGAAAGTACATGACGGCCACCTTTTTATTTGGGGGTTAAAAGTGGGCATGAGATCCAAGGAACCTCAAGTCACCGTGTGCAGGACAGTCAGGCTGTGGTGAGCAGAGCATCCAGGCTGCAGATATTTGCACAATTTTACTAGTACAAACACGCAAGGTACCAATGCTTTCATGGAAATCCTGGCTGTGTAACCGTATTAACATTGGCGGAGGCTTGAAGCTATTTTCAGAATCCTTCACAAACTTACAGGAAGTACCTTCCCTTTTTATTTACATTCCGTATTGTTATTTTTAAGTAATGCACTTGCAGGAAGACGTTTCCTTTGCCCCTACTGAGAGTCACGTTTTTAAAATCACACATGTATGAACAATCATGAAAACACATAACAATCTGGTTGAGCGAAGCTTAAGAGAACAACAACACTCCAACTCTCACCTGATTGAAATGCTAGACTTGATGGCTCTTTCTAGCAAAGCTTGAATGCTGTAGACTTGGTGGAGTAGACTGCCCACCCCCCCGCCCCCCCCCCCGGCCCCGCAGACTCCAGTGTGAGCTGTGGCAAAATCAATAAACAAATAAATAAAGTAAAGTAAAGACCAGAGGCTCCGTGGAGAGTTGGGGCTCCCTGTCTCTTTTATGAGTAATGAATGTGGTAACCACAGAGACTTGGAAAGGATTGGGATTCTCAACTCCGCAAGCTGACTTTCAAGTAGGTCTGCGCACTATTACAGGGGCTTGCTGGTGGTTGGGGGATCAAGGAATAAATAAGAAGAGGGAATTCAGGCAGAAAAGCAGGGGCCTTGGAAAGGAAGACATGATGGAGATTGCTGTAAATCGACCCTCTCTCCCCCTGGAGCTTTGTGTGTACTGAAGTTTGAATGCCCAGGAACTGTTGTGCAATGTGACTGAAATTCCCAGCCAATCTTTTGAGAAGTAAGACAACTTGTGCCCAAAGAGACCCACCTGACGAAGCCATCTGTTTTGAGACTGTTTCACTGTCCTGGGTGGTCCCAGGCTTTTGAAAGGGAACATCTTTCTCTTAAGAAATACACACGAAGTAAATAGAACAGAAGCTGGCTCTTACACATTGGCCTCCCTTCTCCATTCCAAATCCTTCATGTTTTCTGAAATGTGGGGGGTGGGGGGGGGATTTCATGCGTCAGTCCTGTATGTGCCTATTCTTGAATGCCAGCAAAGAAAGTTGGCAAAGGGGAAGAGAGGAAGACTGGAGGGGCCCATGGAGCACTTGCAGATCCAGACATGAGTAAAACAGCTGTGGTCACCTTATCAACTTGACCTCTTCCACAACCCAGTATTCAATTAACAAGGTCATGGGAGGTCAGAAAGGTAGAAATATGGTGCCTCGTTCCATGCAAAATAGTTGCTAGTCTACAATACTAATTTTTTTCTGGGTTCACAATGAAAAATGTCTTTGGAACACTAATATGGACTTTAATTTGCATGGTGCTTATCTTTTCACTAATGTATCCATAGGAGTCAAGAACAAAAAGAGGATTTATTTTTTTCTCTGAAATTTGTTAAAAGAGGTACTTGCTCAATTCTGTACAGAACGCAAGATTGCCTCCTCAGTGTGGCACTCCACCCACTCTGAATATTTAAAGCATTTCATGACTCGAAGAAGCTGCCAATGATTCTTCAAAGAGAGAACGATGTAGCTAAGGAAGCTGATTCTTTAAGAGAAAGTCAGAGCAGAAAATGGGTATAAGAGGGAACCAAGTGGAAACTCTAATGTAATTCTCTTTACCTCCTTCTGGAGTACCAAGGGCTGCGAGGCCTCTGCTCGCTTCTGAAAGTGTGTGTAAGAGCCTGGGGAAAGAAAGAATCTCTTAGCTGCACTAGTCATGAAAATGTTCATCTCTGACTCATCTAATAAGAGGAGCTCTGGGAGTTTAAGGCATAAAGAAAAGAGATGGAAAAGGAAAGAGATTTTGAAAAACTGCCAAGTTATATGATTAGAGAGGATAGATGAATATTGGAAACTGAAGAGGAAGAAATGAAATGAAAATCAATCACAATACAGTGACTCATCTGGCTTTGATTTTTTTCCATTTAAAAATAGTATCAGGATACAAGTGAGATTTCAACCCTTGTCCCATTAAAAATGTAATTCTTTGTTTTGATTACTACTAGTTTCATTTCCTGAAACACTGATTTTTTCCCTTCATATATAAAAAGCAAAATCCACTTCTGAAAAATGAAGATATTTTTATGCTACATGCAGGGCAGTGTTCTCCCCAACTCTTCCGAGGATGGCTAAAAAGAAATCATGCTCTTTGCCAAAGGGCCTCCCAACTGCAGGGCTCATGATTAAATAAATTCTTTGACAGAGGAGAAGAGTAGGTGTCTGTCCCAACTGTGAAGAAGAAATGCTTTAGAGGAAGCCAAGAGTGCAGTGTTGGGAAGGATAGTAAGACTTTATTCTATGAAAGATTAGCCTAAGCATGAGGGGTAGCACAAATGACATCTATTTGCTACCCTTGACTAAATAGGATGGTTCTAGAGGCACCTGCAAAAGGTGTTACTCACATAAATATTTCATCTATTGGTTCCTAAGAATGGAAAACCACTTGACTGGATAACTTTAGCCCATAAATACAGAAGCTTTGGCGGAAATACCTTGAGATAAGGAAAAAACAGGACTTGTGCTCTGGGTAGGGAGGAGGTGTTTGATATCAGATCCTCCTGCCTTGATGGTGGAATTGTGCATGTGAAGGGCAAGGGAAGTGGAGAGGGGTCAAGGCACTAGATGCCCGATTACAGGGAAACAAAGATGCAGAAATACAATGCTCTAAGATTCACCCTTAGATCAATCATGGTCTCTTAGATCTGAAATGACCCAGACACACCTGCTGCAATGAATCCTGAAGCTGAGGAATAAGTTTCTTTTTAATGAAGTAGTTTCTAGAGAAATCCATTGGGAGTGCAGAAAATTAAAACACTGCAATGTGTTTTAGTTTGGAAGCCCTGCCCTCCATAAGGAACACTCACTACTCTTAGAACCGTGCAGAAATTAAAAGCTAAAAAATTTTCATGCAGTGTTTCTGCATGAAATAGATCAGTGATGGTGAACCTTTTGAACTCGGCGTGTCAGCATTTTGAAAAACCCTAACTTAACTCTGGTGCCGTGTCACATATAGAAATTTTTTTGATATTTGCAACCATAGTAAAACAAAGACTTATATTTTTGATATTTATTTTATATATTTAAATGCCATTTAACAAAGAAAAATCAACCAAAAAAATGAGTTCGCGTGTCACCTCTGACACGCGTGTCATAGGTTCGCCATCACTGAAATAGATACATGTATTTAAAAATCTACCTATATATAATACTGTTATGTCCTACTTCCCATTGACTTATGTTTCTAAAGTGAAGTTTGTTCCTGGAATATGACAGTTAAAAATTACAAGATTAATTTAATAGTTGTTGTGGGTTGGGGTTTAACAGGAGTGATCCTCACATATACCCACACATATTCCACTTCACTCTACTAAAAATCTCAGGAAAAGTATCCTAGTAAAAGACTTGAGATGATATTGAGCAAATAGTTCTATGTCTAATTTCACAATCACCTCATATTAATTGATTATTCTGTTCTGTGGGGCACAGACTTTTGAAAACCCTTTTTTAAATTAAGACCCACCTCCCCCTAAAAATCCTCCCAAATATAGATGGAAAAAAGTCCTGTTGGGAAAATTTATATTTTCTGATAAAGGTGCCAGACATTTTTTTTATGCTACAAAACTAAGGTCACATCTCTAGCTTTCTCAATTACCCTTGGTGGTACTATTACCTATTAATTTAACTAACCATTCTAGAGTCTCATTTTTTCCAGTCTGTAATGTAAGTCCCCTTAAGAAAACTTTTGCTCTCTATATTACATAGTCATACATTTTGTCCTAAGCTGCCACTTTCATGCTTCAAAAGAATGTTCTTATTTGAATACTAGAGGCCCAGTGCATGAAATTCATACATGGGTAGGGTCCCAAGTGGCTGCTGGCTGCCGCCCGGGGCTGGTCAGGGGGAGGGGCCACAGGCAGTTGGCCAGCCAGCCCCACTCCCTGGTCGAACTCCTGGTCAAACTCCAGGACGAGGGGACAATTTGCATATTAGGCTTTTATTATATAGGATTAGTGAACAAATCCACCTCCATTTTCATCTTAATTCCTTAGATTTTTGTCTTTACAAACTAAGTAGCTCCAATTCTTTAAAGGCCTAGGTTCCCATCTGTAGTTCTTTTAATTCAATTATTATTTCAAATGAAGCTTTCTACATGGTTGCATATACTAGGTGTACCAGTTAATAAGGCGGATTTTTTTCAATAGATGGAGTTACACATATGTTGATATATATGCAATTTGATATGTATGCTATTTTGTTGTATTGACAACAAGCTTCAAAACTTCATATGTCAAATTTTCTGAAGGTGTTAACATCATAGATACTTTTTACACTTAAAAATGTCAAATATCATGCCAAAAAAAAAAAGAGCATTTGCAGGAAGTTTTAATTCACTACTTTATGTTGAAGTAAAAGTGCTGCTGAAAGTTATCGTATACTTCGGGAAGCTTATGGTGAACATGCTCCAACTCAAGATACTTGTAAACACTGGTTTAAAAGCTTTAAAAGTGATGATTTTGATGTGACAGACAAAGAACACTCAGGTCAACTAAAAAAGTTTGAAGACCAACAATTACAAGCATTATTGGGTGAAGATACGTGTCAAACTCAAAAACAACTTGCAGAAAGATTAAATGTTGCTCGGCAAACAATTTCCGATCATTTACAAGCCATGGGAAAGATTTTAAAGGAAGGAAAATGGGTGCCACATCAACTGAATGGAAGACAAATGGAAAACAGAAAAGTCATAAGTAAAATGTTGCTTCAATGGCATGAAATAAAGTCTTTTTTGAATCGAATTGTGACTGGCGATGAAAAGTGGATTTATTTTGAGAATCCCAAATGCACAAAATCATGGGCTGATCCAGGTCAACCATCAACATCAACTGCAAGTCCAAATCGCTTCGTAAAGAAGACAATGTTCTGTGTTTGGTGGGATCAGGAAGGTGTGGTGTATTATGAGCTTCTAAAACCAGGTGAAACCATTCATACTGATTGCTACTATTAATACTGATCGAACCACACTTGGATCATGAAACGACCAAAATATTCCAGAAGACACAGCAATGTAATTTTGCTTCATGATGACACACCATCACTCACTTCAAAACCAGTTAAAGACACGTTAAAAGATCTTGCCTGAGAAGTATTAACCCACCCGCTGTATTCACCAGACCTTGCTCCTTCAGATCACCACTTGTTCTAATCGATGATACACGCACTTTCTGAGCAGCACTTCAAAATGTATGAAGAAGTGGAAAATTGGGTCTCTGAATGGTTTGCCTCAAAACAAAAAAAGTTCTATTGGGACAGTATCCACAAATTACCTGAAAGATGGGGGAAATGTGTAGCTAGCGATGGACACTTTTGATGTTTCTCTTGAAATTATCTTGTTTTCTTTGATTACAAAATCCACCATTATTAACCAATACACCTAGTACATCATTAAATTAGTGTGGTTTATAGTTCATTTTTAACTCTAGCAATTTTATTTCTCACAGTGTTTTCAGCTAAGTTAATTAAAATAAAAGTTGATGGATTTATGCGTTAATTTACAAAACCTTTTTGCCTCACCTTTAACGATGAAACCTATTTTTTCCCCCTGCCAAAGCGGATTTTCCATTACTAACATGCTGCTATTGCATTAAGTAGTTGCCATTTCAAACACTACTGGAAGGTTCCATTTCTACTTGGAGCCTATTTAAATTACACTTTTAGAAGCTTTTAATTACAAAAAGGTCTCCTGTGCCCTTTATAGCCATTTTCAGTTTTCACTTACCATCTTTAAATGGAGGAAAAGATGCATCTTAAAGTTATTTTGCTGGAAAGTAGATGTAAGATGCTGGGATAAGAAGCTTTTGCACTCATTCATATGTCTAGGTGAATTGTTTTACGAAATCTCGAATTCTACGTGAAATCAGGACAGGCAGGAGAAAATGGAGATCAGTTCTCTGAGCCACTTCTTCATGTATAACCACAGCTGCATAATGAAAAATGTGTGCTTTCTAGTGGTTGAATTTTATGAAATAAGCAGAGTTTGCAAAACATACATGGGAGCTCCTCCTTCTGGCCTTCCAAATGCCACTACAACAAGGCCATTCCCATCCAAGGGGCTGTCTTGGCAGAGAAAGGTTAAAGGCAGCTGAAAGCCACCATCTTGAAGCATTTGCTGATTTTTCTACTCATCATTCATTTCTTCCTTTGCTTTAATTCTATATACTTGGTTCATATTCATTTTTATATTCCACCATTTTTATATTGCTCCCCTTAACCAAAACAGCCTCATTCTCTCTTTTCATAAAAACTGGTGCTTCAAGGATTGTAATCCCCCCTGATGTGAATTGTTGGTATGTTTGAAGTTGTCCCAGAGTATCCTTACACTATCCTTATTTTTATTTATTTGTTTATTTTTGGATTCTTTGTGCTGTTCTGATTGGGTGTTTTCTGCTTCCTTATCTTCCCAATCTCTGATATGATCCTTTGCTTTATCTCCATTGTTGATTCCCTATAGTGTATTCTTCATTTCAGTTAATGTATTCTTCATTTCTGACGGGTTCCTTTTTATGTTTTCTAGTTTTGCTCTTAAGTTTCTTATCTCTTTGTTGAAATTCTCATTACTGTCTCACAAATCTTCCTTAAATGGCATGTGATTTCAGTGTCCTCCTTACAGTGCTGATAAAGAAATATTAAGCTTGATCAGATACCTGTAATTTATGTTCATAGCAGCTCTATTAACAATATCTGAAACGTGGAAGCAACCCAAGTGTCTATGGAAAGATGAATAGATAAACATAATGTAGTAGGTACAAATAATTAAACATCATTTAGCCTTAAAATGAAGAAAATTCTGTTATATGATACAATGTAGATGAACTTTAAGACATTTGCTAGGTGAAATAAGCCAGTCACAAAATAACAAATATTCAATGATTCTACTTATATAAGGTTCTTAGAATAATAAAATTCATAGTCAGAGAAAGTAGAATGGTGGTTGCCAGGGCTGGGCAGGAGGAGGAAAGTAATGGACAGTTACTCTGTAATGGGCACGGAGGTGTGTGTGTGTGTGTGTGTGTGTGTGTGTGTGTGTGTGTGTGATTTTTGTTCCTGATATTCCATTCTGCTGTCGCCAGTTCTTCTGTCTTTGAACAATATTCCCAAACACAAAGTGCTAAACTCATTACCTAAAAAAATCTCAAAAGGCATTTTCGTTTATTTAGCGACAATGCCTCAGAACCGAGATGTTTAGTTATGTTTAGCCCCATAGAGAAGCTGTTTTGAATACACTGAAACAAATAATTAGTTACACTAATATTACAATCAGAGTCATGGGAAGCTACTGAGCTCCCTGCTTTCGAGTTCAGAGCAAATATATCTTTAGAAATTAAGGATACCTAATTTTCTGAATATATATGAACACGTGAAAATAATGTTGCCTCATGGAAAAGCTACTTAATTAAAAAAATTAAATTCAGGTTTAAAAGAAAAAAAATCTCTACTGTATTTTCTAATTTGTCTTCTATTTTCTTTTCTTTCTTTTTTTTTTTTTTTTTTTTTAATTTTTTTTTTATTAATTAAATCTTTATTGTTCAGATTATTACATTTGTTCCTCTTTTTTCCCCCCATAACTCCCCTCCTCCCAGTTCCCACCCCACCCTCCGCCCTCACTCCCCACCCACTGTCCTCATCCATAGGTGCACGATTTTTGTCCAGTCTCTTCCCGCATCTCCCACACCACTTTCCCTCCCAAGAATAGTCAGTCCATTCCCTTTCTATGTCCCTGATTCTATTATAATCACCAGTTCATTCTGTTCATCGGATTATTTATTCACTTGATTCTTAGATTCACTTGTTGATAGATGCATATTTGTTGTTCATAATTTGTATCTTTACCTTTTTCTTCCTCTTCCTCTTCTTAAAGGATACCTTTCAGCATTTCATATAATCCTGGTTTGGTGGTGATGAACTCCTTTAGCTTTTCCTTATCTGTGAAGCTCTTTATCTGACCTTCAATTCTGAACGATAGCTTTGCTGGATAAAGTAATCTTGGTTGTAGGTTCTTGGTATTCATCACTTTGAATACTTCTTGCCACTCCCTTCTGGCCTGCAAAGTTTCTGTTGAGAAATCAGCTGACAGTCGTATGGGTATTCCCTTGTAGGTAACTGAGTTTCTTTCTCTTGCTGTTTTTAAGATTCTCTCTTTATCTTTTGCTCTTGGCATTTTAATTATGATGTGTCTTGGTGTGGTCCTCTTTGGATTCCTTTTGTTTGGGGTTCTCCGCGCTTCTTGGACCTGTAAGTCCATTTCTTTCACCAGGTGGGGGAAGTTTTCTGTCATTATTTCTTCAAATAGGTTTTCAATATCTTGCTCTCTCTCATCTTCTGGCACCCCTATAATTCTGATGTTGGTACGCCTGAAGCTGTCCCAGAGGCTCCTTACACTATCCTCGCATTTTTGGATTCTTTTTTCATTTTGCTTTTCCGGTTGGGTGTTTTTTGATTCCTCGCATTTCAAATCATTGACTTGATTCTTGCGCTCCTCTGTTCTGCTGTCGGGAGTCTGTATAATATTCTTTATTTCAGTCAGTGTATGCTTAATTTCTAGTTGGTTCCCCAATATAACATCGAGGGTCTCATTAGTTTTCTTGTAGATCTCATTAAGTTTATCGGCGGCTTCTAAACAGTTCTTGAGAGACCTTAAAAGTGTGGTTCTGAACTCTAGATCTTCCATTGACAATTTTGTCCTGTTTCTTTGTCTCCGCATTTTGTTATGCTTCCTTGGTGCACCCCCTAGTGGTCTGAACTTCTGTCCTCTAGGGAGGTGCTAATCTAGCCTTTGCCTGAAGCTATCCGGCAAATGCCTCTGTGCAGGGCTTGGGCGGGGTGGGTCGCACAGGATCAATGGGGTGGGCCGGAGAGAGCAGTTATGGTGGCTCTCAGTCCTGTCCCCAGGGGCTCTGCCTCTCTGAGTCCCAGCCCCGCTGCACACCTCGGAGAGAAAGCTGCACTCGCTCTGACCGAGGCCAGACAGTCCCGCTTCTCCCGTTTGAGTCTGGGTCCCTAAAGACTCGCCCGGATCTGGAGCTCAGAGTCTGCGACTCCCTCCCGATTGAAAACGCCAACCGCGTCCTCCGCCGCCAGCCCGCTCCGCGCGCGCACTCCGCACCTCAGAATTTGACTTCAGCACTGCGCCTCCTCTGAGTGTCCGTATGCGTTTCTCTGTCCTCCTAGTTGTAGGACTTCCACTCAGCCAGCGTTCCAGTGGTTCTGGGTGATGTCCGTTCAGTCTTTTAGTTTTACTTTTGAAGTAGTTGTTCAAAGCAGCAAACTCCGGCGTTAACCTATGCCGCCATCTTGGTTCTCCTTTCTTTTTTTTTTAAATATATTTTATTGAGTTTTTACAGAGAGGAAAGGAGAGAGATAGAGAGTTAGAAACATCGATGAGAGAGAAACATCGACCAGCCGCCTGCTGCACACTCCCCACTGGGGATGCGCCTGCAACCAAGGCACACGCCCTTGACCGGAATCGAACCTGGGACCCCTCAGTCCACAGGCCGACGCTCTATCCACTGAGCCAAACCGGTTTCGGCTGTCTTCTATTTTCTATTAAAAAGTAAGCTGCATCCAACTGCTTATTCAATTTCTGCTTCCTCTTGTTCTCTCACTCTCTCCTTTTCACGCCAACAGTTCCTTAGAACTCAGAGGAAAAAATCTAAACTCTTTGTCACAGAATATAGGGTTCATCACAATATTACCTCATTTTTTAATGCTGGCCTAACACAGCCTAGATTCATTCCATTCATATCACAGCAGTCACCTTTCAGAATGAATCATGATACATCATATTGTTCTTTCTTTACATGTCCTATATGCTCAGATCAGAATACCTTCCCAGCTTTCTCCAGGTGACAATTTCCTATCATCTTTGAAGCAGTTCTCTTATCACCTTCTCTGTGGAACATTCTGTGTGTTTCCCTCCTCTGCCCAGTCAGTTACCTCTCCCTCTTCTGTGATCCCTGGATTCAGGGACTTCCTGCATAGTTCTCCTACCATGCTCATAGCACACTGTCCACATGTAGATGCCAGCTTTTAGACTAGAGGATTCTCCAGGGCGGTGTCACACTTGTCTTATAGCAACTGACGCAGCACCTTAGGGTAATGAATAATGAATAAAGGAATGAGTGAAAATCAAGACATAAACATTCGTTATTAGGGATTTCACAGAGAGGACACAGAGGCTTATGTGTCCAGGAGCAGGAATGAAGGTAGAGTTTATTGAAAACGGAGAGGACAGAGTTTTGTAGTTACTGGGTGAATGTCAACTCCACTTACAACTCAAAATCACTTACTCTGCTACGAATCTGTAGAATATCACACACAGGGGTGTTGTGAAAACCAATTCACATCAGTCAACTGTTTCAAGGTTGGAAGGTAATAAATTGTCTTCATTATATGAAATAAAAATAATGTTGTCCTCTAGCAATTTTTTTTTAAAGTTGAAGAGAATTCCTTTCTACCCAGAAAATGTGTGGTGAGAAAGTCAATAGAATTGTTTCTACTTACAATGCTTTCAAGTTTTATCCCTGGAGCCATTTGGCCTGAGATACAAAGGTGGAAAGAAACTTACTTTTATGCACATGCATACTCACACACAGTACACTCTCTTATGTAAACCAGGCAGTGACAAGTTACTTGGATGGCTAAATCAAAACTGGTCCACCAAACAAGCTTCTGCACTGTGCTGGAGAGCAGTAGGGCTGCTGGGTTTTAAGGTTTGCCTTGGCTGGAATTCATTGTAACACCACCCACCTCTCTCCAGCTCTCCAGTTGCAGTGTTCTAACCAGGTCACCTAGATGCTGGGAAACAGATGTTCATTGAAGGGAAAAGGAAATAGGTGGTGTCCATTGAAAAGTGATAGCTATGGCAGAGCAAAGAGTATATTTTTACCTACAACACAAGCTGAATATTATGGCAACTTACTGGTAGAACAGAAATTCCTAGCTCTCCAGGAATCAGCAGCACTTGGTAAGCACTTCAGTAAATGGAGAGGCAGGAAAGCAGAGGGGGGAAGGGCTCAGGCTCTGGGGTCAGACTGGCTTTAACTCTTAGCTCTGTACTTCCAAGTCATATGTCCTCAGGCAAATTACTTAATCTTTATTTTCAGTGTCTTATCTATAAAACTGGAATCTATTTCATGTGGTTCTTATGACAATTACATGTGTTGGTGCAGGTAAAAGACTTCAAAAGGTACATAGTGCTGCTCACTATTATCACGATTGTCTCTTTGCCTAGGGATCTTATTGCTGGTTGGGTTGGCAACCTAACCTAAAGTTCTAACAAGGGACGGACAGTGATCAGAGCTTCAGCAGTGGGCTAGAAAACCCTGTGAGTTCCCAGTGTTAAGATTTGCACTTACAAAAGCTAGGGAGGAAGATGGCAAAACAACCAAATACCGAGGTTAACACCATCCTTTGACATTCCAGGAGCTGCACTTTACTTGTGGCTAAGAAGTGCCACAAGCAGTGGCCTGGTTGCAGCCCTCTGCCTAGACATCTGAGGAGGCAGAAATCAGAGTCCAAAGGATGTGATGGAATTTGAAGGGCAAGGCACCGAAGTCATGTGTAATTTTCCATGGGTCTTTGACTGAGGGGGCCCTTGAGAACTACAGGGTAAATATCTTGATATTTTGTATCTTTTCCAGTTCATTGTCTGACTAATTTCTTTGAAAATCCAAGAAATAGCTTATTTGGAATATTTTCTTATCTCTTAGGTATGCTTTGGAAATGTATTCATCTGGTTATAATATAGCCTTTGCTAAATTTTCATTTTATATTGACTATGTACTTATGTCTGATGTTAAATCCTTTCTGTTTATTGCTTATTTTTTTTAATACATAATGTTATATCCACATCTGCTATGTGCTCAAGAACGATGTGGGAAGGGGTAGAGAGGGTGATGTTGATCAGCAGTGGACTTTGTCATTTCAGAACACTTTCTCAGCATATTTTCTGTCTTTCTCTGGAAAACATCTCTGTTCATCTTCCTGTAATTCCTTCTACATCTCCCTTGACACACTGTGGAGTGAGCAGATTGCTCAGCAGGAGGCCAAAATGGGGTTGCCTATTGTCCAACACTTAAAAAACAATTGTTTCATTTGTGTTGTGCAGTTTTCCAGGTACTTGCAGTGGGCGGGAAGATCTGGTCCCTGTTATTTTACTATGGCTGGACGCAGAGTTGCACTGTATTTTATGCCGGGCAGAATTCAGAAAGAAGGGAGCAATGGAGAAAAAAAATTCTAGAAATATGCACAGAAGTACCCAAGTCTTTCCTGATACTAAGGTATGCATGCAGGGCAAAACTCCATGCAGTTGGGAAAACAATGACCAGGTACCTGTGAACTGAATGGGAATGGTTCCAGGAACTCAAGCAGGATGTGAAGTTTCAACTGTCAAAGTTGTAAAAATTCACTGATTGTTTGGGGCATTTGTTAGAGACCATGGACTTGGTCAGACCTTATGAATGAGACTAAGTCATCGCTACAGTAAAGATTGCTTTGGACCTTCCCTAACAAAGCTTAACATAAAACTCAAAAAGATCAACTTAACTTACAATTAATTTTACTACCTATAAAAATAGAGTCCAACAGTCTATAGGGGAAATCAACAAATCCAGACTTTAAAAATTTCACAATGCCCCAAATCCAGTGAAAATTATTAGACTTTTTATGCAGGAAAATATCACTCATAATATAAAGAAAAATCAGTTAAAAGAAGAAAGATAAAAATGATGGAAACAGGAGGAAATGATAGAATTAACAGTAAAAAATGTTAAAACTATATTGCAACATGTAAAGAAAATGTGAACTGCATGCGAGAAAGGGAGATATAAAAAAGAACCAAATGAAACCACAGGCATAAAAAATACAGTATCTGACATGAGACATTCACTGGATTGGACTAAGAGCAGATTACATTCTGCAGAAGACATAAAATAGAAGCCAACCACAGTGAAGTGAAGTACAGAACAAATAATTTTAGTATATCTAATCCATATATATAATCCTATATAATAAAAGGGTAATATGCAAATTGACCCTAACAGCAGAACAACTGGGAATGACTGGTCACTATGACACACACTGACCACCAGGGGGCAGACACTCAATGCAGGAGCTGCCCCCTGGTGGTCAGTGCGCTCCCACAGCGGGAGCTCTGCTCCGCCACAAGCCAGGCTGCCAGCTGCCAGCACAGCAGCGCTAAGGATGTCTGACTGCAGCTTAGGCCTGCTCCTCACTGGCAAGTGGATATCCCCTGAGGACTCCCGGACTGCCAGAGGGATGTTTGACTGCCAGCTTAGGCCCGATCCCCCAGGAAGCGGGCCTAATCCAGCAGGTGGACATCCCTCGAGGGGTTTCAGACTGCGAGAGGGCACAGGCTGGGCTGAGGGACTCCCCCGAGTGCACAAATTTTTGTGCACTAGGCCTCTAGTTTTAATACATAAAAATCCAGCAATATATATATATATTATGTAAATAAAATGTGGTGCTTATCCCAAGAGTGCAAGGTTGATTTAACATTTGAATCAATTAATGAACTTTACTATGTTAATAAAGGAAAGAATGAAAGCTGTCACTTAAACATATGCAAGAAAATTAATTTTAAAAATTAACACTCAAGCCCTAGTCAGTTTGGCTCAGTGGATAGAGCATCGGCCTGCAGACCAAGAGGTCTGAGGTTCGATTCTGGTCAAGGGCATGTACCTCTGTTGCAGGCTCCTCCCTGGCCGGAGCCTTGACCAGGACTCGTGCAGGGGGCAACCAATTAATGTGTTTCTTTCACATTGGTGTTTCTCTCTGGCTTACCCTCTCTCTTCCACTCTCCCTAAAAATTAATGGAAAAATATCCTCAGGTGAAGATTAACAAAAAGTAAAAATAAAAATTAATACTCACTCATGATAAAAATTTCAGCAAAGTAAGAGTAGTGGATTTATCAAACCGATAAATGGAATCGGCAGCACTTAGTAAGAACTTCAGTATATATGGAGAGGCAGGAAAGCAGGGCGGGGAAGGGCTCGAGCTCTGGGGAGGAAGAACTCTTACCTTTTGTAACAAAATGGATGGGCCTGGAGATTATTATGCTAAGCAAAATACGCCAGACAGACAAAGGCAAATGCCGTATGATCTCACCTATATGTTGAGTCTAATGAACAAAATTAAGTGATGAACAAAATAGAACCAGAGGCATGGATACATGGAACAGACTGAAAATCTCAGAGGGAAGAGGGGAAGGGGGCAGGACTGGATGAAAGAAGGTGAAGAGATTAGACAAAGAACATATATGCATAGCCCGTGGTCAGCAAACTGTGGCTCTCGAGCCACATGCAACTCTTTGGCCCCTTGAATGTGGCTCTTCCTAAGCCTTAGGAGTACCCTAATTAAGTTAATAACAATGTACCTACCTATATAGCTTAACTTTAAAAAGTTTGGCTCTCAAAAGAAATTTCAATCGTTGTACTGTTGATGTTGGGCTCTGTAGACTAATGAGTTTGCCAACCACTGGATAGCCCATGGACACAGACAACAGTGTGGTGATGGCTAGAGGAGGGGAGGCGGGGGCTGGGAGGAGGTGGGTTAAGGGGGAAGTGGAGATGGAAGATATCTGTTATAGTGTCAAGAAAAAAGCACAAAATAAATAAAATTTAATTTAACTTAAAAAGTAAATTTTAAAATACTGAAAAAATTTAAAATGTTGATAAGGAAAAAGACAAAAGGATTGCTTTAGGTTGTGAATATAATCTAATGATAATTCAGGTGAAAACTGACTTCAATGTGCATGCACTCATACACATACACCTGTAAGCCAGAAAGAAGTGACAATTATAACCGTGTAGCTGTGACACTGTAAAGGTCCTGCTCATGGAAATGGAGCAGTTGGCTCCATTTAAGAGGCAGTGGTTTGAGAGGTATTATTAGCCAAGGAAAGTGTTGGGACTTGTCAATGAACCAGAATTATTTTGAATTATAAGAATTTGGAAGAGAATTTTATGAGTATTGTTTAAACGTGTAACAATTCCTGAATGATAGTTCCTGTGAGTCATGCTGCACTTATTGCATCGGGGAGTGTAGGGTGTGACGCCCATTCACATTCTTGCACATACTGGCCTATTCACTCACAGGGGATGGGTGTTTATGGACATAACCTCATTCCAGCCTGTGCTCCTTCTTGCAGAGTGACAAACATTACACAAATGGCTGTCATCTTGCCTCAAACTGTGTGTATCTCAAGCACTTTTTCTAACCTACATGTGGCTTCAAACTCTTACTTCATCATTATCTCATATCGACCTGGTAGCCAATTGAGGATGCTAAGTAGTTTTTCATGTAGTCACATCTTCTTTCTCCTGCACTTACAAATTAGGGACTTTAGGAGAGGACTTTGTTATTTTGATTATATTTCAGTTTGATAATTTTGGTCCATCAGTCCTGGTGAATTAAGATGGTCATCTAACAAATTTATCATCCATTCTGCTTTTGGGTGCTTAGGGTATCTGGTGAACATACATTCTATAACTTCATCCAAACATTGATACCAATATTGAAAAGAATAAGATCAAGAACAAAACCTTAATGCAAGTCACTATAGAGATCCCTATAACTTAATGTTAATTTAACAATTAGCTTGATTTAGGTATATACTCTAATGAGCTATAGAGAACAGACTATATTATTCATCCAAGCTGTGGAATCCTATAACTGGAGGACTATCTATAGCCAGGAAGTTGAGGGGAAATCTCTTAAGCTGAAATCTGAAGATGTGGCTCTGATACTTCACATACACTATAATTGTTCAAATCCCCAAAGCTCTACTTCTTCTGAACCATAAACCTGTGTTTTTAAAGAGCACACAGGACCTCCTATAAATCACTTAATGTGGGTTTCTCATAGCTCTAGTCCTGGGAGATTTTGTCTTAAAATCACAACAGGCATTTCATAGTCAAATATATTCTGGAGATGTTCCCTATTGTGGAACTCTTCACATTTTGTATTGGACGTTAGCCTCATAAAGACTTAGAAAATCCCTCAGTGAAGAGGTACTTGTCTATGAAATACTTGTCCAGGAGACACCACTTAATATTTCATGGAATTGCAGCAGTAAAGCATTGCACTTGTACACCTTAGGATCCTGTGAAATAAGGTCTAACACCCAACACGGTGTGGGATGGAACACCATTGTGTATAGAAGCCGAAATCGTGGGGAAGGAGGTCCAGATGTATTCTATTGGCTCTATCTCACCTTGCTTGGAGTCTCCAGTAGCTCAGGGTTCTTCCTCACTGGCTCTGTTAGTTCCTGAAGAAGAATATGGAGGACAGGGATGGCAACTGTGATTCCAGGAGGGTAGAGGAACTATCCCCTGGCCCAGACTGGGATTTTCCTGAGTGGAGGTGTCTCCATAATTCTCCATGACAAAGGACAACCATTAGCTGTGCAATATAATGTGTGTCTCTAAAATGTGTGACTCAGGTAACATGCTTCTCATTCCCATGGCTGGCTCGCCATTATGCTGTAAGGTGTAACCAAGGTGGCAAAGGCTATCATCTGAGGGGAAAAAGGAAGGAAGAAGATATTGTTCCTATTTTGTGCATTTTCTACCACTTTCTGGAACTCCTCTATCAGAGTGTCAGAGATAAGAAGAGATAGAGAATAGACTGTATTTTGTTTGTTGGCTGAGTGGGAGGAGAATGCCCTGGGGAGAAGCACGCGAGTACAGAGAGAGGGCTCTGCCTTACCTAAGCCCAGACTGACGATTGCAAGTGTTGGGACTGTGGGATTATGAGAATGTCAAGACATGATTTCAGTTGTCTAATTATCCAGGGGTTATGTCAGCCAGCCAAACAACACGCTTCTGCCGCTGCCTCCCCTGCCCGATCGTTGACCCTGCCTTAGCAAGACCACCCTCTTACTAGCAGAAAATCAAACCCTGCTATTTGTTCATCCATGACTTCTCCCACACACTGAAGAGGCCAAGTGCATGTAAGTACCAGAGATTAGTTTGTAATCCACTGGGCTACCACCCTGCAGAGACTCCCACTGAGATCACAGTGTTCATTTCTCTGTCAGAAATCTGCTGTGATTTTAATCCATGTGTCTCAAATGTTCAGAGTTCAAGGTTTTCCCTCAGCTCAGTTATTAGACCCTATGTCACTGATGGGATGCTTTGGCAGCAGCAGGAATCCTGTTCCCAAACCCCTAAACAATCACTTTTTAAATTCTTTCAATCTCTAAACACATGCATGCTCCTACCCATTCCACCTTCTTTGCTGCCTGCTTTTCTTGGCAGGTGTTGGTGTTGGATAAATCCTCCTTCATGGAGGTGCTTGTCTGTCAGGCCCCAGGGAGAGGAAAACAAATGGCAAGTTCATGAATTCAGGATTGTGTCTGGCAGAAGGTGTGTTCCAGTCCCAGGTGGCACATCTGGCCGCAGGTTATGACAAAAACGAAATATAACAATGGAGTGAAAAAATGCAGCACTCAGAACCCTGTGGTTAAAACAGAGTTAAATAAATGTCCTAAATGTGAATGCTCCTAAAACCAAAAGCATGTGATGAAAACAGAGGAGAAAAGACCAGCAAGGCACAATTTCAAAGCAACTATATTAGGGCAATTTAAAAATTACTTAAAAAGCAGCAATAAAAGCTTTCACAATGAAATTGGTCCAGAAATGTGCAATGTTTTGAGGATCTGGCCCTACACATGTTATCTGATGAAGGCAGCGGGAATGAACTGCCATAGCATAGCCTCCTCCCCACGCAGCCAGAGATAAGTCCCTCCGTATCTCATGCTCTGAGCTTTAAAGAAAATGCAAGATCATCGGTGCTTATTATTTCAAGTGGGCTTGCAAAATTAATATTTTTCAAGAACTTCATGTGTTGTAAAATTATTTCTGTATTCTTGGTCACAATATACAAGCATTTAATAGGGTAGGGCAGGGGAGATAGGGACATACACCTTGTCTGTGCAGAAGCAGGATTTAATATGTACCACAGTAGAGCACAGCCTTATGGAGAAGAAGATTTCTTGGGATTCGCTATTTTATATTTTAAACAGAGGAAAAGTGAAAGAGTGAACATTGAAATGATGTAAAAACAAAAGGAGGGACTTACTGAAAGGGGGACATATGCATCAACGATTTGTGTAAAATGATAAATATCACGGTGACACCAGCAGAAGATGAGAACATTTGAAACTCTAAGAGAGTGCTAAGTCAGGGCTCTGCTTAGAAAACTTTTCAAAAGAAACCCTGTCCTTGGAAAAAGGAACATTGCCTTTGGGCATCTGAGAGCCTCAAGAGTATGGCACTGTGATTCCACATAAAGCCATAGCATCACTTTCTACGCGAACGCTTTGGCAAACAGATCAGATAATCATGTCTAAAGATGTTTCCAGTTGAAAATGGAACATTTCATTCTCTGTACTTCTAGAATGTGGCAGAAGGTTTTGTTTGCCTAAGTCACTAACAACAAGTCTTCCTTGGCCAAATGCATAACAACGGTAATAACAAACACTGCAGATGAACAAACAAATCATCGGTGGTGCAATTAACCTCAAGAAATCCTTGTGTTCTTTGGGCACCTTGTCATCCCTGAGTTCTTGAGAAGCTGGTACTTGTGCCTCATTCCTCACCAGATGTCAACTACAGAGTCACTGCAATTAGTATTTGCTTAACGAAAAACAGTAACAGGATGGGAAGCAGATAGTAAATAAAAAACACTTGCCCAGATAGCATGGCTCAGGGGTTGAGCATCAAACTATAAACCAGGAGGTCATGGCTCAATTTACGGTCAGGGTACATACCCAGGTTGCGGGCTTGATCCCTGGTAGGGGGCACGCAGGAGGCAGCCGATTAATGATTTTCTCTCATCATTGATGTTTCTATCTCTCTCTCACTCTCCCTTCCTCTCTGAAATCAATAACATGTTTAAAAAACAACCAACCAAACAAACAAAAAACACTCATCTTCTTTGAAGACGTGAAGGTAAAGAAAATGAAGGCAAAAATTCCCAGGGGAAGAAAATTTGGCATTTTGGTCTGGACAGTTAGGTATTCGAGGGGTCTTTTGATGTTGCCTGTTGGAAGGGTGGAGGGAGTCCCTCTACAGAGGAGGCAGAAGAGTCCCTAGAGCCATATGGACTTCGGTTATGAGTTATTCATCCAGAGACCAATACTCCTCTAAGGCCTCATTAGATAGGGCTCAGGCTGAGCAGGTATTATGGAAGGATGCTAGACTATGAGCCAAAGCTCCTGTATCTGGAAGATAAGGTGGGCAGGCCTGTCAGAGGTCTTTCTGCAAGGATGCGGGGTATAGGAGAACCTGACCATCAGGATAAAAGCAGACTCCCTGGTTAACCTTAGTCCAGGGAAGATAACTACTGGTGAGGTTAAAAGGAGAATTTTGATAACAGCGGAAGATGTGTCACTCTATCTTTCCACTGCCTTGTGAACTCTAACCCAGGGACTTGGACCAGGTACCTGGGAAGAGGGGCTTACAACAGGTAGAACTGCTTGGATAACATTGCTATTAAATATTGAATTCAAGGTGCTGCTCTTTATGTACGAGTGTAACAAAATGAGTATGAAGGACTTTTTTTCCTTTAGTAAAGGGTGATAGGAGCACACTGGGAGAAGTAATAGAAGGGTGGGTGTTTGCCACAAGAAGTGACAGGGGCCGGGAAGCCACAGTTGCCTGCATTAAGATCACAGTATTTTGCTCTTCAAAATCCTCTAGTTCAGTGGTTCTCAACCTTGGCTGCACATTAGAATCACCTGGGAATCTTTTTAAAATCCTGATTTCTGGGCCTCAACCTCCGGAAATTCTGTTTCTTTGTTATGGGGTGGGGCCACAACATTAGTAACAAAGAATCAGAATTTCCGGAGGATGAAGACCAGAAATCAGGATTCTAAAAAGATTCCCGGGTAATTCTAATGTGCAGCCAAGGTTGAGAACCACTGCTCTAGTGCATTCCCATCATACTCCATAAAAAGCTGAAACTCCTTGCTAAAATGGGCAAAATTCTATGCTCGAATCCTCCCTTCCTCACCAACTGTATCTTCTCCACTTTCTCTCCTTCTTTCTGCTTCAGTCATTATGACTTCCTTGCTTTTTCTTAGGTAAGCCAAACCCACCACAGCCTCTGGGCCTCCGTATTGGCTTTTCCTTCTGTCTGGCCTGCTCCCTCCCTAGATCTTCCCCTCGCTTCATCTCTGAATTCATGCAAAAGTGTCTGCTTAAATGTCACCTTCTGGGAGAGGCCCTTCGTGAGTTCTAGCACCAGTGAGGAAGAATTAGAATTGGATTAGGCCCCCCTATTCTGAAGGTTGACACCAAATCAGAATCATGCTCACTGGTTCAAAATACCCCACATGTGCTGAGACGAGTGGGGCCAGGGAACATGGTCATCAGATAACAGATATATCTCAGGGTCAGACGGTTATACCTTTTTATTTTATTTTTTATTACAGCACTCTTCAACGCCATGATTTGAAGTTTCTTTGAACTATTGTGCTTCTATGTAGAGTTGAATGCTTGAAGGTACTCTACCAAAACTCTTAGCATTTAAAAGTAATACATCAGACTATAGAACCATAGGGGGAAGGCAGGAGATGTTGGGTGGGTGGGAAGAGATCAACCAATGAACTTGTATGCATATATGCATAACCCATGGACATAGACAATAGGGTGGTGAAGGCCTGGGGTGGGGGGAAAAGAGGGACATATGTAATACTTCCAACAAAAAAGATTTAAAAATAAAAGTATTTAAAAATGCATAAAATAAAATAAAAGTAATACATCAAACATGGTAAGCAGATCATTCTGAAAAATTAAATTTATAGGAAATAAGGACCTCTACCATGCCATATAACAAGATCTAATAATCTTATGGAAGAAATCACCTTTGTGTAAACACTCAAGACCTCAGAGTAGGGATGGGCTTCCTTTATAGTGTTTATCAAATATCATCAACCCTGAAGATTTCTTGGGACATTGAAGAATGAGTCTAAAGATAAGTTGTGTGACATCCAAAGTTTGACAAACAAGCAACCTCTTTTTTCTATGATACAAAGTAATAATAAAACTAACAGAAAAGAGAGCTTTATTGCTAACTTCTTTATTCTCAGATACCATGATTGAGTATTTTTACCGTGATTATCAAATTTTAGTTTTAAAAACATGCTTTTAACTTTGGAATGTTTATAAGCAGGTTTGTTTATCTAAAATAAATCACACAACAGCGACGTTCCTAAAGTTACTGTAATGCTAATTCATTTAGTACCAGGCATGACTAACTCAGATCAGTTTAATAAGCTTTGGCAGGAGGCAAGTGGAAGAGATGGAAAGAGATATTATCACAGTTTATAAACAAAAAAGGGGAACGGCTAATGTTACGTGAATCTGTTCACACTTGAGGGTGCCAAGATTTTGTTAAAGCTACAATGCTGATCTTTGTGATAATTAGATAGACACTAGCTTCCCTGGTTTTCATTCATCAGGACAAATGAGGTGTGGTTTCTGCATGTACAGGTGTGCATGGCAGGTGTGCACACATTCCCAAGATGTCAGATTTTGCTCTGCTCATGCAGGAGAGGTGTGTAAGAGGGGAAATATTCTGGATGCTCTCCTCAAAATTTGTGGAGCACAGGCCCAGGAAAAGGCTGCCATCACCAAAACATAACTATTAAGTATATGGGCTATGATCTGGGATGGGCCCCAGAATTCTATTTGAAGTTTAGTGGTTCATCCAGAACTATAATTGAGAATTTAGGAGGATCACAAGTACCTGGGTGTGTCTCAGATCTCACTTCGGAAATGGACACCTAGGCAGTGCTGATTAATTAGAATGGTATTTGTCCTGATATATTCTTTCGTAAAATATATATGACTTGGAGAAATGACTAGTTCTAGAATCAGGACAGAGAAAATCCAAGATGAGCCTGGAGTAACTTGTAATGCAAATAAATAAGGCCATGCTCAAAAAACCAAAAACCACAACAACAACAAAAACAAATAAAAAGGGCCTGAGAAAATGGCGGAGGTTTAGACAGACGTGTTGGTGCCTTGTCCCGGAGCAGATAAGGGCAGGCAGCTGAAACGGGTAGCATACAGCCCGAATAGCAGAGGAGATTCAGCTGAGACAGTCTGCAGCCAGGAAAGACAGAGAAATCCTAGATAAAGGGAACGGTTAGAGGCTGAGGCTGAAACCTCTCCGGGTGCGCCGGCACAGCCGCGGAGATCGTGCCATCTTGGGTGACTGTCACCGGCATCCAGAGACCAGCTACTAACCCAGCAACAACGGCTCTCAAGCAGCGCGACTACGTGAACTCGGAGGAACTCTGCTTCTCCCCACAGAAAGGTTAGACTTTCCCCAAAGGTGCGGTTTGCAGTTTAGGTTGGAGAGTGGAACGCGCGCAGGGGGGTGGGGGCTCTGCGCCCCACAAATACCGCGGCCATTGGAGCCAGCGTGACCCACGAGTGTGGAAGGGCACCCCCAGGGCTGCTGGCAGAAGGGAACGCTATAAATAAGCCCACAGTTGGACGGGACACAAACGGGCAGCCTCAGATTACGCCAGTTTGCCGGCTACTCGGTGCCAGGAGCCAGAGCTCGCGCAGAGACTTCGCGCAGATTTGGAAGGTGAAGCGTTGCGAGTTCGCACAACTTCCCAGGCTCTTAAATCTGTGCGTTTGATTGTTGAACCCAGTGCAAAGGACTACCCAGTTGGGGTCAGTCACAGAGCTTGTAAGAGAAGGCTGTTTTGGGGGAGCCTAGGAAACAGAGTGGGGAGTGACTACTGGAAAACCAGCTCTGGGCGGAGGACATTCCAAACCAGCTTCCTGTACAATAGAGAACACCTGGTCAGAGAGGTCCTATACCCTCGGAGGTCAATCCCGACGCACTGCCACCCAGAGGCAGAGCCACGAACTGACTCTTCTGTAAATACAGATAAGGGCTGTCTGGGAAACCGATGTAGCCTGCCTTAAAATCAGGACTGTGGCTTACAACATGGAGGAACAGTGTATCAGAGGGAAATTCAACATTCTCCTGAATACCTGGTGTGCCAAAAAGAGGAGCAGAAGACCTGAAGCACCTTCATTACAGCCCATTTTTTTTTAATTATTTTTTTTTAATTATTGTTTCACCTTTTAACTAAGAAACCATTTATTTTCTCTTTTCATCACCTGATTTTACCCTTTTAATTACTACATTTTTATTTTTAACCAGTATTATTACTGCTGTCATTTTACCATTTTTTTTAAAGTGTCATTTTATTTTCTCTTTATTTTATTTTGGGACTAAGGTTCTCCATTCTATTTTCATCATTCCTTTAGCATCATTTTCCTCTACCTCAATTGTGCTGCCGTGCTAAAACTCTCTTCCCCACTTTTCCCCTTTTGCTGTCCTGTTTCTCTTACCCTATTCCTGCTTTAGATTTTCCCTATTCTTCGTACGCCCTGTCTAAATTTCATCCTACTGATATATCCCTTTTCTAATCACCTGCTCTAAATCCTTATCCACCTCTCCCTTATCTTTCTTCACTATCCAAATTTTTTATTCTCTCCTTTTCTCTATTGTTCTGTTGTTGCTTGCTCGATTGTTGAGTATATTGGGGTTTTTTTTTCTTTTCTTTTCTTTAAGGATTGTATGTGAGGTTGTTCTGCTTTTTCTTTTTCTTTTTCTGTCTCCCATCCTCCCCCCCCGGCCAGTTATTTTTGTGCTTCTGTTTTCCCTTGCCTCACTTGATATTATTGGCTGTTTGTAGTTTGTATTCACTCCAGGGATCCATTGCTGGAATTTGTTGGGATTAGTGGCGGTTCTATCGGAGTTTTCTCCTCATATGAATAGTCTCCTCCCCTCTTCTACTTCATTCTATTTTTCTTTTTTTTTTCTTTTTCTTCTTCTTCTTTTTTTTCCTCTTTTTTCTGTTTTTCTCTCTATCTTTTTCTCTTCTTTCTTCCTTACACCCCAACTCTCTTAGCTCGGGTGGCCATCTTTATTTGGGGTTATTAATACCGTAATTCATTTGTGTTCAGTGCCTGGTACGTTGTGCCTTGTTGTGTTGTATTCTGTGCCTTTAAATCAACGCAGCAGATCCAAGCAACAGCGGGCTCCTGATCTCCACACGCTCTGTCTGAGGAACAGCTGCTGTAGGTGAAGCCTCCCTCCACCAGCCAGAAGAGCCACAACAGCTGTGAACAGCACCCATCAGAAGACCCGCTAACAATAGAGGAGCAGCTGCTACCACAACCGCCTAAGGAGCAACCACAGCCCGAGGAGCCACTGCCACCTAGGGAGCAGCCACTGAACGACTCAATATCTATATACGTCAGTGAGATCAAACATGGGTAGACAAAGAAATCCCCAAAGGAAAATAAAGGAGGACTCACCAGAAAAGCAGCTAAGTGATACAGAGGCATACAACATGACAGAAAAAGAATTCAGAATAAGGGTCCTAGAGTGCATACACCGGATGGAGGAAAAAATCGACAACTTATCCAAGAAGCAAGAAGAAACAGATGAAAAAATCGACAACTTAAGTAAGACCCAAGAAGAAATGAAGTGCGATATAGCTGCAATAAAGAACACCATTGAAAGTATCAATAGTAGACTAGGAGAAGCGGAGGACCGAATTAGTGAATTAGAAGACAGGGAAGCAAAACACACCCAAACTGTACTTCAGTTGGAGAAAAAAATTAAAAGACAGGAGGAGAGCCTAAGGGAGCTTTGGGACAACATGAAACGAAACAACGTACGAATAATAGGGGTGCCAGAACAACAGAAAGAGGAACAAGGATTAGAAAACCTACTGGAAGAAATAATATCAGAAAACTTCCCTGAGGTGGGGAAGAAAAAAGTCACACAAGCCCAGAGAGTCCCAAGCAAGGTGAACCCGAAAAGACCCACACCAAGACACATCATAATTACCATGGCAAATATTCAGGACAAAGAGAGAATCTTACAGGCTGCAAGAGAGAGACGGAAAGTTACATACAAGGGATCTCCCATTAGATTATCAAATGATTTCTCAACAGAAACACATCAGGCCAGAAAAGAATGGACGGAAATTTACAAAGTGATGCAAAGCAAAGGACTGAATCCAAGAATACTCTATCCAGCAAGGCTATCATTCAAAATTGAAGGGGAAATAAGAAGCTTCACAGACAAAAAAAGGCTAAGGGAGTTTATCACCACCAAGCCAGCAATGCAAGAAATGCTAAAGGGACTGGTGTAAAAAGAAGAAATAAAAATCCCAGAAAGAAAACAGCCACACACAAAAAAGAAATGGCTACAAACAAGTACCTTTCAATAATAACTTTAAATGTAAACGGGCTAAATGTTCCAACCAAAAGATATCGAGTGGCTGAATGGATAAAAAAATCATGACCCATACATTTGCTGTCTACAAGAGACCCACCTCATTAGAAAGGACTCACACAGACTGAAAGTGAAGGGATGGAAAAATATCTTTCAGGCTAATGGAAAAGAAAAGAAAGCTGGGGTAGCAATACTTATATCCGACAAAATAGACCTCAAAGTGAAGGCCATAACAAGAGATACGGAAGGTCACTTCATAATACTAAAAGGATCAATACAACAAGAAGATATAACCCTGATAAACATATATGCACCCAATGCAGGAGCACCCAAATACATAAAAAATCTTCTGGAAGATATCAAAGGAGAGATCGACAACAATACAATCATAGTAGGGGACTTTAATACACCACTGTCATCACTGGATAAGTCCTCTAGACAAACAATCAGCAAAGATACAGCAATACTAAATGACTCACTAGATCAGATGGACTTAATAGACATCTTCAGAACACTTCACCCCAGTGCCACGGAATATACATTCTACTCAAGTGCTCATGACACATATTCAAAAATAGACCATATATTGGGTCACAAGCAAAGTATCCCCAAATTCAAGAAGATTGAAATCATAAAAAGCGTCTTCGCAGACCACGATGGCATAATATTAGAAATAAACTACAATAAAAACAACCCAAAATACTCAAACACCTGGAAGCTGAATAGCATGCTATTAAATATTGATTGGGTTACCAATGAAATCAAAGAAGAAATTCAAAACATCTTGGAAACTAATGACAATGAAAACACAACAATCCAAAACCTATGGGACACAATGAAAGCAGTCCTGAGAGGGAAGTTTATAGCTCTACAGGCCTATCTCAAAAAACAAGAAAAAATGGTAGTAAATCAGCTAACTCTACAACTCAAAGAATTAGAAAGAGAGCAACAAGAAAACCCCAGAGTGAGCAGAAGGAAGGAGATAATAAAGATTAAAGCAGAAATAAATGAAATAGAGACCAAAAAAATAATACAGAAAATCAATGAAACCAAGAGCTGGTTCTTCGAAAGGATAAACAAGATTGACAAACCTCTAGCCAGACTCACCAAGAAGCAAAGAGAGAGGGCCCAAATAAACAAAATCAGAAATGATAGAGGCGAAATAACAACAGACCCCACAGAAATACAAATGATTGTTAAAAAATACTATGGACAGCTCTACTCCAGCAAACTAGACAACCTGGAGGAAATGGACAAATTCCTAGAAAAATACAACATTCCAAAACTCAATCAGGAAGAATCTAAAAATCTCAACAGGCCAATAACTATGGAAGAAATTGAAGCAGTCATCAAAAAGCTTCCAGCAAACAAAAGCCCAGGACCAGACGGCTTCACAGGGGAGTTTTACCAAACATTCAAGGAAGAACTAAAACCTATTCTCCTCAGACTACTACAAAAAATTCAAGAGGAAGGAACACTTCCAAGCTCATTCTATGAAGCCAGCATCACCCTAATACCAAAACCAGGTAAAGACAACACAATGAAAGAGAATTACAGGCCAATATCCCTCATGAACATAGATGCCAAAATCCTCAACAAAATCTTAGCAAATCGGATCCAGCAGTACATCAGAAAGATCATACACCATGACCAAGTAGGATTTATCCCAGGGATGCAAGGATGGTACAATATCCGCAAATCAATAAACGTGATACATCACATAAACAAATTGAAAGAAAAAAACCACATGGTCATATCAATTGATGCAGAAAAAGCATTTGACAAAATTCAACACCCATTTTTGATAAAAACTCTCAGCAAGGTGGGAGTAGAAGGATCATACCTCAACATAATAAAAGCCATATATGACAAGCCCACAGCCAACATCATACTCAATGGACAAAAACTAACACCATTTCCCCTAAGAACAGGAACAAGACAGGGATGCCCCCTCTCACCACTCCTGTTCAACATAGTACTGGAAGTGTTAGCCATTGCAATTCGGCAAGAAGAAGAAATAAAAGGCATCCAAATTGGAAAAGAGGAAGTAAAACTGTCCTTATTTGCAGACGACATGATATTATACATACAAAATCCTAGAGACTCCATCAAAAAGCTACTAGACTTAATACATGAATTTGGCAATGTAGCAGGATACAAAATTAACCCCAAGAAATCTGAGGCATTTCTATACACCAATAGTGAACTTTCAGAAAGAGAGATTATAAAAACAATCCCGTTTACCATCACACCAAAAAAACTAAGCTACCTAGGAATAAACTTAACTAAAGAGGTAAAAGACCTCTACTCAGAAAACTACAGGACGTTGAAAAAAGATATAGAGGAAGACATAAACAGATGGAAGAACATACCGTGTTCCTGGATTGGTAGAATCAACATCATTAAAATGTCCATACTACCCAAAGCAATCTATAAATTCAACGCACTTCCCATTAAAATACCAACGGCATACTTCAGAGATCTAGAACGAACTCTCCAAAAATTCATCTGGAATAAAAAAAGACCCCGAATAGCTGCAGCAATCCTGAAAAAGAACAAAGTAGGTGGGATCTCAATACCAGATATCAAGTTGTATTACAAAGCCACTGTTCTCAAAACTGCCTGGTACTGGCACAAGAATAGGCATATAGATCAATGGAATAGAATAGAGAGCCCAGAAATCGGCCCGAACCAATATGCTCAATTAATATTTGACAAAGGAGGCAAGAACATACAATGGAGCCAAGATAGTCTCTTCAATAAATGGTGTTGGGAAAATTGGACAGATATATGCAAGAAAATGAAACTAGACCACCAACTTACACCATACACAAAAATAAACTCAAGATGGATAAAGGACTTAAATGTACGACAGGAAACCATAAAAATTCTAGAAGAATCCAAAGGCAACAAAATCTCAGACATATGCCGAAGCAATTTCTTCACTGATACAGCTCCTAGGGCACTTGAAACTAAAGAGAAAATGAACAAATGGGACTACATCAAAATAAAAAGCTTCTGCACAGCAAAAGAAACCATCAACAAAACAACGAGAAAACCCACTGTGTGGGAAAACATATTTGCCAATGTCATATCTGATAAGGGCCTAATCTCCAAAATCTATAGGGAACTCATACAACTTAACAAAAGGAAGATAAACAATCCCATCAAAAAATGGGCAAAGGACCTAAATAGACACCTTTCAAAAGAGGACATTCAGAAAGCCAAGAGACATATGAAAACATGCTCAAAGTCACTAATCATCCGAGAGATGCAAATCAAAACAACAATGAGGTACCATCTCACACCTGTCAGACTGGCTATCATCAACAAATCAACAAACGACAAGTGCTGGAGAGGATGTGGAGAAAAAGGAACACTTGTGCACTGCTGGTGGGAATGCAGACTGGTGCAGCCACTATGGAAGACAGTATGGAGTTTCCTCAAAAAACTGAAAATGGAACTCCCATTTGACCCTGTGATCCCACTTCTAGGAATATATCCCAAGAAACCAGAAACACCAATCAGAAAAGATATATGCACCCCTATGTTCATAGCAGCACAATTCACCATAGCTAAGATCTGGAAACAGCCTAAGTGTCCATCAGTAGATGAATGGATTAGAAAACTGTGGTACATCTACACGATGGAATACTATGCTGCTCTAAAAAGGAAGGAACTCTTACCATTTGCAACGTCATGGATGGAACTGGAGAGCATTATGCTAAGTGAAATAAGCCAGTCAATGAAGGAAACATACCACATGATCTCACTCATTCATGGATAATAGAGACCATTATAAACTTTTGAACAATAATAGATACAGAGGCAGAGCTGCCTCAAACAGATTGTCAAACTGCAGCGGGAAGGCCGGGGAGGGTTGGGGGGCAGGAGGTAGGGGGGTAAGAGATCAACTAAAGGACTTGTATGCATGCATATAAGCATAACCAATGGACATAAGACACTGGGGGATAGGGGAGGCTGGGGGACTGTTTAGGGCGGGGGGATAAAATGGACACATATGTAATACCCTTTGTAATACTTTAAGCAATAAAAAAAAACAAAAAACAAACCAAATAAAAACAACAACAACAAAAGGGAAGGTTTGTATTGGGCAATCTATTTTTTTAAATAAGTAGTCCAGATGATGCTAAGGTAGTAGATTCTGAACCATATTTTGAAAGCACTGCTCTGAAATTACTACTCCAGTGTTTTGCCTTTTGGTAAGCAGATGAGGAGTGTGATATGGTGTTGTTTTCCAGAAAAAAGGTAGATTGGCTGCAGGATTGGCAGCTTCTAATGTAAATGTGCCCTTAAGTTGAGCTGAGAAGTATTATTTATGGACCATTTACACATAAATAATGCTCCTTGCAGCTTATTAGGGTACTGAATATGCTACCAAAATAAACAATGGAGACACTGTCTGGCAATGTTTATGTTTCAGGGACTTCTATGGGAGCATGGCCCAGTCACCCCAATATATATAACCCCCCGGTTATAAAGCAAAAGGAGTGAGTGAGCTTACCCAGGCTCTGCTTCCCTCCATTGTTACATTTCCCCTCTTGCTGATTTTGCTATTTTCCTCTTTCAAGATTTATTCCCTCATTTTAGTGAAGCATGTCCAGGAGAAGTCTCTTAAGAAACAAGAAATGGAAGGTAAGTAATGTTCAAACTAGCCTGTCTGAAAACAATTTTTTGTATCCACATATTTGATTAATAGTTGAAGTA
Organism: Myotis nattereri; assembly: GCF_964212035.1. Taxonomy (NCBI): domain Eukaryota; kingdom Metazoa; phylum Chordata; class Mammalia; order Chiroptera; family Vespertilionidae; genus Myotis; species Myotis nattereri. The sequence continues at coordinate 178,773,043 of NC_138076.1, forward strand.
TCAATTATGTTAAATTAAAATTAATGATAAGGTTAGACATAGAAATAGAGCAAGACAGGGAACGATTCCATTTCTCTAAAGAAAAAATTTCACCCATTTTCTGCAAAAGATGTGGTTGGGATGGTCTATCCTTGGCTGCCAGCATCTTCAAAGGACAAATATGAGACACCATTTACTTTCACTTAGCCCTCTTTCAGTTTGCACTTGACTTTCTTTTTAAATCTTTATTGTTGAAAATATTACATATGTCCCCTTTTCCTCCCCATTGGTTCCTTCTAGCCCCCACCCCGGGGCCTTCACCACCCTATTGTCTGTGTCTATGGGTTATGCATATATGCACACAAGTTCTTTGATTGATCTCTTCCCACCCACTCATCGACCCACTGACTTTCTTTCTACCTCCCCCCCCCCATTCTTGTTGTCCTTTTTTGGTTTATACATTTTTAAAATTTTCTTTGCTTTCATGATTTGAGCTGTGGTTCATCCACCATGTTTTACCAGTCTAGATTCCCCTTGTCCCAAATGCCTAGAGTACAACAGATTCTCAGTAAATGTTAACTGAATGGGTTACAGACATTTAAACAAGAAATGACAGGGGGTGAGGGCATGAGTGGGGGGGAAGGAAGGGTAATGTGGGGATAAGGACACATATGAAATAACTTAATCAATAAAGAAATTTTTTAAAAAAGAAATGACAGGAGAGAACATTCTCCTCTTTGAAATTTTTGTTTGCTAAGAAACATTGATTTTTTCCTCAAAATAGTAAATTCTTCTATTATAAGAAATGAATTGTATTCCTGCCACTTTCTCCACACAACATCTCACATTTAGAATGTCCATTATATGCCAGCCGTGGTTAGAGTGAGAACACCGCAAGGGCAGACTCATAGATGACTTTCTTTTTTGCCTGGCACATCACTCCTAACAATGTTGAATGAAATCTTCCTCTGGATAATAACGAACCTAGTCTAAATTGATCTTAATCAAGATCTAGTTCAGTAGCTTGGCAACAAGATAGGAGAATCAGTACCATAGTAAGATGGATACATGCCCTGAGCCAATGGATGGCTTGTTGTTCTAGGCAGGCCTTTTCAAACTGGTATTTTGAAATTTCAATCCACTTTAGTTTTGAAGAGAGGCAAGATTGCATATCAAAGAGTGGGATAAGAGGACCAGAGGTGGCATGCCTCTTCTGGCCCTAAACTTGCATATCCCACTTTGTAAAAAGAAAAACTCGCATAACAAAGCTTTTCAGTTAACTGGAAGAGCAACAATATTTTGGGCCTATTTTAGACACTCTCTGTTGCAAAAGCACAATTCTTTTTTTTTTAATTTTTTTTATTGATTAAGATATTACATATGTGTACCCTCTACACACCCCCCCCCCCCCCCGCTCATCCCCTCACCCCCCCGTTGTCCGTGTCCATTGGTTAGGCCTATATGCTTGCATATAAGTCCTTTGGTTGATCCTTCCCCCTTGCTCCCACCCTCCCCTACCTTCCCTCCAAGGCCCGACAGTCCAATCAAAGCCTCTCCGTCTCTGGATCAGTCCTTGTTCATCAGTTTATGTTGTTCATTATATTCCACAAATAAGTGAGATCTTGTGGTATTTATCCGCTCTCCAGTTCCATCATGCTGTGGCAAATGGTAAGAGTTCCTTTTTCTTCTTCCTCTTCTTAAAGAATACCTTTCAGCATTTCATATAATGCTGGTTTGGTGGTGATGAACTCCTTTAGCTTTTTCTTATCCATGAAGCTCTTTATCTGACCTTCCATTCTGAATGATAGCTTTGCTGGATAAAGTAATCTTGGTTGCAGGTTCTTGCTATTCATCTCTTTGAATATTTCTTGCCACTCTCTTCTGGCCTGCATGGTTTCTGTTGAGAAATCAGCTGACAGTCGTATGGGTACTCCCTTGTAGGTAACTGACTGTCTTTCTCTTGCTGCTTTTAAGATTCTCTCTTTATCTTGCTCTTGGCATTTTAATTATGATGTGTCTTGGTGTGGTCCTCTTTGGATTCCTTTTGTTTAGGGTTCTCTGCGGTTCCTGGACTTGTAAGTCCATTTCTTTCACGAGGTGGGGGAAGTTTTCTGTCATTATTTCTTCATAAAGGTTTTCAATATCTTGCCCTCTCTCTCCTTCTGGTACCCCTATAATTCTGATGTTGGTACGCTTGAAGTTGTCCCAGAGGTTCCTTACACTATCTTCACATTTTTTGAATCTCTTTTCTTTTTTCTTTTTCGGTTGGGTATTTTTTGTTTCTTTGTATTTCAAATCTTTGACTTGATTCTTGGGATCCTCTTGTCTGCTGTTGGATCTCTGTAAATTATTCTTTATTTCAGTCAGTGTATGCTTAATTTCTAGTTGGTCCTTTTTCATGTCCTCCATGGTCTCACTATACTCCTTGAGGGATTCATTAAATTTATCGGCGGTTTCCATAAAATTCTTGACAAACCTTATAAACGTGGCCTTGAACTCTATATCCAGTTGTCTGCCCTCCTCCGTTTCTGCCAATTGTGACCTGTTTCTTTGTCTCCGCATTTTGGCTGCTTCCCTGTGTTGATAGAGTGGCCCTGCGCGCCAGGTGTCCTGTAGGGCCCAGTGGCTCAGCCTCCCCAGTTACCTGGGGTGGACACTCTTGGTGCACTCTTGGTGCCTTGGTTGTTGTAGGATCACTGGGAGGAATTGACCTCCAGGCCAATTGGCTGTGGGAAGCAGCTGTGTCTGAAGTGGGAGAATGGTCCCCCTCTGACCACTGGGTACAGTGGCTCCTGGATCTAAGGAGGTGCTAATTCAGCCCCTGCCTGAGGCCACACAGCCGGAGCCGCCACAAAGAGGCTCAGCTGTGAAGCAATGCAAGCCGCTGCGGGGCCTTGGGCCTTCTCTTGGAAGTTCCGGGTCTGCTTGGCTGGGCTGTAGTTAGGTACATTCACATGCAAAAGCCTCTGCCGCAGCCTGGGTGGGGCGGGGTCTCAGGGAGTCAAAAGGGCGGAGAAAGAAGCTATGGCTGATTCTCCGCGCCCGGAGTCGCGCCTCTCAGTGTCCCAGTAACGGCTGCAAGCACCTCTGAGGGAAATCCGCCCTCAAGTTCGCCCGCTGCCGCCTGACAGAGCAGCCTCTCCCCGTATGAGTCCTGGGTCCCCAGAGACCTCCCAGAACCGGAGTTCAGAGCAGTCGGGAGCTTGTGATTCAAAAAGACAGCCGCGTCCTCAGGTGCCACCCCCTTTCCGCGCGTGCGAGCCGCCACAGTACCTCTGCACTCAGCCTCCGCAGCTCCTCTGGCTCTCAGCGTGCTTTTCTTTTCTTCTAGTTGTAGAAATTACACTCAGCCAGCCTTCCTGTTGTTCTGGACGATGTTTGCTCCGTCCTTTGGGATATTTCTCAATTGTTGTGGGAGGCGACTATTTCCCGGTGTTTATCTATGCCGCCATCTTAGTTTCTCCAAAAGCACAATTCTTATAAGGAATTCTGGTGGTCGTGGTGGTGGAAATTCTTATAGTTTATCCCATGAGGCTCATATGGTTCTCTGCCTAAAAAGAGTTTACATATGTTTAATTTTCTCTATTCCCATTACATTTCCAGTGTCTCTTAGAAATTCATATCCTGGGTAATTGCTCAACAAATATTACCCTTAATTTAACTTTAGTCAATGTATATGTAATTCAACTGTTTGTTTCTTTAAGTTGGAGAACTGATGTTGGAAAGAGTGATAGAGTAAAGGTAATTGCCTTCATATTATTATAGCCTGTCTAAGTATAGTCTCACTTTTCAGTCAGTTTTCTAGTAACTGGGCAGGAACTAATTCAGTGTTATAGTCTTGCTTAGAATGATCCTACTGGTGTTATCTTAAGATTTTATGTCTTTGACTTGTTAATGCTTGGCAGGTGCAACTCTTAGCTTATTAAATGAGGTTTCTTTGGACTAGAATGATGGTAAAAAATGAGATCACAGTGAAGTTAAGCAAGCAGAAAATTTGAAAGTGTTGCATCTAAAGCAGTTAGCCAGATCTTGGACAACTTTGAAACCAGAGATTTGAAATGTGGAATTTGAAATACTTGTGAATGATCGTGGTGTCTTCTCAGCATATTGCTATATATGGTTTTACCTTACTTTGATGATATTTTCACTTCTGATATACACTTTACAGTCCGCACATTATGTTTAACCTAGATTAGGGCTTGCCTTCAAGCACTCACCATCTCATTTTCTTCTTAGGTAACTTTTGGATGTTAAACCACTTTAGATGAGTGAGGCTACATTTACTTACACAGCAGAAGGTGTTGTTACCAATTACCTATTATTCTTTTTTTTAACTTTTCATTCTTGATTACTACTGTGTCCAAAACCATCTTCTCTGGATGTCTTATTGTTCCTTTCTTTTTAGAACATTGACTGGTTTCGGTCTTTCTGGGCCTAAATTGCAATAGAACTCTCTAGAAGGCAGAAATAGCATGTTTACTATTGCTAAAATGCCAACTAGGAATAGCTCCTTCATCATTTATTTTTAAAATTAATTTAATTATTCTATTTGTTTAAAGTTTATATGGTCTTGTGGAATGAGCATGGAATAGCATGGAGCTAGCTTGGAGAATCAGACAAACTTGGATTCAACGCACAAATCTATCACTTGTTCTCTTGGCTTTGTGACCTTGGTTGAGCTCATTAGTCTTCCTAAGCCTAAATCTAAGATATGACCAAATATACTGATTTCACACAACTGTTACAAGGATTTTATATAACAAGTAAATCTTGTCTTACTAATTTGTAACTAGACTTTGATAAGTATATTCTATAATTTGGCTAGCTAAGTGTTTCTCAGGCTACATTGTACACCAAAATCATCTGGGGCACTTAAAAAATTTTCAAATACCTGAGCTTCAAAAATTCTGATCCAACCAGTCTGGGGTAGGATATGTACAGTCGTACTTTTTAAAGCTCCCCAGAAGATTTTAAAGTTCAGCAAGTGTTGAAAACTATTAAATTCGAGCTCAATGAGTGTTAGTGATCATCATTCTAGGGTGATGATGAATAACTTCTTCTCAGGAAACAAAACGATAACAATTCTGCAACCACCAAAGAGAAGACAAGAGTCTCTGGGCTACAAAAATAATCAGTTCATTCTCACCTTAGCAGTACTGGAGGAAAGAGAGAGTAGCATACAGAATTCCTTCTTTCCTCTGAACCTACAAAAGCCCATGAATGTGATGGTATAGGTTTTGGGCAGACAGTAGAGACCAGCGTTCTCAGTAGCAGCAAGATTCAAAGAACAACAACAACATGCTATTTTAGTAGTTATTACTCAGAGATATTCTTCTATAGTTGTATACGAAATTTGATGTAAAATTGAGGGGGGAAATTTCTTAAGTGAGTCAAAATAATTATTTCATATAAATTTACAGACCCATCATCCTGAAATTTTATGACTTCTGATATTTCTTTCTTTACAAGGCACCAAACAGGAAGTACATTAGAAAAGCTTTAACACGGGTATTAAAGAAAGGTTTAAGCTCTTTTGAGAGAAATGTAAATCAAGTTTTCTACCATTTTATTTGGAAGAATCTGCACAATGATTTTTTTACACTTAGTCTACAAAAACCAATATAAACAACTAAGCCATAAGTCTCATAACAGTTTGTTACTAGTATTGGGGGATCCATAATTAAGTTACTCCATACTTAAAAGGTAACTCTAGAAAGTAAGTCAGAATGCTTTCACATGCTAATTAAACCAACATAGAGGTCAGGCCACCAGGGATGAATAAAGATCTGATTTCTTTTGTAGCTTGTCAAGAGGTCTGTCTACAAGGAGAATTAATATATAGCACGATGTAGAAAATAAATATATTATTATTTAATTATTATCAATCATAATAAATTTATTAATTGCACTACAGAGACGATATAAAAAAACAAAAGTAACCACTTAAAGGGATTACTGCAATGTTTGGAAATGTAAAGTAGAAAATTTGCAATGAGATGTTTGTCCCAGAATACATATACAAATTCACATCAAAGGCATATAGTAGAGCTTCATGGTTTATTTTTCATAGAATGCAATTACTATACAGCACTATAATATAGGGTGTCCCCCCAAAATGTAGACACACTTTGAATAATTACAAAGGCAGTGTTTGTACTTCAACTGCATTTTCAAACTTCCAGTAGCATTTTAGGATGAATTTCCTTGGTTCAAAGCTTAGTCTGGCTGAAAAGAAAGAAACATCAATTGAGCTATCAGCTGTTAAAGTGTGTATATGTTCTTGGGACACCCTGTATTTTATCCTGTTTTCAAGCACCTCACAGTTGCCAGGCACTGTGCTAAGCACATCATCTCATTCAATCCTCATGACATCCTAACCATTATTATCCCCATTTTATAGATGATGAAATTGAGGCTGAAAGAGTTGAAGTCCCTACAACTTAGAGTGGTCCAATAGCAGCAGCAGTGGCAGCTTTAGCATTGCCTGGGAGCTTGTTAGAAATGCATAATGATAGGCTCTTTCCCAGGACTATCGATTCAGCATCAGCATTTTAACAATATTGCCATGTGATTCTTATGTGTGAGTAAAATGGTTTCAGTAAGTTGCCCAGGCCATCCATGTAGATACTAGCTGAGCTAGGGCTCAGTTTAGTCAATGTTAGTATAAAGTTGGTGCTAAAATATATATCCTAGGATGTAAATGGCAATTCTTTTATAAACATAAGAAAGATATAAGACCTTGGCAATGAGCAATGTGCCAGATACATATATGTAAACCCAGAGTGATTGAGTATAAACAGGGTTGCAGACCTCACACCTACAAGTGGGAGATGAATCCTTCCACATTCACAGCAATGTGGCCCTATGTCCTGACTTTGAGGAGTAAGTGCCTCTGTTTCTCCAATGACCCCAAGGGTCTATCCCTTCTCTACCCCACACAGGTAAGGAGGCATTGTCCTTCATGGGGTCAGCAGAGGCCCCCTCTCCACTGCTTTTGCTCTGACTGTCATTACCATTGCTGAGACTGCCCTCTGAGCCCAGGTGGCCCCTCATGCTCCCATAATAGAAACACCACCTGTGAGTTTCCCTGGTCATCGAACACACCTCTTGCTATAGTTCTACATGCCCTCATTTGTGCCTGGGAATCCTCACAGGTATCTTATGTTCACAGGTTAAATCCTATCAGCTGACACTTGTGCCCTCTGTGCATGTTTTCCTCCCTCAGTTTTCCTGTAACCCATCCCGTTCACTATATCCACAGAGATTGCGAGCCAAGTATGGTTTTCCTTGAAGTCTTCTCTGCTCACCAGGCAGCAGCCAACACAGTGTCCTGGAAGCCCATTGAATTCAAGGTACTCTATCACTTGCACAGCCTTTGAGAAGAGAAATACTGTTCCTCTGGGTCCTCCTCTTCACAGCTCTGGGGACTCATATAAAAGTCTGAGCCACGTGACCATATGACAGCCCCTCACTAAGACTTCACTCTTGGGCCAGGCTCCTCTGCCTGCTTCTCTCTTCCTGTACAACACTATTAGTTTACATCACCGTATATGACGGCATTATGCAGCACTTAGTACATAATAAATGCTCAATAAATATGGATGGTTTTGAATGGATGGTTAATTCTCTTTCCATAGTTCCTCATACAAATTCTGGTAGGTCTGGCCACCAAGTCACCAAACATGTTCAGACATATCTGAGTCACCTCGTTGGAGACAGCTTAAGCTTTTCTTGGGGAGGAGGAGTTACTTCATTAATGAGGAGGATGGATTCTACAAAAATTGATGTTATTCAAAAATTTGAGAGAAGACACAGCTGTCTTCCTTCCTCTCTGCATACCTACCTGAGCTATGGTGTTCCCTGCTTCTCTCCCCTGCACACCTGTAACCTGCAGCTCCTAGGAGGCTGCCTCCTCTCCTGAGATACTTCATTTACTGATTCTCAAGCTCCATGAGGTTGAGGCCCAGACCGGGCTTCCCTGACTCCCTGATGATGAGGTCAAATGGGCCTTCACAAGACTTCCCCGGCCACCTCCTTGCTGCAGATTCACCCGACCCAGCACCAAGGAACTGGGATTTCTCCCAAGGACAGTCCACATGTGCCAAGAAATGCCTAATACCGTTGGATTTGTGAATCAAGACACCAGGGAGTTGGATGTTTGGGTTCACTTCTTTTTATTAGGGGCAGGAATATATAACCAAAGATTTAGCCAGAGGCTGTAAAATTAATTACTGCATTTCATTTAATCTTTACAGTCCCTTTGTGAGATAAAACAATTTTTTTAATGAGGAAACCAAGGCTGATCTAGGCAAATTAATAAGTAAGGTAGCTAAGAAGTAACACAGCTAATAAGTGGTATTGGCTGGATGAAAATTTATATCTGGCGGTCTCCACATCTGGTCAGTCTTTGGACAAGTGCAGACATTGGTCCAAGGAAGTGATGGGCTCTGTCTCCTGATGGGGCACCTTTGTGATCTGAAGCCAAGACAGAATGAGTGACTCTGAGCTTAAACGAGGGAAATGGTATAGGTTGTGTTGTTTAGGTTTGCACCTCATTACACCTCTGGAGGCTGTTCAACAAGTTCTTTTACTGACTGGTGTGGAGTCACTCCTACTGAAACGCTCTGGTGGGATCCTGCTGTGGGCAGCCATCTGAGGTGGTGCTTAACTGTCCCTACCTATCTGTCAGCAAGAGACTCAGAAAAATAGTGTGGGCGCTGTGAACGGTGCTGACAGAAGAATGTGCCGCCACTGCCAACGGGAAGCCATGCCAACAAGAGTCACCACCGTTGTGACTGGGTGATGAGACATGCCCGGGAATCTACCACCAACAACAGCTGCCTCCACTGGGAACCAAGTCCTCTCTGGTAGCTGCACGCTGACACCTCCCTTGGGAGACGGTCCAAGGCCACCTTCGGGAGCCCAGATAGCATGTAGCCTGGGGAGACCTGGCTCCCCTCACTATTCCCAGCCTGAGTCACATCTGTGAGGATAGAGTTTGTTGATCTTTCAGGAAACTCCTCACTGAGAATGAATAACAAATCCCCAAATAAAAAGCTGGCAGGCTTAGAGGCACCAAAGCCTGAGGTTTGGGGGAGTCTTCTGTGAGAACTTCAGTTCTGCCTGGGTTCCTGGGCTGGGGGGCACCTGGAAAAGGCGGGGTATGTGCTATCATTTGCCATTTGCGTTGGGACATCTGGCCAGCCCCTGTTTACAGGAAGTCATCTCAGACTTTGGGCGTCGTCAATAATGCTACCCAGGGATTTATTTCCCTTAGAGCTGGTCTTATCCTTCTGGCACTCCAGTCTTCTGACATCTATTTTTGAGGTGTAACCTAATTCCCTCCTGAAAGTTCTGGATGTTTCTCGGAGGCTCTCGCCTGGCCCTTTATTTTCCAACACTTTTCTGGAAGTTCTATTTCCATGACTTTGAGAGGGTCCCCAGACTCCTCTCAATCAACTGAGCGCGCCTGGCAGCACGGGCCATTCTTTCATCATTACATTCCTGTTTGGGTTCTGCCTTGCAGCTCCCTAATGTTTCCTGCGTGTCCCCACCCCCCAAACATGTCACTCTTCACTCTCACACAAAAACACCCTCCGCAATGTGGACTTGTAGTAAGCGGCCTTTTTCCAGGGCTTGAGAAATTCTCTAGGAAAAACTTCAGTCATTCCGGGAGGCTTCTTTAAACTCTATCGTTCTGCTGAGTTTCCAGGTCATTACTGCTCGCTGCAATGCTTGTGGCATAAGAGCAGCCTCGGATTACCTTCTCCAAGCAGGCCAAGAACATTCCCAGGGCACGAGGCAGAGTTTCCGAGGGTGGGAGGTCACTGCCAATCCTTCCCTCAGTGAAATGTGCCACAAAGTACTGGTTGTCCCACAGGCTTGGTGTGGAGACGGAATGACATATCAATGTATTAATGTAAATTAATAACGTATATTAATCAAATAAATCTGGCCTCCTTTCCATCTACATTATATGTCTTTGATGCTAGCTATGTTTGAATTCCTTTCAAGTTCTCATTTGCATTCTCACATACCTCCAATCTCTTGTGATCAGGTGTTCCTACAGAGACTATATATTTATAAATTTGATAATTCTTTGTAAAGACTTTGGCTTGTATATATGGATTATATTTTAAACAAATTGCATTTTTAAAGTTTACTAGTACCCAGGTAAAAACTTTCTAAAGTTTTCTTTTCCCAGTTTCCCTAAAGCTCATGGGTGGTTGATCCATGGGTGGCTGCCCAATTAATTATTCTTGCTGTGGGAGGACACGAGCAGGGCACCTCCTCTTCTGTCATCTTGCTGACATCACCTCTGAGTGTATTGATTTGTGTGCTGGAAAACTCAGCAGATTTAGATTTCTGTCTAACTCAATAGATTTTTTTATCACTAAATAAAGCATGAAAACCTGACAACCATAATTAAAGATTAGAAATGAGGTTAAAAATGAAGGGGGCAGTGCAGCTGGGACTTCCGTTTAAGGTATTATGATGAAGTTGGTGATCCTTTCCTAACCTCCCCTCACTCTTCCCACTCCCTCCCTCATCCCCCACAAAAACAACAACAACAACAACAACAAAAACTGGACAAAATTGGCAACAACAACAACAACATGTCTTGTTGATTATAGGTGAAAAATAAACTGAGAACCATTTATTGTTGACAAACTTTTAGAGCACCGGGGAAGAATGTAGGAGTCTATGGCCTATTTGCTAGGGGTATCCCCCATCCTACCACAACTGGGTGATAACTGTAGTTTTCATAGATTGGGACTAGCTACAAAGCTCGCAGCTTTGCCACTGCAGGACACAGGTTTGATTTGTGGCAGGTATGGGAACTCACAGCTTTGTAGCATGGCTATATTTACTGATGGTAAGCTAATGGTAGCCTGGAGTGGATTATGATAAATTGAAGATTCATCTTGTAACCTCCCCTCCCCCTGCCAAATCTGAAAATATAGCTAATAAAATGAAAGAGAATTAAAATGACATGCTAAAAAACTTCTATTTAACCAAAGAAGGCAGTAAAGGAGGGACAAAATCAAAAAGTTGTGAGACATTTAGAATGCAAATACTAAAATGTAAATGGACTCAACACTCCAGTTAAAAGGCATAGTGTGTACACTGGATAAAAATGACACAACTGTATGCTCCCTACAAGAGATACGTTTTAGATACAAAGACACCAATAAATTCAAAGTAAAAAGATGGAAGAAGATTTATCATGCAAATTTAATTTAATAAGTGAGTTTAGCAGGGTCACAGAACGTAAGATCAGTGATCAATATACAAAAGTCAAACAATCAAATTAAGGAAATGAGTCCTGGCTGGTTTGACTCAGTGGTTAGAGCGCCAGCCTGCAGACTGAAAGGTCACAGGCTAGGTTGCCAGTGAAGGGCGTGTACCTGTGCTGCAGGTTTGTCCCCAGCCCTGGTAGGGACATATGCAGGAGGCAACCGATTGATGTGTCTCTATCACATTCATGTTTTTCTCTCTCACACCCCTCCCTTCTACTGTCTAAAATCAATGGGGAAAATATCCTTGAGTGAGGATTAATTAAAAAAATTAAGAAAATGATTCTATTTACAAAGAATATTTTTTGTTAAAAGAAGTAGGGATGAGGAGGGGGAGGGAGGGAGGGAGGGAGGGAGAGAGAGAGAGAGAGAGAGAACATTCTTCTTAAGGTCAGAGAGTGGTTTGAATTAAAGTTATAGAGGGCCCAGGAGGGGTGACCACAAAGTTCCTTGCAAGCTATAGAATGAAGTTTGGACTTTAGCCTGATAACTAGTTGAATATATTTGAGGGTTTTATGTTTTTAAAGAAGGAAAGATCTTAGCATTTATTTTTCAGAAAGATCATTGTGGCTGCAGTGTGGACTGGAGACAGACAAAAGAATTTAGGCAGATAGGACACTGTTGCAGTACTCAAGGCAAGAGTAGAATTAGTAAAACTGGAAAGAAGTGGTCAGATTTGAGGGCTACTTTGCAAGATACTTAATCTAAAAATGATTAGGTATATAAAGCAAAAGTATGACTGAATATCTAATATTCTCAGTGTTTCCTCATGAATGGAGTTTCCCAAGAAAGGTGCATAGATGAGCTATAAAAATTGGTCTCTAAAAAAAAAAAAAATTTTGGTTCCTCAGTCTATTTTACCTGTTTGCATTCTGAGTACAGGCCTCAGCTGTGGCAGTTGGGTTAGATGAACATAGGTTCTCTTTAGATGTTAAGACCCTATGGACAAAAAAAAAAAAATCCCCAACTAGCTGCTGGACAAAATGCTCAATGCATGAATCAAGTCAAGAAAAAGGGAACATCTGAAAATGAGCAGTGAATATAAAACTCTTCTATCAAGGGACAAACACTCTAAGACCAAGATGAAATTATGAAACTGGGCCATGTTTTTAAAAATTATTGTATAGTTACTTATTTACTCATTCAACAAATATTTATTGTGTGTTTACTATGTGTCAGGAATTATTTTAGGGATTTAAGGCATAAGAATAAACAGAAAAATTGGGATATGAAACATATTCTAGTGGGAAGAGCATAATAAACCTATAAATAAGTTAATAAGATGATCTCAGAGATTCTGAAGCATGCCAGAGGATACAAACTTGGAGATGTAGTAGAGGAGGTGGCTGAGAGGGAGTTCTGTGAGTAGGGTGATCTGCAAAGGTCTTTCGGAAAAAATGTCATGTAAACTGAGACAAAGGAGCGCCCAAGGCATCATTATATATATTACTAGTGACCTGGCGCGCGAAATCACATGGCCCCGCCCACCCATGCATGCCCCGCCCCGCCTTGACACCCTGACCTCTCTACCCAGAGCATGAGGGCAGCTGGTCCCGCTCCCGATCCCTCAGGCCTTCTCTGGCTGCTTCAAGCCCTGCCCTCGGTCCTGTGAGTTGCCTCGGGTTGGTCCCACCTCCTCCAGGTGCCTCCCCACTTCTGCCCTGTCTCCCCGGAGCAATGTGGCGGCTCCACCCCATCATGGCGCCGGAGGAGAGTGTGGAAGCCTCCTGCCTGCTGCGGAGTTTCAAGTGCCATTTCCTGGCGGCAAGTGTGCTGCGCTCCTTCCCCTGTCAGGTGGGCGGTGGGTGCACTGAGTGCAAACTGGGTGGCGAAGGACTGGTGAGGGGGATGCTATGGGCTCTCACCCCTGCCCTCCCCGCCACGGGATGGTCCCACCTCTCCAGGAGCCTCCCCGCTTCCGCCTTGTCTTTGGAGCAATTCGGCAGCTCCGCCCCACTGTGCATGCAGCCTCCTGCTGAACGATCTTATGGTGTGAGGGCATCACACCATATTAGCTCTTTATTATATAAGATAGTTGTAACAAATAAAAGATTAAAAATAGTGAAGATGTGCTCATAATTTACTTAGGTATAAAATTATATCATGGATAGAACCAGTGAGTATTTGAGAAGTTGAAGTAATCTAGCTGGGTTGTTTTTTGTTATCTTAATTTTTTTTTCTTCTAAAAACTTAAAAACTGACGATAATAGGAATTAAGTATGGCCAAATTTTAAAGAGAGATGCCGACCACACCAATTTATGATCAATCTCCATCACTCACTAGCCTAACTAAGAAAAGATCAGATATTTGAAGGCATGGTTTGAGAGTACAATTAACATAATGAATTGCAGGTCAAGAGGCGAGCACCCCTCTCCTCCTTATTGGGTCAGTCGGATAGTTCACAGCTCCTGTCTGCAACGGGTAATGTAGAGGTTCTTTCAGGTCATTCTTCCACTCATTTGTGTCCCTGTATTCTGGAGCCAACAGTGTTGGGGTACATGAGGAACTATGTCCTGGCAAATGCTCAGAACTAATAACTGGGAAAACTAAACAAAAGACACATGAGCCCGTTTGCGGTGCTACCGTCCTGGATAATCTGTGCACAGGGATCATCCAGGCAGGAAGAGTCCTTTGCCTACAACCCTTCATCTCTCTCCTTCTTGGGTTTGATGTTATTTTCCCCAATTCTGTTGGCCTTTCCCAGTTCTGGAGTGGTGCCCTGTTTTCTACCCCTCTGGCAACTTGTCTCTGGCATCTCTTTGGTTCTTCTCATTAGCCTGAGACCTAGGATGATTGTTTTCCAAAACAGCTCAACCATTTCACATGCCCACCAGCAATGAATGAGGATTCTGATTGCTCCACAGTCACACCAACTGTCCTTACTGCCTGCCTTTTTAGTTAGAGCCAGGCTGGTGGTTGTGAAGTGATATCTCACTGTAGTTTTAATTTGCAATTTCTTAATGACTAATGATGTCACATATTGTTTTATGTACTTTTTGTCCATTTGCACTTTTTTTTCTTTTGAGAAGTGTCTATCCAGATCATTTGCCCATTTTTAAATTGAATTATCTGTTTTATTTTTCAGTTGTGATTGTTCCAAGTGTACTTGTAAGAAATGTATATTCTACTGTTTTCTGGTGGGTGTTCTATTGATAAATTTTAGGTGTAGTTTTTTTTTTATAGTGTTATTGAAGTCTTTTATTACTTTCAGTTGTTTTTTCATTATTTAAAGTGAGATAAAATGTCTCAAACTATTATTATTGAATTGAATTGTGTATTCAATTCTATAAGTTTTTGATTCATGAAACTTGGGGTTCTCTTGTTTATAATCATTATATCTCCTTTTTCCAAATTAATTCTCACCTGAGTATATTTTTTCCTATTGAGTTTTACAGAGAGTAGAAGTGAAGGAGGGAGAGGTGAGGGGAGAGAGAGAGAGAGAGAGAGAGAGAGAGAGAGAGAGAGAGAGAGAGAGAGAAGGAGAAAGAGAGAAATTTTTATGTGAGAGAGACACATTGATTGGTTGCCTCCTGCATGTGCCCCAACTGGTGCCAGGGATCAAACCTGCAACCCAGGTAAATTCCCTTGACCTGGAATTGAACCCATGACCCTTGGGTATGCAGGCTGATGCTCTAACCCTGGAGCCACACCAGCCAGGGCACATCTTCTTATAATTGTTATATCTTGATGTACTGACCTTTTTATCATTATAAAATGTCCCCCTTTGTCTCTAGTAACAATTTGTGTTAAACTCTATTATTGATTATTTTAGTGTAGCCACTCAAACTCCCTTTACATTACTGCTTCATGGTATATCTTTTTATATTATTTTACTTTCAACCTATTTTTAATTTTGAATATAAAACATGTCTCTTGTGGATGACATTTAATTGAAGCATGGAGTTAAGGAAGAGAAAACTGGTACAGGGAAAGTTAAAAATGCCACAAATCTCACTATTCTTAATGAGTGTCTGCCTTTAAAAGAAGAAATTTTCCCTTAATTTCTGTAAGCTTTTGGTTAATTTTAAGAGTTCTGAAAAGGCTGACAATTTTTACTAGTGTTCTCATTTATTTTATGAATGAAAAGATTTTTGGAAGTTTTATGCCACCATTGTCACTTATGTAACTGTGTAATGTGATTTTTTTTTTCAGTATCAACCAAAGATACTGAAATATTCATAAATAACTATAAAGTCTAAAATGTAAACATTAATACATCATTGAAAATTATAAATTATAATTGAAAATCCTGCATGTATGCCTTGTGATGATTGCACTATATAATCGTTGTTAGTAGTTCAAAAACAGAATTATTTTTAGAGCAAGGAAAAAAGACTATCTGCTTGACTTATGAGAATGTGTGAATTATTTCTATACCTTTATACTTTAGTTTAGACGTAAGCTACTTTTGTTCCCCTGAATGAGCAATTTTATCTTCTTGTGTCTAGGTCTCTGAGAATACATATGAGATTTTATATTATTAAGAACTAAATACGGCCGAAACCGGTTTGGCTCAGTGGATAGAGCGTCGGCCTGCGGACTGAGAGGTCCCAGGTTCGATTCCGGTCAAGGGCATGTACCTGGGTTGCGGGCATATCCCCAGTAGGAGATGTGCAGGAGGCAGCTGATCGATGTCTCTCTCTCATCGATGTTTCTAACTCTCTATCTCTCTCCCTTCCTCTCTGTAAAAAATCAATAAAATATATTTAAAATAAATAAATAAATAAAGTATCAGGATTTAGTTACCCTCAGCTTAAATTGAATGGAGAGTTTGATCTAAAAGAATATAGGGAGATACTTTGCCATGCTTCACTGCTGCATAGTATTCCATTAAATGAAAACTAAACATCATAAAAAAAAGAACATAGGCAAATATGGGAGAGGAAATTTGTGATGAGTACTGTTTTATTTTTTAAAAATATATTTATTGATTTCAGAGAGGAAGGGAGAGGGAGAAAGAGATAGAAATGTCAATGATAAGAGAGAATCACTGAGTCCCCAACCCAGGCATATGCCCTGACTGGAATCGAACCTCGACCTCCTGGTTCATAGTCAAGGCTTAACCACTGAGCCATGCGGCCTGGGTGTGATGAGTACTATTTTAGATTATAGAGAGGTAGATACAATTTGGAAGGAATAAGAAACAAAAGTTAAAAGGTGAAGTATGACTGTACTTGAGCCCAAGAAAGGCTATTCCACCCCCTTTAGAGAGCAGCACGATTAAAAAGGGGTGCAGCCAGTGACCATCTACATTATAGCAACACCAGAAACAACCTGGATCTCCATACCGGTGCAGGTTTCTGCCAGGCCACAGGACCAGTTGGGCTTATTTTTATATGGATGCTTCAACCACACATAGACCATTGTATAAGAGGAGATTAAATGACAATGCATCCATCTTTGCCATAATTCAATCTAATTCAAGCCACATTCATCAAATGTTACTATGTGGCATATACTATGCTCATTATGCAAAGATGAATAAGGTTTGGGCCCTGCCTTATTCACAGTTGGGTGGGGGAGTTCAAAAAGTCTTCATAAAATATATCAGACTCAGAATATATATATAATAAAAACAGAGACCAAGTCATATTCTTCTTTGTATACCCACAGTGCTTCACATATGGTAGATATTCGGTAAAAATTAATACTGATAATTGTAAGGTGGCTATAGAGACCTCCCCCCGCAAAAAGAAACAATTCTACCAGGAGACATCAAAGAAAGGCTGACAAAATGAAGCTTTAATTACATTGGGACTTAAAAGCTATTTAGAACTTTACTTGGTTAAAAGAAAAAAAAAGTAGGAACAAAAGTATTCCTGGTTGGTAGACAAAAATTAGGCAAGTAAGCATGACTTGATTAAAACAAAAATAATAATAGTATTGATTAAATGCATAATTATTCTGGGTGTAATACTTGATTCCTTTTATTCTTACAACAATACTGTGGGGAGACTAGTGTTATACCTAGTATACACATGAAAACGTGATGGTCACACAGCCACTGAGCTTCGGGGCCAGAATTTGAACCATTACTCCTCAATGTACAATGTTCCTTGGGGAAAAAAGGGGGAGTTTCTGATGGTTTTTAATCTGAGGAATGGCATGTTCTGGTTTGTTTTCAGCCAAGAGGATCAAAGATCGGAAGGTGGCAACTTTCTGCTGAAGTTACCTAAACCAAAGTCAACAATCAAGTTAGAAAACACACACCTTTGATGGTCTAATTCAATTAAACTGATTTGAAGGTAGGTACTACATTTTGTAAGTTCTGCACATATAAACTTTCAATACCAATGAGTGTAGAAATAATACATAATAAATTTATAAACTTGTATTTTAAATTCATGTAGGCCCCATGGACATACATTTGGAAGTAGGGTTTTTAATATACTCTACATGTTTTGTGTTTTTATTCTTTAGGCAGCCAAATACATAAGGATTCTGTGGTAGAGCTCACGGCAAATGATATTTCACTTTGGTATAAGACATGACTGCATGCTCTCTCATGAAATAAAGTTGTTACTCTTTTGGTATTATTTAGAGAAGTTACTTTGGCTAATAGCATACAACTTTTTTTTTTCATGTTCCCTTCAGAATTTTTAGGGACTAACATCTCATTCAAGCTCAGAGGGTGGAAGATATGGCAGCCAATTGGTGCTTTATTTAGTGGCCCGCACCAAAGGTTTATTGTATCTAGAAACAGTGTTTATAAATAACTAAAAGGTTGCTATGGTCTTTAACTGGGAATGGCCTCTGAGGGAGGACAAGAAATAATTAAAACAGGAGGTTTAGAAAAACTCTTTTTGAAAGACAGGTCGATTTACCACGTGGACTGTTCCAGTAGAGGAGGTTTTTAGTTCAATTTAACTTACTTTTATTGAAATCTTACAAGTGACCTTACAGTATATTTTTAGATGGGAGTTTTATGTTGGGTCATGTGCTGAAACAGAAAATACAGAACAGATATCTGTGAACTAAAAAAGACTGACATTCGCAGAGAAGTCTAATGTATAAATTGGAACCCCAGCCATTTCAAGGACAGAAATCATTGTGGCAAAATAAGTGGGAAGAATCTCATTATTTGATGACCATTTCTCTTAAATGTTAATAAAAATATACTGTATTTATACTCTTTTAGCTTTCAAGGTGCTGGTATATTATCAAAATCATTATGATTTCAGAAATTGATCCATTCCCATGTAGTCACTGAATTTCCCAATAAAAGTCTCCCAGAGTAAACATCTCTGTTTGCCCAATGCATTCCACAAAGCATCTTTAGAGACCGTTAAAATTTTTATTCCAAGGTCCTTGATGAAGGTCCATCTTATTCCATGGCTAGTGTTGAAATCAGTTCAGTAGGGAGATAGCCTGATGAATTATCTCATGGTAGAATTCAGAACTCCTGGACATGAGTGTTTCCATGATAATAGTCATCCTCATTTTTCCAGGGTAGTTTATTTCTTTAGTCTATTTGCTATAAAACTGCTCTAGCTACGACTCTCCACAGGACTCCCAAAGTCCCAGAATACTCACTCAAGGACATTCAAAAGTATTCATTTTTTTTTTTCATTAACATTGTACCATAGGGTCTTCGGGAATAGATCTGTATTCTGCTTATGTTATCCTGATTAAGTTTCAAGGAATTGGTCTATATAAAATGATAAATGATACAAGAAGGCTCTTTATATGAATCATCCTAAGAAGAGGTTTTCTTATTCTGCCTTTATAGTCTGTGAAAAGTATTATTTGATTCACACAAGTCCAGATATTGTTGATTAAAAAGTAATATGGTTAGGCTTTTAAGACTTTATATAAATTTCTAAAGGACCAAAGTAATATTGTGAAATGTTTTACTCTTAACCTTAACATACATATATAATACATACAATAGCTATAGGTAATATATAAAGGCATAACTGGCATGTGAGTCTACCAATCACTGTCAATCCTACCTCACTAGAGAAGATGAACTACTTAGCTAAGAAGTGAAAAAGGTCTCTTCAGGTGTGCGTTGGAGCCTTCTCCATTATCTCTCATGCTGTTATACAAAAACACTAGAGGCCTGGTGCACGGATTCATGCACCGGTGGGGTCCCTTGGTGTGGCCTGCAGGGATCAACTGGCAGTCCAGTGCCACCTGCCGCTCCTGCCTGCTGCTCCTGCTCATCCTGGCCCCGCTGCGCCTACCATGGGCTCAGGCCCAGTCAGTCCTGATTGAGGGAGGCTTGCACTGCTGCAATGGCACTCGCCAGCCGTGAGCCCTGTGTCTGGCACTCGTCCCAAAGGGGTGTGTGTGTGTGTGGGCGGGGGGGGGGGGGGGTGCGGGACACAATCGGCCTTCTAGGTGAGCAGTGGGATGCTTTTGTCCACTTGGGATCCTGATCCGTCCCGCTGACATCCCTGCCGGTTGTCGGGAACCATCTGGTGGCCGCTTTTATATCCTTTCCTCCTTGCAGAATGTCTAGGGAGGGGAAGCAGCCGTGGTGCCTGAGGCTGACTTCCAGGAGGCCAGTGGCACTGTTGGGATTATTCTGGTGGCGCCAATCCATCAGTGCCTGGCCTGTTCTCTGGAGATTGGACCTGCAGGACTATTGAGGGAGTGAGTGGTTGCCACTGGGCTGGTGGGCCACCAGGATAGGTCAGTCAGTTGAGCAGTGCTCCCGCTGTGAGAGCGCACTGACAACCAAGGGGCAGCTCCTGCATTGAGTGTCTGCTCCTTGGTAGTCAGTGTGCATCATAGCGGCTGGTCGTTCAGTCGATTAGGCTTTTATATATATACTAGAGGCCCAGTGCATGAAAATTCGTACACTTGTGGGGTCCCTCAGCCCAGCCTGCACCCTCTCACAGTCTGGGAGCCCTCAGGAGATGTCCTAAGCCACAGTTTGGCCTCCCTGTATGGGAGGCAACCAGCAGACTGATCAGGGGAGGTGCCGGTGGCGAGCAGCCATCCCTGTCCCCCATTGCCCTGCTGCTACTGCCACCGCTGGTGGCCTCCCTCTGCGGGAGGCAACCAGGTGGGCCGATCAGGGGATGGTGCAGGCCAGTGACCAGCTGGCCCCACTGCCCCGATCACTCCTCCACTGCCGCTGGTCGCTGCCATCCCCCCATCACCGTCCCCTTCCTCTGCCCACTGGCATGTGCCTTGGCTGGCCTGGTGCCACCTACTTGCCAGCCCACCCCCCGCCGACCCATCATTCCATCGTTTGGTCAATTTGCATATTATGCTTTTATTATATAGGATATATTATTCTATAAAAATGTCACTGCTATCTGCAAATACTTAATGCCCAGTCTAATCCCTCATTTACCAGTCAGAAAGCTCACTTAATAAAGACATGTTGTTGACAGACCACGGTCCCAGAATAACATCAAACCAAACTGAAGATTTGTCTCTAGGCTTGGAATAGAATCACAATTCTCCTTATTGAACCTGCTAAGAAAATTATATTTGTGCTTTCTGGGGGTATCTCGTTAAAAATCCCAGAGATGCCATTTTTGCATAATGCTGGTCTTGGGACAAAGGTTATCCATCCTGGAATTTTCATAACTACTGAAAGCAAGCAAGACATTACCATTAATCATGAAAACCAGTGCTAAGCTTGTGCATGCATGCTCACAATTTAAAATTTATATAAATTTATGTGCAAATTACGTGTAGCCCTCAAGCTCCTGGCAAGTTTCCATTGCACCCTGTGGAAGTATAGAACTTGGGCAGCTCAAAATTTATAGCTTTTTCCACTGAGGTCTGCTTTATTGACTTTTGCTTTTTTGTGGTCTGCTGGGGACTTGATGGCTGATTCTAAAATGTACATTTATGTTCTTATCTCTCCACTTGGGAGACCCAATGAATGAATTATTTAAGATTGGAGGAAATATTTTGAGCTCATTTTTCCAATTTCAAGGCTTTCTGTTAAGCTCATTGAAAACCTTCATTTGCAAATAATTATGTAAACAGAATAGTAAAGAGGTGGATAGTCCTCTTGCTTTTAACTGGCTCCTATCAAAACCTACCTTTTAAAATGGTTAACCTTGTGAACATAAAATTGGCCTTCACTTATTCAAAGATCACTTACCCAGCAAACTCTGCTAGCTGATTTCCAAATATCTGGAGGAATGCCTACAAAAACAGTCAAAACTGATTTTGCAGTCTCTGTACCAAAGGTCATGTACTACACCCATTAAAGAGACTTCCTGACAATCAATGAAAACCCATTGTACATATACTTTATCTTTAATTCTAATATATTTAATTAGTTTGTTTCCTGGTCTGTATCAATTTGGATGCCACAATTAAGAAGAAGCAGTTTTGTATCTAAGTCTCCTGATTCTACAAAGCAGTAACATTTGACAATCTGATAATACATGGGAGAGGAAAAACCAAAACCAAAAGCAAAGCAAAACCAAAAAAACACACAAAACCCCAAAAACAAAAAACACTGGTTTAAGAATGTCAGTCTGAGTCTGAGGACATTTTTTATGTTGTCAAAAGCTCCATTCACTCCTATAGCCTGTGAGGTTATTATGGCTTTACTATACAATAAAAATATGGCTTAATTCATTCAACACACATTTATTAAGAACTTAATACATGTCTGGAGTTGGGGAAGCAAAGACAAGTGAAAGGTAGTGTATGTCCTTGAAAATATTGCAGTTCAGCTGGGAAAGCAGAAACATGGGCAATTATGGTAGAGATAGAAAGTGCAATGGGAGTATAGAGAAAGAAAAAGATGATTTATCTTGAAGGCTTAATGGATAAGTAACTTTTTAAGTAGTTCTTAAACGCTAATCAGAAGTTTTCCAAATTGATAATGGGGAAATGGATGTAGTAGGAAGAAAGAACAGTACATGCAAAGCCATCGAGTAATGAAAGAGCATGTCTTGTATGGCAGGCAGAATTCTCAAATGGCCCCCAATATTCCTACCCTTGTTGCACATGTCCTTCCCTTGAGTGTGAGAAGGACATGCCTCTGAATATGATGGGATATTACTCACATGTGTATGTTGTATTGTATGTGAAAAGAGATTTTATAGAGGGAATTAAGGTCCTTCGTCAATTGACTTTGAGTTACTAAAAATGGACATTATTTTAGTGGGTCTGACCAAATCAGGTGAGCCCTTAAAAGACATTAAGAGGTTTAAAGAGAGAGAGAGAGAGAGAGAGAGAGAGAGAGAGAGAGAGAGAGAGAGAGAGAAAGATTCTCCTGCTGGCCTTGACGGAACAAACTGTCACATTGTGGATAGGGCCTATATTAGGGATGTGAGAGCCACTTCTAGGAGCTGAGAGTAGCCCTTAGTTATAGTAGTCCCTATAACAGCTTATAATAGAACTGCTACCTCAGTCATATGGCTGCAAGAAAATAGATTCTACAAACAACTGAAGGAGTATGGAGCTGAATTCTCCCTTGAAAATCTCCCATATAAAGATGCAGGTGGCAGACACCTTGACTTCACTTTAATGAGACCCTGGGTGGAGGACCCAGCTAAACTGTGCCAGAGTCCAATTTCACAGAAACTGTGAGTTAAAAAAGAATAAATTGTTGTCATTTAAAACTGCAAAATTTCTGGTAATATGTTACACATCAATAAAAATGAATATAGAATTTTCAGAAAACAGAAGTTTAAAATTTATGAATCTTGGGGTAGATGGATAGACAAGGGAAAAACTAATTAATGGTCTGATACATAATGAAAAAGAACTCTGAATTTATCCTGTGAGTCACAGGGAATCATGAAAAGTAATTAATGTAAAGGGTTCCTATAACAGGTTTGTATTTTAAGACGTTAATGCTGGCCCAAGGAGCAAAGATGGATTGAACAGGAGAGATGATGAATGATGGCAAACAGGTTTACTAAAAATCGCCCTAATAAAAGGTTGTAAAAGTTTCTTGAAAGGCAATGACAACAGTGAGGAAGCAGAAGGATAAGGTCAGCAAAATATTTACAGGGAAAGATCAACATGATGACCAATGTGAGATCAACATGAAAGAAAAAAATTAATGGAGAATAATTCCAAACTTCTTTGTCTCAATGAGATGAGAAGAAGGGAAGATAAACAATTAGGAAGAGAAGTTACTTTGGATTTTGAAAATGGCATGTTTTAATGGCATGTAGGATTTCCCAGTGCTTAAGAGAGAGCTACTCACTGTCAGTTAGAGTCATAGTTCTGGAGTCTAGAACAAGGTGGAGGCTGGAGATTTATTTGGGGAGTTAGATATCAACAGAGTTGAAGGCATGGAACTAAATGAGAAATTATTCAAGAAGACAATGTACTCTGAAAAGATGATGGCAGATCATACTCTGGGGCTTTAACATTTAAGTGTAAGTAGAAGAGGAGCAGAGGAAAAAATAAGGAATTGTTATGATTACAGGAGTGAAATCTGGAGAAATGGTATCATGGAATCTAAGGGGGAGACATTTTCAGAGAAATAAAGATTGAGCATTGCCAAATGTTAACTGGAAAGTAGAGGGAGCATTATGAAAAAGCCTGATAATTTAGCAATAAATTGGCTCAGAAAGATAAGAGCAGATTGGCCTTAGTAAGAGGGTTTCAAGGGAATGGTGGGTGTTGAAACCACATTGAAGTGGATGTCAGGAATAAATGGGAAGTGAGACATAATACACCACAATAAACTTCTTTCAAGTAACAGGGCAACAAGAAAAGAAGGATATTAAAGGAAAAGAACAGCATTAGAAAAGTGTGAAAACAACCCATAGCGTGGGAGAAAATATTTGCAAATCATATACTTGTTAAGAGACTTGTCACATAGATAGAGAGATGATATATTGTAGATAGATAGACATATAGATATGCATATATATAATACAAAGAGCCCTTACAATTTAATAGTAAAAAACCCAAATATTCCAATTAAAAGAGGGCAAAGGATCTGCATAGACATTTCTCCAAAGAAGATACACAAATGGCCAATAAGCACATGATAAGATTTTCAACATTATCAGCCATCATGGAAATGCAAGTAAAAACCACAATAAAATACCACTTCACACTCAGTAGAATGGCTAGTATCAAAGAGCAGCTCAGTTAGCTAAAGCATCGTCCTGATACGCCAAAGTTGTGTGTTTGATCTCTAGTCAGGGCACATACCAGAATCATCCAATGAATTCATAAATGAGTGGAACAATATAAATTTACATTTCTCAAATCAATTGAAAAAAACCTCTTATTCAGTTATCTGGATAAGTCAAAACATTTTTTTAAAGAGTCAGATAACGGGTGCTAGCAAGGATGTAAGGAAATTAAGCCAGTCATGTACTGCTGGAAGGGATGTAAAATGGTATACAGCCACTTTAGAAAAAACAGTCTGGTAGTTCCTTAAACAATTAAATATAGAATTGCCATATAACCCAGCAATTTTACTCCTAGGTATACACTCAAGAGAAACAAAAACACATGTCCACATAGACACTTGTATAGGACTGTGTATGGCAGCATTATTCAAGAGAGTAGAAGGTAGAAACAATTCAAGTATCCATCAATGGGTTTATGGATTTGAAAAATCTGCGATATCTACACAATGGAGTATATTTTGATCGTAAAAAA
The DNA here is from genome assembly GCF_964212035.1 of Myotis nattereri. Classification (NCBI taxonomy): domain Eukaryota; kingdom Metazoa; phylum Chordata; class Mammalia; order Chiroptera; family Vespertilionidae; genus Myotis; species Myotis nattereri. Next base: position 178,797,880 of record NC_138076.1, read on the forward strand.
TAATAAATATTCATATAATCAACATGGATGAACCTTTTAAACAATAATCCAGACACAAAAGACCTTGTACTATGTGATTCCACTGATATGAAAATCCAGAATAGGAAAGTCTAGAAACAGAAAGTAGATTAGTGTTGCTTTGGGGCTGGAGGGAGTGTGGGTGGCACCAAAGGGTGGGGAGGATGTTAGCTAAAGGGGATGTGTTTCTTTTGAAAGTGTTCTAAAATTGACTATGGTGGTTTTGTACATACCCGTGAATATACCAAAACCATTAAATTGTATACTTTAATTGGGTGAATCGTATGGTATGTGAATTATATCTCAATAAAGCTGTTTTAAAAAAGAAAATAAAGGGAGTACTTCAAGGTGGTTAGGGTCAAAAAGAACATTTCTTTTAGCTTGTGAGAGATTCCAGTCTGTTTGTACTTTTGAAAAAAGAGTTGAGGGCTCTTCATAGTGATTGATGCTCCTGATGATAACTCTGACTCATCAGCAAAGGTCAAATCCTGTTCAATATGTAATATCTTTTAGAAAGTCTTCCAGCAAAAATATTTAAATGAAATTTACTCCTTTGAACCCAAAACGCATCTCCTTTTATTGGAAAATTAATTTGTGAAGCATCAGCATTCCCTCATTGACGAATGACAAATGAGGTGTTACTCTAAGTAGCGGAACAATGCTTACCAAAAAAGTGTCTTCTTTCAAATTTATTTTTTATTTCTAAAGTTTTGAGGCAATTTTTGGACTGTGAAAAAAGAAAAGGAAAAATATACAAAACTTCCTGATTCCCATACAATTTTTCATAGGGTCTGCATTACCCTTTAGCTGCCTGGCTCCTAGGTAGTAAAGGCTATAGCATCAGGCTACACACCTGCCACACTGCTCTGATTCAGAACCAAAGGGCCCTAGTGCTCAGCTATTGGGCTGACAGATATCCAACCGGCAAGACTTCGGGTACTCCTTGTGTTTCAGCCAAAATGTTGGCTGTCACCATTTCATTTCTCTTTTGAATCTGTGTTCAGCCTTATTATTGCTTTCATTGATTTATTTATTTTTTTATTTTACAAAGTACTTCCTTGCTCTTCAATGCCTGACCTTGTAGCATATCGCCTGGCTATTAAAAACAGATTGTTAAAGGCTTACTAGCAAAACCCCAGAGGATCTATATGGATTTGTTTTAAAATGTATAAAAATTCTCTGGGCACAGATTAATTTCGCTTGCTCCATATACTTTTTTTGTTGTTGTTATTTCACCTGCTACCAAGTAGACACTGCAACTGGGGAGGTTTTTGTTTTGTTTTAATACCAAGTTCTATCAGAATTGTCTGAAAGAGCCTAAACATTTTTTCACTGGAAGGATCCGCTTTCAAACAGCCCACCGTCCTCAGGAGGAGTTAGTCACACAAGGTATCCAGATGTCCCGGGTGAGGAGCAAATATTCAGCATCTTTAAGGAAGGGCGAGGCCACTTCGGAACTTGGCAGGAGCTCAGCCCATGAGGAGAAGAGACCGACTCCCCAGCTCTCTGTTGATGACCAAGGAAAATGGTCTGCTGGATTCTGAGTGTGAGAAAAGGCAGCTGAGCCTTCTGTTGATGGAATCAGCCAGGCAAAACAACTCGCCTAGTGCTGTGAGGATGAGCCAGATCAGAGCGTCCTGTGAAAGGAAGTCCGAGAGGGGCAGGGATTCATTTCTGGGAAGAACATAATGAGAGCAAACGGCATAATAAATAAGAGCTGTTTTTCTCTTGATTTGGATTTGAACTTCAATGTGGAGATCAAGTGGTTTTTTAAAAAAGAAGTGTCTCTGGTTTAAATAAAAGTGATAATTTTCCATTGTGTACCTACCTATTTAATGAAGAAGGCTTCAGAGAAAAAATAATAATTCTTAGGGCTGTTCACTAAGGTCCTCATGTCAAATGTGAAAAGGGGCCTATTTTGCTTTTCCTCCAAAACTTACCACTATATCCTCCTGCTTTTCTACCCTGACATTAAATCTCCAAATAAGTGCTGTCTAGTGCCTTCAGAGGTCTGCACAGTAGATCAGGACTAAAAGAGGCTTGGATTCTAAAAAACAAATTGGTACCCAAAGGTACAGATTCATTGGTCTGCATCTATATTCTGTCAACATATTCACGAGAATGGAAAAAATGTTGGCTTTGGCCTGCAAAAACCTTAGTTTATACCCCTGTTTCTCCACTTAGTACCTGACTAACCAGTAGCCTCCTTAAACCTCAATCACCTTATTTTTACTTGTCTGTTTCCTCATCTGTAAATTGGGAATAATACCATTATCTAATATTGTTTGACAACTGAGATATATATATATGTGAAAGCTCTTTGTAGGTTATAAAACATAACACTTAGGTTAGTTGGAAAATATCTTTGACTATTTTTCATCTAACTTTACAAAGCCAGGATTGGAACACAGGGCTATATGACTCAAAAGTTTGTCTTTTTCTAAAATTGCCTTGTTTGTCCATTATAAGTAAATACATACTTATAAATAATATTTAATAATAAATTTATAAAGAAATATTCCCAACATGCAAAGTATTTTTCTTTAAGAGATACTAAACAGAATCAAACATAAATACTGCTTTCAAGGAGCTAATAGTTTATTATGGAAGACAAGACATGATACAAACTTTTTTCTCATGAGTTAAAAAATGATGCATCTTAAAAGATGTTCATCTAACTATTTGTTTGATAATTACCTACTGAGCATCTACAATGTGATAGATGCTGTGCTAAAACCTGGGGACAGAATGATAAGCAAAAATAGTCATGACTTTTGCCCTATTGGAGCTCATTGTCTAGGACAGTGATGGCGAACCTTTTGAGCTCGGTGTGCCAGCATTTTGAAAAACCCTAACTTAACTCTGGTGCCGTGTCACGTATAGAAATTTTTTGATATTTGCAACCATAGTAAAACAAAGACTTATATTTTTGATATTTATTTTGTATATTTAAATGCCATTTAACAAAGAAAAATCAACCAAAAAATGAGCTCGCGTGTCACCTCTGACACGCGTGTCATAGGTTCGCCATCACTGGTCTAGGAAAAGAAAACTATTGATCAAGTAAATGAAAATATAAGGGCTATGAAGTAGAGATACTTATAAAGTGCCAGATTATTCAGAGAGAAATACTACATTTAATGGAAGGTATAAAGGGCTGCTTCAAAGAAAAGGGTTCCTTGGAGCTCAGCTTTTGAAGACAGATTAAGGTTGGCTCTGCTACACAGAAGGGAGAGTCCTTTCAGACGGAGGGCACAGACAGCAAGAGCCAAGGAATGAGGCTAATGATGTGAGTATTCAAAAGTGTTTGGAGGAATTGAAAGTAAACTCATTTACCTCATAGATAGGAAGAGGAATAGAATTTGACTGGTATGTGGAAGCCATATTGTGAGAGTTTTGAACGCCAGGTTAGAGTTTGGATATGATTCTGTGATCCATAAATAATTTCTGGAGGTTTATGGGCAGTAGGGACATGACCAGGTCTATGCGCAGTAAAATAATGTGCCAGGACTCTGGAGGAGTGAGGAGGTTAGAAGAAGAGATGACATTTAAGAAAGTACTTCAGCAATGAACTCCTCTAGGCTAAGACAAAGAGGATCCAAGTCAGGCAGTTAGCAATGAGGATACAACAGAGGAAAAGACGCAATTTTGGTTGTGGAGGACAAAGACAATAAAGATTCACTAGCGAATATGGGCACATTTTAAAAATCAGCTGTAAATTGGCATCCCTGTTTCGTTTTGTTTTTCCTGAATGGAATTCCTGTACTAGGCATTGCATATATGGTAACATATAACTTTTAGACTTCAATTTGTTTATTTATAAAATAAGGTGAGTGATAATCACTTAAACAAAACAACAATAACAAATGTATTCGATAAAGCGAATAGATGCATTGGAGTCCTCTGTGCTAAATGGATGACCTAGCTTCACCTATTCAAGTAGAGAATGTCTAAGCTAGATAGAAGCTTAGTGACTTGAGTGAGCAGTGGGTTTTGCAAGTAAGGAAGCTGGCGTCCAGAGAGATTAAATGACTCAAGTGAGGCCAAACAACTAATAAGAGCAGAGTCCAGATGTCCGCCTTCCCAGGCCAGGGCTTTTCTGCCACTTCATGGAGCCTCTTACTTTTAGAACTGATGTTTATTTAAGAAAATGATACTCTCATTGCAGCTGGGCTTGCCCAACCCATAACGACCTTACACTATTCAACCAAGTCAGTGAAGGAGAGATTCATTCTTTGCATGAGAACAGCTGGATGTAGGCTATTACTGCCAGGGCTCTAGACAGATTCTCTGCTCTGTCCCTCCTAGGATTCTGTCCTATGTCTGAGAAAAATAACTGATGGGAAAAGCTGCAGAGAACTGAGAAGCCACTCAGGAAAGGCCTCTTTCCAAGGAAAAAAGAAGTCAAAATGTACTCCTTTGTATTAAGTTGCATAAGCCAGATCTGGGAAAGAAAAGAACATTTCCCATGGTGGCCTTATCACTCTCTCTTCCATTTGAGTCACTGGGTGAAGAGACTGTACCAAAGAATATGTAAAACTTAGAAACTGCTGTTTCTCCACCTTCTTTGTGAATGTGAAAATGACTGAGGTGTCGCAGAACTGGCATTGGTGGCCTCCATGGCAGTGGGTTGCCTGCAGTGGCAGTGCTAGCATGCGTCATGTTGGTTGTATGCCAACCCCTGGTGGCAAACATCTCTCTCTTGGTCTGGGGCACTGAAATCATCAATGCAGATAGCAGCAGCAGCAGCAGCAGCAAATATGCCTCCACTTGGCATTTGGTAGCTTAATTGTCACTTTTACTTTGGCACCCTGGTGGGGAATGAGTGAATACAAATGGTGAAATACCAAAGGTATTTGTGGGAATCACCTAGGGCCGTGGTCGGCAAACTGCGGCTCGGAACCACATGCGGCTCTTTGGCCCCTTGAGTGTGGCTCTTCCTAAGCCTTAGGAGTACCTTAATTAAGTTAATAACAATGTACCTACCTATATAGTTTAAGTTTAAAAAATTTGGCTCTCAAAAGAAATTTCAGTCTTTGTACTGTTGATATTTGGCTCTGTTGACTAATGAGTTTGCCGACCACTGACCTAGGGGATTCTCAGAATTCCTAGTGTGGAAATTGAGAGGGAAGAATTTCCTACAGAGTGAGGTGGGGTGAGCAGGTAAATTCTCTTATTACCTAACATTTCTTCTATAGGTAAAAAACAAACACACAAACAAAAAAGAATTTAAACCTGCTATTATTTTATTACTAAGTTTGTGGGGTTTTTTGGTTTTTTTTGGACTTTTTTCTTTTTAGTTAGTCTTAGTCTCTGGAACATTGTTGGGGGTTTGGTTAGCTGACGGATTTATATTTCTGATTCTGAATAATCAGTTTCTGGAAAAACAGACCTCTAAAGAGTTGACCCTTTTTCTCACAAGTATTTTAAGCTTCTTAGAATCTGGGTGACTCATTATCACCCATCGATGTTTTCTCAACTCCTTTTTTTTAAAAAAAAAATATATTTTATTGATTTTTTACAGAGAGGAAGGGAGAGTGATAGAGAGTTAGAAACATCGATGGGAGAGAAACATCGATCAGCTGCCTCCTGCACATCTCCCACTGGGGATGTGCCCGCAACCCAGGTACATGCCCTTGACCGGAATCGAACCTGGGACCTTTCAGTCCGCAGGCCGACACTCTATCCACTGAGCCAAACCGGTTTCGGCATCATCTCTTAATGGAGGTGTAATACACGTGTACCTTAGGTATAGAGTAGATACTCTAATTGTCTCCTAGGAAAACACAAGTAATGGCAGTGAGCTCCTGGAAACAATCCATTTGAAAAACATGACAATAAGCGCCTCACACATAATTGATTGGTTCAGAAGGTGGGCCCATGACTTAGGTTGAGCCAATCAAAATCTTTTTTCTAAAAATTCTGAATTGGAATAAGATTCTGTGCTTAGTGTTGGTTTTTCTCTTAACTGCTGTCACTTATGCACAGTGTGCAAACCTGTTCACCACCAACTGGACTGGCATGCAGAGAAAATTTGTCTTTGGAGCATGGTAAGGGTGAAGCTGACATGCAACAGAAGACCTGAGAAGTGGAGATTCCAGCTCTCTAGTTCCTGGTTCTCTCCCCTCCTGGTAGCCAGTGCATTTTAGATCTTGGGTACTGCAAGATATCTCTATATTCTATCATGTTACCTCTCAGGAAAAACTTACATTTGTTCTTTTTTCCAAAAAATGTTTAAATAATATTGTTCCATACAAAACAGTACAAAGGGAATGATATTGTTCCAAATACCGGAAGTTTGGTTGGTAAATCAGAAGGGTCAAATTGAGACAAAGTATAACTTAGTGGCAAATGCATAGCCTTGGGTGACAGCCACACCTGAATTTGAATCCTGGCACTTCCAATTGGAAGAGCCTATCAATAGTGGATAGCATTACCCTCTCAGGGCCTCCATTTCTTCATCTGCCAAATGGGCATAATAAAATTCGCTACTTCAAAGAATTTGGGTGTGGATTTAATAAGCTGATGCATAAAATGCATAAAATGCAAAAAAAGCAACATAGCACACAATGAGAATTCAATAAATCTTATAACCATTATTATTTATATGACTCCTGGAAATAACATTAATCAGCTTGTTCTTGACATAGTTACCAAAGATCGTATGTTTTATAATGGATTTGCTTTTGTTTGTTTTCATGTGTGTTGTTTTTGAGTTTTGTGATACTGAAGAGGTATAGATAGACATGCTGCCTTAGCTGGGCTTTGCAAGGGACTCTGGGCAGCCAAAAGGTACAGATGCTGGGGCATATGAAAAAAGAGGCCACACAGGTAGGAAAGGAATACATAATGAAGGGAGAGAAATCATCAAGACCAGTCCTGGGAAGGATGTCCTGCTGCTCTGAATATCGCTGAAAATCACTGCAAGGCCCTTCTCTCTCAGAGCACTTTTTTCACATTTACAGGAAGGAGTCAAATCATCCCTTTCACTTCATTCTCACCACGAGTAAGCTCTGTCTTCTGGATTATTTGCATGACCATCCCTTTCACTTTCCCAAGAACAAGATGCCTACAAATTACAAGAAAGTAAAGTTGGCCTGGTGGAAACAAACTGCCCTTCTGTAGACAAGGGTCCCTGGAGCTTCTGAGGAGGGCAGAAATAGCCTTAGGCTCTCTTTCAAATGCTCACTGTCCTGGGGGCGAGAACTGCTCTGCAATCCTCCCCTTGCCTGGCTCCCCTGGCATTTGGAAAGCAAAGGAAACATTGCCGACATGGCTGTCAAGGGGACCATTTTTTAAAAACTTTTTCTAACAGGAAAATGGACTGTTGTCAACACATGTTTTTCTTTTTTATCGGTCATTCTCAATGAGTTTGTCTTTCTATCCTTTTTCATGTTGCCTCTTTGCAGTCTGTAGGATTAATATTCTGTTGGCAAAGGAAATTGTGTAGATGAGAATATTTTTATTTCTGCAGGGGAGAAAAAAAAGATTTAAGTGAACTTCTTTAGGGGTAGGGCTTAAGCTAAAGAAGATTCTCTAGATTAAATCAATAGGAGAGGGAGGAGAAGGAAAGGAGAACCAATTGGGGGCTGGGAATTGGATAAAGTACTGAGGGGCTGGCTCCGGGGGTGAGGGCAATAACTTCCCTCTGCTCTCACTGATGGCAGCCGGCAAACACTGCAGCCTAGCACATTCTTTTATTGAATTCCGCTGTTTTACTGGGTTGGCACACACAAAAAATAATATCTCCTGGCTACCATGGCATAACTGTTCTTTTGTATAGAACACAGAAGACTTCTTTTGGAGATGCCACAGGTTAAATTCCTTGTGATCTTATTTCCTATCTAAATAAAAACGTGCCTCAAATCTTGGTAAAATGCAGAAATTATTTTTGATAATGTATTTTAATGCCATCTCTCATCTTTTGTGGCTCCTTCTCTAAATATACACATCAATCTCAGCAGGTTTCCTTGCTAGATCTTTCAGCCCTCCATTCTTTCAGAGGTTAATTAGATCTGTTAAGATTCCTTTTTAATTCCAGAGACCCTTTAGAGATGTTTAGGAAGACTGGTTAACAATTCAGCTGTAGGTCTTTTAAATTATCCTAACTACAATTTAGAGACAAATGGAATCCATGAGCATCTATTAGCTATGTTGCTGTTTTATTGGTGGCACAGGATTCAGTTCATAAGGTTTCAGAGAAAAACAATAAAATAAAGGAAGTTCTCTCCCCAATTTATTTTTATATTGAAAGGTAATCCCATGCTTCCCAATAGGTGAAGAAAATACCCACCCCATGTAAAGGAGGCTTTGAAAACCTAATATAATGATTGATTGATGAATTATCTCAGTTAGTTAATAAACTTGGGAATGAGTTTTAAAGAAACTGTGGAGAAGAAATGTGTTTTTAAAAATATATTTTTTCTTGATTTCAGAGAGAAAAGGAGAAAGAGAGAGAAACATCAAAGATGAGAGAGAATCATGGATTGGCTGCTTCCTGCATGGCCCCCTCTGGGGATTGAGCCCACAACCCAGACATGTGCCCTAACCAGGAATTGAACCTGTGATCTCCTGGTTCCTAGGTCGATGCTCAACCATTGAGCCATCCTGGCCCGGCAAGTGTTTTAGAGAAACAGGGTTCATGAAAAGATTGGAAGTTGGATAGAAAAGCTTTGAGCCTGCAGAGCAGCCTCTGTGGGAAACTTATCCCAAACAAGGGCCAAGGGAGCTTAATTTCACCTCCTTGTGGAACTTTCTCAAGTCAATGTCTTCTATCACTTCTATATTATTTCCCTTTCTACCCTAGTGGAACTGTAGAACGCAGAGCCCTTATCCACTATCTAAATACAGCCAAATAAATAGACTAAATAAAAGTACCACAAGGCAGTCATTTTCATAATTAAGGAAAGAGAAAGCCACTGGAGAAGACCATTTCAACAGAGGAAGAATGAGGACCTATGAACTGGAACACTAGAAAAGTCTTGGGTTGCTTTTTATTTTATTTTATTTTTTTTATAAACCTAACCAAAGATTATAGTGTTTCACTTTTATAGAATGGGTTCATTCATTCATTCCACAGACTCACCAACTCCCAACAGGCAGGCATTATGGTAAATGCTGAAAGTATAAAATGTCACACACATTCCCTCATTGCAAGGATTTAATGATCTTAGGTGGGAGATTTACTTGTAAGCAATTTAATACAATAATCACATGGCAAGGATTGGTAATATGGTATAGAAAATTACAATGTTAATTCAAAGGAAATCACTAACAATTCAGCTCAAAAGTGTTAGTATCATTTCATAGAGGTGCTGACAGTTGAGTTGTAATTTGAGAAATGAGCAGCAGCTCACCAGGTGGAATAGTAAGAGTGTCTTTCCTGGTGATTAGAAGGGCTTAAAATAGAGGCAAACACATGCATAAGTTTAATGTGATATGGCAAAGGTGTGGCTGAAGCATGGTGTGGATGGGAATGTAAATGGAGGATGATAAATGGAATTGAAGCATAGGTTAGCACCAGATTGTAAAGGGACTTTTCTGCTGCCTTCCCTAAATTAAGAATTTTGGACTTTATGTTTTATGCATTAGGATCTACTGTTTAGTTTTATTTGCACTTTTTTTCTGTAGCAAAGACACAGGAAAAAAATTGTGTCTTAAAGGGTTAATTTAATCAGAGACAGGATAGGACATAATAGAAAAGACCAGTTTGTTGTAGTAATGTAGATGAAAAATAATTGGAGCTTGAACTAAGGTTGTGGCAGAACAGATAGAAAAAAGGGATCCGAGGTATGTTGATGAAGTACAATGAACAAGAATTGGTGAGTGGTTGGATCTGAATGTTGGAGGTGAAAAACATTTGTAAATAGCTCAAAGATTCTTAGCTTAAGCAACAGGATGATGTCATTCATTGCTCTGCCATATAGAAAGGGAGCAAGTTGTGAGAGAATGCAGTAAATTCAGTTTTGAACGAGTTGAATTGGAGGTGTGCGTAGGTTAGTCAAGATGACCTGTCTTCTAGGCAACTAGAAATATGGGACTAGAACCTAGGAAAGTGAGAGGACTAGAAATAGTGTCTTGGTGATGACTGGAATATAGGGGAAAATTGAAGTCACAGGTGTGTATAAGACTGCCAGGGAAGAATGTACTCTGCAGGCATCGGAGGAAAGTTAGAGAAGGAGGTGGAGGAAAAAGAGTCATAGAGATAGAAGAACCAGAAAAGAGCTGATGGAAAAATAGTTTCAAGGTAGAGTGAGTGATCAATGGCATTGAATTACTCGGAGACATTTTATAAAATACAGACCATGTCTTTTGAACTTGGTAATTACTAGTGATCTCAGTAAATTCAGTTTCATGGTAGTGATGGGGCAAAAACCAGATGATAGAGGGTTGAAGAATAAATGGAGGGAGGAGGGAAGCAAGAATCAGTGATGTGGAGATCATTGGAAAAAGAACAGGATCAAGAAAAAAGCACATTTAAAAGGAGAGAAAGGCATACTTATGGACTTAGGACAAAGCCAATGGGAGAGGGGGCCATTGGAGATTCAGGAGAGAGCAGTGATACTGAGTCCCATCGGTATCACCCAGCCTAAAAAGCAACTTTGTGAGGAACTGAGTAGTAGCCAATTAAAAGTGAAATTAGCCTAGCTGTCATGGCTCAGTGGTTGAGCCGTGTCCTATGAACCAGGAGGTCACGGTTCAATTCCTGGTCAGGGTGGGTCAGGATGTTGTGGGCTGGACCCCCAGTAGGGGACCTGCAGGCGGTAGCTGATAAATGATTGTCTCTCATCAGTGATGTTTCTATCCATCCCTCCCTTCCTTTCTGAAATCAATAAAATACTTTTTTTTAAAAGAAAATAACTTTTTTATTGGAATTAATCTATAGCAAGATCTACCTGGGTGGGGATCATGTATTTTGTTTTTAAAACCAAAACAAAAATAATTGCGAACTCATGAACCATTTAGAGTTCTTTTTTATTCCCCCACAAACTATTCAAGTGAACAGGGGAAAAATAAAGTTTCTAAATAAAGTCTTCCCCTAGGATTGCATTTTTGACTTGCCAAACCAAACGAACCAAATCTTTTGTTTCTCTAGCAATCGTGCTTCCCAAGAAAAATACACCTGCAAGTATCAGGGGCCAGGTTTCCCCACCCTCAGCCAATTTTTTTTTTGTCCTGAAAGCAACGTTAGAGGGCACTTCTACATTGTGCTATGCTATCCTTTAGCCAAGAAGGTTAAGAAAATGTAAGTTAAAGCAATCAAATCATGTTCTCTATTTCGGAGGTGAAGTAATTGCCCCTCATTTGCTCCTGCAGATGCTCAGGCTATGAAGCGATCCCTTCAGTGTAGTTCCAGGCTATGTAGTCTGAGGATTCTTGACAGTTCTGGCACAGTAGCATACAAGTCACCATGTGTTAGTGCTTGTGATAATAGCTATTGTCTGTACCATCTAATTATCTCGTCTGGCGTTCTACAATCAGTCATTCTTCCGTGGCTTGATGAGAAGCAAACTCTTCATATTTTATGTGCATCGTGGAGACACTAATTCCCTAAGTGCAAAACCCAGACACTTTATGTGAAGTTCTGGCATGTAGGCGGGCTTTGCAACATTCCAAACCGTGGAAACTTTACCCAGTGTATTTCACTTTGGAACTTTGGGGTTTTTAAAAAATTGGACTAAAAGATGATAGTTCTTGAGATTATTCTGGTATCTAGAAATTCAGACACACCTAAATGGGGTTAGTTGGTGATTTTTCCGTGCTGATTAAAGGGAAAAGGGGAGTTAATTTTTGAATGCTTCCTAAATGGTAGGTAACATGAGAAGTGCATCATCGCCTTATTTATTTCTCACAACAATCCTGAGATATATATCTATAGACAGACAGATAAATAGATTGATAGATGTATATAGATATAGATATAGATATAGATATAGATATAGATATAGATATAGATATAGATATATGGACTCTCCATATTGTGCATCTAGAAATTACAGCTTAGGTTAAATTGTTTCAGATATTATATCTAGTGACATGTAGAGCTGACAAGTAATTCCCCATCTGCCTGAAAAATTCTAGTACCGCCTTTTAGTGTCATTTTAAGGGATTTGATTCCACAGGAACCAAAGTATTGGCTCTATTAAGAGCAGAGTCGTGTTAAAAGAGAACCATCAATAGATCCTATTAATTCACTGTATGAAGTACAAATGCCTCAAGAAGAGCCCTAGGTCCTCATGGACACAACTTCTATTCCTTTTGAGACCACATTCAGCTCCCATGTGCTGGATGCGTTCACTGACTCTGACAGAAGCTGTAAGTATTCAGATACATCTGCGACACCTTCTCTGCTCTTCCTCTACCCAGGTCCTCCCTTCTGAAGTCAGCCCATCTCTCCCATTTTCCATGAAGCCAGCTAGGAGCACACAAGCCTCCAGTGAGCCTTTCCTTCTCTGCTCTCTTGTTTTAGTTATGGAGCGCTACACCTCAATTCATATTAAGTTATATTGCTGTATATTTTCACCCACCTTCTTATTGGCCTCATCTCCTTACTAACTTTTTCCCCCCTTTTAACATTGTCTGGTACTTGACCTGAGGCCTATAGCAAAGAAAAAGGTGCTCAATCATACTTTTGAAAGAGAAGTCAATTTGATGTTGAAGTGCTTGGGATAGAGGAAGAAAGACAGAAAAAATATTTCATTTTTGAAGTGTGATGCCAAAGCAAATCCCCATGAGTGTGGTATTTATTATGGATCCAAACATATATTTTGACAAGCTAAGACTCCCTGTTTCTTGACTATAGGAAACAATTGAGTCTCATTGGCACTATCAGCTTGGTGGAGGCCCCACTGAGGCCAAGATATAACTGCTGAGAACAGTGCAGGGGCAGGGGCAGGGTACCACCCCCAAGGAGAGGTTGCTGTGCATATTATCTGCTGGTTGATTCAGCACCACTGACACCTATTCTATATTATCTCTTATAGGACAGTGGCCAGAGCCTTAGCAATGCTTTCCACAGACTTCCATCACCACGGAGGGGCAACAAACCTTTGAACAAGATGTGGGGCTATATTTATACCAGCAGTGGTGTCCTGAACTCTCCTGGCCTGTGTGTGGGTGAAGCAGCATTTCCTCACACTTTGCACCAGAGAGGCAGCAAAGTTAGTGAATGCTGTCGCCATCTTTGCTCTTTCATCTCTTCCAACAATTTTTTTTTTTTAGCACATTTCCCTTTATTTCATCCCTTTTCAGTTGGAAACTCCTAAAATGTTTCCCATTTTATTTCCTTTAAAAATTTACCATTTATTTTATATCTGTTTATGTTAAATAAATGCATGAGGAAAGAAAAGATTCACTTTTTTTTGCATTTAAAAATTAAATGTAGTGGGGTGACATCAGTTAATAAAATTATATAGGTTTCACATATACAATTCTATAATATGTCATCTGTATATTGGTTTGTGTATTTATCATTCAAAGTCAAATATCCTTCCATCACCATATATTTGGGCCCCTTTCCCCTTTACTGCCCACCCCCCCCCCAACTCCTTCCCCTCTGGTAACCACCATACTGTTGCCTGTGTCTGTGAGTTTTGGTTTGTTTGTTTGTTCATGTAGTGTTTTCAGTTTTATATATCCCACATATGAGTTTTCTTGAGTTAAACAAAAAAAGACGTGAGCTAGGACCAGAATCCCAACTCCACTTTCAGTGAGAAAGGTTAAGAACAGGAAGTAGTTACAATGAAAGGTGTCTAGCTTATCTAATAAGCCAGACTTTTCTCTCCTTTCCATGATCAATGCTGAGCCTTTTTCTCTGTTACACATTTCTATCGACTGAATTGTGCCCTTCTTCCCCCCAAGTTATATGTTGAAGCCCCAGCCCCCAATGGGATTGGAGGTGGAGGCTTTGGGAGGCAATTAGGCTTGGGTGAGGTCATGAGTGTGGGGCTTTCACAATGGACTAGTAAGTGACTTTATAATGATAGGAAGAGAAAGAGGTCTCTCCTTACCATGTGAGAGCACAGCAAGAGGCAGCTGTCTACAAGCCAGGAAGAGAGTTCTCAATAAGAACCAAATGGGCCAGCACCTTGAACTTGGACTTTCAGCCCCCAGAACTGTGAAGCAATAAATATGTGTTGTTTAAGCCACCCAGTCTATGGTATTTTGTTACAGCAGCCTTAGCAGATTAATAAAACAAGGATTACAATGTGGAATGCACTAAACCCATTTCCCTGCTTTCATTCTATTTCCTCTTATTATCACGGAGCTGCTGACACTGGCACTTTAGACCAGAACAGCTAAAAGGAGTGGCCTATGTTTCTGTAACACATGATTTTGAACTGCATTCTGATATTCTTGAGTGACCCTAGAGTCTGAACCAGGTGGGCCCACTACATCATAGAGAGACAGTTAGAAAGATTACTGGGGGCTTTCCCTGACACTAGAAACAACCAAAAAACCACTTTCAAGTGACTGTCACTCTCCTCATCCTCCATTTCTTCTAGAGCTTGGGCTGAGGGTGGTCATGATTCCTGAAAATATTCTGGAAAGCAGTGACTCCTGTAAATGTCTCCCTTTTTTTTCAGGAGAAGTACATCACCAAAGTTAAGAGGTGTCTAATGTGCCCTTGGAAATGGAATGATCTGGTTCTCCCAACTTTACTAGAGAATAAGAGCTGGGATTTACCAGAAGGGTCAAAACCCTGAAAGAATCCCTTCTCCCACCCCTTTAAACATTCCTCAGAAACCCCAGGAAATATACTGCATGGAATTACTTTTTTGCAGCCACCCTTAAACTCAAGGATTGGGAGAAATTCCTTCCAATGGTCCAAAATTTCTGTGCAGGATGGAAGGAGAGTTTTTCTTTTAAAATATTGGGGCAGCTAATTGATAGAATGTTGGAACAAAACCCAGGAGTGTTCTATTCATCTGCAGCTCTGAAAATAGAAATCCTCCCTCCTGATGGTCATGGTTTGTGGTCATGACTAGCACATAACTGGTATTAAAAATGTAATGAATCAATCAGTGAGATGAAGACAAGCTGACGAGGAAAGGAGGCCACCCTGTGCTACAATCTTTCTGAAAGTAAAAACTACAGAAAATGTTAACGGTTGGCTTGAGGCTACATAAATTCTGTTGTGGGGATCTTCATTCTACATTTGCTTGAAATGATAGTTTTTCATTGTGATATGATATAGAATTTCTTGGGAAGAATCCAAAATTATTTAGTACCTTCAACTACTTCCATGGGGACCCCCAGTACATCTCTATTTTATGTATACTCTATATTGCTGCACATGGCTTTGGCCATACATCCCTATGCTGGTGAACTGTACTAGATAAAAGATGTAGCATTACATCTCATTTTCCTGTTTAATGGAATCGTTTGTGGTGAGGGTTGGGAGCTAGTTGGTAATATATAGGACATATTTTCAGGTATGCTGTTCCAGATAAAAGAGAAGGGAGACCCTATTTAGAACTCTGTATACCAACTCTGCCTTGCCAGTAGGGGTAGCTGCTGAGCTGCCAAAAGATGATATGCTGATGGAGAGGTTCTTTCAAGTCTGGAGAGAACTTAAGACCTGGTCCAACATTTCCAGTTTATTTCTGGCCACTCCCCCTAAAATATTGTGTCTTTCAATCATGCATATATACTCATTATTGCTTTACCACATTTAAATTTGCTTTTGTTCATGTTGTCCTCTCTGCCAGGAATGTCATCTCCTTCCCATTCTTCAAAGTCAGATGAGATATGACCATCTCTGACCACTCATTCCAGAACCCCCCTAAGTGGAACAAATCCTCCCCTAGACAATATGTTCTATCTATCTATCTATCTATCTATCTATCTATCTATCCATCCATCCATCTACTTACCTACCTACCTATCTACCAATGTATCTGTCTCTCACATGGTGTTGCAATAGTTTTGTTTTTTTTAAAATCTATTTATTCTCCATCTGGAATATGAGGTTTCTTTGGACAAATTCAAGTGGTGTCTACCTTTCATCCTAGAGCCTGGTCTAGTTCCTGCTACAAAGACACTCCCCTGGACAAGAAAGAGGACACCATTGTGAGATCATGTCAGGATTGATTACAGAGTCCATATTTCAAAAGATACCATGAGCTGAGCATCGAAAAGATGTTTATGTTTCACTAACCCATCCAGGGAGTAGGAAACACACTTCCCACTGGACTGTATACAAGCATATTGGTAAGTGTAAGGTGGGCGATTTCTGTTTGAGTCAGGACACAATATTGACAGGACAGGACTGGCAGGGGAAATTGGACAATTAACATGATTAGAAACATGAAAAAGAGAGGTACTTAAGGTGCCCAGGCCATGCCCTGGACAGACAGTACACACATGTCTGAAAATTGTCAGTAAAAATTGTCATCCCAGGCAGAGAAGCCTGGGCTGTCTAGAGTCATCACTCCAACTACAAAACTAATTTCACTGCAGTATAATCTTAGTGCTCCTGAAGGAATTATTCCCCACTGACTCCTTTCACCACCAGGTAGTTTTAAGAGATGAGAGAGACAGGAAGGAGATTTCAGAATCAGAATTCTTATAACAAGGAAGACTTTTCACATCAAAACCTAGTATGAGTGTGCCAAGTGTGAAAAGGCATGAAATAGCTAGGCATGAGCTATTCCCCAAAGACTTGTCTTTTACTAGAAAGAACTTTGTAAATGTTAATAGGTATTAGACTAGCTGGAAGCAGATTTTCTCTGGGCCTAGAGACATAAAATAATCATCACTTTGTCTGATTCTAAATGGGCTTAGAATTGATTTGCATTATAAGAATTCCAAATTCCCACTACTCTGGGAAAGTAATCCAAACCCACTACTTTTCATTCCTGGTTGTTTCCTGCACATAAAACTCCTTTGAAATTCTGCACCAAACGTGGAGAAGGATACATGTGAGAAAAAGCCTGATAAAATATTGCATCAGCTCCCCCTGCATGGTTCCACCCCAAAGACTTGAGGGTGGGTGCCATTTCAGCTGGTTCGCAAGGGTGTGGCTGGAGTCCAGTCCATACACAAAGGGAGGAATTCAGGTGAATAATACAGTCACAGGCCACATAACAATGGATCACATATACAATGGTGGTCCCATAAATTATAATGATGCTGAAAATTCCTATCACCTAGCAGTGTTGTAGTTGTAGCTGTTGCATCATCATAGAACAACATATTATATTATAGTTACCTACAGAATTCAGTATGGTAACATGCTGTACAGGTTTGTAGCCTAAGAGAAATAGGCTATGCCAGATAGCCTAGATCAGTGGTTCTCAACCTTCCTAATGCTGCGACCCTTTAATACAGTTCCTCATGTTGTGGTGACCCCCAATTTCATTGTTACAAATTGAACATAATTAAAGCATAGTTATTAATCACAAAACAATATGTAATTATATATGTGTTTTCTGATGGTCTTAGGCGACCCCTGTGAAAGGGTCGTTCGACCCCCAAAGGGGTCGTGACCCACAGGTTGAGAACCGCTGGCCTAGATGTATACTAGTAATAGGATAGGCCACCTAGGTTTGTGTAAGCACACTCTCTAATATTTGCACAATGACAAAATCACCTACCAATGCATTATCAGAATGTATTCTTGTTGTTAAGCATTACATGACTGTAGTCCTAAGAAAGCTTGAGAGAGTAGGCATGGTGTGTACATGGGACTCAGGACACACATTAATACTACACAGCATGTCATAAAAACACTGAGCTCAGAATTTTAGAGTGAAAGGGACTTTAGATGTTATCTTCCCCCTACTTTCCAGTTAAGGATCAGAACAGTGAGTTAGCAGTTTTGAGGCTAGCACCCGTCTAGTGACTTCCGTGGACACACTTTCTCACTGCCACAAACTCTCACCAGTATAGGACATTCTAATTTTTAAATATTTTACAAGAATAAATGGAACTTAATGCATACTGCAAGCCTGTTCATTCACTCATGGATTCAACAAATAGTAATAGTTTGCTATGTGCTAGTCCTGTTCTAGCTGCTGCTTGACATATTTCAATGAACAAAACAGGCTAAAGGTCTACACTTGTAAGGTTTATATCTTTTAGTGGGATACTTAAGGCTTGTGAACTAAGGCCCACCTATCAGATGAGGAAATGAAGCCTCAAAAAGCAAAAAAAGTGGTTTTGGAAAAAGCTAATTAATGGCAGATTTGACACTAGGATTAAGAGTTCTTGCTCCAAATTCATGGTTCCATCTCAAAATGTACCCAGAACCACAAGAGGTGGAAACTGTGTTTGCAGAGTCCTTCTTATTCAAGTCACGCTGAACTCTGCCCAAGTTTGGAAGCTGTGCGAGGAGGAAGAGACAAAAAATTTCATGTAAAGAATGTAGATTTATTAGGTTGACTTCTGAGTCTGCATCATTTTGACTTCTTGGTGACCATTATAGGTTGAATTGTCTCCTCCGAAAAAAGACACGTTGAAGTCCCAGGTACCTCATCTGATCTTATTTGGAAATAAGTTCTTTATAAACATAATCACATTAAAATGACATCAGTAGAGTGGACCCTAATCCAATAAGAATGGTGTCCTTTTGAAAAGGGGAAATTTGGACATAGGAATAGATCCTCACAGAGTAAGAGGAGGAGGATGCAAAGACATAAGGAGAATGGCATCTCTTAGCCTAGGGATGCCTGATGCTGCTGAGGCTGGGAGAGAGGCGTGGGAGAGGTTTTTCCTCACCATCTCAGAAAGAACCAATCCTGCCAATGCCTTGATTTTGGACTTCTAGCCTCCAACACTTTGAGGCAATAACTTTCTCTTGCGTGGGCCACCCGGTGTGTAGTACTTTGTTATGGCGGCCTTAGGAAACTAATGCAGAGACCCTGGGATGTTCATTTGCTTCATGTTCTTATAAAATAAAATCACTTTTATTTTATTTTTTGTTTATCCTCACCAGAGGATATTTTTCCACTGATTTTTAGAGAGAGCGGAAGGGAGAGGGCGAGAAACATCCATGTGAGAGAGGCACATCTATTGGTTATCTCAACAAGAGCCCCGACCAGGGCCAAGGATCAAGCCTGCAGCTGAGGTATGTGGTAGGTGCCCTTGACCGGGATGGAACCCAGGACCATTCAGTCTGTGAGCCGACGCTCTATTCACTGAGCCACACTGACTAGGGCTAAAATCACTTTTTAATGAGAAAAAGTTTTTCACACTCCTCTGAATTCTTCCACATTACTCAGATAAGAGACACAGACTTCTGAGGTTAGAGGTGGGAGATGATCCGGTCTCAGGAAAGTGTTATGCTGATAGAGACCATCTGTCCCACCCACTTCCCCAGGCCAGTCACTCACATACTCAACACTTCATAGCTCTGGGCAACTGTCTGAAATAATGGGAGACCCAACCCCAGAGATAAAGGAGGTCTGTTCTCTTACTATTTATTGTTAACTCAGATATTTTCAAAAGTTTTAACTATATGATTCATGCAGTTAACAAACCCATACAATGTGAGAAGATATAGGGAAAGGATATATTCTGATTTCATTTGCACACACACACAATCTCCAAATTGATGATAAATCACAGAAGAAATATACATGAACTTTCCTTCATAGTGCACTACTTTGGAAATTAATAGAGAAGGGGCTTTGCTTACATGCTCTCAGATACCACCAGTCAAAACAAAATACTTTATTTATTGCCATAAATC
The DNA here is from genome assembly GCF_964212035.1 of Myotis nattereri. Lineage (NCBI taxonomy): Eukaryota > Metazoa > Chordata > Mammalia > Chiroptera > Vespertilionidae > Myotis > Myotis nattereri. Next base: position 178,817,591 of record NC_138076.1, read on the forward strand.
AGTGTCAAATTTAGGGATGACTAAGTTTGGTCACTAAAAGGATGAAAAACAAAACCACTTGCTAGACTGAGTAAATTTCTTCAGGAAATCCCGGGTACATAGCAGATGTTCATCATAATGTTTGTTGATTGGAGTAAACTAAAAGCTAATGGAAAAGTAAAAAAGAGCCCTCTTTATTATAAGTCGGAAAGGCATGGAGGGGTGAGATGATGAACAGGAAAGAGGAGAGGTGCTATGCTGAGAGGTGCTATGCTTTCACATTATAATAATGGAAGTCCATGTTATAATGCATTTCACTGCACAGGGTTGTTCACAGCCGTCTGAATACACGTGATTGCTTACAGGAACCTTGCTGAGATGCCCTCAGGACAGCACTTGAAAATGTCTAGCTGCATGTTGGTATCTGGCAGAGGTCAGTGTTAAGCCTTTCAAGTGCCTGTATTTGAACGATTCCATTCCATTCCTCATGTGCATCTCAGAATTGCCACAAAACCCTATGTAAGACCTGCAGTCTCAGTCGCTTCTACCAGTCCGCTCACTGAAACACTTAATCCTAACTCAAGGGTCGGAAGCACTGCTTAGTGCATAGCAGTTCTGTAGATGCTACACAGCACAGCAAACATTAAAGTAAGGACATCAGTCACTTTAATTCTGAGCCGAGCTGTCCCTGGAGTACTCTCCTAGGCAGAGTTGACCTAGTGGCTCTGTCTTGGTGCCACCACTGTGACATCATCTTTTTCCTTAGTTTTCAACTTTTTCTTTCTCAGAAGAACATGATGATTAAGAGCACACACTTTGGAACCAGAATGCCCAAGTTCAAATCCAGGTTCTGCCACTCACTAGCTCTGGTGACCTGGGAAAAGTCGCTTAACCTCTCTATACCTGATTTCCTTGTATTAAAGAAGGCTAATAGGCTAATAACAATACCTGTATCATGAGGTTGTTTCAAGCATTAAACATATCAATATACATAAAATGATTGGAACAGTTTCTGCTAAATAGTATCCTCTATGCAAGCATTTGCAATAGTTACTACCCTAGGGTGTCACTAGATACTGATGAAAGATGGAGGAAGATCAGCAATACAGAACAACATTAATAAACAGACTTAGAAATCTCCCCAAAGTCCACTAAAAGGAAAAGAAATTTTGATAGCTATTGACAATCTATTTTCAGACGGAAGACTTCAAAAGGAAGCTGTTTTGTGACAGAATACACAGTTTTTTATGAAGGAAAAGGGGGCAAAGTATTTGTATTTGTTTAAATAGTAGCCTCTTGCTGAACACGGCTGTACAGTCCAGGACTTGGGGCAGATGGTAAAAGCCACATGCTTGTGGATTTTCCCACTTTTTCCACACTCGCAGACTCACAACCACTTTTGGTGCCCGTGGTTTAACCTCTGTTTCTCTAACTCCTGTTTATGAGTCAAGCGGTTTCATGTCATCAGATTGATGGGGAAAGTGTGAACAGGGGATAAGGATGTGGAAGCAGTTTCCACACTGGCCCACAGTGTGCCAGTGCTAAAAAGGAAAAAGGAAGTCAAAGCCTTTGGGCTTTGAGGGTTTGGGTTCAGTTAACTTTGAAAGCCCGCATGCAATCAGAGTAGCTATCTAAGTATTTAAAAGGCATTATTTATTGGACCATAAATAAAGGTCTCAGTGTTGGTGGAGGCTGAGATGATGATGGTGGTAGCCAACCAGGGTGAGGCTGGGGTCAGCGTCAGGCAGCCAGATTCTTGATAACCTCTCTCCCTTTCGGCTTGGAAAGGGTGTGGGTCAAAGTTCACCAACAATGGCAGCATCCTGTCTGGTCATGACGCAGCTCAGTAATGAGGGCAGCGAGGACACCGTGAACCCTACAGAACTGTTGGTTTCAGCTGGCATGCTTATGCAACAATTTGCTGATGAAAGCGTCTGGAAAAAAAATTCTATTCCCTATTTTTTGCTCCTGCTTGACCCCAGCAATGTCAAGTCTCTGAATTCAGTGAAATCATAGCTGGTCAGAACTCCCAAAGCCCTCAGAGATTTCTCCCCCAACCCCCACCTAATTCTAGAGGCAGAGCAACAGAGCTTAAAGAGACTAGTGAATAAGTTGGGACTGGAATTCAGTTTTTCTGGCTCCTGAAGAGGAAACCTGTTTCCCTTTCCTCTGTCCCATCCACACCTCGTTGAATTCTGGTGGGCTTCTGCTGCAGAATTCTTGGAATAGAATATTTCCAGTCTCTAAATTACCCACAGAGATAGTTGGCAGCAATTCCAGGGTCAAAGACAGAGTTCCTTCTTGGGGATGTTGGTATGTCCTTTCTTATTGACCCTGTTGTGTTATTACTAAGGAAAGTTGAGCAGCCCTGGCCAGTTTTGCTCAGTGGATAGAGCATCAGCCTTCAGATTGAAGGGCCTCGGGTTCAATTCTGGCCAAGGGCACGTATGTTGGTTGTAGGTTTGATCCCCAGCCCCAGGGTATATTCAAGAGGCAACTGTGGGCAGAGCTCAAGAGATTTAGCTCAGTGCTGTGGCCGGTGCAACACTGTGAGCACACTCCAGCGAACAGGCTTCCTTGGCACACCAGGAAGTGGCAACGCCCGCCTGACAAATCTCCAAGAGCCACCTACTCTTAGCCCTGACCCTCACGCCCATTGGATAACAGAGCAAGCGTGTCCCTGTTGCATTGGCTGCTTACCCCTTTATATACGGCTGTACTTCCTCAATAAACTTGAATCTGTGTCTCTGAACCTGGTCTCCAGAGTCGTGCATGCAAGCATCCCAGCACGTTGGACTCCGTCGTCCTCACCCCCGAGGGACCCCCTGTTCCAGGCAACCAATCTATGTGCCTCTCTCATATCAATGTTTCTCTCTCCTGCTCTCTTCCTTCCTTCCACTTTGTCTAAAAATCAATGGGAAAAATGTCCTCAGATGAGGATTAACAATAAAAAAGAAATTTGATCAAACTTTCTTTGTCTGGAAGACTGAAGAGCAAAGCAGTATTAAGGGGGAGGGTGGTTTATGAGAAACCTCCATGTAAAAAAAAAAGAAAATTCTTAACCTCCCTAAGTATTTTGAATATTTCACTAAATTAATGGATCTTTCAAAAAATCCAATCTACCTCTGCTATAGTTGAAAATGATGTCCCCCTAATTTACCTCATTTCATCATCTTCCTAACCTACTACCATTTCTTCTTTTGCTGAATAGGTCTAATTTTTCTTTCCATTTTCCTTTACAGACCAATGTTTATAAACTTCTCATTTAAATAGTTTCCATTATAACTTCTCAAGGATATCCACATCCTTCTTAAATTATATTTTGCCTAACCAGATGTAAAATTTCATTTGAAGAGTTCCCAGGAAGGAAGTGAGACAGTAATAATATAGTAGTTATTTATGTATATTAAATAACATAATACAAATAAAATACATTTGGCAATTTTCAGAGGTGAGGGTGTACTGGGACTTTTGTTGAACTTCTGTTGAACTCTGCATTGAACTGATGATATAGTTTTTTCCCCTTTCAGTTCAAATACTATTAATTCATGTGTGGGGTTTTTTTCCAGTTTACTCATTAATATTACATTCCCAAAAATAATTTAAGGAAATTTTATAATGGAGATACAACATTTGGAAACAGTATTCAAAAATCAATAGGTGAAGGATGGAGATAATTATTTTCAAATCTTAGATAATAATACAATTAAGCATAGCATTTAGTTCTGAATTTCCTGGAAGCAAGGCACAAAAAGAAAATTTGTACTTTAATTTTAAAGATTACTTTGCTTCAGAGGAACAAACAAGATAAAACATCTCTGCTCATAGCTCTTGGCTTGAATTTTTCAGGCTCTGACCCAATGCTTTGATACATTCTGCACCTCAGAGGCTCTGGGCTTTTTGAAGATGGGCTTAATTTCTTATATAACTAGTTTTTACTTAACTAATGCTATTGAATGAATGAATGTTACTTACTCTGGTTTCCCAGAAACTCTTTATTAGGTCTTCATATTTTCTTAAAATATCAAGTAACTGCATTAATGTTTGAACAGTTTAGACTTCTTACAACTGAGTGTTTGAGGTTCAAGTGACCATTGACTATATTTGTGTATTTTCAAATTTCATTTTGTAAAGGGGCTTGTAAGGATACTTGTTTTGGTTGTTTTATCTGCAGTTGTGTGTAATCCTACCCTGAGACCTTCCATACTAGTTAAGGATCAGGACGAAGTGGTCAGATCCAGAACTGTGGTGATGGTAAAGGTCTTGTATATTAATTATTTGTTTAAAAAAGTTGTGGTGTTTAATGGTTTTGTTTTTTAGGCCAAATCAGTATACCCTTTATAAAACACTTTGCTATTAAAGGAGCTCCTTCAAACCCCCTTGATAGCCCTAACGTGACGAAACACTAAGAAATCATGCCCAATATAATCTCTTAAAAATCTCATTTTATTGTTATTATAAGTTGTACATTAGCAAACAAAAACTATGAAGAAAGTGGAATAGAAATATAAGTTCAAGGATATCTAAAAGCATCTTACTCATTAAAAAAAAAGGATATCTAAAAGCACCTTATTCACTAAAAGAAAAGGAAGAAATAGTTAATGGATGATGGTGTTTATAAACCTCCTATGCTATTTAGATTCCATTTGGTTTATTTACCAGCTATCTAAAACATCAGTGTTATAAACCATCCTAAATTATATCTTTTGCAACTATTTAAATGTTTGTTGATATTTTTATATTTCAACTTGAACATGTTTCAGAGGGTATATAGCTTTTCCAAATATGTTTAGGGAGTATGAGAAAAACATTTAGAAGGACGCTGTTCCCTTCACAGGCCTGTTTTATTGCTGGTGCCCCTCATCTTTGAATGCATCTTTGGTAGTTTTAAATCTCTATAAAAAACCTGGAATTAAAATTTTAAATTATTTTCAATATAGATTTAAACAGTTCTCTTTAGGCCAAGAGAAATATATACATCACACATTTCCTTCAGTTAATTCTAGCTTCCCCTATTTTATTCCCTTTTATCTGAATAGTCAGATTTAAAATTTCCAGGCTGAAAATTCACAGAAAATACGTATCTCCATCAAAGCACATGCTCCCCCTTTTAAGCTCTTCCTAGATGATGATTCCTAAGAAGCATATGCTTTTCCATCAAGTATAATATCCTAGCTTCTGGTCTCTGCAGACTCAACTAGTCCTTCAAGCATCAATGCAAATGTTCTCCCTTGAAGCTTTTACCATACTCTCAGGCAGTCAACCACTTCCTCTTAGGTGCTTCTATAGTACATGAGACCCTCATCCATTATGCTCAGGTCTAAAGCAGTGAATATACAGTTGATCAAAATCACTTCAGGTGTGAGTTCAAAGTCAATGTGAAACTTAAACTGGAAGAAAGAGGTGGAGAGGCAAAGACTCCTAGACACAACACAACATGACAAAGACTAGCCGTAGAAGCAGGCCCAATTAGGCAGGCTCTAGGATTGTCACATCAGACAACTTTCCCATTGTGATGATATCTGGAGAGGAGCTCAAGCTAAGAGAGAAGAGTAATAAAGTAAAAGCGATAGGAACTGAACAAAGAGGTAATCATTTTCCATCCAGGGCATTCACGGAGACTGGGGCAGCCATTAGCATACTTCATCTTGTAAAGCTGTGTTTGTTTACCCAGAGCTGGCAGCTTTGAACCCTTGCCGAAGCCTGGTTTAGAAACACAAACCCGTAGAGAAACTTTCCATCTGCTTACACATCCCATCACAAGACTGACATTTTCTGTTCTGTTTGTTATGGGCTGGTGGGTGGCTTTAATTTGGTTTTGCCTCTAGTTCCCAAGTCCCAATCTTTGCCAATCTAGACGCAGGCAGGGAGGGGGAGGGGGGGAATACATATGCATTTGCATTCACCAACTGATCTCAGAGGTAACTTAATCCTACTACAGGTCGTCCATGTCTTACAAATCAGTTTCATTCTGGGGATTGTTTACACACCACTTCTAGTGTGTCTCTAATAAATTAAAATCTGCCAAAATGGTAAAAATATACTGAAGATATAGTGAATGCTCTACAGGCTACACAGAAGGGCCATTCTTCTAAGAGGAAGTAGGAAAAGCAATCATAAAATTTTGAAAAATTATGCAGTAACTTTGTACTTATTGCCCATCTGTATTCATTACAATGATCTACTTCATAGACATATAAATAGAATGGGAGAGTAACAGATCCGCAGTGTGCTCTAGACATGGCTCTCAACTTTAGTCAATGAAATTCAATTAGCGTCTTTAATAAAGAAAACTCTGAAAAGGCCACGCAGTTGTCTGCATATTTCTTTATGCTGTTCTGAAGTCATTCACTTCGTATTCTTCCAGTGCTTTCCCTTTTCTCAGAAAGTCTCTTTTGTAGAGAGACCAGGAGGCACGTTTGCTCGGGTTTGCTGGGGGACGTGGTCACATCAGTGGCCGCATGCTCAGTAAGCACTGAGCTGTCCGTAACACATCTTCCATAAGCAGCTGCTGAGGCCTAGCAGGACAGCATGCTGAATGCTCTCTATAGAAAAGGACCACACAGATAAGACCATAAAATTGCCAGGGATTCAGAACAGGTTTTACGACAGGCACGCTGATCAAAAGGGCTTAACCAAGAGGGTTTTTAATCATGTTTGGGCACTGGAGAGTTCTCAGGTTCAAAGAAATGGTTCTGTATTTTGTTTAGGTTTAGCAAACCTCTCTTTTCTTCAATAACCTCAGAAAAACAAAGCCAACAGAGTGAGGCCATGCTAGATTTTCTTTCTGTGTTCAAGCAAAATATACCACCTGGAAGAAGTCTTTTTCTTACAAGCAGTACTGTATATTTTTAAGACTATTTTGGATTGGACATGCTCATTCTTGAATACTTATCCTTTTGAAACTAAACCACCTTTAAATTGTGCAGGGAATCACACAAATTTACTGTTGTGGAAAAAATGTTCTAGTTGTGTCTTTCATTGTTTTGCAAAGCTCAATGTCAAAATATTTAGCATCACTGTTTTTTTTTTTAATTCAAAATACAAAAGTACTAGGTATTGTGTGACGTGATAATGTGGCCTAGGAAAGATGGGAAATTGACCACCTTTGCAATCCAGAGGCCAAAATCTGAAGGAAGATATTAGGCTAATTCGGCTCATTCAATACACAACTACTTCTTTGTCTCCTCCTCCTTTTTTCTCCTCTCCCTTTCTTCTTCTCATTCCCCATTTCCTCATCCCCTTCCTTCCTCTCCTTTCCTCCCATTATAGTAGATCGTCAAACACATGCAAACTTTGAAAACTCTGCCTAATTCCCTGGTAGAGGGGGTGCAGATAGTCTTCCTTCACTTACTCACAAAAGTGCTGTTCTCTCAGTACAATATCCTCCTGAGCCCTTCTAATATTTTGTCATATATTTAAAAGAGAGGGGAGGAAAGGAAAAACAAATCTCTACCTACTTTTCAAATACTTCTTTTTTAGTTTTTGCAGAAAAATAAAAAAAAATGAGTATGCCTAAATAGTAAAAATAGGCTAGGCAGTTGGAGTTATAAGAATTATGTAGTACATCACTTAATCACATAAACCACCAGGCAGGGGGAAAAAACCCCAACTCAAAGATGCCACTTAATAATCACTGAGGGTCAGAAAGAACCCACAAGCATCCCAGAGTCTGTGTCCTTAGCTTACCTCCGACTGGAAGGTAGTGGGAGGCAGTAGAACAGAAGCACCGTATGTATGCTTAATCACTCTTTACAGGTCTACACAGAGCATTTAGCTGTGAAGCCAATTAAGGAAGAAGTTAGAGCCTGGATCTCTCTTTTAGTTTGATAGATTTGTAGGAGATCCCTGAATGGCGATTTGTTTTTGTCTGTTTGTTTGTTTAGCTTTGTTTTACTTTATCCCACCCACAATTCTGGGAGTTCCTCTGGAAAAGAGATAAGTTTTGAGGGAAATTTTGAATGAAGGGAAAAAGAGGAAAATTTCAAAGTAGGTGTTTGTAGAACATGATCTTGGAGATTATGTGGTAGCCTGGGAATGGGGCAGGGGAGAGGGTGAAGAGAGTGTGAGGTGAAGCAGCTGCAGAAAGCTGGTCAAAGCCAGGACACAAAGTTCATCAAGCCCCAAACAAACCTTCACAAAGGATTAGGAAGAGGCATCCTAAAACAAGAAGGCTCAGAGGACATTTGAAAATCAGAGGTGGGGAGAGGAAGCAAACTTGATGAATGGAAACCCAGAAGAGAAGCTGGCAAAGCGTGGATGGGCTTAAGCCTGGGAACTTTGGGGTGGCAATTGAGATACCCACATGGAGTAGTTGATAACCTTCTTGCAATTCAGAAGTCTGGGTTTATCATGTAAAAGTCTACTTGAGGAAAATATGATAACATCCTTTATATTCATTCATTCACCAAAGTGTTTGACTCCATCTAGGCCTAAAGTGGGTCTTTTTACTCCTTTAAGGATCCTGTAGAGACTCGGATGATCTCATTCAAACTAATAAGTATCACTTTCTTCTTCTCTTAGCTCCACACCCCTTTGCCTCTTAAACATCATGGAAAGGGAATGTGACATTTTAGAAGGTGTTTTGCTGACAGCCCCACAGACCAAGGCTCCCTCTAACTAGAAAGGAGAGCTTGTGCTATAGCTACTAAATGTTCTCTCTACAGTGTCCTTCACAATGTGCTTAACCCAGCTAGGTTGGGATCATGGGATAATTCGAATGCATTCGGTATCGGTAAAATACAGATCACACACTGTTATTTCTTCTTCATGTGTCTGTCTGTGAAATTCTTAAGGGCAAGGCCATTGCCTTCTTCATCTTTGAAGAGAAATTTGTACTGACTGATCAAAGGACTATCTATATCCAGTATAGTTCCTTAGAACATAATAGGTTCTCATTAATTGCTTCTTTGATGCATGGAAATTATTTGGCTCCTGAAACTAAGTGTCCAGAAACAAAAGTATCTCAGTAGAAAATTACAGAGTAGAAATGTCTGATTAGACTTGAGTGATTTTTTTTTCTTTCTCTGAAAGAGCATAATGAGGGTCCCCAACCTCTGCCTCTGAGTTTCTAGAATTCTCTGGGACAAAGCTGTTACCACTATTTGAGCACTCATAAAACAAGTGAAGATTCATGGTTTTCTTTTACATACATGTATAATCAAACAGATCCCCTGGCTTTTCTTCTGGTAGCCTCTGGAACAAGCCAAATGAAAGCAAGTGTGTAATATTATAGGAAAGTTTCTATATCATATATTAATTCTTTATCTACTTTTATGTTGTAACTATTTTTCTATTGCTGAATTTTTGTTATAAATAGATTTTCAATTCAATGTAGTCGAATTTATTGTTCTACTTTGTATGGTTTATACCTTTGGTGTTCTGTTTAGAAAGGTGTAAGGTAATATATATATATATATATATATATATATATATATATATATATATATATGTATATGTATATGAAAGGTTCATAATGTATAATATATATACTAACCTATGATTACTTCATTGTTTTAATTATTTCACATTTTACATTGAACTTATTTGGAACTGAATTTGATGAGTTAATGGGGAAATATAACTTTATATATGTTTGCCCCAAATGTTTAACCCGTTGTGGTAAAACTGCATATTAAAAAATTCAATCTTTACTTACAAAACTTTTATCTATATTCAAGTGTACTTCGGCACTTTATATTACATTATAATGAGTTTCTATATGAGTGAGGACATTGTTTTATATTTTTTAATTTTTAAAAAATATTTTTTTTATTTTTCAATTATAGTAGACATATAATATTCTATTAGTTTCAGGTGTACAATAGAGTGATTATATTTATATAACTTATGAATGATCACCCTGATTTGTCTACTAGTCATCTTACACCATACACAGTCTTATAATTATTTTGTACTTCTAGGAGTTGCAACAATGTTTAGTACTGAATAATCACTAAATCAGTGGATAAAATCTCAAGCCATCAGACTTAATAATTCTACTGTGTAATACATCTGAAATCATTCCTCTTCCTCCTTTTAGCCACATTGCCTGCCTTTGTTTAGGACCTAATAAATATGGTCTTTTTTTCAGTGCATCTTATACTGGAATAAGGTTCTAGGAACTTTCCCAATAAAAATCTGTAAATGACTATTTCATTTCATGTTCCATACCTTTGAGGGCCACCAAGGCCCTGAACTCAACCAGATGAAACTCTTTGTAGTTTCTCAAACATGTCTTGTTGGTTTTGTTTTGTTTATTAATTAAAAAAAAATCCTTGCCTTTGTAAAAGTTGTATAGCTTGGTAGGTACTATGATAGAAGTTTGGACAAGTAGATTAATAAGATTGGTGGGGATTCTTGGAAATAGAAAGTTAAGTGAATTTTGGCCAAGATAAACAGAACACAGAGGTGTGAAATAGAACTTATTCTGTCCCAGAACCACAAATCCTTGAGAATGACGAGGGTACAAGAGAAGGTGACAACATAAATGGGGCCCAAATTATGAATGCTCCTGCATGTCACACTATGGACTTTGAGTTTTTCGTACAGGAACATGGAGTAAAATTTAAATGTGGAAATATCTTGGTTACAATTAATTTTTTTTTGGGGGGGGGGGTTAAGTAGGATAGAAGCATGCAGGATGGATTGACAGAGAATGAGTCCAAAAGCCAGAAGCTAAATTAATAACAGAGCCTTCAATAATAGAGGTGACATATGATAAGGGTTTGAGCCCAGGCAATACAATTGAGAGTCAGAGGAAGGGATACATATGATATTAGTAAATAAAACCCTTTTAGATTTTGTTACTGACCAGGCATGAAGATGAAAAAAGGAAGAGCTAGTAATTGATCCCCACCTACCACCATTCCTCATTTGACTAATTAGGTAAATAGTAATAGTGATGTTCTTTTCTAAGATGGGAAATGCAGAAAGAATATCTGTTTAGGGGACGGTGGGGTGACGGAGAAGAAAGAAGTGGTAATATACTTAATGTTGGACACGTGGAGGGTTTGCAGAAGGGAGTTGCCCAGAGTGTCAAATGCTCCCCAGGGGCAAGTCAGATGCCCATTTGGACTTAACGGTGAGAAGGTTTGTCTGCATCTCCCAGAAGCTGGGAAGTCAATGGAGACTGTCAGTACAAACATCTCTGCCAATGAGCTTAGGTGTGAAGAAAAGTAGATCAGCGGCTACAGAAGGCACATGTCCCACACCTTTTATTTTGCCATGGAATTCCTGAGCGTTAACACTGTCACCCAAGCTGGAGTGCAACCTCTTTGAGACCAGATACTGTGTCGTGGTTTCCTGGATGACCAGTTCATTCTCAAAACCCTCAAATTTTACAAGTTTCTAATCCTCCACAGTGTCTATAATTATCCTGGTACTCAGGCAGTAGCATTCAATTAAAGAGTTGTTGAAATGAATATTGTGGATAGCTGACTCACAACACTGAACTGGACTATTCAAAATGTCAGTGCCTCAATTTCCTCCTCATCAACAGCAATTATTATTGGAGCTCTTTTAATAGTAAATTGAACAT